>NC_080773.1:25862021-26487021 GCF_020826845.1 Diceros bicornis minor
GAGTGCTTACTACGTGCTAGGGGCTGGTGAACGAGCCACACACCGTCCTCGCCTCTATGGAGCTCAGAGTCTCGTGGGGGACATGGATGTGGATCAAATAAACAACAAACTGAGGCCAAATTGCTACCTGTCATGATATCTTAGCAGGTGAGAAGCTTCTGTAAGAAGATCTGCTTTAGTCAAGGTGATCAGGAAAGACTTTGGGGGAGGAAGGAGAATTTTCACTGAGATCTCAAAAACGAGTGAAAAAAAAAAGCAAAGGGAAAGGAAGGGTGTTCCAGACAGAACACAAGGTGTAGCAGCATGTGCAAAGGCCCTGAGGTGGAAGGGAACACAATGAGTTGCACCAAGGGAGACAAGAGCAGGGAAACGGGAATGCGGTGAGTGAGTGAGAGTGAGGTGCCAGAGGAGTCTGGAAGGCTCGGCAGGGGCCCCACCACGCATGCCTTGCGAGCTGTGTCAAAATATGTGTATTTATCCCAAAAGCGATGAGGACCCACAGGAAAATGAGGGTTCGAACTTTTGAAGGATCGTTCTGGCTGTGGTGTGACAAAGGGCTTGAAGCGGGGGCAAGTGTAGGAGCAGAAAGACCAGTGAGTAGGTGGGAGTTGCTGGGGGATTGGACGGAGGGGCTGAGGAGGCAGGGAGAGTGGGCAGATGCAAGAGACGTTTTGGAGGCAAAATTTACCAGGTTTTGTGATCAACTGGATGTGGGAGGAGAAGGAGAAAGGTGTTTAAGGATTCTATACTCCTCTCTCAGCTCAGAGAGCCAGCATCTCAACTAGAATTTCAGCCTATGAGTGTCTGAAGTCTAAGCCCCCACTCTTTCTCCAGCACCACATGTCTCTCCTCTGTCTACACTCACCCTGGGTGCTCACATCAGACTCAAGGCTGTAAGGAACATCTAAATTCTAATGACTCCCACCTGTCCGTCTCCAGCTGAAACTCTCTCTATAATCTCACTGCCCAGTCTAGCTGCCGGCTCTGGTTTCCCTCTGGACGTCTAACAGGCAACCTCAAACCCAGTGTGTCCACCACTGAGCTCCTGGGCTGACCCCAAACCTGCTCCCCAAACTGTCTTCCCGTCACAGTCGATGGAGCTCCAACTTCCAGCTGCTCGACCATCTTGCGGTCACCCCTGACTCTGCTCTTCCTCTCCCTCCGCACATCCAGCCCATCAGCAAATCTGGTCGGCTCTGCCTTCAAGGTGCACCCAGAGTCTGCTTCTCACTGCCTCCGCTGACACCTGTCGCCCTGGCCCCAGCCACCATCCTGGCTCACCTGGAGTATTGCAGCAGCCTCCTCACCTGCCTCCTGCTTCGGTCCTAGCCCCCTTGAGTCTAGTCTCCACCCAGAAGCCACAGTGATTGTTAAAACCTAAGTCACAGCCTGTCCTTCCTTTGGTCAACAGTTTCCTGTGGCTCCTACTTCATGCAGAGTAAAAGGTGGGGGAGTCCTCTCCATGGCCCACAAGATCCTGCACGATCTGCTCCATCCCTGTCTCACCTCACCTCCAACTCCTCTCCTCATTGCTCACTCTGCTCTAGGCACACTGTTCTCCTCATTGTTCCTTTGACAAACTAGGCACCATCCTACCTCAGGACCTTTGCACAAGCTGTTACTGCTGCCTGCAATCCTCTTCCTGCAGATTTTCATATGGCTCACTTCCTCACCTCCTTTGAATCTTCGCTTACCTTTTTTTGTGTGTGTGTGAGGAAGATCAGCCCTGAGCTAACATCCATGCTAATCCTCCTCTTTTTGCTGAGGAAGACTGGTTCTGAGCTAACATCTATTGCCAACCCTCCTTTTTTCTCCCCCAAAGTCCCAGTAGATAGTTGTATGTCATAGTTGCACATCCTTCTAGTTGCTGTGTGTGGGACGTGGCCTCAGCATGGCCAGAGAAGCGGTGCGTTGGTGCGCGCCCGGGATCCGAACCTGGGCTGCTAGTAGCGGAGCGCATGCACTTAACCGCTAAGCCACGGGGCCGGCCCTTTGCTTACCTTTTTAATGTCTTCCCTGGCCACCATTTTTAATACTACAAGCAGCCCCTTTCTGCCTCATCCCCCACATTTCCAATTCCCTTAGCTTGATTAAAAAAAATTCTTTTTCTGATGATCCTCATTCTTTCTTGTATATATGAGTTACCGTTTGATGTCATTTCCTTTCAGCCTAAAGAATCTTCTCTAGCCTTTCTCGTGGTCTTCAGGCAATAAATCATCTCAGATTTAGCTTATCTAAAAATATCCTATTTTATCTTCCTTTATTGGAAGGATATTTTCACAGGTTACTGAATTCTGGATTGACAGATTTTTTTTTCTTTTTTTGGTACCTTAAAGATACTGTTCCATTGCCGTACGGTCTCCCCTGCACTCTGGTGAGAAGTCAGCTGATATTAACATCATTGTTCTCTTGTATGTAATGTGTTTTTTTCTCTGACTGCTTTCAAGATTGCCTCATTTTTGGACTTCAGCAGTTTGATAATAATGTGCCTGGGTGTGCTTTTCTTATATTTATCCTGCTTTGAGTTTACTGAAATTCTTGGATCTGTAAGTTAATGTCTTTCACTAAATTTGGTAAATTTTGGGTCATTATTTCTGCAAATATTTTTCTGTCCCATTCTCTTTTCCTTTCCTTCTGAAACTCCAATTACTGGTAAGGTAGATTGACTGAAATTATTTCACAGGTCTCTGAGGTTCTGTTCACTTTTCTTTAATATTTTTTCTCTCTGTTCTTCAGGTCAGATGATTTGTATTGATCTATTTTCAAGTTCACTGATTTTATTTCCAGTATTCTGTGAAGTCCAGCCAGTGAAATTTTCATTTCAATTGTTATATTTTTCAGCTCTGGAATTTCCATTTGACTCTTTTTTTATGGTTTCTCTTTCCTACCAGGATTCCCCAACTGTTCTTTAATTATGTATATCTTTTCCTTTAAGTCTTTGAACATACTTGTATTAGATGCTTTAACATCTTTGCATATTGCAATACTCATGTTATCTTGCAGTTGGTTTCTATTGACTTCTTTCTTTGTTGACTGTGGCTCATACTCTCCTGTTACTTCCCATGTGTAGTGGTTTTTCATTGGATACTGGCCATTAAGCCTGATACATTGTAGAGACTCTGCATTGTGTTATGTTCCTCTGAAGAGTGAGTCTTGTTCTAGGAGGCAGTTGAGTTGGCTGGCCTCAAACTCCAAACTCTGTTTTCTCTTGCGTGGACAGCAGCTGAAATCTCTGCTCAGTTCTTTCAAATTCCAACTTTTGCTTTTTCACCAGGCATCCTGGGGGCCCCTCTGAACATGAATAATTCAGTCAGCCAACAACTTGGATGGATTTTATATGCAGATTTTGGAGTTTACCTTCTCTGGGGCTCCCTTCTTTCCACAATTCCCTCCTTTCTCACTGTCTTTCTGGCTGATGCCAGCTCATAATTCTGTCCTCTCACACCTCAAGCCAGTGAGGATGCAGAAATTGCATAATGCCCGCACCCCAAAGATGCAAACTCACTACCCTGCCCTTGTGCAGTTCCCTCATCAAGGGTAGATTCTCCTTCAGGTTTTGCTTGATTTTGATCACTCTCCAATGTCTCTGAACAGTGGATTGATTTTTAATACCTTGTCCAGATTTTATAATTTTTTATCTGCTGGACTATCTGTCTGACTAAGCTACTCTGACATAACCAAAAGTCAGAGGCCCCTCCTTTTTATTTTGTATCATTTTTATTTTTTTCCACATCACTTGTAACCTTGTAAAGTAGCGTGTCATAGATTTATTTATTTTATGTATTATGTTTCCCATCTGACATCCCCCACTAGGATGTGAGTCCCATGAGGGCCTGTTTTGTAACATGACTCACTACCCGTACCTAGAGCAATATCAGAGTGACGTAATAAGCACTCAATAAAAAGGTATTGAATAGGGAAATGAATGAAGGGGTCTTAGAGGGGACCACGGGCTCTGAAAGATGGTGAAAGGTAACCAGTGGCTCTGACATGTGGTCATTCCTATTCTAGAAGGATGAACTTTACCTCTGCTTCCAAATGCCCACCTGAGGAGGTGGGCTGCCTCCACCAGCTGACCATGGCTGTCCAGTCTGTGTCCTTCATGGTTGGCATAGTGGTCAATGGGCTGGAGCTCTGGATGACCACTTTCCACACGGCCTGCACTGTCACCACCGTCTGGTTCTTCAACCTGGCACTTGCCGACTTCACTGTCTTCCTGTCTCTGCCCATTGCTGCATACAGCACGGCCGCCGGCCAGTGGCCCTTCAACGACTCGGCCTGGAAGCTCTACCTGCCCTTCCCAGCCCTCATTTTCTTAACCAGCATCTCCTCCTGGTCCTCCTCTCTGTGGACCATTGCATCTCTGTCCTCTACCCCACCTGGGCTCTAAATCACCACAATGTGCAGCATGCCACCTGGCTGGCCATCGGTGTGTGGCTCCTGGCTGCCATCACGTGCTCTCCGTACCTGAAATTCCTGACCATTGGAAAGTGGGAAGGATGTGTCCGCTGCTCCTTCAAGTTTGACATAGAGAATGAGGGGAGGGAGAACGCCCAGAATTGGAGGCGAGCGGCTGTGGAGAGACACTTGGCGGTGACCATCATTCACTTCCTGCTGGGCTTCTTGGTGCCCCTGGCGATCCTCAGCACCTGTGCCCACCTCATCCGCACCAAGCTCCGGCAGGAGGGCTGAGTCCAGGCCGGCCAGCTGAAGAGGTTGCTTCTGGTGTTGGTTGGTGCCTTCTTCATCTTCTGGTTTCCATTTAACATGGCGCTCTTGGTCCAATTGGGGTGATTTTTGATGCTAAGGAAATCTCATCACCCCACGATGCTGCTCATCCTCTGGGCTACCTTCCCCTTGGGCTCAACCCTTTCCTCTAAGTCTTCATTGGCAGAGATTTCCAAGAGAAGTTTTTCCAGTCTTTGCCTTCTGCCCTGGCCAGGGCATTTGGTGAGGAAGGGTTTCTCAGCCAGCCTGTCCCCGAGGTGAAGCCCCCAGGGGGTGACGGAAACCTTCAGATGGAAGCTGGAAAACCTCCTGCTTAATCTGCAGACTCTTCTCTAGGCTGGCTTCCAAGACCCTGCCAAATCCTGTGTCTTCTTTCAGGAAGGCTTCCCGGCAACACTTCATCTAAATCTCTGCATACAAGACGTCTAGTTATTACCCAGTATCCATCCTACCTTTGCTTTATAGTAAGACTCCTATTTGTTTTAAACTGTGTGCACAGTTAGCCAAAATAAAAAAAGACTACATTTCCCAGTGTCCTTTGCAACAAGGTATGGCCACCTGACTACTTTCTGGTCAATAGGATGTGAGTGGAAGTAATCAATGTAACTTCCTTGAAGTGCCCTTAAAGGGAAAGGAGCCTGCCCTCTAGTCCTCCATTTCCCCTTTTCCATTGTCTAGAATGCAGGTGTATCAGTTAGCTTCTGCTGCGTAACAAACACCTCAAAACTTAGAGGCTTAAAACCATAACTTTTTATGATTTCTTGGATCAGCAATTTGGGCTGGTCTTGGCTGGTCTTCTTCATGAAGCTGTGGTCAGCTATGGGTCAGCTAATGACTCTGCTTCAGGGACAGGTGGCTGGCTTTCAACTGGGATGATGGGATTCATTGAGCCATGCAGCTCTCATCATCCTGCAGGCTGACTGGGGCTTTTTCACATGGTGTCTGGGGACAGTTCCAAGTGCAAGAGGGGATGCATGAGACCTAGACTTGACACTTTGTACAATGTGACTAGTTTCAAAGGGTGGGGAAATAGATCCCACCTCTCAATGGCAAATCTGCCAGTGACGTTGCAAAGGGGCATAGACACAGGAAGGTGTGCAGAACTGGGGCCAGTTTTACAATCTGCCACAGCATTCATGGTGATGAGCCATGTGGAAAGCAACTGTGTCCCCATACTAGCCCTAGAATGCTTACAGTCATGCTGTGAAGAGAGAGATTTCAATTTCCAGCTCATTGAAGCCACTGTTACTTTGTGCCTCTGTTATAGCAGCTGAATCTATACTTTAACTATTAGTCGTCAACCATGTGTGAAGTGACGTAATAAATTTCCTTATTGTTGAAGCCATTTGGAGTCAAGTTTCCTGTTATTTGAAACCCATAGTAGCCATACTGTGGCACGCAGTAAGCACTCCTTTCTGGGGACAGAAATCCTAGTGGTCCCTGGTCACGGTGGACCATTCCCTTGGTTCTAGGTAGAGGCAAAGAAAATTTTCATCTAAACCAAAAGCTATCATTCTGCTTGTTCATAATCCGAAGAGGCAGCTCTGGTCCTGCTGTGATGAGCCCTGTGAACTCCCCTCTCGGAGCCTCGATTCTCTCGACTCCAAAATAGGACCGAATGCTTACATCTTCCACGGATGAAGAGAGGATGAAATGATACAATGACTGGGTATCAGGAAGGGTAGAGGCACCTTAAAAAAATAAGCTGGGAAAAGTGGTTTATTAAGAAACCCAAACTTTAATGTAGGCACATGATAAAAGGAAAATGATTCTCCTTCTCTTTCCATATCCTCCATTCCAACTTCTTCTCACTAGAGACTGTTATCAGTTTCTTGTGCATCCTTCCAGATATCCGACACATGCACAAGCATTTTTGACTCAAACAGAACACTCCATATACATTATCTTACATCGTGTGTTTGTGTGTGTTACTAAGAGTATATGTTGGAGATGGTTGCATAGAAGAGGTCTGCCACATTATTTTTCAGTGTTTGTGGCCGAGAATTTCCCCGTCTGGATGACCTGTGCACAGAGGGATTTCACCGATCTCCTGCCGATGAGCATTTAGGTTGCCTTGACTAGGCTTTGATGATATTTTTGAAACTTAAAACTTATTCAGTATAACCCACATTCCGAACAATACAAAAAGAGAAGTGGAGGAACTCCTTGATTTATCACAGCGTGAACATCACGCAACTTAGCCAGGTCACGGAACGGAGCACTGTCAGCCACCCCGGCCGCCCCCTCCCCATCCCCCCTCCATCTCCTTCAAAGATAACCTCTCTCCTAACTTTTATTGTAAACCTTTTTTTGCCTTGCCTTCTTTCCTCTCAAGTATTTCATGTGAAACATTTCAAACCTACAGTTACAAGAATAATACATCTTCCAACTAAATTTATCAAATGCTAATAATTGCCCATCCCCATATCCCACATATTTACTCTTTCTCTCTCCTTCTCTCTTTCTCCTTATCTGCATATCTCTCTCTCTTCTTCCCTTTATCTATCTATCTATCATCTATCTATCTGTCTATCTATCTAATCTATCTATCTATCCATCTTTCTATCTATCATCTTTCCACACTTCTATGTACATACCATGGTTCATCCATCATGATGAACAGACTGATAGGGACATGCCAGGTCTGGGAGGCTGAGGGAGAGAGCCCCCTGCACAGTTGCTGTTCCTCAATGAGCCTGGTGGTAAGAGACATTTCTAGAAAATTTTGAAGCTTTTGAAAGTAGGTGCACACACCACGATATTTCACTTGTAAGTTCTTTAATCTGTGTCTCCTAAGAACAAAGCCATTTCCCCTGCACAACCATAATATCATTACCATTCCCGAGAACTTTAACATTGATATTATCTAATAAACAGCTCATATTCACATTTCCTAGTTGTCCCAATAATGAACTTGATAGCATTTTTAAAAAAAATCAGGATCCTGCCATGATATTCTTTTTTTCCCTCTGCTAAAATGGACTATATGTTAAGTCACAAATACAGCACAAGCCAATTCCCAAGAGCAGAAGCAATAGAGGCCACATTCAAAATTGTAGATTAATAACGAAAGATAACTGAAAACGCTTAAACTGTCTTGGACATTTCAAAACACTCTTCTAAGTAACTCCTGGACAAACTGGAAGAATAAAACTGAAGTGTCACTTTATTTAGAAATGAGCATGGTACACATCAAAACATGTGAGGTGGGGCTTGTTGGGGAAGAGAGAGAATCCCCCTCCGCCCTGTCCTTTAAGGTTCTTCTGGCTGGCTAAATAATTAAAAGACAGGTTAACAGGAGAAAATAATACCAAGTTTAATAACATGTACACATGGGAGAAACCAGGGAAACTGAGTTTCTCAACACAATCGCAGAGATTCTCATCTTAAATACCATCTTCAGCCAAAGACAAAGGAGGATGTTGGGGGTGGCGGGAGTCAGTAACAGGAGATTACCAGAAAAGCACAGTAAACAAGAGTAAGGTTATCATGCAGATTTAAGGCCTCACCCTTCACTTTGATAAGTTTTTAGAGATGAGGTCATCCCCCACCTCTTCCCAGCACAGAGAGGGAGACACTTTTAGAAATGGAGATTTCCCTTATAAATGTAAATGTTTGTCTGGCAGCTCCTAGCAGGGCCACCTAAAGAATGTGGCAGGAAGGAGACAGAATTTTTGATAACAGGGGCCCGTTGGCACCTTTCCTATTGTAACATCTATTTTACATTATATTATAGCCATCAGATAGTAACTCCTTCCTGGAACAGGTCTTCCATGCTAAATTCTTTAGGCAGTTAGTGGGAGAGGTCAAATGTTCGTCAGAGAAAACAATCAAGGTAAAGAGGCATATTTCAGGGTGGCCAAATCTTGATCTCCCACAGGCCAGAGCTGTATTCCAAGGAAAATCCATAGCTTGAAAATGCTAATTAGGAAAAAAAAAAAAAGTATGAAAGGAGGCAAGAAAAGCAAACAATTCAAGAGGCAGGAAAAAGAGCAATAAAATAAATGCACCAAAAATTGAAAGAAAGCATTGATAGATATTATTGAGGAAATTAACAAAAAAGAAAGAAATGGATAATGATAAGAAGCTGGTTCTCTCCCTCCAACAATAATGTTCTTTGACATTTGTACTTGTGTATTTTGGCGAATACTCCAAGAAGGCAGAATGGCATGCCGGCCACTTAGAGCTGGGTGACACCAGTGGAGTGGCTTCCACTCTCCGTGCCTCGGTTTCCACTTCTGTGTAATGGGTTAATAATAGGACCCCCCCCCCCAAACAGTCGCTGTGATGATTGCTGGGGTTAATGTGGATAAGGTGCTTAGCTCGGTGCCTGGCACCGCTGGGGTGCAGTGTAAATGTTTACTGTTATCAATATTGTCACCTGTTAGAACAGACTCTCCCAGGGCACCGGCTGGGTCAGGGGGTGTGTTCCACGTTGTCAGACTCCCCGCGGGGCGCTCTGCCAAGCTGTTTCCCACGGCTTCACCCGCGCAACCGCACTGTCAGTCTCTGATCTTCGCCTTCTCAGAGGAGAATAATGGGATCCCAGTGAGGTTTTTAATTTGCATTGATTTTCTAGTGAAGGCAGTTACGCAGTCTTTCAAGGAGACTGCGGTTTTTGGAGCCGCTGCAGGATTCTCCTCGGGGAGACGTGGTCTTTGGCTGGGAAGAGCTGGGGGTGGTTGGTAAGGCGGGTTTTGAGACCCGAGAGAGCGCAGCGGTGAGGAAACCAGCGTTTCCTGGGGCAGCCTCCGTGAGGGCGGTGGTGGAGCATGCCCTACACCACGGGGTTCAGGGACCGAACAATCTGCCAAATAGAGACTGAAAATGCTTCTCTAATAAGATTTCTGTGAGAACCCGAGAAGGCGACTCAGTCCTTCGTTCGCCAGATGAGGACGGCTCCCAGGCGTTGTGCACCAAGGCCTGTCCAGAGCTTTACAAACGTGTGAACTCCGGAAATCGGTATCTCAACCCCACCGAGGGCGGTGTACAATTGTGACTGTGCGGATGTGGAAACTCGAGGCTCAGAGAGGTGAAGTCACTTACCAAAGGTCACACAGCGAGGAAGTGGTAGTCAGGACTTGAACAGTATGACCCCACCAGTCCATTCAGTCCTGGCAATTGAGTGCCCTCAGGGGAACGGCAGGGTTCCAGGCACAGGAGACGGAAAAGGAAGGAGACAAAGATCCCTACCTTGGAGGCACTGACATCCCGGGCTGACATTGCAGAGGAGGGGCTGACATCCTGGGGGAGGGGCTGACATCCAGGGGGCGGGGCTAACATCCCAGGGGGCGGGGCTGACATCCCAGGGGGCGGGGCTGACATCCATGGGACGGGGTTGACATTCTAGGGGGAGGAGCTGACATTCTGGGGAGGGGCTGACATTCCAGGGGGCGGGGCTGACATTCAGGGGAGGGGCTGACACCCTGGGGGAGAGGCTGACACCCCAGGGGGGAGGGCCTGACATTCCAGGGGAGGGGCTGACATCCCAGGAGGAGGGGCTGACATCCCAGGGGAGGGGCTGACTTCCCAGGAGGAGGGGCTGACATCCCAGGGGAGGGGCTGACTTCCCAGGAGGAGGGGCTGACATTCCAGAGGAGGGGCTGACATCCAGTGGGTGGGGCTGACATCCACGGGGGTGGGGGGGGTGGGGGGGGTGGGGGGGGTCCTGCATTCTCTATCTTCAGACCCTACAGCCCACCACATCTCCTCACCATACTCCATCCCTACGAGTATTGACCGAGCACATAGTAGGTACACATCTCTGCCATCCCCTGGGATCAGGCGTGCCTGACAAGAACAGAGCCTCTGCCCTCACGGAGCTCGCAGCCCTGGGAAGACAGTCCTGAACTAAGGATCCCACAGCAGACATTACGCTCCCAGGCAGGAGGGCGGCAGTTACCCTCTTAATCACTACCTCTGTTTCTCTCAGTGGGAGAGAAGGGAGGCGCCGCCCCCCACCTGGCCTGGTTTGAGATGCTCCAGCCGTGGGAGACAGACAGACTGTCACCAAATGTTGGGAAATAGCTGTCATGAGACTCCTCAGACCCTGACACCTGACACCTTCCCCTCCCCGGGCAGCTGCAAAGCCGTGGGTTCTACTCCTGTTGGCTGAGCACCCAAATGGGGGTAGAGACTTCCTTGCCGAGGTCCCAGCCAGGGTCAAGATGTTGGAGTCAGGATTCGAACTCGGGACCTTGGACAGCTGCACTCTGGGTCTCCCGTTCTCGTTCATGTGGCATAAAATGAAGAGGGGGCGATGTGATAGCCTGACACCCTTTTCTCTCTCCTTTGCTTCTGTGTCGCCTGCTCCTGGGACGTGGCCTGTGATGAATGATGTATGGTCCCACCCTCTCGATCTCATGCTGACTTAGACCTGGGTTTATAGAGTGTTAATGATTCACTAATTTGAAAATGGGGGCCTCTCGTGTGCCTCCTTCTGTGACGGGTGATGCTGGGGATCCCGGAGGAGTCAGATCAGGACCCTGATCTCAAAGAGGCCACGGGCTGGCCGCAGAGATGGACACGGACAGTGAGCAACCCAGGCAGTACCAGGTGTGTGGGGCCCAGAGCTCAAGGAGGAAGCTGTGGGAGGTGGAATCGGGGGCTAAGATGGGCCACAGTGGGAAGCCAGGCTGAGGGGCTGGGACTTTGTCCAGAGGCACTGGGGAGCCATGGGAGGTGTGTGAGCAGGGGAGGGGCAGGGTCAATGCTGGGTGTAGAAAGACCCCTCTGGGGCCTGGTGGGGGATGGGCAGAGGCCAGGAGAAGGCTGGGGCGGGGGTCCAGAGGGAGACCAGGAGGCCTGAGCAGGGGTCAGGCCGTGGAGATGGAGGTGATTGGGGAGAGGGGCAGGACAGGGCCAGAGGGAGTGAAGGGAGGGAAAGTCTGGTGGTGGGCTGTAATCCAGGACCCCCTCTCCTCCTTGCTCACCTCATCCCCCTCCCAGGCTTGGGCACTTTGAGGCCCACAGGAGCCACAGGACAAGGCCTGGCTGAGCATGGCACTCACACCTCTCCCAGCTCCCACTCCTTCCTCTTCCCTGACACCAGCCCCACCCCTCCCTCCACAGCCTAGACACTCCTTTCTAGGTCCAGACCCTCTTCTCTCTGTGGCTTGTCCCCAACTTCCTACTCTGTTCCCATTCCAGAGCAAAACTCAGTAATTGACTGACTACGTGACCTTCAGAGAGCCTCCATCTGCTGGTCTACAAGATGGATGTGTTCGTATCCCATGTCCACTGTAACAAATTCCCACAAACTTAGTGGCTTAAAACCACACAAATTTATTTCACGATTCTGGGGATCAGAGGTCCTAAATGGGTGTCACTAGGCTCCAGAGGAGAATCCATTTCCTTTCTTCTTCCAGCTTCTAGAGACTGCCCCCATTTCACTCCTCAGGGCCCCTTCCTCCATCTTTAAAGCCAGCAGGGTAGCAAATCTCTCTCTGCCTCCGTCTTCCCCTTATAAGCATCCCGGTGACTACACTGGGCCTCCCTGCGTGATCCAGGCTCCTTTCCGTATTTTAGGGTCAGCTAATCAGCAGCCTTATCTCTGTGACTCCGTTTCCCCGTGCCACGTAAGGTCACATACTCACAGGTTCCGGGGATCCGGACGTGGACGTCTTTGGGGTCATCAATTGCCCAACCACACCAGGCACGGGGCTCCCTACTCGCACCCATGCGTCCATTTATTCCACAATATTTGTGTGCCAGGCACTGCTTCAAGGTGAAAATCCCTCTTGCTGTGGAATTTCTATGTTGCAGCGTTGGGGGCGGGGGTGCAGGCAGACCATTCGACAAAACAGAGATTAAAAATATTACACGATCATCCGTGCTAAGGAGGGGCAAACAGGAGGGTTCAGGCGAGTGGCCAGGGGGCTGCTGTTTAGGGGTGACCTTGAGTGGAGCCCTGAACGACACAAGGCGGCTGGAAGGATGGGGGAGGAAGGGCACTCCAGGCAGGAGGCACAGTGGGTGCAAAGGCTTGGAGGCGGGAATGTGCCAGGCATTTAAGGAACAGCAAGGAGGCTCCAAGATGGCCTCTATGATGCGTGAAATTATTCACTTACCAAATCGCTGATGGATCCTCACTCTCCAGCTGAGAAAACTGGGGCTCAGAGATGCATGAGGCATTGGGTCATACAAGGAGGCTGAGGCAGAGTGAGGGAGAGAAGGTGGATTGTCTCTGGACTCCCGGTACAGTGCTCACTCAGCCTGCCCTGTCTCTTTTCTGAAGAACCAGCCGGAGGTTTTGCATATCTCTCTCGTTGTTGGCTTTAGCCCCTTTTTCCTTCTGGTCTGTCTGCAGACCATCAGCTGCATATGCAAATATGTCCTGAGGCCTCCTGGGGGCCTGGTCCTGGGCTGGCAGATATTGGGAACATGGATGTGAACCAGCCCTTCGGGGGGGCTCCCTGGCTGGAGCAGGACACAAGTAAAGCACAGACAGTTCCAGCCTGGGGGGATTAAGGGGATTAGAGGGAGGGAGGGAGGCTGTAGGAGGACTCTGTCTGGAAAAGTCAGGGAGGGCTTCCTGGAGGAGGGGACATTTGCATTGGAAATTGATGTATGAGTAGGAGTTCACCAAGTGGAGATGGGAATACATCCATTTGCTCATTCATTTACAAACACGTCCTGAGGGCTTGTGTGGGTTGGTTGCTCAAGGGTGATTTGTGCATTCCTTCGATATGTATTTGTCTGGGCAAGATAATACAATGGTTAGGACTTCAGATCCTGGAGTCCATTAACCTGGGTTCCTTTCTCGGTTCTTTCATTTACCGATGGTCCAGTTACCCAACCTTGCTATGCCTCAGTTTCTCCCTTGATAAAACGAAGACAGCAATAGTATCATCCTCATGGGGGTCTTGGAAGAATAAATTAAAATGCTGCCTGTGACAGTTATAGCACATGGCCCCGTACATAGTTAGTACTTAGTTCCTGCTCATTGTGTAGCTTGAACCCACTCTTAGAGACCCTACATACAAGGAAGGTGACACCTGATCCAGTCTGGTGGGGTGAGCAGTAGACTGAGAGGGGTTTCCGGGGAGGGTGGTGCTCAATAGGGTTTTGAAGGATGAGTAGGAGTTTGCTGGCTGAAGCGATGGGTAAAGCAAAGTGCTCTGGGATGAGGAAACAGCAAGGCCAGAGGCTGGGTGTGTGCGTGTGTGCATGAAACCCTGCGGCCAGAGCAGATGGGAGGGATGCGGTGAGCTATGAAGCTGGGGATGTGGGCGGGGCCGCAACAGGTAGGGCTGCAAATGCCAGGCTCGGGGGCTCGGACCTTATCCTGGGGCGACGGGAAGACAGCGCCCAGGTGAACAAGCTAATGCTTCAGTTCACAGGTGGGGAAACTGAGGCCCATGCTCAGACCCTGCGTGGCAGCCCCTCTGATTTCCTGCCAGGCCCCGGCTCTGACTTCCTCTTCTGTCCACTTGTGAGCTGCCCTCTCCTCCCCATCCCGAGTCCTCCAGGGGAGACCAGGCCACCCGCTCCTGGTCAGACACCCTGGAAGACACCTGTCCCCCACCTTCTGGCGAGCCCAGGACAACGAGGGAACAGAGTGGGTAAACTGAGGCCCACGAACAGAGCAGGACCCGGCTGCAGATCCCCCGAGTTAAGATCCAGGCCTCTGAGGTTGCACAGACGTGAGTTCAAATCCGGGCTTGGTCTCTGCTTTGTCGCCTTTGATTTTGAGCAAGCGAGTCGCCCCCTCTGAGCCTCCGTTTCCCCACCGGAATGGTGGAGCCGTTAAGAGTAGCCACCTCGTGGGGCATGGCGCAGCTCGGATCCTGCAATCCTTGAAGGATACGGGTTTCCTGAGAGGATGGAGGAGGACCACAGGAGTGAGGGGCGTGAGACGGGAGAGGGGCTAGTTCCGGGAGTGGGTAGGTGTGACACGATGAGGACAGGAGAAGGGGCTGCAGAGGAGGATGGGGCTGACCTCCCAGGGCTTCCACCCCAGGCGGGGCTGGGTTTTGTCCAGGGTGCTGGGGAGCCAGGGGAGGTGTGTGAGCAGAGGGGGTGCGGGGACAGGTCAGCTCCAGAGCCATGTGGCGGATGGATTGGAGGGGGAGACTGGAGGCAGGGAGGCCAGGGAGGAGGCCAGGCTGAGTCCAGCCGGGTGAGGTGGAGGCCTGGGCTGGGCCAGGGCGATGGGGACAGAGCAGAGGGAATCAGAAGGAGGGTGACGGTGAGAGGCGAGGGGGACAAAGGGGTCTGGGTGGATGGTGGGGACGTCCCTGAGATGCAGGCCCTGGGGAAGTTTGGGGGGACGAGTGTGGGGGCTATGGGTCCCCACAGCACCGTCCAGCCCGTGGAGGACCCTTCGGAGATTCAGTGGCCGGCCCTCCCTGGAGCCCTGTGCCCACCGGGGCTGCCGTCTTCCTGCTCTGTTCCCTGGCCGCCCTCACCTCCTACCTCCCGGAGGCGCCAGCCACGGCCTGGTGATCCGCGCGGCCTGGCCTCTCCTGCCTCCCCCTCTGGTGGCCGCCTGGTTTGGCCACCAGGCCGCGGCCGATGTTGCCTTCATAGTCCTCCTGCCGCTGACCCTGACCTGGACACACTCCGGCTGGCCCCTGGGCGGCATCTTCCGCCACCTGGACCCCGGTCTCGTCTTCCTGAACTTCTTCGCCAACGGCGGCCCACCGCTGCACCTCGGAGCTCCAGCCCGCCTGGGCGCTGGACCACCATGCAGCCTGCAAGGCAGTTCCCTGGGTTGGCAAGTGCTGGTCCTGGGCGCCCCAGCCCTGCAAACCCTGGCGGACCAAGGGAGCAGGGCCGACCCTCATAACAGGACGCCCGCGGGGGAGCCGCCACCCCACTCCTCCAGCCCGCCACTGAGTCAGCTCGTGTTTGGTTTTGGGGTGCCCCTGTGGGTGCTGAGCACCCTTCAGAGCCTCCCGAGGGCCAGGCTGCAGCTGGCGAGGCTCACGGGGAGGCCCACCTGCTGGGGGGGCCGTGTTTTCCTCTGCTGATTCTCCTTCCACCTGCTGCCTCTGCTGAGGCTGGTGGGGACACGGGAGGCGGGGCTGGACATGGGGAGGTTTGGGTGCTGCTCAGACCCCTGGGGCTCGCCTCTACCCTCTGCTCTATGTGTGCGGAGGCGGGGCCTTCAGGCAGCAGCTGTGCCGGGGTCTCTGGTCCTGCCACGGGGGAGGGTCTGAGGAGGAGACAGGTGAGTGGGGTACTGGAGATGGAGGTCCAGCCGGCCTGCGAGGACCTGAAGGGAAATTCCTGGGGGGATGGGGACAGTGTAGGGGTGGGGGCAGGGGGAGTCTCCCATCTCCTCAACCTCCAGAGAATGTGAGACACTGAGATGTACTGAGAGATGATGAACAGAACAGGGAGGCACAGAGACAGAGGTGAGAAAAGGGGACAAGGACCCAGAGAGAGGGGGACAGGGACCCAGAGAGAGGGAGACAGAGACCCAGAGAGAGGGGGACAGAGATCCAGGGAGAGGGGGACAGAGATCCAGGGAGAGGGGGACAGAGACCCAGGGAGAGGGGGACAGAGACCCAGGGAGAGGGGAACAGAGACCCAGAGAGAGGGGGACAGAGGCCAGAGAGAAAGCAGGCCGAGTGGAAGAAGGGCAGAGGGAGAAACGGGCTGGGATCACACAGACGCGGGCGGCGGAGGCCGAGGCAGGGGGCGGAGGTGAGAGACAGACCAGGCTGCCAGGAGGGACCAAGTGGGGGACGAGACAGAAAAAGATATGGAGACCAAGACCCAGCGAGAGACGGGAACACAGAGAGCTCTGGCGACAGATGGAGGCAGAACTGGCGTCGGGCTGAAGGAGAGGATGAGTGGGGAGAGGGACAGACAGACAGCGAGAAAGAGACGGAGAGAGAGACAGAGACACAGAGACGCAGAGAGAGACGGTCTTGAGAGAGAGAGACCTGGGCCTGGATCTCAAGACAGGAACATAGACATGGGCTAGGAATTTGAACTGGGGTGACCCACCATCCCAGCTATTCCAGACGGAGCGATTCCCGGGATGCAGGGCTTTTGGGGCTAAAACTGGGAAAGTCCCACACGCACCAGGACGCCTTGGTTTGCTGTCTTTGTTTTTCAAACGTTTCCAAACTAAAGGTTAATTTTTGCTCCACATTCTGAATCTCCCGCTGTATCCACGGAGCTCCTGCAGAAATGCACTAAAATCTGTCTCTTCTGTCTTTGGAAAACACATTACAGCCATGCCTCCTCACCCTGTCTGTGCATTAGACTCCACAAGGGAGCTTTTAAAACCCGATGGATGCCCGGGCCCCATCCCTAGGCATTGTGGTTTAAGCGAGCCAGGGTGGAGCTGGGCTCTGGGAGTTTCAAAAGCTCCCCAGGGGTTCCCGCGGGCAGCCGCTGAGCCCCATCCATCTCCAAGTACCTGTGGTTGTGAAAATGCAACTTGATAGCTCCCAGGGAACCGAGAAACCCAGCACCAAGTGGTTGAAACCCCTGGGTCCAGGGAGACGCAAAGACAGCCAAGACTCAAGCTGGGGGCCAGCAGGAGTCAGATCCTATTCTGTGCACCACCAACCCTCAAGCTCCCAGTTACAGCCACCAAGGACGGGAGGGGAGAGTAGTACGGGGTGGGAGGGGGAGGCAGGCCAACTCACTCCGATTGGGAGAGATTTCCAGGATGCCATCCAGGGGGAGCTGACACAAAATAGAGGTGGAGAGGGCGCTCCAGGCAGCAGGCACAGCATGTGCAAAGGCCCTGGGGTATGGCATTGTTTTTTTTTTTTTTTGCCATCTCTGAGTTACATGTGGTTAAGGTTACAGCACGGAGGGGGTGTAGGAGGTGGGTGAGATAAAAAAGGAAGACTGGAGGGAGTCAGGTGACACACAGCCTCCGATGACAAACGAGGGGCTGGGCCTCTGGTCCCAGAGTGGGCTGAGGAGCCACAGGAGAGCTGTGAGCAGGGCAGGACAGAGTCAGCTCAGGGTATAGCAAGACCCCTGAGAGGACTAGAGGAGAGATGGAGGACGGAGGAGAAGTCCAGGGAAAGAGGAAGGCCAGGCAGGGAGGGGGTTGAGGGCGCAGCAAAGACCGCTCCCCCCATCAGGTCCCAGAATTACGGTTTAAACCAACTTCCCTCCTGGAGCCGCGGACCAACTTCTAGCTGCGAAAATAGGCCAACACCGCCCCCGTGTGGCTGTTCAGAGTTTTGCAACCAAGGCCTCCTAGAAGCAAGTCTATGCTCCAAATCAGTCAGGGGGAGAATGAAGGGGGGCGCTCTTACGGGTGATGCTGGAGGAGCCCAGAGTGTTTGTAACCCACGAGCTGAAATTACAGCGAGACCATAAATCCGTTCCTAATCGGAATTGGCTACGCCTTTCCCGGGAAACCCAGATGCCTGGTCATCCTATCCAGACACCGCTTTTTCAGATCTTGAGTCGAAATGAAATTGTTTCTTATCAGATGAGACAGTGGATGAAACTCAACCAAAGGCTGGGTGTCACCCGGGGCGTTCCACCTACTGGAGATGCAGGCAGTGGTGGGGAGGAGGCGGTGAGCGAGGGAGCCGGTAACAGACTCTCTGTCTGGGGGTCCGGACGCTTCTACAGGAAAGGGCACTGACCATGGTATTGAAGGTTGAATAGGAGTTTGCTAAGAAAAGAGAAAGACATGTTGATACAATATGACAATGAAGATGATAAGGACAGACCCTTTGCAGCTTACAGATTCCGTTCACGTCTTTGATCTCAGGCCGTCCTTGCCATGGCCCTCTGGGGCCCGTTGGACAAAGACTGTCACCTTTGAGTCTTTGTCTGACTGACAAGAAAACCAGGGCCCAGAGAGAAGGAAGGAATTTGAAGTTCCCAGCAGTCTGTGTTGGTACCAGGTGAACCGGCCCTGCTCTTTCTCTCCTCTGTGCTCTTGCACCCAAAGTTGGAATGTCCTTTCATCATCTCTAAATGTCCTGACAGACTCCTACTTATCCCTCAAAACCCAGCTCATATTCTGGGCCCTGAGCCTTAAACCTGAGAGTCCAGGTTCCAGCCCCTCCTCCCTCAGACCCAGGAGTCCAGGCTCCAGCCCCTCCTCCCTCAGACCCAGGAGTCCAGGCTCCAGCCCCTCCTCCCTCAGACCCAGGAGTCGGGGTCTGGTCCAGAGGCCTGGCCCTCACACGGAGCCGGCCAAGGCTGTGCACCGGCGGGGCAGTGAGATGGAGCAAGCTGTGCGGGTTCAGTCACATTTATTTGGTCTCGGAGGCAGAGTCATGGTAGGGGAAAGGCAGGGCTCTGGGATCCGGGGACCCTGTGCCTCCTCATTGCTGAGCCTAAGAGAGGAAGAGAGACAGAGAGATCCACAGAGACACGGGAGAGAAAGAGAGACCAAGACGATAAAAAGGGGACCAAAGGCACAGAGACCCAGCCCGCCACCGCCGCCCTGGACCACTCACCTTGTTGAAGAAGTAGATGGAGGCGAGGATGGTGAACACGGCCATGGCCAGGGTCACATTCTGGGGGAGGGTTCAGAGGTCAGGGCCCCTCCCCTCCCTCCCCTCCCCCGCAGGCCCCCCTCCCCCTGCCGGATCCCTCCTCACTTCCTGGAAGTTCATGGCCATAGGTATTCAGCCGCACACACTCGCTGCTTGACCTCTCTCTCCCTTTCCTGGGTGTCTGAGCCAGGGAGGGGAGATGAGCCACCAGAACCTGAGAGGGGTTGTCTGGGAGACCAGAATGGTTGCCATGGCAACGAGAGAAGGGCATTCTGGGTAGAGGGGACATTGGGGCAGAGGCTTGGGGGAGAGGGGGATTGGGATGCAGGATGTCACATGGGGATCGGGACATTTGAGATTCGAGAGTCCAGACCTCCAACACCACACTGAAGAGTCTGTTTCCCCGGAGGGTGCTGGGGAGCCATGGGAGGGCTGTGAGCAGAGGAGGCACGGGGTCAACTCTGAGTTCCAGAAATATCCCCCAGCAGGAGGAGGTGGAGGCTGGGAGAGCAGCCCACCATTGGCTCTAGCGTTGTTTGCCAGAGCAAAGTTAAGACACACAGGACTGGTTGGACTGAGCCTGGTCACCAGTTTTGGGGGTGGGAGTGGCAGTTCTAATGGTAGAAATCCTGGCAGTGGCAGCAGGTTCCGGTCTCTGAGCCCCAGAGACAGTGACGCCCCGTGACTCGCACAGCCCACCCACGGTCCCTGCCTTTTATTCCGCCAGCCCTCCTGTTAGTTTTGTAGACCCGTTTCTTTTTGTCCATCACGCCTTTAGAACTAACTTCCAGGTTACCAGAAACACAGCACAGAGAAACAAGGACAGTCGACCCTCACTACCCGTGGATTCCATCTTTGCGAATTCGCCTACTCGCTAAGAGTCACTTGTAACCCGCCGATGACGACGCGAGGCCTTCTCGCGCTCATTCGTGGACATGCCCAGAGCGGCTCAAGTTTTGAGTCGCTGGATGCGCACATTCCCAGCCGAGGTCGGACTAGGTGGCACTCTGCCCTCTCATCGTAGTTCTCAGCCCAGAGACGGAGCCTGGAGGGGTGGCACCGGGCCAGGAGCTCCCGCCCTGGGGCCAGCTGGGCGGGTTTGAACCCCAGCTCTGGCGCCTGTGAGCGGGGTGGCCTCGGGCAAAATAAAGTTTGTAAAATAAAGAAAATTGAATCTCCCAGGATGAGTAGTTTTTAGGATTTAAGATTATAATCTATGTGATATATATATTTACATTTATATTATATATTTAAATATATATATTTATACACACACACACACACACACATATATATATCTCCCCTAGAAGCAATGGGAGAGGCCTAGAATAAATCCATCCTCCCAGCCTCAGAAGGCACCAACCTGCCGACACCGTGATTTCAGATTTCTGGCCTCCAGAACCATGAGAGAATAAACTTCTGTTGTTCTAAGCCACCTAGTTAGTGGTCGTTTGTTACGGCAGCCCCAGCAAACTAATACACACCCCTCTGTGTCAAGGGGCGGGAGAGGATCTGTGTCACCTGAGCCCCAAGAGACAGGGGGCCCTGGAGGGGAGCTACTCCACAGCCAGCACCTCTCATTGTCGGAGTTCCTGCCCTCCCTGCTGGCTGGCCCCAGCCGGAATCCAGAGGGCAGGGGGGCCCGGGTGGGGCTGAAGACAGAGGCCCCCTCAAGGGCGTACAGCAGGGTAGAGAAGGGCGGGGATTGGAGGGGTGGGTGGGCCAATGGGGGAAGAACCAGGGAGGGTGTTTTCCCATATTTACTTCTGTTGGAGGCTGAATAATGGCCCCCAAAATGTCCACGCCCTAATCCCCAGACCCTGTGAATATGTTCCCTCGCCTGGGACTTGGCAGAGGTGATTATGTGAAGGATCTTGAGACGGGGGGCATCTTGGTCCGCTGGGGCTGTGCTAACAGAATACCATAGACTGGGGGCTTACGAACAATACAGATTTATTTCTCACACTTCTGGAGGCTGGGAAGTCCAAAATCAAGGGGTGATGGCAGATTTGGTGTCTGGTGGGGGCCCGCCTCTCGGTGCACAGACAGCTGGCTTCTCGCTGTGTCTTCATGTGGTGAAGGGGCGAGGGGGCTCTCTGGGGTCTCTTTCCTAAGGACACCAGAGTCCCATTCATGAGAGCGCCACCCTCACGACCTGATGACCCCCCAAAGGCCCCACCTCCTAACACCATCACATGGGGGTTAGGGTTTCAGCATATGAATTTGAGGGGGACTCAGTCTGAAGAGGCATCTTTATTTATTTAAAGAACATCATCATAGAGCCAGCCTCCAAGACAGCCCCCACTGTCACCCCCGGTCTTCATGCCCCGTGTCCCATCCCTCATCGAATAGGACTGACCTGTGAAAACAGAATAAGGCGGAAACGGTGAGGGTGACTTCTGAGGCGAGACTATAAAAGAAATTGTGACCTCTTGGGTCACTTGCTCTGGTGGAGCTGGCGGCCATGTTGGGAGGATGCTCAGGCAGTGCTGTGGAGAGGCCCACGCGGCGACGGGCTGGGGCCGCCTGCCAACAGCCACGTCTGTAAGCTTGGAAGTGGCTATTCCAGGCCCACTCAAGTTTCCAAATGACTGCAGCCCTGGTGAGAGACCCTGAGCCGGACTCACGCAGCTAAGCCACTCCCAAATCCCTGACTCATGAAACGCGTGAGTGATTATAAATGGCTACTGTCTTGAGCCACTAAGTTTTAGGATAACTTGTTACACAGCAGTAAATAACGAACACTACTTAGCACTTACTCTGCAAAACCCTGTTCTGAGTGCCAAATATATTTGAACTCATTAATCCTCAAGGCAACTCTCTGATGTACAGATTGTGCTTGTTCCCATTTTATGAATGAGGAAACTAAGGCACAGAGAGGTGCAGTAACTTGCCCAAAGTCACACAGCTTGCAAATGGTGAAATTCGGGTTTGAACCCAGCCTGTCCAGCTCCAGGGTCTGGGTGTTCAACCACTGGGCCACACTGGCTTTGGCCAGCTGTGGGTGGCCCTCGAAGAAGGTGAAATCTCCAAGAAGCCCAAGAAAGCCTCAAAGAGCCCCAATATGGAAGGGGAGAAAAAAGGAAGAACAGACTCAGAGGGTGGGGAGGGGAGGGAGGAGAGAGCAGAGAATGTGAATCTAGAATGTGGAGTGCGGCCTCTCTCTCTCTGCGCCCAGCTTTGCCACTCACTAGCTGTGTTCCCTCAGGCAAATTACTTAGCCCTCTATGCCTCAGTTTCTCCATCTGCACAATGAGGAAGGTTGTGGTGGATTAAATGGGTTAATCCATGGGTTAATCCAAGGCTGGCAAAGGCCCTGGGGGAGCTGGATCCCGCCTCGGCTCGGCTCCCGGGGGAGGCTTGCTGAGACCTGCTCTTCTGGGGGGGTGCCGAGGCACAGGGTAATGAGCAGGTGGGGCTGCGGCACAGACGGTGGGCTGAGCTCAGCGTCTGGCTGTGTGGACATGGCCGGCCCAGGGTTTCGGGGCCACCCCACAGGACCTCTCCTGCTGCTGCTGCTCTTGCCCCAGGCGCTGACGGAGGGACCCCTGGTGTTTGTGGCTGTGGTGAGGTTCCCACCCCCACCCCCCAGCCTGGCCTCTCACCTCCCCCAGGCCAGCCCTGACCCGGTCCTCTCCCCAGGTGTTCCGCCATGGCGACCGGGCCCCGCTGGTGTCCTACCCCACCGACCCACACAAGGGGGCCATCTCCACCCTGTGGCCGCGCGGCCTGGGCCAGCTGACCACGGTGAGAAGCTGGGGTGGGGTGAGAGGCGGGGCGGGGTGGGGAGGGGTCAGCTGAGCCTGCTCTGTCCCCAGGAGGGGGTCCGCCAGCAGCTGGAGCTGGGCCGCTTCCTGAGGAGCCGCTACGAGAACTTTCTGAGCCCTGAGTACCGGCGGGAGGAGGTACTGCCATGTTGACTCTCACCGGGCCCCCTGACCTCCCACCTCTGACCTCCACTGACTCCAACGCTCCCCTGGGGCCTCCACCTCTGGCCTTTGACCCCCATCAACCTGCCCTGCACCCTATGTCTGATCTTTGACCTCCAAACCATCAAGTAACCCACCCTGACCTCTGCCCCCATCTCAACCTGAGTCACATCTTGACCTCTGACCTCTGACCTCTGTCAGCTCTGACTTTATTTTCTGGCCTCCATCTCTGGCTTCTGACTCCCAGTGACTCCGACCAGACTGTCTGACCTCTGATCTTTGACTCCAAAACTTGATTGATTCTGTCTTTGCCCCTCATTGATTCAACTTGCCCTCCTGACCTCTGACTTTTGACCTCTACCCTTCATCAAATCTGACTTTCCTCTCCTATCTCTTCCTCTGTCTTCTGGCTTCCTCCAATTAGGATCTTTTCTCCTAGTCTCTGACCTCTGATCCCTGACAGACAGGTACTGAACTCTGACCCCATGACCCCCAACCTGCCCTCCTCATCTTGACCTCTAACCTCCAGCCTCCAGTGATTCTGATCTTCCTGACTTCCATCGGCCCAGCTGACCCCCTTAATCTTACATGTCCGCCCAACTTCTGGCTTCCAACCCAACTGCTCTCGACACTGACCTCTGACCCTTGATCCCAACTTCTAACACTGAGGTCCAGACACTTGAGCCCGCCCTGAATTTTGACTCCCAGCACCTGACTTTCGACCCAGAACTGAATCTGAAGCTTTTGGTTTGCCGCTGTAGCTGACCTCTGACCCCGACCCTGGTCCCCTTGCCTGCCCTCTCCCCACCCCAGGTGTACATTCGCAGCACCGACTTTGACCGGACGCTGGAGAGCGCTCAGGCCAACCTCGCAGGGCTGTTCCCCGAGGCTGCCCCAGGGCGCCCAGAGTCCGCCTGGAGGCCCATCCCTGTGCACACGGTGCCCACCTCTGAGGACAAGGTTGGGGGGCTGGACAGGGCCAGAGAGGGGGAGGGATGGAGAGAGACAGAGACCCCGAGATGGAGAGAGCCAGCAGCTGGGAGAGGCAGCTCTGCACCTGGCTGGGCGGCTCCCGGAGGCCTGAGCTGCTCTGAGCCCCAGACCTTCCCTGGGGCGGAGCTGTCCAGATGGGCTGAGCCACTGTCCCCACGCTGCACGGCCAGATCTGGGAGAGACCATGGGCCACAGGCCAGGGCCCCGCAGACCGGACTCCCCGCGCCACCCATCCTCCCCACCCCCCTCCCCTGGCAGTGGGACCCCAGTCACGCTGCCGTCCTCTCTGAGCCTCAGTTTCCCCCAGCTCCTGAGGTTCCCCATGCGCAGCTGTCCCCGATACCACGAGCTGCTGCGGGAGGCCACGGAGGCTGCCGAGTACCAGATGGCCCTGGAGGGCTGGACGGTGAGAGAGACCTGCGGGGCGGGGCCGGTGGGTGGGGGCGGGGCCTGTGCAGAGGGGCGGGGCCGAGGCCTGTGGGAGGGGCGGGGGCCGGTGGGGCGTGGCGTTACCTGCGTGCAGGGACGGGGCGTGGCCTGCGGGACGGGGCGTGGCTTGCGGGACGAGGCGTGGCCTGCGGGACGGGGCGTGGCTTGCGGGACGGGGCGCGGAGGTCTGCCACGCTCACCCCGCCCGGCGCCTCCAGGACTTCTTGACTCGCCTGGAGAACTTCACCGGGCTGTCGCTGGTCGGGGAGCCGCTCCGCAGGGCGTGGAAGGTTCTGGACACGCTAATATGCCAGGTGAGCCTCCGGCCCACCCACGCAGCCAAGTGGTTAAGTGCAGCTGGGTTCAAATCCCAGCCTTGCAGCTAGCTCACTCTCTGCGTTCCCTCAGGCAAGCCACTTAACCCTTAGTGCCTCAGTTTACCCATCTGCACAATGGGGATGGCGACACCCGTATCAACACCCCCTGGGGTTGCTGTGATCAGAATGGGTTATCCGCGCCATGCGCTCGGAACAGCGCCTGGCACACAGTGAGGGGCGCACGGGGGTTTGAAGCTGCGGGTTTGCAATCCTTCCTCCGCAGTCCGTTATCGGAAAAGCGTCCAAAACCAAAACTTGGGCAGCAGGAGTTGACCTGAAACGGGGCGATGCGCTTCATAGTCTTTGCTTACCCCACTTCATGGGGATGTTCCTAAATGCACTGGGCGAATAGCAATGGGTATGATTAAGGGGGCTGCCCCAGATCCCATGGGATGTGTTCCAAGGCACATGGTATTAGCACCATAGACCTTTCTAAAATCCAAAATGTCTGAATTCTGAAACCCCTCTGGCCCCGAGGGTTTCAGATAAGGGCTTCTGGTCTGTGGAATGGTCATTACTATCGTTAATTAATAATTGCTATTGCCCACCCCATAACTTCCTGGCCAGACCCAGCCCATGAGGGGTTCAAATGAGGGGTGGGAGCGAGGACGGCAGTTAATGGGGACAGCACTGGCCTTGGGAGGGCCTGGGGGGAGCAGGAAGAGCTCAGGACATCCTGGTCACTTTGTCCTCTCCCCCGTCTCTCCCCAGCGAGCTCACGGCCTTCCTCTCCCCTCCTGGGCCTCCCCGGATGTCCTGCAGACTCTAGCCCGGATCTCAGCTTTGGATATTGGGGCCCACGTGGGCCCACCCCGGGCAGCAGAGAAGGCCCAGCTGACAGGGGGTGAGGTGTGGGGCTGGGAGGCCCGGAGGCTGAGGTGCCTTCCCGGTCGGGGGGGGGGGGGTAAGCGTGTCTCAGCATTCTGTTCTTGCCCTCTCAGGGATCCTGCTAGATGCCATCCTTGCCAACTTTTCTCGGGTCCAGCGCCTGGGGCTGCCCCTCAAGATGGTTATGTACTCAGCTGTGAGTCTTTGGGAAGGGAGGTAGTGCCACGTGGGCACAGGGATGAGGGGGGATGGCGATTTGGGTGAGGAAGAGCCAGTGGTCTCAGTGGAACCTCAGCCTACTGCCTTGGGCAACTCCTATCTCCAAACCATACTCTCGGACCATATCACTAGAGGAATATAGTTTGGAAAGAGGGAGGTGATAGTGTTATGAAAGAATTTAGTTCTGGAAAGACGAAAGCTGTTTGATTGAGGTGTCCAATCATATTTTGCATCTATGTGACCATCCTTTATTAAATGATTAGCTGTAACTGGTGGTACTGCCTCCAGGGTGAGCAGAGTTAGGGGAGTTGGTTCTAAGAGGTCTGGGGGACATCTGGATGCACAAGTCTGGAGTTCAGGAGAGGGGAGACATCAGGAGAGGAGCCGTGTCTCAGCTCTGGGATCCACCTGCAGCACGACAGCACTCTGCTGGCCCTCCAGGGGGCCCTGGGTCTCTACGACGGGCACACCCCACCGTATGCTGCCTGCCTCGGCTTCGAGTTCCGGAGACGCCTGGGGGACCCGGATGAGGACTCAGGGTGAGGCAGGGAGTGGCGGCCGGGAATGGGTGGGACAGAACTCTCCAGGGAAGAGATGGGTGCCAGGCGGGGGCCTGGAGGGGGAATGTGGCTGGGTTGGCATCAGCAGATTGACAGGTAGGAGTCAGGAGCCCAGTTTCTCCACTGAGTTGCTCTTCTCGACTGAAGGTCAGGGGTAGGGAAGGTGAGGGCCTGCATGCCACCCTCTCCTCTCTCCCTCCAGGAATGTCACCATCTCCCTCTTCTACCGCAATGACTCTGCTGGCCTGCCGCTGCCCCTCAGCGTCCCCGGGTGCCCAGCCCCCTGCCCACTGGGCCGCTTCCGCCAGCTGACCGCCCCCGCCCGGCCTCCGGCACACGGGGTCCCCTGCCACGGCTCCCACCAGCCTGCCACCCCCACAGGTGACAGCCCTCGGTGCTGGGGTGGGAGTGGGGGGGGCAAGTCTCGAGATTCACATCCCCGTGTTCTCCCTGCAGCCACTGTGGTGCCCCTGCTGGCCGGGGCTGTGGCTGTGCTGGCGGCACTCAGCATGGGGCTGGGCCTGCTGGCCTGGAGGCCCAGCTGCCTGCGGGCCTGGGGGGGGCCCGTGTGAGCCGGGAAACCGGGCACCCCCTCCCCACAGCTGACACTGGACCCCAACATGTATGCTCACTTGCTGCTCTGGTTTCTGTGACTTACTGCGTGTGCCTGTGTGCGTGGGGAAGGCGGGGGCGGGGGCCGCAGCAGAAAGGGCTCCCTAGCCTGGAAACAAGTGGTTCTTTGTGTGCTCAAGCGTGCATGCATGTATGTGCGTGTACAAGGGCGTGATGGGCTGTTGCTGTGCACACATGTATGAGGCACGTGTGTATACACGTGGTATGTGTGGACATTTCTGCACTTGTGTGCAGTGTCTGCATATACGAGTTGGTGTATGCACACACGTCTACATGTGACATTTCTGCACACACGAATATGTGGTACGTGTGCAGTGTCTGCATGTGTGGGTAATATGTGTACAGGCGTTTACGTGCAAGTTTCTAGACATGCACAGGAACACGTGGTACACATGGGAACCTTCCTCTGCAGGTTAGGCACGTGTGTTGTTCATGCCTGTGGGTGTGTGCTGTGCAACAAAGCCACGCCTCCTGGGTGAGCCTCTCTGCGGGTCACACGCTCTGGTGCCCACCTTGTAGAGGGGAGGGCTCAGAAGGCACAGGGCTCAAAGCCTGGCCCCACAGCCAGCCAGCTGGGACCAATCCTGAGGCTGTGTGACTCTGGGCAAGTGACTGGCCGCTCTGTGCCCCCATCTCATTTGGCAGGGACAAGATTCACCCATCAGGCTCCAAGAGCCCTGAAATTAACCTCCCAGGGTCCAGAGCAGGTGGGGCTGGTGACCTTCCCTCAGGGTGCCCAGCAGAGCCCATGCTGAATGATCTAGGGGGGCTGGTACCCCAACAGGGCACTGTCCAGTACGGCAGCCACTGGCTGCGTCAGCTACTTAAATTTAAATTACATAAACCAAACGTCAAATCTGGGCCCAGTCGCACCAGCCACATTGGGCAGTGCAGACAGGAAGTTTCCATCCCCACAGACGTTCTACGGGCCAGCACTGAAGATAAGCCACCACACACCCGACCATAAACCAGCAGCCTGGGCACTCGTGCCCCTGCATTCAGCCCCTCGACCCACGAGGAGGCGCTCCACACCCTCCCATCACACACTAGGCGCCAGGCAGCAGGGGCTGCCAGCTGCCTCCTCCGGGTGTGGCCCGGGCTGGGGCACCAGCCCCCCTCGGGGGCCTTGCCCCCCGTGTGTGGCATGAACGGCTGTGCCTGCATCACTGGGCAAATGTGTGAACACCCCACTGGACTATCGGCGGGGAGCCTGGCGTGCAGTGGGCGCTCACTAAGTCACTTGGTGGTAGTTGGAGGCTCGGGCAGCTTGTGGCCAGAAGAGCTAGTCCCAGCCTCCAAGGTCCCCAAACCTTACCCTGGGGGAAACAGGGTGCAGGGGCCCCTGGACTGTGGGAGGCAAGGGGCTGGAGGGAGGACTGGAGCCAGCAGGCGTCCTCACAGCCAGAAAGGCTGGGACATCACTCTTGTGTTGGGGCCACCAGCACAGCCTCCCCACAGGCCCACCCACTTCACGGCATGGGGCGGGGAGTCCTGCCCTGGACCCCCCAGGTAGCCTCGTCAGGAGCCCCCATCACTCCCCCGCACCCTGCCCATCATCGCCCCTGGAGGTGCGGGGTGGTCTCGCCCCGGGGAAGGCCTCGGAAGAGCCTCTGCCACTTCTCGGTCCGGGGAAGAGGCCCAGCTTCTTGCTTGGAGATCCAGGAAGACCCCAAGTTCTAGCAAGTTCCCTCACCCTGCTTCTGCAGGGCAGCTCCCATGGGCGCGAAGGAGCCCAGCCTTCTCCTCAGCAGACTGCTGCGACGGCCCATGGAGAGACGGGGCCTCCCGCGGCTGCCCCGCGCCCCCGTCTACACCCTGGGAGGGTCCTGGATTCAACTCCACACGTAGCGACGTGGGTGATATTTAACGGGCATCGTGCCCAGCGCTGACCCCGGGGCTGTCTGCCCTCCCAAGGCTGTGATTCTTGGCCCCAACACCCTTAATGCAGATGTCACACCGACACCGGCCAGAGGCCACACAGGCAGCTAGAGAAAAGGGATAAGAACAGCCGCTCCTTCCCGCGGTGACTTAATAGCACAAGTCCACTTTAAAAGGGAAAAGGCCTGGCCAAAAACAGTCTTCAAAACCCCTAAAAAAGAGACACAAGAGTCCCTAAAACTGAAGTGTTGTAAACGCTCATAGTGTTGCTCAAAGTGTTAAGTAAAAACACTGCTTTTAAAAATACCTTAAGAAAAAGGATACAAACTTCAAGGTGCTTTCGTGTCGTGGGCTGTGGGGTCTCCCTGCTCGGCCTGTAGTGCTTTGGGGGCCCGTGTGGCAGAGGGGTGGTACCGACCCACCATGCCGATCGGGCTGCAGTGTAACAGACTGAAATGTGACGGGCGGTGCCCCCGGGGGGCCCTCTCATTCCAGAGGGGTCACGGCGCCCAGCGGCTACCAGCTGGCCTGCTCCCCTCCACCAGCCCTGGCTGGGGACGCCCGTGGGGTGGCGAGGGGCAAGGCCACCCCTCCCTTTTGGGCTCCTCAAACATGCTGTCGGGGGGGCCTGCCCACAGGAGGCTGGAGAACCGTGTCCCTACAATGTCCCCGGCTCCCTGCCCTGCTGGCTCCCCGGAATCGAGCCTCCCTCCTGGGCTCTGGACACAGTGGAAGGGCGCGCCCCGGAGGCCTAGTCGTGGTGCACGGCTGTCCCCGCAGGCCCGGTGGGAGCAGGGGGGCGGCGGGGGCTGCTCGCCCCGGCCCCGCACGCAGGCCAGGCGGCTGCAGCTGCGCTGGCCTCTTTGATGTTCAGCTCCAGGAGGCCCTTGGTGGGCTGCTTGTCCACCCTCCCCTGGGGCACGCCGTGGCTCAGCAGTCAGCCCACGAGGTCCTTGCGCGTGGGGTCGGGCCCCAGCGTGAGCCTGGCGCGGCCCAGCTGATTGTGGCGCCAGAGCAGGCCGACGTCGGCGATGGCCTGGGTCTTCATCACCGCCTCCAGCACGGTCATGCCCTTGACCACCAGGCTGCCCAGCGAGAGCCGCAGCTCGGAGGGCGCGCCCGTGAGCAGGCGTCACTGCAGGCCCTGCCTCAAGGGCATGGCCTCGGGCGCCTGCTCCAGCCCGGGGGCGAGGGTGGCGCGCGGTAGATCAATCCACCATGCCCAGCTCGCGCACCAGCTGGATGCCCTCTTCCATGGTGGTCCAGGGCCGGAAGGGCAGCTCGGTGGCCTCGAAGAGCTGGAAGGACTCCCAGTGCCGGTGCCAGGCCTGCAGCAGCCAGGCGAGCAGCGGCTCGCAGCCGCCGGGCAGCCCCTTGCAGCGGCAGTTGAAGACGGCATCACTGGCCAGGTCACCCAGCAGCACCAGCTCCCCGGAACTCAGGGACAGGGCCGAGGCCCCCTGGTCACACACCCGCAGGACCCAGGTGATCGCGAGCTCGTTGGGGTTCTGCTTGAAGCGCCGCGAGATAGCCGGGAGCCTGGTGTACGTGTAGCAGCGCTCCCCCCGCCCCCCCGGGCAGGCGCCAGCACTCTCTCGCCCGTGGCCACGGGTGCCCCAGGTGGGAATGGCAGGGGAGCCCGCGGGGGGCTGCCATGGGAGCTGCGGGAAGGACACAGAGGGACATCAGGCGGGGAAATAGCCACACCTCCCCCCCCGGCACCTCCCCAGAGTGGGGCCCCTCAGACCCCTGGGTGTCAAAGGTCCCGGGGGGCACCGTGTCCTCACAGGCGGTCAGAGCCCAGTGCTGGACATCACGGGGGCCCCACGTGCAGCCTGTCCAGTATCCCTGACACAGGATGTTGGCTGCACCCCCACCCCGAGACTAAATGAATTGAGTGCTTACAACAGCACCTGGCTGAGAGCAAGTGCTGAGTCCCTACCTTTATATCATTGCCATGATCTATAGGTTATTCACTATAAACTTATAATAAATTTAATGACTGTCATGGTATTAATAAGTGGGAGCCTCTTCTGTTCTTACCGAGGGATGGCGGGGCTGTTCCAGTCCTGGAGGAACCACCTGCAGACAGGAAGGGTGGAGAGGGGAAGAGGAGGTGGGTGGGGTGCAGGGCATTCACAGCCCCCCATCTCTCCCTCCCTCCCCAGAGCTGGGCCCCTCAGAACCCCGGGTGTCAAAGGTCCCGGGGGGCACCGTGTCCTCACAGGCGGTCAGAGCCCAGTGCTGGACATCATGGGGGCCCCAAGCGCAGCCTGTTCAGGATCCCTGATGGAGCACATCTCACTGCAACCCTCCCGGCCCCCCGCTTCTAATCCCAGCCCTTCCTGCACCCCTCATGCCCCCAGTCTCTGCACGGGGGATGCCACATCATTGAGGGCACGGCAGCGTCAGGGGTTGCAGAGGCTGGTGTTAACATGCCGCCTCTGCCACCGCTGGAGGACTCTGCTCCCAGCCCAGGTGCCACCGCAAGCCCTCACGCGGCCAGGGGGGGCGTGCCCACAGCGCACACGCCAGGGGCGGGGGTGCCTCCATTGCAGCCAGAGGCATGCCCACAAGTCATGGAGGTCCCTGAGGTCTTAAGTGGCAGAACCGGGGATCAAGACCAGCCTCCTCGGTTCCGTATCCTCAACTGTGGGAAGAGGGGCAACAGAGAAAGGCCCCTCACCCTGCAGCACGCGAATGTGCGCGGGGCTGCACAAATCAGACCTCCCTCTCTCAAAAAGGAGACGAGCGTGGGCAAACCCTAACCTCTCCTGCCTCCACCTCCTCAGCTGCAAACAGGGACGAGACGGCACCCATTTCAAATCATCAGGTGACTGGGAAGATGAAGCGAATCGAGGGCTCACAACCACGCCTGGCTCAGCAAATGTTCGGCATTTGTCTGTATTAAACTAACATTACCATCATCTATAAATTTTATTAAGAATAAATTATAATATTATGAACTTAATGTGACTATTATGGTACTAATAAGAGGAAGCCTCTTCTGTTCTTACCAAGACGGATGGCGGGGCTGTTCCAGGCCTGGAGGAACCACCTGCAGAGAGGAAGAGTGGGGTGCGGGGGGGTAGGAGGTGGGTGGGGTGCAGGGCATCCACAGACCCCCATTCCTCCCTCCCCAGAGCAGGGCCCCTCAGACCCCCGGGTGTCAAAGGTCCCGGGGGGCACCGTGTCCTCAAAGGCGATCAGAGCCCAGTGCTGGACATCATGGGGGCCCCAATGCCCTTGGCCCCCTCCTCACTCAGGTCCCAGAGTCACTTGCCCGCAGTCCTAAGGGGACGACACAGACAAGAGCTCAGAGATCCAGGCAGGACAAATGGCCAGTATCCATCTGGTGCCTGGGGGGCCGACAGGCAAGCCCCCATGGCTCACCTTCTGACACCACACCCAACCCCCCCAGCTCCCCTAGCCCACCCCTCACTGCCCAGCTCCTCCCAGAGTGTCATTTCTTGTATGATCTGCAGCAACTGACCCCAAGTAACCCCCTCTCCCCCGCCAGGCTGTTTCCTCATCTGGAAAATGGAAGAGATCCGCCAGGCAGACAGGCTGAGGGCAGAATCCAGTGAGATGAAGCTGGCCTCCCCTTCGGCTCAGCTCCTTGGTGTGCCCTAATGAAAAACCCCTGCACGTGCTCTGCCCACACCTCAGGTCCGCTTCCCCCACCCAAAGCCTCCAGTCCTGCCGAGGTCTTGACAAACTGGCCAGGCGGGAGTCCTCCATCACTACAGCCACGCGCCACATAAGGACGTTTGGTCAACAATGGACCCCGTATACAATGGTGGTCCCATGAGATGAGCAGCATAGAGCCTGGGTGTGCAGGAGGCTCTAGCATCTAGGTTTGTGCAAGTGCACGCTATGATGTTCACACAACGACGACATCACCTAACAAGCATTTCTCAGAACATATCCCCGTCGTTAAGCGACGTGTGGCTGTACTCCCTTGCTCTGTAATTTGGGGAGGTGACTGAGAAACGGGGAAAGGTCATGCCTCTCACTGGGACCCCAGAGGATTCAGAGTTAACCGTCAAGTACTTAAACACGGCAAGTTCTGAGCTACTATTTAGCAAGCGCAGACCCCTAGACCCCTAAGTCTAGTTTTGTGTAGAAATGTGCTGTCCAAAAGTTGCAGTCGCTACTTAAATTTACATACGATTTAAAATTCTGGTTCCCAGTTGTACTAGCTATATTTCAGGTACTCGAGAGTCACATGTGGCTACCGGATTGGACAACGCAGAAGAGAACATTCCCATCCTGACAGTTCTGTCGGCCAGCGCCACCTGGGAAATCGACAGATGTGACATGTTCCTCAGGTCTTCCCTATCCTGCAGTCAACTTTCTTTCCTCTTTTCACCCCCCTCACATATCACTGCCCAAGTGGCACCTTCCCTACTCCCCACTTCCCCAGATATTCCCTCTCAGCCCACAACGAAGGAACGTTCAGAGCTCTGCAGAGGAGCCCTCGGACAAAGGGCATGACCCCTTAGAAAGACACTCAGAGGACCCGAAATTTGAGCTCACCCTTCACAGACAGCAGCTTCTCATCCCTAAATGCTCATCAGCAAGAGTCGAAACCCCCCAAGAACCCCAGAGAACACACCTTCAGTCCTATTTCCCCACAGCCACTGGTTTTCCGGCTCCTGATGTCAAAAGGACCGAGAAAATTCCCCCTAGAGCTGAGAACTCTTGTTTCTTTTTGAAGAACAGACTTCTGCCCATTGTATGATTCAGCACTTTGAAACACTTGTGAAACATTCTCCAGATAATTTGTATCAATTTAACAATGGCTGTTGTGTAAATTAAGGGCAGCTTTAATAACTGTATCAGTTTATAAATACATGATTTCTGGGAAGCTAAGCTTTGCTGAAAGGTACTTGTATTCAGTCTACAAAACCCAATGATGCTGCAGAAGCCTTTCTGTTTCTTTTCTTCTGCTGAGTTTGCAAATTAGATTTCTGATTAGTCCTCCTCCTTGAAGCCCAAATATGTGTGTATTTTTTCCGTCCACAGCCCACGTATTCTCTTATTCACTCTTCCCTTCGAAGGCAGGAAACATTACTGTCCACCACCCACCGTGCAGACGCCTCCGGCCTATCCACCCCTGATGTGTTGTACCCATTCTACAGACACAGAAACTGAGGCTCAGGATAGCAACCGCCTGACTAATATCTTTGGGATTTGGCGTAAACCCCCAGCACGATGACTGGCACATCAGTTAGGTCCCAGAGATACCAGGTGTGAAGTCACCCAAAGTGAGGGTGAGATATTTTAGATCTGGGTGCATCAGGGGATGGGAGCAAGGGTTCTTACCAAGATGGGTTGGTGGTGGGTGGCCCCTCAGCTTGAAGACACACCTGTTAACATAGGAAGGACTTGATGAGGGTGCGGGAGAAAAGGTTTGGGGGTTCACAGAACATCAAAACCAGGGCTCCTCAGACCCCCAGGTGTCAAAGGTCCTGGGGGGCACTGTGTCCTCAGGGGTGATCGGAGCCCAGTGCTGGACATCATGGGAGCCCTGGTCCCTCTGCCATCAGGTCCCAAGGCCAGTCACCTTCAGGGACAGAGGCCAAACTAACAGAGGCGAGAGACTGGGAAACACAAAATCCATCAGGAGGGTATGAAGGCCCATAGCTCTCCCTATGGAGACAGCAGGATGCTCCCACCTCCCCAGTGTCCCAGGCCCACAGGGAACTGTCCTCAAAGCCACTACATGGAGAGAACCTGGTACCTACCAACCCTCACCTAGTTTTGCACATTCTCAGCATTGGCTATACCTGCTAAGAATCCTACACAATGAAAACTTCGACAATGCAAATCCCTTGGAAGAGCCTGTTGGGAGGAATACGGAGGAGGGGCTATTCTAGGAAAAAAGAAACCTAAGATATAAGCGACACAAACAACGACCAGAGACCCTTCACTGCAACCATTTGTGAACAAATCAGCAGTGAAAGACATTTCAGACACGACTTAGCAACTATGAACACAAAGCAGACAGGAGATGGCATCGCTAAGCCATTAGTCTCATTAAAGGAACAACAGCATAGCCATTAAGTAGAAAAACTTTATTTTAGAGACACAACTGTTAACTATTTTGGATGAAATAAACTTACTTTCAAAACACTAAGCACAACAAAACCAAGCAGGGCGAAACGTTACAACTCTGAAACTTATATCTATTTCCTTGTATGAAGATTTTAATAATAAAAAGTAAAAAAAAAAGGAATGAAAGAGGAATATATCAGACAATGGTGAAAGAGGGCATAACGATGAAAAGTGGAGAAAAATCGTTCCACTTGTCACATGGCGATAGCTAGGGTAAAGTCAGTTTTCTAGGTGGCTGCATGAAGAGAGGAACACAGCCAGACGAAATTCTTCCTGGGTCGAGATGGGGAGACAGAAAACCAGCGAGCTGCCCCGGACTGGGCCCCCCTGGCAGGGGCGTGGCCTTGCCCGGCCGTCAGGAAACTGATAGCCAAGGCCTTAAGGACCAATCAATCAGCCCAGAACGAACCTTTAACAAAACTGTGATGTTTGGAGTGACCGCAAAACTCTGATACTTGAGACATCATGTCAGAATGATTCCTGAAAGTGAAATAAGCCCCCGTTTGCTTTCTCCTAAGACCACTCCTATCCAGCTCTCAGAAACAACCCATTCATTCACTTAGAGTCTCCCCTCCCATTTCTTCCTTAGCCACCCCCCGAGATCCTGCCTCTATCTCCCCCATGGGACTTGTTCTAGCTTGCACAAAAACGTCAGCCGCCTGGAATCGGAAAAAACAAGAGCGATTTCCTAAGGGAAGCACGTGTGGCTAGCACGTGGGTGGAAAACCTCAGACAGAAACTCAATGTCACAAGCCCCCACCTGCCCCCCAAGGAAAGATGGCCAAGATGGCGGAGACGTGCAGCGTGGGCCGCAGAAACGGCGCAGCCGGGCCTCGGTGCAGACAAGGGAGGGCGAGCCCCGGCGGCCCCCGTCTGCTCCGGCGGCAGGAGTCCCCCCGAGCCTCCGCGGACGCCACCGCCCGCCCCGCAGGGAGCCCCCGGGCTCGCCTCGGAGCGCGCGCGCCGGGTCCTTTCAAAGGCCCTGACCCCGACCACGCGGCGAGGTGGCCGCCTCGCCGCCGCCCAGATCCCAAATCCCCGCCACAGAGACTAACAGGAACCGAAGCGCACTGTAAGCTCACCGAACCCTCACTCTCTCCACAGCGTGCGCGGCTGGCCCGGCGTCCCACTTTATAGTGCGCGCCGCGCGCAAGGCCCGCCCCCCGGCGCCCGTTCGGGCTCCGCCCCGAGGCGTCCAGCACATTCGCCGGTGTCGGAAACCCTGGTTTGGTGCTTGGGGAAGGGAAGAATGCCTGTTCCCGCTAGAGTCTTCCTGATCAGGCGATGAGATGGAGGCGGAAAAAAAGAAGCAAGGAAAGATCGGGGCCCGTTGTCCTGTTATGGGCGTCAGGCAATTCTGCGGATGGCACCCAGGGCGGGCCGGGAGGGGGAAGGACCCCAAGTGTGGGCGGGGCCAGAAAGGGATGCCCCTGGAATTGCCAGCGCGGCAGTGCGCGAGCCGTGGCTGCGGGGGCGGGGCCGACTCAGACGAGGCCCCAACGGCCGCGTGGGAGGCGGTGCCAGTGCGCGGATTGACAGGGGCGCGTGTCTGGGACAGCGCCCACGCGGTGCAGAATTAGAGGCCGAGCCTGCGCGGTGAGAGGAGGGGTCCGAGCCTGGTGGCAGCGGGGGGAAGGTTGAACTCCGGGTCTGAGGGAGGAGGGGGCCGGGGGACAGGACTCCTGGGGCTAAGGGAGGACTGGATTTGGGGCTCACCCTGGGTTTAGATAGTGTAAGACCTGGGGGCTTGGATTCTTGTTGGGATTGGAGATCTAACGAGTGTGTTTCAACTGACATGACTGTAAAAATTTTTTTCAAAGATAAAAAATGAAACTTCTCTACTCCAAACCCACTCACCAGAGTCGCCAGTGTCAACAATTTGGTGTGGACTTTTTACTGTATGGCTACACACACACGCACACAAATACACACACAGTTACCGGCCAAGATGCTTTTTTTCACTCCAAGTTGCCCCAAAAGTAGTCTCCCCGCATCAGTACATAGAGTGACCTCATTCCTTAAACGGTGGCAAAGTATTCCCTTGTGTGATGAGAACACACTTTGTTTAGCTGGTCCCCCTGGTCCTTTGGGTGTTTGTCTTCCTTGCAGTGGGGAGACTCCTCTCCTGAAGCCTGTGCTCTGAATTAAAAGGAAGAGACCCAAACTCCTCTCTTAAGAAAGGAAGAGACATGTCTTTCCCTGGCCCCTGCCTCACTCAGAGTAAAGCAGAGTCCTCACGGTGGCCCACAAGACCCAGAGTGACCCGGCCCCTGTTCCGCCCTGTCCCTCTCTCAGGCCACACTACCAAGCTGGCCTCCCTGGTCACCTGCAACCTGCCAAGGACATTTGTACCTGAGGCCCTTTGTATTTGCTGTTCCCTCTGCCTGGAACTCTTCCCCCCAGTCTATCCCCGTGGCTCTCTTCCTCTCTTCAGTCATGTCACTGCTCAGATGTCACCTTAGCGTAGAGCCCCCGACCCCTTCGCTCTGTATAACACAGCCCCTCCTTCCCAGACTGGTTGTCTCTACCCCCCTATATGTTTCTTCATTGTGTTTATCTCCTAACATATCTGTTTGTGGGTATATTTTTCTGCCTCCCTGTTAAAATGTCCATTCCATAAAGACAAGGATTTGTGTCTAGTGTGATCCCTGCTATGGATCCAGTGTCTGGCACGCAGTTGCAGCTCAAGTTTTGTTGAAAATGAACACATTTGAGAGCCTTTTGTGGGAGAGAAGAGGAAGGATTATTGTAGCAGTACGTAAAGAGCGCGTACTCTGGACCACGCATGTGTTCAACTGTATCTAGGTGGAAGTACTCTCATTATCTATCCTTGTTTCACAGATGAGGAAACAGACCCAGATGGGTTCAACACCTTGCCACAGGTCACAGAGCTAGTATGTGGCCAAGCCCACACTCAAAATATGGCAGCTTAACCACCGTGTGAGAGGGAGATAGATGGGACCCCCAGGTCGGGGCCCTGCAGGGGCACCCAGGCAATGAGATAACTTTGTATTGAGTTTCAACCCTGCCCTGTTCAGTAAATGACTCTGTTACCCCAAACCATCTGCTGCATACAACAGCCTTGCGAAAAAAGAAATGAGGAAAGAAAGGAGGAAGGAAGAAAGAAAGAGAATTAGGGAAGGAATGGGACCCTATAGAAAATAAATAAATAAGTAAAAAATTTTTAAAAAGGAATAGGGCCGGCCCTGTGGCTTAGCGGTTAAGTGCGCGCCGCTCCGCTATTGGCTGCCCGGGTTGAGATCCCGGGCGCCACCGACGCACCACTTGTCCGGCCATGCTGAGGCCGCGTCCCACATACAGCAACTAGAAGGATGTGCAACTATGATGTACAACCATCTACTGGGTCTTTGGGGAGAAAAAGAGGAGGGTTGGCAATAGATGTTAGCTCAGAGCCGGTCTTCCTCAGCAAAAAGAGGAGGATTAGCATGGATGTTAGCTCAGGGCTGATCTTCCTCACTAAAAAAAAAAAAAAAAAAGGAATAGCGTTGTGTTGGGGGATTTGGGGATAAGAAAAGGAGGTAGTGGCAGAAACTGCTGGTGAGGGCAGGAGGTGAAGTGTGGGTGTGGGGAGAATTCATCTCAGGAGGGGCAAATGATTGGGGTCACAAAAAATGAAAGTATGAAAAAGTGCAAAAGTAAAGGATGAAGCCCAAAGAACTTGGGGAGAATCAGCTATTCAACAAACATTGATTGAGCACCGTCTGTATGCCAGCAACCATTGGCCCAGCCTCTTTGCTGATTTTGTGTCTTGCATCTCTTTCCCCTGAGTCCCTTCCCTTGCCTATCCCTCTAGCCTAGAGGGCCCAATGGATGACCCCAGGGAGGGATGGCATTTCCAAAGTACTGAGCTAAAAGAATATTCTGGGCGAAAAATACAGATTATTTAAAAATACAGATTATTAATCTGAGTTGGAGGGGATTCGGAAGGGACTTAAAAAGAGTCTTGTCCTTTCTCAAGTCCTGTCAGGTGCTGGTCAGGGAGCCATGGGAGGAGGCCAGAGGTGGGGTCATTCTCATGTCCTGAGTCCAGATGGCCTGGAGCGCCAGGATGGACCAGAAATTCACATAGTTGAGAAAGGAAAAGAAACCTGGGGGGAGGAAGAGAGCAGAGGGCGTGAGATGCAGAGTTCACCAGCCCAACCCTGATCCCAGTCCTCTCCCCAAACCCAACCACGCCCCCTACCCTGTCCCCAAACCCATCCATAAACCCAAACTCAACCCTATCCCCTACACTGTCCCCAACCCGTTTCCAAACCCAACACCGTCTTATCCTCTACCCTGTCCCCAAACGCATCCCTAAACCCAAACTCTACCCTATCCCCTACACTGTCACCAACCCATTTCCAAACCCAACCCCACCTCATCCTCTACCCTGTCCCCAAACCCATCCCTAAACTTGAACCCAACCCCTCAAGCCCCATCTTCAAACCCAAACCCAAACCCATCCCCTACGCTGTCCCCAGACCCGACACCATTTCCTACACTGTCCCCAACCCATCTCCCAACCCAGCCCCACCTCATCCTCTACCCTGTCCCCAAACCCATCCCTAAACTTGAACCCAATCCCTCAAGCCCCATCTTCAAACCCAAACCCAAACCCATCCCCTGCACTGTCCCCAAACCCGACACCGTTCCCTACACTGTCCCCAACCCATCTCCCAACCCAACCCCATCCCTACATCCAGCCCTGTGCCCAGCCCATCTCCCACCTCAATCTCATCCTACTTAGCCCTGTCCACAACCCCACCCACACTCCAAACTCTGTCCCACCAAGTCTCCATCTGCATCCTGAACCCATGCCCAAACCCAGCCCCACCCCAGCCCAGACCAGTCATCAGGAAGAAGAAGACGCCGGTCCACGCCAGGTAGAAGCTGCACCCCAGCCTGTAGGTCATGCCTTCCTGCAGGTACCCATGGGCCTGCACGAGGTAGAACACGACACCCAATATCATGCTGATCCCTGCATGAGTACAGGTGTTAGGAGGCGGGGCACCAGGTGTGTAAGGACCCCTGCTCATAGTTGTGTGGCCACCTGTCTCTTGCTCATTATTTTCCCACTTCCTTTTGCTTCCTTGTACCTCTGCTCAGAATCAGGAAAATGGGCTCTTGACAATGTCATGGTGGAGGACGTTGGAAGAGCAAGCCTTGGTCTTTCACCAGGCCATGGTGGTGTCTGAAACCACAGGCTTTGGGGCCAACAGACCGAAGCTCTTGTCCTACCTCTGCCTCTCACCTTAGGGCAGCCACTCCATCTCTCTGTGAGCCTCATTTCCCTCATCTGTAAGGTGGGCATAATCATAGGACCCATCTCCTTGGGCTGTGATGAGGAGTTATTGGGATCGTCACATATCCTGGTACACAGTGAGCCCTCAAGAATTGAGATCGACTATCATCATTATATTGGGCCTTTAATTTTGGGCTTCTGAAGCAGCGGACAAGGAACTCAGTCATTTTTGATATTTTAACTTTATTTCAAAATGACATGAATTAAGGATAATTTGTGAAAAGGAAACGGCTTTTTTTTTTTTTTTCAGGTAGTGGAGTCCTGGGTAATTTTTTCTTTATGTTACAGAAAAGTAATATTGGAAGTGTTTTGCGTTTCCTTAAAAGGGGGAATGGACAAAAATGATTTTCTTATAGAAAAATGTCCTATTTTAGATGGCGTAAAACTGAGACGTTTTCTACCCTTTGTACCTTATATCTAAATGATCGGGAAGAGCCGCTAGACAACCTGGATAAATACCATTTACTAAAAAGGAAACAGGAAGTCGAGTGTTCTCTATTCTTGGCCGTGCTGCCACCCTCCAAGAATGTTCTTTTGATGCAACTGGGAGTTATGGTCAATTACTACAAGAGGCGGGAACACAATATCCTTCATTTCCAAATTAAAGTCCACCTCCTTTTCTAATAAACGTATGATTTGGCACGCAAATGGAAAACTAAATTATTCTAATCACAATATCAATTTTCTTTTTCTTTTTTGCTGAGGAAGATTCTCCCTGAGCTAACATCTGTGCCAATCTTCCTCCGTTTTGTATGTGGGTCGCCGTCACAGCATGGCTGCTGCCAAGTGGTGTAGGTCCATGCCTGGGAACCGAACTGGGGCCACTGAAGCAGAGCATGCTGAACTTAACCACTAGGCTATGGAGCCGGTCCCACAATATGAATTTTGAGTTATTTGCATAGGGGCAGGAGGATTATCATGATAAGGATTTGTGCAAAGTTAAATAGCTACCATCAAGTACCAACATTTTCTACTTCAATCCTCATTACATCTCCACGTGGTAGGAAATTTTATCCCCACCCTACAGATGAGAAAACTGTGGCTCAGAGAGATTAAGTAGCTTGAACAAAATCACAGAGCTGGTGGTGGTGGGGAGACAGGATTTGGGATGGGCTTGGAATTGGAAATGGGGTTGGGTATTGGGTAGAGGTTAAAGTTTGAGTGATAAGGTTGGAGACTGAGGCTGATGTTGGGGATGGGGATCAATTGTAGTCAGGATGAAGATGGATTGGAGATTGGTAAGAGGATGGAGTTGACAATGGGTTAGGTTGAGTTTGAAGTTGAGGTTCACAGGAGATAGAGTTGGGTTGGATTGGGAATGAGTGTTGAGGAGGGTTAGGCATGGAGTTGAGTTGGGTGTTGAGATTTGTAAAGGGGTTGGAGATGGTATGGGGATGGTTTGGAGGTTGGAAAGAAGATAGAATTGGAATGGAGGTAGGGATGGGGATGGACATCACAGAAAGGGATATGAATGAACTTGAGATTTGTTGGTGATCGAGGTGGGAGGTGAAGTAGAGGCTTGTCTTGGGGCTGCAGATGGGGTTGGGTTGGAAGTTGGTATTTTTATTGGGATGGGTTGGAAAGCTGGACGGAGATAAGACTGGGATTGGGGATGAAGGTGAGGATGGGGATGGGACTGGAGTGCGGTTGAGTATCATGATAGGCACTGGGAGAGGTACTCCTCGCCTGGGGTCCTGAGGGAAGATTTCAGTGCCATGCCTGTCAGGATGCTGAGGATGGTGTTGGAGAAGTCCAGCACTGGCACGTTGGAGCTGGTGAAGAAGTTGATGTGTATGAGTATGATGCAGAGGCAGCAGCTGGCAATGCTGGCGATGAGGAGGAAGGCCCAGGACAAGTCCAGCAGGTCTGGGGAAGAAAGACAATCAGGGACACCAAGGCAGGCTCTCAGGCCCTGACCATGGGGGAGAGGGTCCCCAGTGAGTCTAGGAGTATTTTCAAACCCTCTCCCTTGCAAATCCCTCATCCCCATTTTAAGAAAATTGAAATTGGGCTCTAGGGAAGGGATATTCAGGCAGATGCCTTCAGCATTGAGGATACACCTCTGGGTCAGTGAGAACAGGTTCTCAGGCAGTAAGAAGTGGGGTGGGAGTTGAGGAACCAGCTTGATGTGCTGAGGACAGATTTCCTGGGGTGAAAAAGTCTCAGAATAGTGTGTAAGGCCCTAGGGTTATGAGCACTGTGAGGATGGGTATCATGTAGATGAGGAGGGGCATAGGACAGTGAGGACCGTCCTGGGGAAGGGAGGACAATCTAGAGGGAGTGAGGACCATCGCAGAGAAGGGAGAACTAACCCGGGGCAGCAAGGACCATCCCAGGGAAGGCTGAAAGGTGTCCCTGAGACAAAGAGGGAAGATGAGTCCCAGGAGTGGTGAGTATAGGGCAGGCCTTACAAGCATTCTGGTCGTATTCATGCAGGCAGGAGATATCAGGGCACCGCACAAAGAAGATGGTGTTGATGGGGATGGTCAGGGAGCCAGCAGGGTCCCCAGGGGGCATCAGTGGCACCCGGAAGTGGATCCAGGGCTGGCCCAGAGAGATGAGACCGATGATCATCATGCCAACCAGGCTCAGTGCCAGGCTCAGCAGGTGACTGATCTTCTTGGCCTCATGCAGCAGCCACCAGCGTATGGGCAGCAGTGAATGGCTGCATCTACGCCTGTTCTGACACCTGCAGCAGATCGCCCACCGCCAGTGTCAGCACTGAGTCCAGCCACCCAGCCCAGCTACCCCAGGTCCAGCTGCCAGACGCTGCCCCACCCAGTCTAGCCTTCAGACTCTATCTTCCCTACGTCCCTCCTCCATCCCTGTATGCCCCAGGTCTGCCTCTAGGACATGTCACCCAGGTTCAGCCTCCAGGCTCCCTTGCCTCCAGATCTAGCTTCCAGACCCTGCCATCCCCAAATTCAGTCTCTAGGTTGAATCACATGTCCAGCCTCTATGCCATGCCCCACCCAGGGCCAGCCTTCAGGTCCAGCTTCCAAGCCCTGCCACACCTAGGTCCAACCTCCAGTCTCTGACATACCGGCCATGATTCTGGTCTCTGACCTTTGACTGCTGCCCTTCCCCAGAACTCTAGCCCCGAGCCTGGCCTGCTGCCTGGACCCCTTCCTCTCACCCGCCAGAATTGACCTCAACGAAGTTGCCTGACGGTGAGCTGAGGATGTTGCTGTCTAGAGTACTTTGGTTGAATTGGGAGCTGTCCGTAGAGGCTTTGGAAGTCTCCTGGGAGGTCCAGATGATGGATTCCATGCTTTTGATACTGGCCTCAGGGCTGTGAGTAAGTGAAGGGGGGACATCAACTTTGGCCCGGGTTGTTGGCCAACTCCCAGTTGTTGGTGGGTGGTCTTGGTTACTGACTTGACTACTGTAGTTAGTTGACTCTGTCTCGCTCAGGATGGTCTGGGTAGTTAATGGAGAGCTCTGGACACTGAAGTGGCGAGTTTGGAAAACTGATGGAACATCTCGGGTATTGGCCCAGCGACTGTAGGTAACTGACGGTGTGTCTTGGATACTGACCTGGCGACTGTTGATAATGGATGGTGTGTCTTGGATACTGACCTGGCGACTGTTGATAATGGATGGTGTGTCTTGGATACTGACCCGGCGACTGTGGGTAATGGATGGTGTGTCTTGGATACTGACCCGACGACTGTGGATAATGGGCAGGGGTTCTTGGATACTGACCCGGCGACTGTGGGTAATGGATGGTGTGTCTTGGATACTGACCCGGCGACTGTTGATAATGGATGGTGTGTCTTGGATACTGACTTGGTGGCTGTTGACTGGTGGAGGGTCCTGGATACTGACCCGACGACTGTGGATAATGGGCAGGGGTTCTTGGATACTGACCCGGCGGCGACTGTGGATAATGGGTGGCGAGTCTTGGATACTGACCCCATGACTGTTGACAATGGGCTGAGAGTCTTGGGTACTGAAGTGGGGCAAATGGTCTTGGGTCTTGTCTTGGTTGTTACTGGGAGATTCTGGAAGAAAACCTGGCTGGGTGCTCTGGGGGCCAGATTGGGGCCTCTGGGACATGTGGAGAAGCAGGGCAAGGCCAGTCCCCAGATGCACTCAACAGCCTGCCAACTGCCTCAGCCCCTCCTTCCAGGCACCTCCATGGCTACCCAGAAGTCTGTTGGTCTCACTCCAGGGTTCAAGAACTGTCCCTTGGCATTTGGATCTCTCTGTCCCTTCTTCTGTGTTTCTTGGTCTCTCCTGTTGTCCACAGGCAGGCCTCAGGGTTTCAGTCCGGCCTGCAGCTGGGGGCGGGGGAGGTTCCATGACAGTTGGAGGGGTTCCAGGAGGTTGAGACGTCGGCCATGGACTCATATTCCACCCTAGCTCCATGTGAGTGACGTGGGGGCTGAGGCTGGCCAGGGTGCTTTCAGTGTGGGTTCTGAGTAGGGGCAGGATTGGGTCAAGAAGAGGTCACTGCTGGGTCAGAGAAGTGTCAGGATGGGGCAGGGGTGGGATGGAGGGTAGGGAGTGACCAGGGTGGAGACAAATCAGGGTCAGAGAGGGGCCAGGGTGGGGTCAGGGTGGAGACAACAGGGTCAGACAGGGGCCAGAGTAGGGTCAGGGCTAGGCAGGGCTGAATCAGGACTGGGTCCCTGGCATCTCTGAGATCAATTCTTGCAGTTTCTGGAGGGCCTGAGATCTGAATTTACAATTCCCTCCTCCTGTGTGCCCCCACCCAACCTCCTTCCGAGACCTTCTCTGAATCAGTTTCATCCCTGTATTCCCTTCTCTAGTCCCACATCTACCCCTGCTCCCTTTCTTTCTCCTCTGTCTCTGTCTCTCTTCACCTTTCTCTGAGGCCTCAGGGACCCAGAGAAGATTGGGCCTGCTCCCTGCCTTCAAAGACCTCCAACCTTGGGAAGTAGAGGCAGACCCAGCCACAGCTTGAGAAGGGCTCAGGAGAGGGCAACAGGGGTGTGGGCACCCCAACCAATATGTGCAGCCTTTCCAGTCAAGAGTGACGACTTTTGGAACTGCCGTTTCCCCCATCCTTTCCTTTCGCTTTTGTGATGACCTCTTGAAAAAACAAAAAACAAAACCCCCCACAAATCTTTCTGTCTTTGATGACATGCATACCCATTTAACTGCTCTGTGCCTCTGTTTCCCCATCAGTCAAAGGACATAATGATACTCCAGAGGGTGGTTGCAAGGATGAAATGGGTTGATAACATGTAAAAGCACTTAGAACCCATTGCGATAAAAACCTGTTGGAGTTTTACACTTCACAGATATTCATTTCGATTCTAAAAGTTTCTTTCTCCATCCCCTGAGCTCCTTCCTAGTTCCAGACCCCTATACCCAACTTCCTCTGAAATCCACATTGAGATGTACCACAGAAGAAGAGAGAGGAGTTACTATTACTGGATAACATTAATGCATCCACCCATTCATTTATTCACATGTTCATTTGTTACTCCTTTCAGTTAACAAACAGCAAAGGCTCTGTGCCAGGCGATGGGGGTGCAAAGGGAAACAAAGATTTGTCCCCTACCCTCATGGAGGTCTGTCGGGGACTACTCGTAGGGAAAAAAGTAGTCAGTGAAGTAATGAATCACAAGTCTGTGGTACACCAGTGAAGGAGAATTGCACATGGCGCTATGGGAGCATTTGATGGGTGACCTGATCAAGAACCGAGGCTGGGGGTGGGGTGGGGGGCTCAGGACAGGAGATGTGGACAAAGTGACATTGGAGGTGAGGTGATGAGGGCAGTCTGGGTGAAGGTGGGAGAGTGCCCCGGGCAGAAGGAACATGAACTGAACTGCGTGAAGGTCGGAAAGCTCTGGGTGTGTGGGAGGGACCCAGTGAAGTCCAGCATGGCTGGAGGTAAGTGAGCAATGTCCCGCCAGCTGGGAAGATTGGCAGGATCACGGTGGTTGGCGAATGCTGGGTACACCACCCGTGTTCATTATTTTAACACCTCGAGTCTTGGCCTGGTGAATACACTTTGGAACCTGTGTCATAGTTGTGTCTGTTTCCCGGGTTGGCATTTGCGACAGAGATGGAGATAAGGGGATGAGGTTGAGAGCGGAGATGGAGCTGGGGGATTGGGGAATAGGGACCGGGGGATGGAGTTGGAGACAAAATAAGTAGGTTTGGGCTTAGGATGTTGTTGTGGATGGGAGATGAGCTGGGCATTAGGGTTAGAGATGGAGATGAGGGTGCGTTTGGAGTCAGAGGTGGGGATGAGGTTGTGTTTGGGGTTTAGGACAAGGAGGATGTCGTGGATGGCATGGGGCTGTGGACGGTGCTGGAGAGGAAGTTAGAGTTGGTGATGGGACAGGAACAGACATGGGGATGCGGTTGGGATTGGGGTTTGTGTGGGGATGGGGATGCGGCTGTGGTCGGAGATGGAGACTGGGATGCAGGCCGATCTGGGCCCCCAGAACTCTATTCTTTCCCAGTGGACACAGTCTCTTCCTGGGAGGAGGATCGCAAGTTCATCCTGCGGGGCTGGTCTCTCGCCTTCAGCATCCTTGCGACCCTGATGGTGCTCACCACAATGGATGGGCGTATGGTCTACGTGCGGGGCTCCTACACGGGCTACGTGGGCATCTGGATTGACTGCAGGAAGCACCAGTGTGCCAGCCTGGGCCAAGTCACCGGTCAGTAGGAGCCTGGACAGGCTATGGGGCCCTCTGGAGGAGGGTGCGGTTCTTTGGAAATTACCAGGGGTTTGAATCTCTGGGGGAATATCTTTGGGTGTTCTTGGGGAATAATCTTTAGAATTCTCCAGAGGGTCTCTGGAGACTCTCTGAAGGCCTTGTGAGGGTGTCTTCTGGAGTCGTATATGGCTTATAAGGAAATGGGCCTGTCATATCTCACGGGAAGGAGAGCACCACATTTGATCACAAGCCAATCCGCCTCATGATTAGATGGCTAAAGGCACCATCATTCTCTCTCTCATGCACTAGTTTTTTTTTTTTTTTCCTGAGGAAGATTGGCCCTGAGCTAACATCTATTCCCATCTTCCTCTATTTTGTATGTGGGTCGCCGCCACAGCATGGCCGCCAAAGAGTGGTGTAGCTCCGCACCCGGGAACTGAACCCAGGCTGCCAAAGCAGAGCACACCGAATTTAACCACTAGGCCCACGGGGCTGGCCCCCTTCTCTCACTTTTTAAAATAGTTTTTTTTTTTTTTTCCAAGATAACAAGAGGCTTCCAGCTGCTTCAGAAATATTTTGCCTCCTTGTAGGTCTCTGCGTTTCCAGGGCTTCTGAGCATTGCAACAGGAGGCAGCCCAGAGCCTGGAACCAGAGTGACTGGGTTCGAATCCTGGCTCTACTGCTTGGTAGCTGGGTGATCTTGGGCACTGCTCTGTGCCTCAGTTTCCTCATTTCTAAAATGGCAGTGAGAGTAGTCCCGACTCACGGACTGTTTGAGGAAAAAGTGCGTTAAAACAAGCCAAGGAATTAGAACAGTGCCTGGCACATATTAAGTGCGACAACAGAGTTAGCTGTTATTATTATAAGGACTTTTTTTTTTTCCCCACCCAATGCACCTCCCTTCACTTCAGATCTCAGATAAGTGCTTATGAAACTTTCAGAACACTGTGTAGTATTAATCTTATTTATTTATTTGGGAGGTCTCTTTCTCTCATACCTCCCAAACTCGAGCTGGCGTAAGTAAGACGAACATGGTTTCAAGTTATGGAAAAATCCAGAGGCATAGGTCTTTCCAGGTTCAGGTACTGCTGGATCCAGGTGCTAAAGGGTGTCATTAGGGATCTGTCTCCTGCCATCTCTCCAGAAAAGCTTCCTGTTTGTTGGGCCCTCAGACAAGCTGTGCCCGTGCAGTGGCAATGGGGCCGCCAGCAGTGCTTCGAGTCCGTCCTTTCTGTAAACAATCCTGGGAAAAGGAGTATAAGTTGCCTTCTGTGGCCTTCAAGCTCTCAAGATTAGCTCCAACAGGATCAGATTTCCTTCCCTGGGATTTCTCACTCCTCCCAGTTGCTGTGCTCAGGAGGAGGTCACACTGTCACTGGCTGGGTCTGGATCACACACTTTTCTTGAGGCAGTGGAGGGGTCATTTCTGTCAGAAGCACAAGGACAAACAGTGGGTGGAGAGTTCCTCTGAACAAAATCAGGTTGCTGTTGCCAGAAGAACGGGAACAGGTGCTGGGTGGGCAGAAACGACCGTGCACAATTTCCCCCTGTATTTACGATTCTTTCTTTGAGCATAATTCCTTTGGGGGTGGATTCCCAAGAGCGGAACAGCACTGCTTCAAAAGGGCTGATGAAACTTTGTAAGCCTTTGATATACTCCCCAGAGAGGTCAGGAGTCTCCCGACAAGCAACAGAAGCCACTTCGAGTCGGTTTATTTTTATTTTTTTATTTATTATTATTATTTTTTTTGTGAGGAAGATCAGCCCTGAGCTAACATCCGTGCCAATCCTCCTCTTTTTGCTGAGGAAGACCGGCTCTGAGCTAACATCCATTGCCAATCCTCCTCCTGTTTTTACCCCAAAGCCCCAGTAGATAGTTGTATGTCATAGTTGCCCATCCTTCTAGTTGCTGTATGTGGGACGCCGCCTCAGCATGGCTGGAGAAGCAGTGCGTCGGTGCGCGCCCGGGATCCCAACCCAGGCCGCCAGTAGCGGAGCACGCACACTTAACCGCTAAGCCACGGGGCCGGCCCTTGAGTTGGTTTAAGCGTAAGATAGATTTATCCAGGGTGTCAGGGAGCTTGCAGAATCTCTGCGAGGCCAGAGAACTGAGCTCCAGGGGCAGAGTGATCAGGACCACAACGAAGATGCCCAGGAGGACTGTCTAGCTGGGCACACACTGCAGCTTGCCCCGTGGACCAGTCTCTCCGGGTCTGGACTCCACTGGGGAACCTCTTTCTCCGCTGCCTGAGGACCCCGGAGGTAGCTGCAGCCACCCCCACTGGAACAGGGTCCATCCCTGCTTCTGGCTGCAGACTCCTGTTCTAGCGTGGCTCTATCTTATTGGCAGAGCCCGGTCACGTGCCGAGGTCCTCGCTGTGAGGGAGGCTGGTTTCCTTGCTGGGAGGGGTGGAGGCAGACGGTGGGAAAAATCCCCCCAGCGCAGGACTGGTGTTCAAACCTGCCGGGAAGACAAACAGGGAGGTGAATGTTCATGACATTCCCCATTTGTTCTAGAACGTTAACTTGGTTTGTGGGATTCAAAATTTTTTCTTTATTTTAAAATTTAAATTAGTTTTATTTTATTCGATGCTGTCATATATTTACATGGTTTAACATTTTAACAAGCTCAAAAGTTTCCCTCTCTTTTCTGTCCCCCATCCCTCCCATTCTCCTGCCTGGGGGCGTGATGTTACTCAGCCATTTTTAAGCTCTTGCGTGTCCTTCTACTCATATTCTCTGCATGTATGAGAAAATGGCTACATTTTTATACACGCATATGACTATATATACATATACAAACATATATATATATACACCCACACATACATAGGTATGTGTATATGTATATGTGTTTATTTATCATTTTAAAAACACACATGGCAGTGTTATAGTCTGTTTTTAAAGATAAATCACCATTTATTGCAGGCTATGAATGTACAAAGCTTTATGGTTGGCATAAAGAAATAACATATAGGTTATGAAGGTTTTGTTTTTTTAAGGTACAGAAATTTAGAATTTTTATATAGTCTCATTTCTCCACCTTTGCCTCTGTGACTTTACCAATTGCTTCTCAGCTTTGGGGAGTTCTTCTCGCTCCAGATTTTTGGTGGACATTCAATTCTGGTTGTGTATTTGTGTGTGCTTCAGGGTTGGACTGCAATTTTGATGGGTGGTACGCAGGCAACATTGAATCCTGTGCTCCTTGCCAACCTACGGAATAGACTGGAATTAGTCAGGAGTCTGGGTCACAAATGACAGAAACTCTAACTTGAAAGAGCCAGAGTGGAGGAAGTTATGGGCTCGCCTAAGTGAAAAAGGGTCGGGGTAAGAATGCTTTCAGGCATGGCTGAATCCAGGATTCCAAGTGATAGCATCAGACACTACTGTCTGTCTGTTTCTTGGCTACTTGAATTGGCTTCATTCTCAAGGCTCCACGTAGTGGCAAGTCAGGATCAAGCTAGGAAAAGAAATCACTCTAGGTGCTTCAGAGGGTAGTAAATGTAGGGAATTGGTTTCATGGGTAACAAAAGAGCTGAGAAGCCAAGTAGGGGACGGTGAAGCAAGACAGGGATTAGCAACTCAGGAAGCTGCTAGTCCCTAGGCCAGAAGGACAAAGGGAGGACGTGGCATTACCAGAGCCCAGAAGCTAGAACCATCTGGAAGGCATAGACTCATGGTGGGATTTGCTTAGAGGTGGCTACAGTCACAGAAGAAATGCAGCTACTGCTGAAGACACCAAGTGAAGCAGAGAGAGAGAGGGATAAATACCCTGGCTTGTCCCCCGCCACCCAGAGTCAGTCTTCTGCCAGTGCCTCCCATTAGCCACACATAGTGATAAGTCAGTGGGCAAAGGAGGCTGGGAAATGTAGTCTTTGCAATACACAGCAGGGAAGGGTGGGGAGTGGATGTGAGCCCAGACAGTGACTGGCAGAACTGCTAACAATTTGGGCCTCAAGTCTGGCAGAAAAAAGAGCACAAAAATTTTCTTTGAGAGTCCTGCGTGGCTGGGACACACGGGTACCCCAAATCAAGCCTGGGGGCCAGAGCAATGTGATGTACTGATTGGCTTATAACTTGGGCTGAGGATGGCGAGTGGGCAGGAGGGTGAAATGCATGTTGGGGAGGTAAGCTGCAAAGGTAGCCTTCTGATGAAACCACAGAGTGGGCTGATCTCTTGGATGACAAGAGCCAGGCATCTGAGGGTCAGCTCAACTCTCTTTCTTTCCTTCTCTGGTCGGCTTTCCCTCCTTAGTTTTACTCTTTCAGGTCTCCTGTCCCCCAAGAGGCTGGATCCAAGGCTCAGGTAGCTCCAGGATCATAATCCTCTTGATTAGAGGAGAGAGAGCTCATCCCTAACGGCTTCAGTTAGAAAAAGTCCCAGGACAGAGCTTGATTGGTTGGCTTTGGTCGTGTGCCCATCTTTGGGCCGATCACCATGGTCTCGCACATGGGGCGCTGTGATTGGCTCAGCCAGAGTCACATGACTATCTCTGTGGCACCAGAGGGCAGGATATGTCAGGAGAAGCCCTCATCCAGGATTATGTGATTGATCCTGAGAAAGCTATTGCTATTCTGTGTCTATTACTAAACTTTCACTTTCTGGTTATGTGTTAGAGATGTGCAGTTTCCAGAAATGAAGCAGAGGGAGTCTTAGCTCATTCTGCTGAAACAGTCTGGCTTGTTCAAAAGCAGACAAAGTAGGTAGAGGCTAAAAGGAGGAGATGTCATTCTCAGAAGGGGCTGAAGCTCTTGACATACAGAAATGTAAATTGGATAAATATCAGTTTTAAACTGAATGTGATTACATCTTTTAGGTATGTTGGTTTTAGAGGATTTGATTGGAAGTTTGTCTTGTGTGCACATCTGTGTGTGTGCTCTGGAGGATGGGGGGGTCATTTGGAGAATGTGGGGGGCTCTGGGGTGTGAATGAGTGTGACATTGGGCTATCTGGGGAGGTTCTGGGGGTGTGAATGGGGTCACTAGGGGACCTTGGGGTGTGAGTGGGAGAGACTTTAGCAGAAGTGGGGTGTCTTTGGAGATGACTAAAGCATCTTGGGTAACTTTGGGGGTGCTAGTGGGAGTGTCTGGGAGTGATACTGGGGGTAGAGTTGCTGTGGAACATCTTTTAGGAGTATGAGCCGGATGACTTTAGGGATGTCTGTGGGGGTGACTCTAGAAAGAATTGAGATGATTCTGTGCGGTGACCTTGAGGATGTGAGTGGGGTGACTCGGGGTCATCAGTGGGGTGACCTTGGGGGTTGAGTGGGGGTTATGAGCGTGTCTGGGGGTGGAATTTGGGGTAAGTGAGTGTGACCTGGGACAACTTTGAGGGTGCGAGTGGGGATGACTTGAGTAGACTTTACGGGTACCTGGGGATGATTTGTGAGATGGGGTGTCATTTTGGGGTCCTAGGAGGTGACTTTGGCAATGCAAGAGGCGCTGCTTGTGAGGATGTCTGTAGCTAAACTTTGGGGTGTCTGTTGGGGATGCTGCTCGTGGGTGTCAGTGGGGATGAGTTTGGAGGGTGACCTTGGAAAGTGTCAGGGGATGACTCTGCCCCCGCCCGCCCCAGTTCTCATCCACATGAGCATGGGCTTCATGATGCTGGCCCTGACGCTGTGTCTAGTCCTCCTCCCCACCATGGGCATCTCCTTCCGGCCAGTCTTCCGCCGCCTTAACAAGATCGACCTTGTATTCAGTTTCCTCAGCTTCAGCATCGGTAAGTGTCGGCTTGGGGGAAGGGGTGCCCTCCCCGCCGCAGCATCCCTCCCCGGGGCTCTCTTTCTGGCTTTGCAGAGGTGTATCTCAGAGTTTCTGCCCTGCTATATGCTGGGTCTCTGTCTTTGAAGGTCTCTTGGGATCTCTGCCCCACTCTCTCTGGTGCATCTCAGTTCTACTTTATCTTTCTCAGTCGGGGCGAGTGTGCGGGTATCTGTCTCTCACCCTCTTCCTGTTCCCCTTTCTTTCTGCCTCTCCTGGTATCTTTCGTCTGTCGTGTGTGTGCGTGTGTGCGCGCGCGCGCGCGCGCCTGCTTGTCATGGAGGGTGGGAGAGGATGTTTCTGTCTCTCTTCTCTTTCTGGGGGTCCTGGGGTCCCTGTGCAGCCTCGTGTCCGTCTCTGGCCCCACCCCAGTGCAGGGCTCCTGATTGTCTCCAGCCTGACGCTCTTCGTAGTCAACTGCGAGACGCTGCGCCCGAGGCCACAGGTGTCCTACCTGGTGACCACCTACCTGTGCTGGGGTGCCGGCGCCTTGATGCTCTGGGCCGGTGAGGGCGGGGCCTCGGGAGAAAGGGGCGGGGCCCGGGGACGAGACGAGGCAGAGCCTGGTGCCGGATGGGGGCGGCCCCGGGGCGGAGCTGTGCCTCGAGGGATGGGGCGGGGCCTAGGGCGGGGTTCGGAGTCCAAGGGCCCACCTAGCCCCCTCCCCCAGGAGCCCTGAGCTACCTAAACCACGTGGGCATGTGGAGCAAAGGGACGTCCACCCCGGAGCGGCGGGTGAGCCACCGCCGGTGGGTCTCGCAGCAAAGCACTCCGAGGCGCGTATGGGACCAGCAGTCAGGCGCAGACGCCAAGCACACCGTGGACCTGCCCAATTCACTCACCCCGCAGGCACCCCCCGAGCCTCTCTAAGCAACGGCAGCCGAGCTTCTCAGGACACTGACCGGAAACCGCGGCCAGGTGCCGGCCCGCCTCCTTCATCTCGGCCCCCTGTCCGGGATTAGACCTCCCTTGGGACCCCACTCTCTAAGAACGGGCCACGCCCTCCGAGGACACCCTCGAGCTAGGGCCCACCCCTTGCAGATCTGTGCTCATCCACGGAGTCCTCACCCCGAGGCCCGTCGCCGCCCCCTCCAGGTGTGCGCGCAGCCCCGGCAGTGTGGCCAGTCGGTGAGGCCCCGCCCCCGACGCCGCACTCCATCAGCGGAACTCCGCCGCCTCCGAGGTCCAGCCCCCACCCCTGGATGTCCAGTCTCGCCCCAGGCGGACAGAACACCGCCCAGCATTTGGTGTAGCCCGCCCTTCTGCAGAACAGGCCCCTCTCCAGGAAGGCGGGGCTTGCCATAACCTCCCTCCGCCCCCTTCCTGGCTTCCCAGCCACAATAAAACCTGGGCACCAGTCAGCCTCTCAGAGTCCGACCCTCCATTGCCCTCCTCTGCTCCCAGGGCAGGGTCAGGCCCAGCGTGTGCGAACCGGGCTCGAGTCCCTGCCTTGCCCTTTGGGGGTCTCAGCCTCTCTCTGCCTGTTGGTCTATGCCTGTCTCTGCCCCTCCCTTCCCCTCTGCTCATGGCTGCACCCCTCCAGAAGTGCCCAGCGCCGGGAAGTCCCAATGATACCAGGACTTGATGCGTATTAGATTTTAATGGGGTAGGGGACAGGGCGGGGCATTCAGGGATTGGCTGCTATGGTCTCCTGGATCCACTGCACGTGGGGTAACACTTTGGTGTAGACGGCCGGCCTATTGGGGCTGCCACACGGGATGTGGCCCCATGACGTGGTTCCTTGAAACACACCATCGCAGATCAGTGGGCCCCCTGAGTCACCCTACAGCACGAGGAGGAGAGAGAGGTCAGCAAGGCCCGGGTTCTGCCTGCAGAGCCCCAGCTCTCAGACCTGGGCTCACAGATCACACACAGCGACCCCCCAGCTATGGGGAGAGGCAGTATCCCCAGAGTCCACTCCCAGAGGGGGTATGCAGGGATTTCAACAGAGGGCACAGTGGCTCAAGTCCTGGCCCATGGGGATGGGACTCCAGGGTCCAGGTTCTGCACAGGCAGTAGTGTCCGGGAGGACAGTCCCTGCAGACAGGTCAGTGGGGAGGGGGAGCAGGATCCATCCATGGGACCCTTCCACCCTCAGGGCTCATCTCAGATGTCACCTCTCCTAAGAAGCTTTCTCTGACTGACAGTAAATATGTGTTAGAGGGAGGAACGGGTGAACTATGATGTGGAGGAGGGAGATACAGTGATTCCTGGATGGGGGTTTGGGAAAGAGACGGGGCAGGGAGAGAGCTGAGGCGGGGTCGGGGGGTGGGCTACAGCTGGGAAGAGTGGGACAGATGGCTGCTTAGGTCTCACACCCAGTCCCGAATCTAAGTCCCCTCCCCCAGCCCTTGAAGACCTGGGGGGACAGGCTGGCTTACCACGCATGTGTCCTTGCCGCCCTCCAAGTGTCCAGCACACAGCATGAACTCTGTCACCTTCTGGAGGTGAGCGTTGTCACACACGTCGTTGGACAGGAGTTTGAGGTCCACACACCGGAGTTCATCTGGGTACTTGACTATGGGCCAGGGAGACAAAGGCACCCAGTGTCCTGAGCCCTCCTCCCTCAGACCCTGGAGTGCAGGTCCCAGCCCTCCTCCCCTACTCCAGGCTGCATGGTCTGGCCCCCAACATACACTTATCTGGTTCGATGCTGCCCCAGCCGGAGGCATAGCAGGTGCTCCCCAGGACGGGTTCCTGGGTGGGCAGGGCCAGGACCTTCACGGCATCTGTTATCTGGGCGGGCTGCGCCAGGCGGAGCAGCATGAGGTCGTGGCTGTAGTCCTCTCCTGGAAGGCGGGTGTGGTTCTCCAGGAGGCTCAGGTTGAAGTCAGGGTGTGGGAAGCTGTGAGTGACCCAGAAGTACTGGACTGTGTCTTCATCCTCAAACAGGTTGTGGCGACCCAGCCAGATCTGGTAATTGCTGGAGAGAGAGGGGGATGGAGGGAATGAGGAGAGAGGAGGGGGGAAGGGAGACGGGGCAGGGGAGCCTGGGGGAGGGTCCCAAAGAGAGAATGAGAAAACAGTGAGAAAACATGAGGGGGGGGGGGAGAGGGGGAGAGAGACAGGGAAAGAAGTAAAGATTTAGAGTCATGGAGAAATAGAGAGTGAGAAAAAAAAAGAATGTGACAGCGTGAAAGGCAGGTCCACAGACAAAGAGAAATGCAGTGAAAAAGAGAAACCTTAAAAAACACAGGGAGTGAGGAAGGCAGGTGAACAGTGAGCTAGAGAGAGCACGAAGGAGATGGGAGGAGAACAGATGGCGAGGACTCCTCACAGGGAAGAAGCAGGAGAGAAAAGATGGAAGAGGCGGGAGAAGGAGACAGAGACACAGTGAGCAGGGACCCAGGAAGTAAAAAGAGGGAAGGAGAAACAGAGGAGAGGAGGGGAGGGGGAGACAGAGTGTGAGAGGGGAGAGGGACGGAGGGCCGGCGGTGGGGCAGGAGGGAGGAGGGGTCCTGAGAGCAGCTCAGCTGCAGCTGGGCCTGTGGGGCCGGTTCCCCAAGGCCGGCGGGCCCCTCCCACCCAGCACCTCTCTCCCCTTCTCCTCCTCCTCCTCCTCCCTCCACTGCCCCCACCAGTGCCAGCTGAAACCAGCCCTTCCCCGTGTCCCCCTGGATGGACGGTTGTCCTGGAGGGAGGGGCTGGGCAGCGTGAGAAGCCGCCGCCCCCCCCCCCCCCGCCACATGTTGGGGAAGTCCCTTCCTTTTCTCTGGGGGTCCCCCGCAGTCCCATCCTGGGGGTGACTGTGCTCTGCAGTGATGGAGAGAGGGAGTGAGGCAGAGACCAGAGACAGAGACGGAGCAGAGAGATGGAGGGTGAGACCTACAGAGACAGGGGTGACAGCTGAGAGACCCAGAGATGGACAGAGACAGGGAGAGACACAGAGACATGGAGACAGAAGAGAGGGAGACAGAGACAAATCATAGTCACACAAGGAGACACACAACAGAGCCAGTTACCAAGAGACACTGAGAGACAGGACAGAGGGGGCACAGGAAGACAGAGAGACAGTCACACAGGGAGACACAGGAAGACAGAGAGATAGTTACACGGGGAGACACAGAGAGAGACCAGGCAGCCATGGGAGGGCTTCCCTGGGGTCGTCCAGTCCCAGCCCTGCCTCTCTCCGTGGGACCTGGACCAGTCCCATCCTTTTCTCCCTCAGCCCCCAGCCTCCCTTGAGGTGATCCCGGGCTAACGGCCCTGGCTGAGCATTCCTGTGGAAGCCCCTTCCCCTCCCCCCATCCCCAGACCCCCTGTTCCTACTCACTCGCTCTTGCAGTGGGCGGCTGTGAGCACCCATTGGGGGTCCACCAGGACACCCCCGCACTGGAAGTCAGTGTAACGGTACAGAGCCGCCTGCCAGGGTTGAGAATGATTCTCACACACCCAGCCTCCTATGATCCGGGACTGGATGGGGGGCACGGCACCTGCCAAAGGGGTGGTGGGTCAGGGGTGGGGGTGAAGGCTGACAGGAGAGGCCAGGGGACTGGACGAGGAGAGGCAGCTGTGCTGTGGGGTTGAAGGGACAGGGGGGCAGAGGGCCAGATTGGGGGTCTGGGGACATGAGCAACAGGTGTTGGGAAGGGCCTGGAATTCTGGTGCCATCCCTGGGATTGCGGGTTGATGGCTGGTCCTGGCTGGGGAGACGTTATGCTGAGAGCAGAGCCCACCCCAGAAATCAGGGTGGAGACAAGACGGCGGCTGGAGCACGCATCGAGTGTGGGGGTTGGGTGACTTGGGGTCTTGGATGAGGGCTAGGGGGCTGTGGGTTCAGAGAGGGGAAAGAGATTCTAGAAAGCAGGAATAACGACCCTAAGGGAGAGGTTCAGAGCTGTGCGAGGATCTGGAGGAAGGTTGAGGCGCTATCAGGTGAGGAAATGTTTAGGCCCAGGTTGGGCTCTTGGGGTTCTGAAAAGGATGCAGATGTGGGGAATCAGGTCTGAGAGGCCAAGGAGAGCATCTGGGCTGGGGAATTTGGGGTCCCTGGATTTGGGACTGGAAGGGGTCAACTGGGCTGGGAGAGTTGGAAGAATTTGGGGTTCCAGGTCAAAGAGTGAATGAAAGGGTTAGGTTGGGAGAATAATCCCATGAGGGTTTGGGGTCCTGTGAACCAGGAATGGCATTCTAAGAGGGGTGGGGGCCCTGGGACCAGGTTTGGGGTCAGGATTGGGTTGGGCTCAAGAGGAGGGAGAGCCAAGTGTTAGTCATTCTGGGATCAGGTGATTCCGTGGGGATGGGGTTCATGGTCGGAGGGTACTGGCAAGATCTGGGGTTCTTTTGGGAGCAGAAATGGAGGAGGCATGTCAGGGGCCAGGCAGCTGTGGGAACACAGAGAGGACCCCTTTGTTGTGGGGTTTTATAATCACATGTTGGGGTACTTGGGTGAGGTAGGGCAGGACAGCTGGGCTGGGAAGGGATTTGGGAATCCGGGGATAGGGTCTCAGAAAACCAGACCTGTACAGGAGGGACGCAGTTGGAGAAGGGCTGGAGCTTGAGAAAGGATGGAAATTCTACCAAGGAGCATGTGGTTGGGGATTCTGGTGCTTTTCCTGGGGTAGAAGGCTGGGGGTGCTGAATGGAAGCTCTAGGGCAAAGAGTCAGGGAAGGAAGAGACATGCACAGAACCCCCAACCAGGATGGGGGGCCCACTGGGTGTCATGGACCAGAAAGTCTGTTTGGGAAGAAGTGTAGGTGTCTGGTGGAATTTGGGGGTCCTGGGAGGACTGGGGGAGACCAGACGCCATGACCTGGAGGACCTAGTTGACAGCTGACAGCTGGATGGGAAAAGTCACCAGGGTGTGGTAGGATCTGGGGACTCAGGAGCCAGACCATTGGGTCATAAAGAACTAGGGGGTAGGAAGAGGTGATCAGGGTCCCAGGGTCTGGTGGGATTGGGGGGGCTCCTTGGAAGAGTTGGAGTCTCCCAAAGGGAGAGACAGAGATGGCCCAGGATCTGCCCTTTTGGTAAAGGGAGTGGGGGCAGGGATCTGAGTGGGGAGGAGAAAGTTCTGGGAGTTCCTGGGAAGACCTAGTGTGGGAGTGAGGACTGACGAAGAGGAGCTGGGGTAGGATCTTAGGCTGTGGCTGGGAGAGATAGGAAAGAGCCTGCTACCCTGATCTGGGCACAGTCTGGGGTTCCGGGTAAGAGGGGAAGGACTTATGGGGGGCGGGGGAAGGGCAGCATGAGAGTCGGGGCCCGCTCCCCCTCCCGCATCTTCCCCACTGTCTCACCGGTCCCTGCCAGGGACAGGGCAAGGCACAGAACCAGGAACCACATGGTGACAGAGGTGTCCAGGGGCAGTCAGGCGGTAAGCTAGGAGCTGGAGAGCCTCCTGGAGGAGGGTTTTAAAGCCTTCATCCCCCTGGGCCCCACCCCTGCCCTGCTGGCACCCAGACACTGGCCAAGGCCCTGCCCCTGCTGCCTGGGGGCTGGACACCTCCTCCCACCCCAGGGGAAAGGGAGCGTGAGCACCTGTTGAGCTGTAGGCCCTCAATCATGCTGGAAGCATTCCTGGGGCCTGCGGCCAGACAGGGCAGGGCCTGGAGCTCCTGGGGCCTTGCTCTTGGGGACAGAGCCAGTGAGCAGAGGTCAGAGTGAGTGGGAGCAGAAACAGGAGTGGGGGGAATCACTGATCCGTAATACGAAGCCCATACACCTGAACCCCAAGTAAGGCCGTGCACCCCAAGACCCAGTGTACCCTCAAATACCAGCAGCGGGGTTCTGCTGATTCCCTGATCCCTCCCCGCACCGCTCAGACCCAAGACGTCAGCTTCTCAGCTTTCAACTCCCCCTGAAACATAGCTTTCTATTCTCATACCCCGACTCAGACCTAGGCCCCCAAACCTACTGTTCTTCTCATAGTAAAATCTTAGGGTACCCGTCACCACAATCCTAGCATCCTAGACCCAGAACATGAAATTTCAATGGTTTCCCTGAATAAGTTCCCAGCATTTTGAAATCCAATGTCCCCCCCAATGTTGGGGTTCCCATTACCACCCACACCGTGTTCTCCAAATCTGGATGCTCAAGGTTATGTCGTCCAAAGTCCCAGGAATCCCAAACTACTTGCCCTCCAAGGTCAAGAGTATCCTCTCCACAAATTCCAATCCCCCTCCCCCAATAAAATATTTAGGTCTCAGGAGCCAGGTTCATGTATTTCAACATTCAATGACGTTGAAAGTCACATATTTGGAATCTCTGAAGGGAATCGGGAACCAGATTGCTGCAGCCTCAATGGTAAACCCACGGGCTTCCGACTGTTCCCTTGGCTCTTTAGGAAAATCAAAGCAGGTTACAGGGTCCCAGTCGCTGCTGTATGTCAGGAACCTCCCCAAGGAAAGTATTTGCCTTTTTGCTATGGCTACCAGGAAGCCCAGAACTAAATCTTGAAAAAAACGAAGTCATTCTTGATCATTTATTGTGTGCTGGGTCCTTTCACCGGGGTCCAGAGATATAGAATATTTTCCCAGTGCCAGTTTTACAGATGGGAAAACTGAGGCTGAGTGAGCTTGGATCTTTTTCTTAAGATCACACAGCTGATCCTATGTGTTGAATGAACAGAGCCCTCTTTCAAGCCACCTCTCCTCACCTACGGATTCGTGCAGTGGGTGACAAGGAACCGTGGACAGTGTCTGGCTTCCATTTCACTCCATCCCCAGAAGAAAGTCACAGAAAGTTCTACAGAGAAACTTGCATCAGCGCTCTGTTATCTTGGTGTTAAACAGGTGACCTAGAGCACCAGCTCTGGCCTCAGAGGGACAAGTCCTTGGCTAACATCTGGGCCTTGGACAAATGGGGTCTTGGGGGATGGCTCAATTCTATCCCAGGTCAGGTCGGGACTGCTGGCCAGCCATGGGAGCTTCTGCTCAGTCGGAGACACAGGTGGTAGGCCAAAACAGTCAGTTCCTCTTCACCGTTTCCCTGATCCACTCCAAGTAGCGGCAGACTTTAGTATAGACACCAGGCTTGGTGGTGGTGTCACAGGGGACGTCACCCCAGGACACAATGCCCTGTAGGACGCCCCCACAGACCAGGGGTCCCCCGGAGTCACCCTGTGAGAAAAAGAGGAAGCTTGAATGGGAATCTGCTGGATCCGGTGCCCGCATCCCCATCCTAATCACCATCCAAACTCAATCAAAATCCAGTCCAACCCCACTCCATGCAAACCCACCTCAACTCAACTCAACGTAACCCAAACCAATCCAACCCAACACAACTCAGTGCAACTCAGCAAACGCATGTCCAACCCCACCCCATGCCACGCCAAGTCAACCCAACCACATCTTCCCATTTAAAGTTAAACCACACCCATGCCCATCTTCACTTCCAATACAACCCAACCCCAATCGTCATGTTTTCCGCATCCCAAACAGAATTTACCCCCATCCCCAATTCAACCCTGACATATTTCCCATCCAACATCAAACCAAACCCGTTCCCATTCTCAACTCCAGCCTGTGCCATCCCAAACCAACCACCACATCGTCCACCCCAAACCCAACCCAACCCCATCACCATCTCTAACCCCAACTCCAACCTCACTCCTATTCTAACTGCGCTTCCTTCTCCAGCCCCACACCTACCCCGGGCATCTCCTCTGGCCCAAAGCAAGCAAGACCCGACCCATCCCCACTCCCAACCCTCTCCCCTCCCGCGGCTCTGACCTCACAGGAGTTCGTGCCTCCGCCCTCCACGCCTGCACACACCATGGTGTCCATCAGGCACCCCGGGTAGTCCTTGCTACAAGACGCGGCCGAGATAATGCTGATGTTGGCACAATGCAACTTATCTGGGAGACTCACTGGGGAGGACAGCGAATCCATCAATTTTCAGGCCCTTGTCCCCTCCGCCCAAGAGCCCTGGAGAATAGAGCCCCCGGTGGCCTGACATCCAGCTCCATCCTTTCACGCACCTTGTGACTCTCGGCTCCCCGTGGTCCTAGACTCGCTGCCAGACACCAGGCCCCAGCCGGACACCACGCAGACCTCTCCAGGTCGGGGGCAGCGCGTGGGCAGCGCCACGGGGCGCACTTCCGGGGAGAGGAGCGCGGGCCGGCTTAGTCGCAGCAACATTACGTCATGGAGATGGCCGCGCGCTGCGTAGCCCGGATGTGGGATGACGCGGGAAACAGCCCGCAGTTGCTCTGGGCCCTCGCGCTTGCGCAGATTGTGCTCGCCCAGCCGCACTCGCATGGAGCTGTGCGGGCGAGTGATTACCCGCAGGTGGAGTGAGGAGTAGATAGGAAAGTCGAAGAGCAGGCCGCCTGGGGTCCCCTGCCCCTTTGGGAATCTGGGTATCCCATTGCCCTCTCCTCAAGGCCCTGAAGCCAATAGTGTCAGCCCCTGCCCCTCGGGGACCAAGGTGTCCAGAGTCAGGCACACACTTTGAACTCACACCCTGGCTTCAGCTCTTTCTTTCTCCGAATCCAAGATCCTCAGATCCCCAGATCCCCTTAGACCCTTCCCACCATGCCCCCTCAGGACCTTGAGCCCTGCCTTCATACCGGGTTTGGCAGTGGGCTGCAGACAGCACCCAGCGTGGGGAGATGAGGGAAGCACCACAGTTAAAACGTCCACGCTCGAAGAGGGCCACTTGCCACGGCTGGGAGTGGGGTGCACACGCCTCACCTCTCGGTATCTTGTCCCTGCCGTCCTGCGAGGCTGGGAGAGGGGCCAGAGGAGGGTGCCTGAGGACAGAGTCCTTTTCCTCATACCCTACGCCTTCCTTGCACCCTGCCCTCACTACATATTTTTCATCCTTGTCTTCCCTTAAGACGTCTCTGGTGTTGATTTTTAAGCACTGCCTTCTCTCTAGCTTTTACAACTGCTGCTTGTTTTCTCCAGAACCGTCCCCCTGCCCTCGCCCCCCGACCCCATTCGCTGCAGGACTCTGGGAGAGAGAGGAATTGAGAGGACTAGAGGGCAAGAAGTCCTCTGTGATAGGGAGTGGAGGCAGGGACAATGGATACAGGTCCAGACAGGTGGTCACTTGGAACCAGCCATTCAAGGTCACTGAGCTGTCACAGACATCAAATGGATGTGGCCATTCAGTATGAATGACACACAGTCTTGGCTCCAGAGTCTGGACATCTCAGCCAAATGCAATGTGTCATACAAGGACACAGATGCGGCCGCACAAGGTCGTGGGCAAACATACAGCCACAACCAGCCTTCCAAACTTAGGAACTGATATGGAAAATGCTTTAAGCAGAAACTAGCTTGCACGCACATGGGTTGCAGCTTCAAGAATCATAGCACAGACGTGCATATGTGGGTGTGAATACGGACAGTTAAGACACGGGCACAAAAACACGTTCACAGACTCAGCTTTGGACGTAGAAGCTCAGACCTAAATTTACAGTGTGGGTCTGCATATACTAGGTCCAGATGCGCACACTTGCACATGGGGTCTGAACACAAAAGGTGGGGTCCTTAATAAGGGTACTAAGGTTGGGTCCTTAATAAGGGTACGTGGGGAGAGACACCGATATGCATTCAGGCCCCCAGAGACTCGTTCACACATATGAGTCTATCATATAGTGGTTAAATCTGGAGTGATAAAGTCCCCTGAGCCCAAACATATTATCTGTGAGACTTTGAGCAAAATATTGGACCTCTCTGTGCTTCTGTTTCCTCATCTGTAAAATGGGATTGTTGTAAGAAGTAAATAGGTGTGTGCGTATGTGTGGATGTGGTGTCTGGCACATTGTAACTTCCTAATAAATATTGGTTATTTTAAACAAAGGAGACATATTTATTTATGCAGACATACGTGTGGGTGTTCAGGTTGTGGACTCAAATACGGCCAAAGTAAGCCAGACATACCTGCAGACCTGGATGAAGATAGCCAAGATCAAAACTGTGATTCATCACCAAGCCTCTTTGTGGAGATTCAAACTTATAGACACCGACCCAGAGGCCCACACTCAGATGTGGACCCACTAGATCAGACCCCAGGGCGACACCTGGACACAGGGCTGGGCATTCAAGATCAAAGACACACAACTAGAGACACAGGCAGCCAGGACAGGACATGTTTATCCATTTCTAGATCAGCCGCTAAGTCAGTCACTTGGTTCCAAGGGCGCATATCGGGTTTGGTGTCTGGGGATCTGGTTCACACAGTTGGGAAGAATGTGGACACACAGGGCCTTGCCCACTCACCACACACACACAGAACTGCACCATGCACAGGGACATAAACAGAGATGTTTCAAGGTCACAAGACTACGACCCCCCACACTGGGCAATGTGGATATGTCCCCTCAGGGTCACAGCCAGGCACACAGACACCCACACTGGGCCAGGATTTGCACAGACAGACCAAATGCCCACAGTCTGCCTTCCAGGGTGAGGAACTGGGCCAAGGGCCCCAGGAAGGCAGGGGGAAGGCGGATGTGTTGGACGAGGGGCTTAACAAGAAAAGGGTGGGGCGTCCTGCAAAGGACAGAGAGTACGGCTGAACAGCTGGGCACCGAGGCCGCACTTGGCCAGTCCAAGCCGGACGAGGGGAGGCCCTAGCTGGGCGCAGCGGGCAGACAGGAGGCAGGCAGGAGAGAGTACGGAGAGAGCCCGAGGGGAGGCTGGCAGCAAGGGGCGGGGGATGAGGGGCCCCCAGGGACGAGGGTGATGGTGGGGGGGGGTTCAATGAAAATCCATCCTCGACTTCTCCAGGGTGCAGGCATCAGGTTACAATTAATTTCTCCACAGGTGGTGGCTGAACACCGGGTCTGGAGTTTTCCTGCCACTCAAGGTCACCTTGACCTAGTGGCTGTCCCTCTCTGAGCCACAGCCCCCTCCCCTGTCAATTGAGGCCAGTAGAGCCCACCCACAGAGGATTAGATGAGCATCCTAGTGCTGGGCCCTGTGCCTGGTATATACTAAGTGCCTGGCAATGCTAACACACCCTTACAGGGCACTACCCCGGGCCACGCACCTTCTAGTGCCCACACGTCTATTGTTAGTGTCCACGGTACAGTTGGACAACCTGAGTCACAGAGACGGTGGGGAACTAGAAAGTGGCAGAGGTGGGATTCGAACCAGAGTCTGTGTTCTTGGCCTCTCAATGCTTGTTTAATGCTTATTATGAGCTTTACCCACATTATGCTGTTGAAACTTCATCATTATTGTCGCAGGTAGGTGCCATCTTCTAGAGAAGGCTTTTGAAGCCCAGAGAGGAGAAGTAGTTTCCTCAAGGTCACACAGCAAGGAAGGGGCAGCTCCAGAACTCAAACTCAGGTCTATGTCGCCCCAGGACTGTGTTCATTGTTGTGGGGACTCCAGAGCAGCCCCAGGCCCCTGACAGCTCTTGGGGTGGGGTAAGAACTCAGGGATGAGGTGGAGGTGGGAGTGAGGGAGGGATCATCACATGGTCTCCAGGTCAGAGAGGGGCTGGCAGATTGCAGGGCCCACATATGCTCGGGATGGAGGCGTAAGGTGGCACCGCACTCCCACAGCCCCGGACCTGACCTGGCCCCGCTCACCTGCAGACATCAGCAGCAAGGAGAAGGTGAGGAGAAGCCACATTGTGGAGGAGGGACCAGGGCTCTGCTGAAGTCTAGGGAGGGGAGAGAATGAACCAGGGTGAGGCTGGACCCTCCTGTCCCCACTTGGATACCTCTAGACACAAACTCATCCCACCTGCTGCTTAAGAAACTTGTTTTCAACATCCTTGTTCTCCACCCGCGACTTGCTCTTCGTCCTGGGTTGCCCATCTCTGAAGGATCTGCTGTTCCTCCAGGCTCCAGGACAGACCCCCAGCCCGTCAGACCCCAGCACCATCCCACTTGCCCCCTGGATCTCTCTCCATCCCCAAAGCCTGGCTCAGGATACATTCTCTCCCCAGACGCTATCCCAGGCTCCTATCTGGCCTCTTGGGTCCCCCCCACCAATCTGTCCGTCCACTCATGTCCCCACCCCCCAGCCTGTCCCCCTATGTGGCCCTGCAGGGTCTTTCTACACCCAGAGTTGGCCATGTCCCCTTCCTGCTCACAGCCATCATGGATGTCCACCACTCCCAGTATAAGTTCCAAGGTCCCAACCCCCAGCCTCACTTTTGAGGACAGGAGTGACCTCTCCCCTTCCAGCCCCTCTGGCCAGGTCTCTCGTGACCTTGCTGTTCTAGACACAGCCGATGCTTCCATTTTCCTTCCTGCAATTTCATGCCTCTGTGCCTTTGCTCAGGCCGTTCTTCCTCCCAGGTATGCCACTCCCTTCAAAGCCCACTTCCTCCTTGAGGCTTTTTCTGACCTCCCCCTGTCAGTGATGTCTGCCTCCCCCAGCAGACTGGGAACTCCCTGAGGGCAGGCTCAGTGTGGGTGGACTCTGGATCCCCAGCACTGCCAGCTGCAGGGTCCTGTCCTTGGCAAGCTTTGGGAATGAATTAAAGTCCTTCCTCCCTCCCCCTTCCAAATTCATATTTGCCCTCTGAGGCTCAGCCCCCACCTCTTCTGAGAGGCGCCGATACCTTACAGGTATCTCTTCTGGGTCCCACAGCACAGATCCCCAGGAATGCTCAGGTTGGGTCTTTTCTATGTCTCCAGCACTGCCCAGTGTGGGGCCGGGCACACAGGTCGCCTGCGGGAGGCTGTGCTGAGCTGACCTGAACCCGTGATAACTCCTGACCCTGTTCTTGGCTCTGGTACAAGTGCTTTCAGGGACGTCCTCCTGATTCATGCCATCCCCTCCCCCTCCACCCCACTGCAGCTCCTTCTTGCATCTCCAGGACGTTTTCTTGGTTCAGGTTCAACTTGGGGCCTCAGTGAAGGACACACGGACCTACCCAGGTGCCCTTGAGTGTCAAGGGCACTCAACTCCCTCAGGGTGATCCATGTGTGTCCCCTGGGATCAAGGCATCTATATCTCCCCTAGACCAGGGCAGACCTGTTTCTCCCCACCCTGCCACTTCTGTCTCAAAGATCTTACCCCCTCCAGATCCTCCAGCAGCATCTGTGGCAGCCTGAATGCTAGAAGAAGGGGAGCAGGCACCTAAATGCCTGAATTTATAAGATCCCAGACCCACCCGGGTGGGGTGGGGTGGGAGGTGGCTGAAGATGGGTTTACAGGCGGGACGCCTGGGTGGCTGGTGGGGCGGGGGATGATGCCTAATGAGCATTTATTAGTCTGAAGCTTTTGTCTGAGTCTGCAAGGAGGAATTCCCTGTCAGGGGCAGTTCCTAAAGGAGGAGGAGGCAGGAGGGAAAGAGCAGAAAATCAGAGGATATCAAAATATAAAGCCTGGAGTCTGGAGCCTGTAATCTGGAATTTGGGGTCTGGAGAGTCAAAACTGGGTTCTAGAGTCATGCTTCTTGTGTCTGGAGTAGGGTTCTGGATCTTGGATCCTGGACCTAGATCTAGACCTCCTATTCTGGATTCTGGACTCTCAAGTCTGGATTCTGGACTCTCAAGTCTGGATTCTGGATTTTGAATCTCTGATTCTGGATTCTGGACAGTGGATTCTGCATCTAGACCTCCAATTCTGGGTCTTGGATTCTGGACCTCCCAATTATAGATTCTGGATCGTGGATTCTAGATCTTAATCTCTGGTTCTGGATTCTGGATCCAGATCTCAGGTTCTGGATCTTTGATTCTGAACCTCCAATTCTGGATTCTCAGTTTGGGGGGCTAGAGTTGGGCATTCATGATCTGAAGTCTAGAATGTGGATTTTGGAGTGTGAGTTCTGGAGTTTGGTTTTGGAATCTGGATCCTGGAGTTTGGCCTTCGAATGACAAGTCTCAGGCTTGGATTCTAGACCCTGGCCCTTCACATCTAGAGTCCAGACTAGGATTCTGAAGTCTGGTGTTTGGAATCTGGGACTCGAGGTCAGAAACCTTTACAGCTGCTGTGTGAAGCCTGGGGCCTGGGGTATGAATGGTAGATTTTGGATTTTGAGTTTTGGGGCTTGGATTCTAGAGTCTGGGTCTTGATTCTGAGGTTTCATGGGTTGACTTTGGATTGTGAAATCTGGAGTTTCAAATATGCATTGTGCATTTAAGAGGCTGGGCAGGGAGACATGGGCCTTGCTTCCACGATTCTGAGATTCCTAGACCCTTGACTCTAGAGTATGAATTTAGAGACTGGGAGACTGGAGCCTTTATTCTGGATCCTGCAGTCTTGATTCTGGGTTCTGAGGCTTGAAATCTGGATTCTGCTTTTTGAGGCTGGATATCATCAGTAAGATGACCCAAGGCTTTGGGAATTTGAAGTTGTCTTCCAGTATCTCAAGACCATAGAGGGCCCTGAACAATTATGTAGAGTCTATCCTGGCTTGTTTAACTAGTGAGGAGACACAGAGAGCAGTAGGAATTGACCTCAGAACACTCAGTGAAGGATGAGTCCTATTATAAGTATGGTCCCTCCCTGTGTCTGGAAAGGCATCACCTTTATGGGAAGAGGCTGTTTAGGAGATCAGTGCCTAGTGCCCAGGGTCCCTGGACCCTGATTTCCCCATAGATAATATGGGAGAATGATGGCCTGTAAATGCCAGATGTTTTTCAGACATTCCGGAACCACAGACCCTCAGTTATTCTAGAACCCTAGGGTTCCAGTCATTCTAGAACCACAGACCCTCAAAATCTGTAGAATACCAGACCTTCTAGAATCTCAGGCCCTAAGACATTCTGGAAGTCTAGGTCCTCAGACACTCTAGAACCCGAGATGTAAAAATAATCTAGAACCTCTGATCTCCAGACACCCTAGAACCCTAGATCTCCAGATGTTCTGGAACCCCCAGACCTTAAGGCATTCTGGATTCCCGGGCTGAGAGCTATTCTAGAACTCCTTTGTTCCTTCATCTCGCCTCAAATTTGTACTCAAATTCACAGTAGGCCACAGCTTCAGCTGAGCAGTCGCTGCTTACATGATCTCATTTATCCTCTGGACATTTATCCTCATTTATCCTCAGGTGGTTATTATGGCTTTCTCCCTAATATGGAGGAAACTGAGGGCAAGAGAAGGGCATCACAGGGAAAGGCTACACAAAGGGCAAGAGGAATCCAGTGTCCTGACTCTAGGGACACCTGGTTGGCCCTTTGCCCCCAGCCCTGGAGCCACCTCCCTCTGTTGGGCGTGGGTGGTGGCGAGGGGAAGGAAGTGAGCCACAGGGGTGGCTTCCGAAGTGCCAGGCTAAGCGCTTTCCATCATGGTCGCACGTGGTCCTCCCACTAACGCACAGAGGCAGGTACTGTCAGCGTCCCCATGACACAGATGTGGACACTGAGCGCTTGGGAGAATCCCTGGGAGGTCGCCCCGCCCCAAGCGGTGACGTCAGTGCCCCTCCTCCCACCCCCTCTTTCGAGTCATACCTGCGATCCCGGGGCATCTCCCCAGATGTCCTTCACCCCCACCGCGGCCTGTGTTCCGCCCTCTGCCTTGCTCCTCCTCCTCCCCCCGACTCTCCTCAACTCCTGGGGTTCCGTCACCAGCCACACAGCTCTCCTCATTTGACCCCGAGCTCCTGCCTAGGGCGGCCACCTGCTCCTGGGAGCCCCCCTCCCCAGTGTCCCCAGGCCCCTCTCACTGACTGTGTCACAAACTCTCCTCCCATGTTTCCCATCTCAGGGACAGCCCCACCATCCTCCTAGTCCTGTGGCTTGACCCCTGGGGCACCCCTCCCTCCCTTCATCCCCTACCGCCCAACGGTCCCCATCCCCGTCCTTCCCTGCCCTGCCTTTTTCTGCTCCGTTACCTCCTCTCTGTCCCCTTGGCCTGGGTGCAGCTCAGGCATCTTCCTCTTCCCCTGGACCCCCACCCCATCCTCTTCCCTGTCCTCTCACCCTCCAGTCTGTCCCCTCCTGTCCATCACTAGGTGGCCTCAGAGGGTCTCTCCACACTCAGAGCTGACCCCACCTCCTCTGCTCATTGCCTGTCCGTGGTGACTCCCCATTGCCCCTGGACAAGGTCCCCGCCCTCAGCCTGGCATTTGAAGCCCTTTTGGATCCCCCTGCTGGAACAAGCCTCATCTTGAACCCCCTCCCCCAGGGAGAGAGTCACTGTGGCCTGCCCACCCTGGGAGGGGGACCCGACTCCTGGTGCCTGAGGGAATGAACCCCCACGTGGTGCCGGCCCTCCTGTAATTTCCTCTCAACACAGCCCCATTCATTATGGGACCAGTCCAGGATGGTGTTTCAGGGTGCTGGCTCTGCAGTCAGACGGTCTGGGCTCAGACCCCGGCTCCACCACTTGCTAATTTGGGAGACCCTGGTAAGTGTCTTCCCTTCTTCGTGCTTCAGTTTCTCATCCACGAAATCGGATGATCAGAGGACTCTGATAGAGTTTTTCGAGGGGTATCTAAGAGTCAGTGCGTGTAAGGAGCTAAGAGCACGTAGTGGACCATGACTGTTAATCTCACCCTGTTTTACATGTGAGCAAGCGGTGGAGGAGGAGGGGCCCCGGTTATTCAAGGTCACTCAGGCTGCAGAAGCTGAGGGTGAGGGGCATGTCCTGTTGCATGTTGGGTGCAGACATCACCTCTCTGGTTATCAGGTGCTCACCTGTGAAGTGATCTTAGGGTGGGGTAGGAGTGGAAAAGGGGTGGGATGGTCGATAGGGGTGGATGAGGTAATATGCATGGAGCAGGTGTGTAAATCATAAAATTAGGCTGGTGCTTGAAAGACCAGTTACTGCAGGACGTGATTCAGACATGGACTCTGGAGCCAGGCGGCCTGGGTTCGAATCCTGCCTCCAACACATAATACTGTGCATTCTTGGGCAAGTCACTTGGCCTCTCTGTGCCTCAGTTTCCTCATCTGTATCATGGGAATAATAATCGCTCTGCCTTGGAGAGTTTTGAGGTCTTCATGCCTGAAATCCGTGCCTGGCTCTTACTCAGTGCTGAGTAATCCTGGGCCATTATTATCAGTTTCCCCTGGGAATAGAATCCTGGGGAGGGGTGGTCGTGGGGTCATTCTCAGATGACACAGCCAGGCAGTGGCAGATCCGGGACTTGAAGAAGCCGGGTCTCGTGATTTCTCAGGGGTGGCACCTTTCTCTGAAACCCCTTTATCAAGACAGATGGAGAAACAGAGGCTCAGGGAGAGGAAGCGGATCTGTGAGGCCCCAGCGTGAGTGTGACATCCAGCAGGGAGGCGCCACGCGACGCAGAGCCTAATCTTTCTCTGAGACTTTATTTCTTGGGCTGGCCTGTGGGGAGCGGAGGGAACGGAGCCTGAAAACCCGCCTCTTCTCTTCTTGTCCTGGGAGGGTCCCGCCGCCAGATGGCGCCAATGTGCGTTTGTCTGTAGGAGGTTTTCTCCTGGGTCTGGGGGAGGAGGGTGCCAGGGGGCGCGGACCCCCGAGGTCTGGGGGAGGAGGAGGGGGCTGGGGGCGCCGACCCCCGGTTCCGGGGGAAGAGGGGGCGGGGGGGGGGGTGTCCCGGATGCTCGCTTCTGGGGGAGGAGGGGGCTGGAGGAAGGACTTAGAATTCTGGAACTCTGAGGCCCGCCCAATGGTGTAGTGGTCAACATTGCGTGCTCCGCTTTGGCGGCCCTGGGTTTGCCAGTCTGGATCCCCGCCCGGAACCTACACACCACTCATCAAGCCATGCTGTGGCGGTGTCTCACATACAAAATAGAGGACGATGGGCACAGACGTTAGCTTAGGGACAACCTTCCTCAAGCAAAAAGAGGAAGATTTGCAGTGGATTGCAGTGGATGTTGGCTCAGGGGCAATCTTCCTCACCCCCGCCAACCACCCCCAAAAAAGAATTGTTTAACTGACTGAAGAAGGTGGTGGATCTTGGTGGCTGCAGGGAGGGGAGGCTGGAGACTCCTTGGTCCTTAATTGGTCTGCAGGCGTTTTGGATCCAATTAGTTAACTTGCACAAGTTTGTGTAGAACTTTGGCATGTTGGGTTTCCCACAGGGGTGCTCTCCCATGGACTGAGGCCCCACAGGTATCACCCCACCCCAGACCAGAGGGCTCCCAGCATCTCCCTGGGAGAGAGGGAGAGGCGGACCAAAACTCCAGTCAGGCAGAATGTCAAAGGTGGGGGGAAGAGAGAGAGAGAGAGAGAGAGAGAGAGAGAGAGGGAGATGGAGAAGAGGGATAGAGAGAGAAAACAGGACATAAGACAACGACAGGCGGGACAGGCCTTTCCCCCAAAACCCAGCCTCCACCCTCAAGAAGTCCTGTCTCAGAGCCTGGACCCCGCCTGCACACTCCATCGCTTCCTTCTCCTGCTGCTCCCCTGGTGCCGTTCCTCCTCTGTGTGCCTCTCCTCGCTCCTCCTCAAGTTTAATCTCTGCCGTTCCGAGCGTCCCACAGTGTCGGTCTCTCTCTCTCTGTTTCTCTATTTTACCTCTGGTTCCCTCTGTTTCTTTGTTTTCTTTACCCTTTTCCCTGCCTCTCTGTGTCTGATTTTCTCCCTCCCTCCATCTCTCTTATCTCAGTGTGGACATCTCCCTCCTCGTTTTCCCCTGATGGCCCTTGTTCCTCTCCATCCCGCTCTCTCCATTTTGTTCTCCCTTTATGCCTCCAGCCTCACGTGTCCCTCTGCGATCCACATCTCCCCTTCCTCCTGCCCTCTCTCTCTGAATGGGGCCTGGATCTTGCTCTGTTTGGCCTCCCTGTGTCTCCATATTTCATCTCTCCCCATCCCTGTGTCCTGGTTCTCACTCTCTCCTTCTCTCTGCCCCACTCCTGTCTCCCTGTGTGTACAGGTCTCCTCCTCTCTCCCCAAACCTGCCTTTCCCAGATGTGACACGCAGGGCCTCTGGCCTTTTGGCCTCTGCTAGACCAGAACATGCTGAGAGGCACAGCAATGAGCAGGTGGCTTTGCAGACCTCCTTGGTCACCTCCTGCACATTGCCACACTGCAGCACTGGGAGCTGGCCTGGGACACACCCCGAGGAGGGGAGAGAGTCAAGCACAGACAACAGCGAGACTCAAAGACAGGGCTCACTTTTCCTCCTCCAGCCCCAGCTGGAGATAAGGCAGGGGGTACCTGGGCTGGCACACTGGGAGGTGATGCGGATGGAGCTGATGCAGTCTGACACGGCGGATGCTGCATTCAGCTTGAGTGGCATGAGGTTGCTGATGTTGGTGGAGTGGCTGCAGGCTGGTGTGGCATGGAGAACATGGCCTCCATCACCTGGCTGCCCAGCTCTCGGTTGTGGTCAGGCTATGCAGACCCAGCCTGCTGGTATAGGAGCTGAGGACGAGTGGGCAGGTCAGTTCCTCGGCAACCGCATCTGCGTCTCCATCCCCATCACGAGCCCAGCTCCACCCTCAACCCCAAACTCATCTCCAGTTACATCTCCATCCTTTACCCCAAGGATGAAGACTCAGGGCTCACTGAAGACAGCTTGCCTGATCTTGCTCACTGCCTGAGAGACTGAGCTGGGCTTCGTACCCAGAGCTGAAGGAGTCTCCATCACAACACACTCCACCCTCTGCCCTACTCGCTGGGTCTTCTTGTCCAGGTTCAAAGCCTTCTCTTCATACTGAGTCTCCCTAGCTGGGTCACTTGCCCTCACCGGAGTAGAGATTTAACTTAATTCCACAGCCTCGCCTAGACCTGTCCACAGAACAGCCACCCCAGGCCATGGCCCCATCCAGGCCTGCCCGCGGAGCTTAGTCCACACAGCCTTCCCAGTCCCGCCCATGGAGTAGAGGCCACGCCCCTTCCCAGTCCCGCCCACGGAGCAGAGGCCACGCCCCTTCCCAGTTCTGCCCACGGAGCTGAGACCACGCCCCTTTCCAGTCCCGCCCATGGAGCAGAGGCACGCCCCTGGCCCAGCCCTGCCCACGGAGCTGAGACCACGCCCCAGGTCCACCCACGGAACAGAGGCCACGCCCCTGCCCAGCCACGCCCACGAGCCGAGGCCCCGCCCCCAGTCCTGGCGGCGCGCAGGTCACAGAGCGAAGCTTGTGGAGTGAGCTCAGGCTGGTAGAGCGCGGGGCTCCCTACTTGTAGCACTGCCCTGAAGTGACCACACGGGCAAGGTCAGTGCTGAGATTAGAATGACCGACTGGGGCAGGGGAAGGTACAATAGAGGGGAGACTAAGAGTCGGGAGCCTGTGAAGAAGGCTGGGGTGAGAACAGGTGGGAACAAAGCCACCTGTCAGTGGAGTTAGTGCAACAGAGAGGAGGGGACAGTCAGTGAGAGTCGGGGGGCAGGAGGGACCAGGCTTGGGGACTGATGGGTTGGGGGCGGGAAGAAAGGGGGCGGCCCGGAGACTTAGGGGTCGGGGGGGGGGTGTGGAGGAGGAGCGGGTTTGGCGGAAAACGCTGGGCTCAAGTAAGACGTGGTGAACGTGCAGGGCTGTGTGTGTGTGTATGTGTGTGTGGTGGGGGGTGTAGACGGCTCCTTGAAGTTGCTCAGCTGACGCTTAGCTCAAAGCTCAGGATCATCTTGAGTCCTCGCTGCCTCTCACTCCCACTTGCACTCGGTCAGCGAATCCCGTGGGCTCCCTTTAGAGGTGTCGGGAGTGGACCCCGTCTCCCCCTCCCTGCCACCACCCTGTCAGCCCCGTCCTCACCCCCCTGGGCCCCCTGCCTCTCCTCCTCCTGCACTCTGACCCCACACGGACGCCAGAGGGACCTGTGACACCCAAGTCAGACCCTGTCCTTCTCCTGCTCAGCACCGCCCACAGCTGCCGGGTCACTCAGAGGAAGAGCAAAGTCCCCCCCACCCCCGTGGCCCCAGGGGATGCCCCGCAGGATGGGCCCCTCTCCTCCCTCTGCTGTCCCCTCCCCCTCTCCCCTGCTCACTGGGCTCTGTCCACACTCGCCTCGCTGGTCCTCACACACCAGGCCCACAACCCTTGGGGCCTCTGACCTGCTGTGCCCTCTGCCCTTCCCCTGCTGCACACGGCTCCCTCTCACCTGCCGCAGGTGTCTGCTCCACCTCACCTTCCGCAGGAGGTCTCCTCCCCCATCACACCGGCTACTACCTGGCTCTGCTCTCTCTCCTCCCATCCCAGAGCACCATCACCTCCTGACACGCACCATCACTTCTGTGTCATGTTCACTGTTTCTGTCTGTCTCCTCTCGCCAGAAGCGGGGCTGTGTGAGGGGACTGTTCTGTCTGGTCACTTCTGTCTTCTTGAAGGGGGAGGACAGTGCTGGGCACACAGATGCTCAGGAACACATGTTGCATGGAGGAAGGGGTGAAGGGTGATGTGGGGGAGTGAGATGCAGGTGGTGCCTGGATGGGGATGTGGGAAGGGGAAGGGGGCACCAGGGAGAGAGCTGAGGCACTGGTGGGAGGGGGGCTACAGCTGGGAAGCAGTGGGACAGATGCCTGGTTAGCTCTGATGTTTCAGCCCAGAATCATGGTCACCTCCCTTCTCTTCCTTCAAGGCCTTTGGGTGAAAGCCTGTCTCACCATGCAGTATTTGCTGCCCTTCAAGAGCCCAACCCACACCATGAACTCTGTAGTCTTTTCAGTGTAGGCTGTGTCACACAGGTCACTGGACGTGAGTTTGAGGTCCATACACTGGAGATCATCTGGGTACGTGACTACGGGCCAGGAAAACAAAGACACCCACGTGTCCTCAGCCCTCCTCCCTTACACCCAGGGGTCTGGGGTCCAGGCTGCACTGTCTGGCCCCTGACATACACTTCTCTGGTCTGACACTGCCCCAGCAGGAGGCATAGCAGGTGCTCCCCAGGACGGGTTCCTGGGTCGGCAGGGCCAGGACCTTCACGGCATTGGTTATCTGGGCGGGCTGTGCTAGGCGGAGCAGCATGAGGTCGTGGCTGTAGTCTTTTCCTGGAAGGCGGGTGTGGTTCTCCAGAAGGCTCAGGTTGAAGTCAGGGTGTGGGAAGCTGTGAGTGACCCGGAAGCACTGGACTGTGTCTTCATCCTCAAACAGGCTGCTAATTGCTGGGAAGAGAGGGGGATGGAGGGAATGAGGAGGATAGAGGAGGGGGGAAGGGAGACGGGGCAGGGAGCCTGGGAGACGGTCCCAAAGAGACAAAGAGAAACAAGGAGAAAATGAGAGAGAGAGAGAGAGAGAGACAGAGACAGAGACAGAGAGAGACAGAGACAGAGACAGAGACAGAGAGAGAAGGAAAGATTTAGAGTCATGGAGAAATAGAGACAGTGAGAAAAAAAAAGGATGTGACAATATGAAAGGCAGACCCACAGACAAAGAGAAATGGAGTGAAAAAGAGAAAACTTAAAAAAATACAGGGAATGAGGAAGGCAGGTGAACAGTGAGCTAGAGAGAGCACGAAGGAGATGGGAGGAGGAAAACAGACAGCGAGAACTCCTCACAGGGAAGAAGCAGGAGAGAAAAGACAGAAGAGGCGGGAGAAGGAGAAAGAGACACAGTGAGCAGGGACGCAGGAAGTAGAAAGAGCGGATGAGAAACAGAGGAGAGGTGGGGAGGGGAGACAGAGTGTGAGGGGGAGAGGGAGGGAGGGCGGGTGGTGGGGCAGGAGGGAGGAGCGGTCCTGAGAGCAGCTCAGCTGCAGCTGGGGCTGTGGGGCTGGTTCCCCAGCAGCCGTGTGGCCTGGTCCCCAGCCCAAGGTGGGCGTCCCCCTTCCCTCCTCAGAACCTTTCCCCCTTGCTCCTTACTTCTCCTCCTCCTTCCTCCACTGCCCCCACCAGCGCCAGCTGAAACCAGCCCTCCCCTGTGTCCCCCTGGATGGACGACTGTCCTGGAGGGAGGTGCTGGGCAGTGTGAGAAGCCCCCCCAGACACACACACATGTTGGGGATGATCGCATCCTTTTCCCTGGGGGTCCCCCGCAGTCCCATCTTGGGGTTGACTGTGCTCAGCGGTGATGGAGAGAGGGAGTGAGGCAGAGACCAGAGACAGAGACGGGGCAGAGAGATGGAAGGTGAGACCTACAGAGACAGGGGTGACAGCTGAGAGACCCAGAGATGGACAGAGACAGGGAGAGACACGGAGACACGGAGACAGAGAGATAGTTACACGGGGAGACACAGAGAGAGACCAGGCAGCCATGGGAGGGCTTCCCTGGGGTCGTCCAGTCCCAGCCCTGCCTCTCTCCGTGGGACCTGGACCAGTCCCATCCTTCTCTTCCTCAGCCCCCAGCCTCCCCTGAGGTGATCCCAGGGGAATGGCCCTGACTGACCATTCCTGTGGGAGCACAGACGCCCCCCTCCCCAGACCCCCTGCTCCTGCTCACTTGGTCTTGCAGTGGGCGGCTGTGAGCACCCACTGGGGGTGCACCAGGACGCCCCCACACTGGAAGTTGCTGTCATGATACAGAGCCGCCTGCCAGGGTTGAGAATGCTTCTCACACTCCCAGCCTCCTGTGATCCGGGACTGGATGGGGGGCACGGCACCTGTGAGAGGGGTACTGAGTCAGGATGGGTGGAAGTTAGCAATGGGACTGGGGGCTGCGCTAGGAGAGGGAGCTGTACTGTGGGGTTGGAGGGGCCCGGGGGCGGAGGACCAGGCTGGGGACATGGGCTGTGGGTGTTGGGAAGGACCTGGCACTCCTGAATTGTCCCTGGGATTGTGGGATAGTAGTTGTTCTGGGTGAGGTGATGTTATGCTGAGAGCAGAGCCGACCCCAGGGATCAGGGATCAGGGTAGGAGACAAGGCAGCGTCTGACGCAGCATGTGGTGTGGGAGTCGGGTGTTTGGGATGATTTGGGGTCTTGGACTGAGGGACAGGAGGTGGTGAATTCTGAGAGGAGAAAGAGATTCTAAAAACCAGGGATAAAGGCCCCAAGGGGGTGGCTCAGAGGCTGGGGGAGGAAGGATTTGGGAGGTTAAGGGGACCCCAGGCTGAGGGAACATTTAGGGCCTGGGTTGGGCCTTTCAGGTTCTGAAAAGGATGCAGATGTGGGGAATCAGGTCTGAGAGGCCACGAGGAGCATCTGAGCTGGGGAATCTGGGTGTGATTTAAGGTCCTGGATTGGCGCTGGGAGAGCAGGGGGAATTTGGGTTTCCAGGTCAAAGAGCGAATGAAAGGGTTAGGCTGGAAGGGATCCTGTGAGAGTTTGGGGTCCTGTGAACCAGGAATGGCATTCTCTGGGGTGAGGGGTCTCGGGGATACATTTGGGGTCAGGCTGGGGCAGGGCTGGGGGGGTGGTGAGTGACACTCAATGGGATAGGACGTGGATTGGGATTCTTGTGTTTGAAGGGGCTGGGGGTCATGGAGTGAGGGTCCTGAAGGGATTCATGGTTCTTTTGGTGTGCTCCAAGGACAGGAATGGAGAAGAGAGGGACACGGGGGCCAAGCAGATGTGGAGTGGACTCAAGGCCCTGCTTGATTGGGAATCCTAGAATCACCTCTTGGGGTACACAAGGGAGGTCAGGGCAGAACAGCTGGGCTTGTAAAGTACTGGGGATCTTGGGGGTCCCAGAAAATCAGAGATGCTAAAGGAAGGGATTTGCATGGGAGAAGACCTGAAGTGGGGGAGTGGTGGAAATTCTGCGAGAAAGGAGTTTCTGTTGGGGGGTCTGGGTATTTGTCTTGGTGGAGAAGACTGGAGAAGGTGCTGGATGGGGGTCTGGAGCAAAGATTCGGTGAGGGAGGGGGAATGTTCAGAACCCCCACAACAGGATGGGGAGCCCAGATGGAGTCACAGGTCAAGCAGTTTGGCTGGGAAGAAGCAAGAGAGGTTGGAGGAATTTGGGTGTCCTGGGAGCAGGAGCAGCAGGCCAGAGGTAAGGTCTGGGGGACAGGACTGAGAGCTGGCAGCTAGATGCGGAATGTCACTGGGATATGGTGGGATGCATGGGCTCAGGCACCAGAGCATTGAGCTGTAGAGAACCAGGGGGTAGAAGGGGATGACCAGGGTCCCAGGGACCAGTGTGATTGGGAGAAGTCCTTGGAAGAATGGGAGTCCTGAGAGAGAGACAGAGCTGGCCCGGGATTCGCCTCTTTGGTAAAGTGGCTGGGGGCAGGGAGTTGGCTGGGGAAGGGGAGAAGGTTCCTGGAAGCCCTGGGAGGGAGCAGGGACTTAGTGTGGGAATGAGGGCTGTGAGGAATTTGACAAAGGTGGAGGGGCTGGGGTAGGATTTTAGGGTGGAGCTGGAGAGACTGGGGAGATCCTGGTACCTGGGATGGACTGTGGGTTGGAGGGCTGTCTTGGAACGGACTATGGGTTGGGGGATGAAGCTTGAGTGCTGGGTGAGAGGGGAAGGTCTTATGCAGAGGAGATGGCCCGCTGCCCTTCCTGGATCCCCCCCACTGTCTCACCAGTCTCCACCAGGGATAAGTCAAAGCACAGAACCAGGAACCACATGGTGACAGAGGTGTCCAGGGGCAGGGAGGCGGTGAGGTTGGAGGTAGAGAGACTCCCTGGGGAGCCTTTTAAAGCTCTGGTTCCCCTAGGGCCCCACCCCTGCCCTGCTGGCACCCAGATGCTGGCCAAGGCCCTGCCCCTGCTGCCTGGGAGCTGAACAACTCCTCCCATACACAAGGCTGTTGAAGGGGAGGGGGAACAAGAACTTATTTCCTGTAGGTCTTCGATCACCCTGGATGCATTTTTGGGGGCCAAGGCCAGATAGCACCAGGCATGTGGTTCCTGGGGGCTTGATCTTGAGGACAAAGCTGGTAAGAAGTGCTGGGGAGATGGGGACAGAAATAGTGGGGTATCACTGACCCTGATACACAGCCTCATATACCTTAACCCCAAATGAAGTCTTAGCTCCCCTAGACCTAGTGAACCCTGAAATACCAGCAGTGAGGCTCTGAGACTCCCTGATCCCTCAACGCTCTGAGCCAATGGGAGAGCATTCCCACTCTCTGTGTCCCCTGAAATAGAAGACTTGGCTTTCAGAACTCCCTGATTCCTGCACTCCCAGCCTGAGAATCTAGTTCCTTTAATCTATTGATCCTCTGAAAAGAAACCCTTGGGGTCCCAAAGATCCATAATAATAGCACCCCCCCAGATCCAGAGGTCCAGGGGTGTCCCAGAGCAAGTTCCCTAGCATTCCAAAATCCAATGTCCTCCAAAACAGTGCTGGGGTCCCAACGACCCCACTCCTTATTCTGCAGATCTGCCCTCCCAGGTCAAGGGCATCCTCACTGCAAAATCTAAAGAGCCCTACTCCATAAATAAGATATTTAGGTCTCAGGAGCCAGGTTCCTGAACCTAAGATTCAAGTCGCCTTGAAAATCACATTTTGGGGTCTCAGAAGAGAATCAGGAACCACCCCTGCGTGGCCTCCATTGTTAACCTGATTAGGTTTTCTAGGTTTCCAACAAGTTGATTATCTCTGCTGTTCAGTAAAACCAGAAGAGGTCACATGGGGTCAGCCCAGCTGTGTGTCAAGAACTTGATAAAATCTTCCTTCTTTCCTAGATGAGAAAACACAGAAGATCCCAGGATAGAGAGTGAGATGGAAGTGGACACAGATAACCACAGTTTAAAACCTTAAGGACTAGGGTAGAAGGGCATGCTCAGCCAGTGGCTGGATGTCTGACATCTCCTCACCCCATACCACAGGTTACCGGACTCAGCCTGTGGAGAGATGTGCCTCAGCTTGAGTGGGGACCTCCTTGATCCAGTGCACTCACTCCCATCTTGTTCCCATTTACAACCACAAAACTCAATCCAGCTCAACCAACCCAATCCAAACCAACCCACAGAAGCCCAGCCAATTCAAACAAATACGACCCAACTTAACCCAGCCCAACCCCACCCAATTTAACCCAAATCAAACCAACCACACCATACACCCAAGTCCAAGGCAATTCAACCCAATCCAATTTAGCACAAACCAATCCAAACCCACGCACACAATCCCAATCCAACTCAACTCAACTCACCCAATTTAACCCAACCCAGCCCAACCACCCACATCTTCACCATTCAAAATCAAACCACACCCATGCCAATCCTCCCATCCAGTTCTATCAAACCCTAGATCTGTGTTTTCTGCATTCCAAACCAAACTTACCCCCATTCCCAATTCAACCCACACATATTTCTCAACCAAAAGCAAACCAAACCCATTCCCACTCCCAACCCTCACCGTGCCACCCCAAACCAACCACAACATTGTCAATCCTTAACCCAACCCAAGCACTATCCTATCACCATCTCTAGTCCAGCCCCAACCCCACCCCCCATTTTCACTGCTTTTCCTGCTCTATCAACAAACTACCCTGGCATCTTCTCTAACCCAGTGCAACCCAAATCCAATCCCTTCCCAACTCTCAAACCAGCCTCTATCCCTCTTCTTGCTCTGATGGCCTCTCTGGGCCCTGACCTCACAGGAGTCTGAGCCTCCATCCTTTACTCCGGCACACACCATGGTGTTCATCAGGCGCCCTGGGTGGTCCTAGTTACCAGATGTGGATATAATGAGTCCTTCCACATCAGGACTTCAGGACATGGGACATCACCAGTCTCCTCTGTTCTCTCTTAGGGACCTAAGAGTTAAGGTCCCATACCCCTCTTCACATTGGGACTGGGCCTGTAACCTCTTCCTCTTTCAGAACCCAGGACTCTGGGCCCATTCCTCCCTCAAAACCAGCAGTCAGGACCCCAGCTCTGCCTCCTCCAAGACCCAGGCTTTCTGACCTCCAATCATGTCCCCACAGGACCTGCCTTCACGCTGGGTCTGGCACTGGGCTGCAGACAGTACCCAGTGTGGGGGACGAGGGAAGCACCGCAGTATCAACACTTGAAGGGGACCACTTGCCGTGGCTGGGAGGGGGACGCACACTCCTTACCCTCCGGGAACTGTCAGTGTCCTGGGCCACTGGGAGAGGTGGTAGATGACCCCTGAGGACAGGGGCTTCTTCTTCAGCCCTTGCTCCTTCCCTGCACCCTGCCCTCCCTGCATATTCTTCGTAGAGGCCTCCACCAATTCACAGAGACGTCTCTGATTCTTATTTGCAATTCTCTGCCCTCTTTAGCTTTTACAACTGCCACCTCTTTTATCCAGAACTTTCCTGTCTCACCCTACCCCATTTTCTACAGGACCTGTGACAGAGAGAAGAAGGGGAAAGGCAAAAAGTCCTCTGTGATTGGGGGGTGAGATATGAACCGTGGGTGTGGGTTTAGACAGGTGGTCATTTGGAACCAGTCATCCCAGGTCACCAACCTGTCATAGACATCAAATGGGTGTGGCCACTCATATGTGACACACAGTTTTGGCCTCAGTCAAACTGAAGGACTGGACATCTCAGTCAAACTGAAGGACATGAATATAGCCAAACAAGGTTGTGGACATGCACACATGCACAACCAGACTTTCACGCTTAGGTGCTGATATACACAGCACTTTAAGCTAAATTCACTCACATGTACATGAGTTACAGCTTCAAGAATCACAGCATAGACGTTCATTTGTGAATATCAATGTGAACAGTAAAGACATGGATGTGCGTGCACACACACAGTCACGGACAGATTTGGACATCAAAGCTTAGGCCTTAACGTCTTTTTTGATCTGGACCGCTGTTTTACAGATGCTTTTCTAGGAAGCAGTCTGCAAGATGGTCTCTCTGTCAGAGCAGGTTTGTTTATTGTCCAGGATAATAAAAATAATGTATCTTCCCAGATCATATCTGTTTACTGTCCTTGATAATAAATATAATGTCTTCACAACTGATTCACTGTTCACTGCTCAGGAGAGTAAACATAATACGTCCCTCCAGAGCAGTTCTGTTTTCCATCCAGGATAATAAAGATAATATCTCCCTCCAGGGCAAAGTTTGGACAAATTTGTCAGCAGCCCCCTTGCAAAATTGAGCATTCCTAAGCTCAAGGTGCCCAGCAGGGGCACAAACCACTGTGCACACAGCATCCGCCAGGGTCCCCTGATCATCCTGTAGGACTCGGGGGGCAAGGGGAACTGAAGTGAACATGAAGCTCATGTTGCCTGCTGTGCTGTGAGTAATAAAATCCTTTGTCTCTCACCTAGGAGTATGGTGTGTTCTGCCAGTAACTTTAAATTGTGGCAGGCTAACTTAATTGTTTGCAAGCAAGAGCATCTCAGACCCTTCTCTGCTCTCGTCAAACACATGGGCACTGAGGCTGCACCTGGCCAGCTGGAGTTGGAGGTGGGTGGGGGCCCCAGCTGGGTGCAGTGGGTAGATAGAGGACGGGAAGAGTAGAGGACACAGAGAGAGCCTGTGGGGACGGTGGCAGCGTGGGGGAGGTTCTGAGGGAATCCCAATGATGAGGGTCAAGGGAGGGGGTTAATGAAAATCCGCCACACCCTCTCCAGGGCAGGGGCATCAAGTCACAACTAATTTCTTTGCATTTGGTGATTGATCACGGTGTCTGGATTCCCTTGCACCCAGAATGACCTTAACATAATGGTCACCTCCTCTGAGCCACGGCCCCTTCCTCTGTCTAATAAGGAAGTAGTGCCCACCTCATAGGGCTGTTTGAGGATGAAGTGAGTGTCTGTAAGTTCTGAGCACCATGCCTGGCACACACTAAGCACTCAGCAATGCCAGCACACCCTCATAGGGCACTACCCTGGGCCAGGGACGTACTAGTGCCTCACACACACGTCTTCACTGAATTCTCACAACAACCCTGTGAAGAAGGGTGTTTAGTCGGGGGTAAATCTTGCTCAAAGGGAGGTCTTGCCTTTGCCCTGGACTCCTGAACAGTGATCTGCATGTCTTTGGGATGTTCTGCCTGAAAAGAGTGTCTTTGTTTACCTGCAAGCCTTGAGCCATATTGGATAATCTAACTGTGTCATTTATAGTGGGGGTCAAAACAGCATGATTTCTGAGGGTCTGGGCCATGGCACTAGAGTCCTGCAGGCCCAAATCAGGATGGACTTGTGGTTTGTCAGAATCCTGGGTTGGGACTGTCTTTACTCAGCCTGTGCGGTTTGCTGTGTCCAGCCAGGGAACAGGCATAGGCTGATGTGTATGTTGGGCAAGCTTGGAATTCCACAGTGGACTTCTCCAGACCCTGCATGAACCCACAAACACCATGGGGTTGTGGGAGTTTCCCAGAGAAGGAGACTGAGAGTGATGGAGATAAACAGAGGATGGAGGAAGGCAGGGCAGGCCTTTCCTTCAAAAACTACCTTCCAAGGAAAGATTTCCTACAACCAATGTCCACCCCAGAGCCCTAGTCCCCAGTCTTCTCCACCATGACTTGGAAAATGTCAGAATAGGAAGCTCAGGGATTAGTCCCTCCACCAAAACAACCATTAAACTAAAAAGATGATCAGAATCAACTATTTCAGAACTCTAAAATCTGATCAGTTACAGTTACAGCAACTAGGGACTGCTTGATGAAGGTAGAGGCTGTTGAAATTCAGTAAGAGAATATTGCATGTGAACTAGATACTACTCCCATTCCTCAGCCCTGCCACAGCTCTAGGGATGGCAGTCATGTTCCTAGAGGGGCTGGCTAGTGCCAGGGTGAAACGTAAAGCATGCTCCTTAGGCTGCAGGGATTTCCCTGGTGATGGCTATAGGAAGACTCAAAGAGACATACCCTTTTTGAAAAATTGTGTATAATCCTTTTCATATGCTGCTGAATGAAGTTCGCTAGTATTTTTTTTGATAATTTTGCATCTATATCTTGAGGAATATCTTATGGATTTAAGGAAATCTCTGGTAAGTCACTGGCTGACTTAGAGATAAATGGAACCAAACTTCAGTGACCACACTCAACAAGGAATACAGAGTTTGGAAAATAATTTGGAAAAGTCCAATAAATTGGAAAATAAGTAAATGATTGTTGCCCTTAACAAGCAAAACTCAATAATCTCTAATGAGGGAAAGAATCTGATTTCCATCTTATCACATCATAATTCCCAAAATGCCCAGTTCTCAACAAAAATGTAGAATATCTACAAAGAAACAGGAAAGTATGGCCCATTCACAGAAAAAAATAATTGATGAAACCATCTTTGAGGAAGCCCAGACGTTGGGATTACCAGACAAAGACATTAATTCAACTGTATTAAATATGCCCATTGAACTGAGAGAAACCATAGAGAAAACACTAAGAGAAATCAGGAGACCATGTATGAACAAATAGCGAATGTAATAAAGAGATAGAAATTATATTAAAAAAAAAAGGAGTCAAATAGAAATTCTGAAGATGAAAAGTACACTAGGTAGGTGCAATGAAAAATTCACTAAAGGGATTCAATGGAAAATTTGAACAGGCAAAGAAAGAATCCATGAACTTGAACATATGGAATTGAAATTATCTAGTCTGAGGAGCAGAAAGAAAAAAGCATGAAGAAAAATGAACAGAGCCAGAGGGATCTGTTGAGACACCACCAAGTGTACCAACATACACATCATGGGAGTCCCAGAAGGAGGAGAAAGCAGAAAGGGACAGAAAAAATATTTGAAGAAATAATGGCCAAACTTTGCAAATTGGTGAAAGACGTGAATCTACACATCCAAGAAGCCCAGTGACGTCCAAGCAAGGTAAACTCAAACAGATTCACAAGACACATTTTAGTCAAATTGTAGAAAGCCAAAGCTGAAGAGAGAATCCTGTAAGTAGCAAGAGAGAAGCCGCTCACCACATACAAGATCCTCAATAAGATTAACAGCCTCTTTCTCATCAGGAACCATGGAGGCCAGAAGGCAGTGGGGTGACACATTTAAAGCCCTTAAAGAAAAAAGTCAATCAAGAATTCTATAGCTGGCAAAACTATTCTTCAAAAATGAAGGAGAAATTAAGACATTCACAGGTAAACAAAAGCTGAGGGAGTTTATCACTGGTAGACCTACTCTACAAGAAAAGCTAAAGAGAGTCCTTTAGACTAAAATAAAAGTATCCTACTTTGACCAATATAATGTGGCCAGAAGTGACATTGTGCAGCTTCCAAAGATAGCCCTTAAGGGGCCCCTGTGGCTTCCATTTTCATCCTTTTGGATCCCTGAGCTGCATGTAAAAGAAGTTCGACTATCTGCTGGAGAGACATGTGATGAGAGGGAGGCTGAAAGACTATGAGCAGAAAGAGGACACAGCTTTCCAAATACCCCAGCTGAAGGGCCAGATATGCGAGTGAGGCCATCCAGAACCCTCCAGCTCAATGCTGCTTCCCGAGCAACATCAGTCAACACCACGTGGCAGAGAGGCACCATCCCAGCTGAACTCTGCCCAGCCACCCCACCAAACCATGAACAAATGAAATGGCTTTGTTTTAGCCACTCAGTTCTGGGGTGCTTGTTACATAGCAACGGGTAAGTGAAGTGAAACCTTCATTACTATTTCAGTAATTTCCCTTGTGATTTACTAATTATCTAGAGGTTACTTAGCTTGTTTTAATTGTTGAGACATAAAAGATTTTCAAAAAGCTCTTATTTTGTCATTCGGTGATGTTTAATTTTATGATGTTTTGGTGAAAGAACACAGTCTCCATGATGTTGGATCAATATCTTACTGATAACAATATTTTCTTTTACCAGGCATTGTTCTAGTGCTTGAGATACAGTGTAAAATACCATTCCATGTCATTCTTTGACCATTAGGTGGTATTCACCTTCAAATGTTTCTAAAGCATCAATAATAAAAACCAAATTTTGACCTACTATAATAGAAGAAAGACTGAATTATTTGTCTCTCTTCTAGAAAATGATACTACAAAACCATTTGATCATAGGAATTGGTAATCAAAGAGTATGAAGACAAAAAGTGTAGGGAAGAAACAATATAGAGACATTCTAGGCAATTAATTAATTAAAATATGCATTTTCTGGATTTTGTGATGATTTTGGTATTGCATACTCCTTTATTTTTATTTATTTATTTTTGTGTGTGTGAGGAAGATCAGCCCTAAACTAACATCTGCCAATCTTCCTCTCTTTGCTGAGGAAGACTTGCCCTGGGCTAACATCCTTACCCATCTTTCTCCACTTTATATGGGATGCCACCACAGCACGGCTTGACAAGCCGTGCGTCGGTGCGTGCCCGGGATCCGAACCAGCACACCCCGGGCTGCCACAGCGGAGCATGCACATTTAACCGCTTGTGCCACCAGGCCGGCCCCCTGTATACTCTTTTAAACATGTCGTTTGTTATTACTCTTTTTCACGTTTAGATTTCTATTTCTATTTCTTATTTCTTTTCTCATTAGAATAATCAGGTTCATATCTAAGTTTACATGAGTAATCTTGTATTCTATTTTTTTAGAAGCTGAATACTCCACACACCTGGTCGACCCCTGCCTCTGTTTCTGGGGGCCATCTCAGGCCCTCTCCTTCCCTCCCTTCCTGCCTCTCCCCTTCCCTCCCTTTCTCCTCCCCTCTCTCCTTCCCCCTTCCCCTCCCTCTTCCTCTCTCCTCCTTTCTCTGAGTTCCTCTCTGTCTCTCTGTCTTTCTATGTCTGCTCCTCTTTCTTTCCTCTATCTTTCTCCCTCTATCTGTCTCAGTCTATTTCGGTTAGATGCCCACTGAGTCTCCCTCTCTGTCTCTCTGTCCTTCTATCTCTGCCTCTGCCTCCCTTTCTCTGACTCTTCCTTTATCCATCTCTCGCTCTGATATCCCACCCACTTCTCCATCTCTTTGCAGATTGACAGACCTGCCTCACCTACTCGCTACCCCAGGCCCTGGCACCAGCAGGAGAGGCTGACAAAGGACCCCAGGGATTGGTGGTAATGAGGGGCCAGGACCAGAGATTCTGCTAGTTTTCACACAGTGAGTGAGAGAGGCCTGGGGACACTGGGGACACTCCTGTTCCCAGGAGCAGGTGACCGCCCTAGGCAGGAGCTCGGGGTCAGATGAGGAGAGCTGCGTGGCTAGTGATGGAACCCCGGGAGTTGATGAAAGACTCGAGGGAGGAGGAGGAGCAAGGCAGAAGGCAGAACTCAGGCCACTGTGGAGGTGAAGGACATCTGGGGAGATGCCCCGGGATGGCAGGTATGACTCGAAAGAGGGAGCGGGAGGAGGGGCGCTGACGTCACTGCATGGGGGCAGGGCGCCCTCCCAGGGATCCCCCGAGCGCTCAGTGTCCCCATCTGTGTCATGGGGACGCCGAGAGTACCTGCCTCTGTGCGTTAGTGGGAGGACCACGTGCGACTATGATGGAAAGCGCTTAGCCTGGCAGCTCGGAAGCCACCCCAGTGGCTCACTTCCTTCCCCTCGCCACCATCCGGCCCCAACAGAGGGAGGTGGCTCCAGGGCTGGGGGCAAAGGGCCAACCAGGTGTCCCCAGAGTCAAGACACTGGATTCCTCTTGCCCTTTGTGTAGCCTTTCCCTGTGATGCCCTTCTCTTGGCCTCAGTTTCCTCCATATTAGGGAGAAAGCCATAATAACCACCTGATGACAAATGAGGATAAATGTCCAGAGGATAAATGAGATCACGTAAACAGCGACTGCTCAGCTGAAGCTGTGGCCTTCTGTGACTTTGAGTACAAATTTGAGGCGAGATGAAGGAACAAAGGAGTTCTAGAATAGCTCTCAGCCCGGGAATCCAGAATGCCTGAAGGTCTGGGGGTTCCAGAACATCTGGAGATCTAGGGTTCTAGGGTGTCTGGAGATCTGAGGTTCTAGACTATTTTTACATCTCGGGTTCTAGAGTGTCTGAGGACCTAGACTTCCAGAATGTCTTAGGGCCTGAGATTCTAGAAGGTCTGGTATTCTACAGATTTTGAGGGTCTGTGGTTCTAGAATGACTGGAACCCTAGGGTTCTGGAATAACTGAGGGTCTGTGGTTCTGGAATGTCTGAAAAACATCTGGGGTTTACAGGCCATCATTCTCCCATATTATCTATGGGGAAGTCAGGGTCCAGGGACCCCTGGGCACTGGGCACTGATCTCCTAAACAGCCTCTTCCCATAAAGGTGATGCCTTTCCAGACACAGGGAGGGACCATAATTATAATAGGACTCATCCTTCACTGGGTATTCTAAGGTCAATTCCTACTGCTCTGTGCATCTCCTCACTAGTTAAACAAGCCAGGATAGACTCTACATAATTTTTCAGGGCCCTCTATGGTCCTGAGATACTGGAAGACAACTTCAAATTCCCAAAGCCTTGGGTCATCTTACTGATGATATCCAGCCTCAAAAAGCAGAATCCAGATTTGAAGCCTCAGAACCCAGAATCAAGACTGCAGGATCCAGAATAAAGGCTCCAGTCTCCCAGTCTCTAAATTCATACTCTAGAGTCAAGGTTCTAGGAATCTCAGAATCCTGGAAGCAAGGCCCATGTCTCCCTGCCCAGCCTCTTAAATGCACAATGCATATTTGAAACTCCAGATTTCAAAATCCAAAGTCAACCCATGAAACCTCAGAATCAAGACCCAGACTCTAGAATCCAAGCCCCAAAACTCAAAATCCAAAATCTACCATTCATATCCCAGGCCCCAGGCTTCACACAGCAGGTGTGAAGGTTTCTGACCTCGAGTCCCAGATTCCAAACACCAGACTTCAGAATCCTAGTCTGGACTCTAGATGTGAAGGCCCAGGATCTAGAATCCAAGCCTGAGACTTGTCTTTTGAAGGCCAAACTCCAGGATCCAGATTCCAAAACAAAACTTCAGAACTCACACTCCAAAATCCACATTCTAGACTTCAGGTCATGAATGCCCAACTCTAGACCCCGAAACAGAATCCAGAATTGGAGGTTCAGAATCAAAGATCCAGAACCAGATATCTGTATCCAGAATCCAGAACCAGAGATTAAGATCCAGAATCCATGATCCAGAATCAAGAATAGGGAGGTCCAGAATCCAAGACCCAGAATTGGGAGTCTAGATCCAAAATCCACTGTCCAAAATCCAGAATCAGAGATTCAAAATCTAGAATCCAGAATTGAATGTCCAGAAACCAGAATAGTGGATCTAGATCTAGGTCCAGAATCCAAGATCCAGAATCCTACTCCAGACACAAGAAGCATGACTGTAGAACCCAGTTTTGACACTCCAGACCCCAAATTCCAGATTATAGGGTGGATACACAGTACAGACTCAACCTGAGCATTCCTGGGGATCTGTGCTGTGGGACCCAGAAGAGATACCTGTAAGGTATCGGCGCCTCTCAGAAGAGGTGGGGGCTGAGCCTCAGAGGGCAAATATGAATTTGGAAGGGGGAGGGAGGAAGGACTTTAATTCATTCCCAAAGCTTGCCAAGGACAGGACCCTGCAGCTGGCAGTGCTGGGGATCCAGAGTCCACCCACGCGGAGCCTGCCTTCAGGGAGTTCCCAGTTTGCTGGGGGAGGCAGACATCACTGACAGGGGGAGGTCAGAAAAAGCCTCAAGGAGGAAGTGGACTTTGAAGGGAGTGGCATACCTGGGAGGAAGAATGGCCTGAGCAAAGGCACAGAGGCATGAAATTGCAGGAAGGAAAATGGAAGCATCGGCTGTGTCTAGAACAGCAAGGTCACGAGAGACCTGGCCAGAGGGGCTGGAAGGGGAGAGGTCACTCCTGTCCACAAAAGTGAGGCTGGGGGCTGGGACCTTGGACCTTATACTGGGAGTGGTGGGGATCCATGATGGCTGTGAGCAGGAAGGGGTCATGGCCAACTCTGGATGTAGAAAGACCCTGCAGGGCCACATAGGGGGACAGGCTGGGGGGTGGGGACATGAGTGGAGGGACAGATTGCTGGGGGAACCCAAGAGGCCAGATAGGAGCCTGGGATGGCGTCTGGGGAGAGAATGTATCCTGAGCCAGGCTTTGGGGATGGAGAGAGATCCAGGGGGCAAGTGGGATGGTGCTAGGGCACCCCGGGAGGAAGAGCAAGTCGTGGGTGGAGAACAAGGATGTTGAAGACAAGTGTCTTAAGCAGCAGGTGGGATGAGTTTGTGTCTAGAGGGATCCAGGTGGGGACAGGAGGGTCCAGCCTCACCCTGGTTCATTCTCTGCCCTCCCCAGACTTCAGCAGAGCCCTGGTCCCTCCTCCACAATGTGGCTTCTCCTCACCTTCTCCTTCCTGCTAATGTCTGCAGGTGAGCAGGGCCAGGTCAGGTCCGGGGCTGTGGGAGTGCGGTGCCACCTTACGCCTCCATCCCGAGCATATGTGGGCCCTGCAATCTGCCAGCCCCTCTCTGACCTGGAGACCATGTGATGATCCCTCCCTCACTCCTGCCTCCACCTCATCCCTGAGTTCTTACCCCACCCCAAGAGCTGTCAGGGGCCTGGGGCTGCTCTGGAGTCCCCACAACAATGAACACAGCCCTGGGGCGACATAGACCTGAGTTTGAGTTCTGGGGCTGCCCCTTCCTTGCTGTGTGACCTTGAGGAAACTACTTCCCCTCTCTGGGCTTCAAATGCCTTCTCTGGAAGATGGCACCTACCTGCGACAATAATGATGAAGTTTCAACAGCATAATGTGGGTAAAGCTCATAATAAGCATTAAACAAGCATTGAGAGGCCAAGAACACAGACTCTGGGTTCGAATCCCACCTCTGCCACTTTCTAGTTCCCCACCGTCTCTGTGACTCAGGTTGTCCAATTGTACCATGGACACTAACAATAGACGTGTGGGCACTAGAAGGTGCGTGGCCCGGGGTAGTGCCCTGTAAGGGTGTGTTAGCATTGCCGGGCACTTAGTATATACCAGGCACAGTGCTCAGCAGTAGGATGCTCATCTAATCCTCTGTGGGTGGGCTCTACTGGCCTCAATTGACAGGGGAGGGGGCTGCGGCTCAGAGAGGGAAAGCCACTAGGTCAAGGTGACCTTGAGTGGCAGGAAAACTCCGGACCTGGTGTTCAGCCACCACCTGTGGAGAAATTAATTGTAACCTGATGCCTGCACCCTGGAGAAGTCGAGGATGGATTTTCATTGAACCCCCCACATCACCCACGTCCCTGGGGGCCCCTCATCCCCCGCCGCTTGCTGCCAGCCTCCCCTAGGGCTCTCTCCATACTCTCTCCTCCCCGCCTCCTGCCTGCCCGCTGCGCCCAGCTAGGGCCTCCCCTCCTCCGACTTGGACTGGCCAAGTGCGGCCTTGGTGCCCAGCTGTTCAGCCATACTCTCTGTCCTTTGCAGGACGCCCCACCCTTTTCTTGTTAGCCCCTCGTCCAACACATCCGCCTTCCCCCTGCCTTCCTGGGGCCCTTGGCCCAGTTCCTGACCCTGGAAGGCAGACTTTGGGCATTTGGTCTGTCTGTGCAAATCCTGGCCCAGTGTGGGTGTCTGTGTGCCTGGCTGTGACCCTGAGGGGACATATCCACATTGCCCAGTGTAGGGGGTCGTAGTCTTGTGACCTTGAAACATCTCTGTTTATGTCCCTGTGCATGGTGCAGTTCTGTGTGTGTGTGTGTGTGTGTGTGTGGTGAGTGGGCAAGGCCCTGTGTGTCCACATTCTTCCCACCTGTGTGAACCAGGTCCCGAGACACCAAACCCGATATGCGCCCTTGGAACCAAGTGACTGACTTAGCGGCTGATCTAGAAATGGATAAACATGTCCTGTCCTAGCTGCCTGTGTCTCTAGTTGTGTGTCTTTGATCTTGAATGCCCAGCCCTGTGTCCAGGTGTCGCCCTGGGGTCTGATCTAGTGGGTCCACATCTGAGTGTGAGCCTCTGGGTCGGTGTCTATAAGTTTGAATTTCCACAAAGAGGCTTGGTGATGAATCACAGTTTTGATCTTGGCTATCTTCATCCAGGTCTGCAGGTATGTCTGGCTTACTTTGGCCGTATTTGAGTCCACAACCTGAACACCCACACGTATGTCTGCATAAATAAATGTCTCCTTTGTTTAAAATAACTCATATTTATTAGGCAGTTACAATGTGCCAGGCACCACATCCACACATACACACACACCTATTTAATTCTTACAACAATCCCATTTTACAGATGAGGAAACAGAAGCACAGAGAGGTCCAATATTTTGCTCAAAGTCTCACAGATAATATGTTTGGGCTCAGGGGACTTTATCACTCCAGATTTAACCACTATATGATAGACTCATATGTGTGAACGAGTCTCTGGGGGCCTGAATGCATATCGGTGTCTCTCCCCACGTACCCTTATTAAGGACCCAACCTTAGTACCCTTATTAAGGACCCCACCTTATGTGTTCAGACCCCATGTGCAAGTGTGCGCATCTGGACCTAGTATATGCAGACCCACATGGTAAATTTAGGTCTGAACTTCTACGTCCAAATCTGAGTCTGTGAATGTGTTTTTGTGTGTGTGCACGCCCGTCTTAACTGTACGTATTCACACCCACATATGCACGTCTGTGCTGTGATTCTTGAAGCTGCAACCCATGTGCGTGCAAGCTAGTTTCTGCTTAAAGCATTTTCCATATCAGTTCCTAAGTTTGGAAGGCTGGTTGTGGCTGTATGTTTGCCCACGACCTTGTGCGGCCACATCTGTGTCCTTGTATGACACATTGCATTTGGCTGAGATGTCCAGACTCTGGAGCCAAGACTGTGTGTCATTCATACTGAATGGCCACATCCATTTGATGTCTGTGACAGCTCAGTGACCTTGAATGGCTGGTTCCAAGTGACCACCTGTCTGGACCTGTATCCATTGTCCCTGCCTCCACTCCCTATCACAGAGGACTTCTTGCCCTCTAGTCCTCTCAATTCCTCTCTCTCCCAGAGTCCTGCAGCGAATGGGGTCGGGGGGCGAGGGCAGGGGGACGGTTCTGGAGAAAACAAGCAGCAGTTGTAAAAGCTAGAGAGAAGGCAGTGCTTAAAAATCAACACCAGAGACGTCTTAAGGGAAGACACGGGTGAAAAATATGTAGTGAGGGCAGGGTGCAAGGAAGGCGTAGGGTATGAGGAAAAGGACTCTGTCCTCAGGCACCCTCCTCTGGCCCCTCTCCCAGCCTCGCAGGACGGCAGGGACAAGATACCGAGAGGTGAGGCGTGTGCACCCCACTCCCAGCCGTGGCAAGTGGCCCTCTTCGAGCGTGGACGTTTTAACTGTGGTGCTTCCCTCATCTCCCCACGCTGGGTGCTGTCTGCAGCCCACTGCCAAACCCGGTATGAAGGCAGGGCTCAAGGTCCTGAGGGGGCATGGTGGGAAGGGTCTAAGGGGATCTGGGGATCTGAGGATCTTGGATTCGGAGAAAGAAAGAGCTGAAGCCAGGGTGTGAGTTCAAAGTGTGTGCCTGACTCTGGACACCTTGGTCCCCGAGGGGCAGGGGCTGACACTATTGGCTTCAGGGCCTTGAGGAGAGGGCAATGGGATACCCAGATTCCCAAAGGGGCAGGGGACCCCAGGCGGCCTGCTCTTCGACTTTCCTATCTACTCCTCACTCCACCTGCGGGTAATCACTCGCCCGCACAGCTCCATGCGAGTGCGGCTGGGCGAGCACAATCTGCGCAAGCGCGAGGGCCCAGAGCAACTGCGGGCTGTTTCGCGCGTCATCCCACATCCGGGTTACGTAGCGCGCGGCCGATTCCATGACGTAATGTTGCTGCGACTGAGCCGGCCCGCGCTCCTCTCCCCGGAAGTGCGCCCCGTGGCGCTCCCCACGCGCTGCCCCCAACCCGGCGAGGTCTGCGTGGTGTCCGGCTGGGGCCTGGTGTCTGGCAGCGAGTCGAGGACCACGGGGAGCCGAGAGTCACAAGGTGCGTGAAAGGATGGAGCTGGATGTCAGGCCACCGGGGGCTCTATTCTCCAGGGCTCTTGGGCGGAGGGGACAAGGGCCTGAAAATTGATGGATGCGCTGTCCTCCCCAGTGAGTCTCCCAGATAAGTTGCATTGTGCCAACATCAGCATTATCTCGGCCGCGTCTTGTAGCAAGGACTACCCGGGGTGCCTGATGGACACCATGGTGTGTGCAGGCGTGGAGGGCGGAGGCACGAACTCCTGTGAGGTCAGAGCCGCGGGAGGGGAGAGGGTTGGGAGTGGGGATGGGTCGGGTCTTGCTTGCTTTGGGCCAGAGGAGATGCCCGGGGTAGGTGTGGGGCTGGAGAAGGAAGCGCAGTTAGAATAGGAGTGAGGTTGGAGTTGGGGTTAGAGATGGTGATGGGGTTGGGTTGGGTTTGGGGTGGACGATGTGGTGGTTGGTTTGGGATGGCACAGGCTGGAGTTGAGAATGGGAACGGGTTTGGTTTGATGTTGGATGGGAAATATGTCAGGGTTGAATTGGGGATGGGGGTAAATTCTGTTTGGGATGCGGAAAACATGACGATTGGGGTTGGGTTGTATTGGAAGTGAAGATGGGCATGGGTGTAGTTTAACTTTAAATGGGAAGATGTGGTTGGGTTGACTTTTAGTTGTTCCTCTGCCTATTGTTAACTGTGCTGTTTAGGCAGTATGCTATCTGACTCCCACTAGATAACTTCTTCTTACAGCCTGGGTCACCATGGTAATGGATGTTTGGGCTGTTTTTCAGGAATTAGAGCCCATTGTCCACTTCAGGCCGGTTGAGACCACCAACCCATCAACTGAGCCCGAGCAGGTGTCTGATAAGCGACCTTTTGATGTCAAGAGGCTCGGGTCATACGAATGCTGCCGTTTTGTGAACATGTGTCTTATGAAGAGGCATGAAGTCTGACTACTCTTGCACAGCTCATCAATTACCTCACCTCCAATCACCTATCTCCACATTTCAGACCACCTTGCCCCCTTCCCCATAAATATCCCCGAGTCCCTATTTTCAGGGAGGCGGATTTGAGTTTTCTTCTCCCGTTTCCTCACTTGGCTGCCTTGTGATTAAACCCTCTCCTGCTGGAATCCCGTCGTCTCGGTGATTGGCTTTCTGGGCGTCAGGCAAAACGAACCTGGTTCAGTAACACCCATGAAACCAATTCCCTACGTTTACTACCCTCTGAAGCATCTGGAATGATTTCTTTTCCTAGCTAGGTACTGACTTGCCACTACATGGAGCCTTGAGAATGAAGCCAATTCAAGTAGCCAAGAAACAGACAGTAGTGTCTGATGCTATCACTTGGACTCCTGACTTCAGCAATGCCTGAAGGCCTTCCTACCCCAACCCTTTTTCACTTAGGCAAGCCCATAACTTCCTTCCCTCAAGCTGGTTCAAGTTAGAGTTTCTGTCATTTGGATGGGTGGGTGGATGGCTGGATGAATGGACAGATGGTTGGACAGATGGATGGATGGGTGGACGGATGGATGGATGGATGGAAGGTCAACAGACACGTGATAAAGCAAATATAATAAAATGTGAATGGTGGAGTCTAGGTAGCCAATATATTGATGTTGGTTGTAAATTTCTTTTAACTTTGCTATATGTTTGAAAATGTTCATACTCAAAGTGTTGGAGGCAAATCAGATGTGTGTCTGGGTGAGTTGCAGTGGCTGAGTTCTTCTCCATCTTAATTGCCACCACCTTAGCCCCAAGCTGCTATCCTCTCTCCCCTGGACATTCATTCATTCATTCATTCAACAAACGCTTGTTGCGCACCACTCTGTGCCAGGCACTGTCCTAGGTTCCCAGACTGCAGCATTGGACAAGTCAATGCGTGTCCGTCTCCTGTAAAAAGGGAGAAAGACAATAAACACGTATGTGTTTCGTATTTCCACGGGGGCATTACACGCCACGAAGGTGAATAAACCGGGATAAGAGGACAGAGTGCTTGGGAGGCGTTTGTTTGCCATGGGCTGGCCGACAGAGGCCTCGCTGGGGCGGTAACTCGTCACAGAGCAGGAGCCGCGCGGGAGGGAGCCAGGGAGCCGTTACCGGGCGCTCCGCGAGGCGCAGCGCGCGCAGGCGCACTGGACTGTCGTGAACGCCGCTCTGCTTCCCGGCACCGGCCTCCGCCCGGCCCCCGCGCTGCCCCGCCCTCCTCTGTCCTCGCGCGGCGGGCGGGGGAGGGTGAGCGCTGTCCGCGGGGCGGGGGCGGGGAGGCGCCTCTGGGTCTGCAGATCCGCCGAGCGGGGCGTGCGGTGGGGCTCGGTGGTGGGGGTGGAGGAAGTGGATCGCTGCTCTCAATAGTGAGAAGGGTGGGGGCCTCCCCAGGAGACAGGGGTGGAGGAGGAGGGAGGTGATGGGGAGGAGGAGGGAGGATCGGCAGTGTGCCCTGCAGGCGGGGCCTCTCCCGGCGAAGAGGGGTGGGAGACGGGGAGGGTCTTTAGAGACCAGGATGCTGAAAGGTCAAGGCTGGAACCCTTACTTTGATGTTGACTCTTTTTGGCAAACCTCACCGTCAATAAACCCCATGCATGGGTGTGCCTGGGAGAGCATTTTGTGGGGAGATCGAGAAGGGTGTCCCTTTGGGTGACAGTAGGATTCTGAGATGCTCTGTGGAGGGGCTGGACCTCTGCTCGTGTGCATCAGGGGAGGGCTTGCGTGAAGTCCCTTTTCTGCTTCAAAACCGTTGATGGCTTTCCACGACTCTGAGGATAAAGCCCGAACTTGTCACCAGAGCCTTCAGGGGCTGGCATGGTCTGGCCCCTGTTAGCCCCCACTTTGTCATCCTCATCGGCTACCATTCCTCTGCCCCAGGCCTCAGATGAGGCCTGAGTGGGAGGAGGCCTCGGGGAACTCGAAAAATAAAGATTTTGCCTTACTTTTTAGAAGAAATGAATCATCTATAGGACCTCTTTTTGTTTCACTTGCAAAAAAAAATTGCAAAGGTAAAAAGTGCTAATAAAGAATTTTCCTGAGCCAACCCTGGTGGCCTAGTGGTTAAAGCCTGGTGGTGCTCCACTTGAGCAGCCCGGGTTCAGTTCCCAGGTGCAGAACCACAGCACTCATCTGTCAGTAGCCATGCTGTGGTGGAGGCTCACATAGAAGAACTAGAAGGACTTACAACTGGAATATACACCTAGGTACTGGGGCTTTGGGGAGGAAAAAACAAAGAGAGAGAGGAAGATTGGCAACAGATGTTAGCTCCGGGCGAATCTTTCCCAGCCAAGGAAAAGAAAAAAGAAAAATTCCTTTCCTTTAAAAAAGAAGAAGAATTTTCTTGGTCACACATACTGGTTGAGTGAATCAAGTGGGAGCAAACTCAAGATTCTGTATCAAATGTGGTTTATTTTTTACTTTTAATTTAGATCAGAGGTGAAAGAGGCTGCATTCATCATATGCCACGTTTGCTGGCACATTGTTATTAGGCCTTTGTCTTGTTTTATTGCATAATTTTAAATCCTTTTTTCCCCATTCCTAGTGCCTAGTCCCCTCCTACCCTGGGCTGAGACTAGGGTAAGGCAAATGAAGGATTTGCCTCAAGAGAAAATTTAAAGGGAAGCCAAAAACCTCAGTAATCAAGCAAACAATATTTTAAAAACTCAGAATTAATGCAAACATATCTGTATGGGAGTTGACCCTTCCATTGCGTGAGTCACGTGGCCTCGTCTTCATCCCAGTCCTGTGGGGTGCTGTCTTTAGTTTGAATTTTGGTATTTTGTTCATCACGGATTATTGCATTAATTTTTAGTTTTTTTTTTAAAAAAATTGCATTAAAATTGTATATAATCCTGATAACTAAGGGTTTTGGCACACCATTAAATTTGTGCCCAAGACCCTCCTCGCCCTCCTGTCTTGTGAGCTTTCCCACGGATAACCACCCTATTATGTTTCATATGTATTTTTCTGTTGATGTGTGCTTCTTACTGCAATGAGTGTGCCAAACTGCAGAATCTGAGGACACAGTTCTTCACAAGATGCCCTCATTCCACGTGCCAGCTGCAAGTTTGGGGGTCCACAGGGCCACCCCCACTTGAGACCTGCTAGCTACAAGTTGGGAGTCCCTACAGAGCCCCTCAAGTTTAATAAATCACCATCAGAGAACTCAGAAAAGCACTATACTCACAGTTACAGTTTTATTGTAACAAGAGGATACAAATTAGAAGCGATGCATAGAGTGAAGTCAGGGATGTTTCTAAACGTGAAGCTCTTGTCATCCTCAGGGATGCATTATCCTCCCAGCATCAGAGTGTGACGATTCCTAAAGAGTATTGCCAACCAGGGACACTCACTCAAACTTTGGTGTCCAGAGTTTTTATTGAGGCTATGTTACGTAGCGGTGATTGACCAACTGGCTGTGAATTTGGGGGTTCCCACTTCCCCTTCAGGTTTGATACTTCACTAGACCAACTCACAGAACTCAGGAAGGTTATACTTACAACTGCAGGTGTATTATAAAGAATACAAATCAGGACCGGCCAAAAGGAAAGATGCACAGAGCAAGGTCTAGGAGGTTCCAAAAACTTCTGTGTCCTCAGGGTTGGTCACCTTCCCAGCACACCATTGTGTGTCACCAACCAGGAAGCTCACCGGAGCTTTGGAGTCTATGGAGGTTTTCTCGTGGTTTCATTATAGAGCCATGATTGATTGAATCAATGGCCATATGATTGAACCCCATCTCCAGCCCCCTTTCCTCCCCAGGCTGATATCAGGTGATCCCAAGTCCCCACCTTCTAGTCATAGGGTCTTTCTAGAGTGTCCTGCCCCTATGCTGAGTCATCTCATTGTCACAAACTATCTAGGGGCCCGCATGAGTCATCTCGTTGGCATAAACTATCAGGTGTGGTGCTCGGGACCTGCTGTGACTAACAAAGACATTCCTACCATTCGGGAAATTCCACGGGTTTAGGGTTTGCTCCCAAGAACTGGGGATGAAGACCAGCCAAATTCTCTATTACCCATTTACAAAATGTGTATTTTTGTTTTCTTTTGGTGAGGAAGATTAGCCTTGAGCTAACATCTGTTGCCAATCCTCCTCTTTTTGCTGAGGAAGATTGGCCCTGGGCTAACATCCATGTCCTTCTTCCTCTACTTTATATGTGGGACGCCTGCAACAGCGTGGCTTGATGAGTGGTAAATAGGTCCATACCTGGGATCCGAACCTGCGAACCCAGGGCTGCCCAAGCGGAGCACTATGCCACCAGGCTGGCCCCTATGAAATGTGTAGTTTTTATGTTTTGTGTGTACTTGTTTTTTTTTTTTTAATTTTATTGAGGTCATAATAGTTTATAACGTGGAATTTCAGTTGTACATTATTGTTTGTCAGTCACCATATAAATGCCTCCCTTCAACCCTTGTGCCCACCCCTCCAACCCCCTTGCCCCTGGTAACCACCAAACAGTTCTCCCTGTCAGTGTGTTAATCTTCCACTTATGAGTGAAATCATGTGGTATTTGTCTTTCTCTCTCTGGCTTATTTTGCTTAACATGATACCCTCCAGGTCCATCCGTGTTGTTGCAAATGGGAAGATTTTGTCTTTTTTCATGGCTGAGTAGTATTCCATTGTATATATATATACATATACTACATCTTCTTTATCTATTCATCTGTCGAGGGACACTTGGGTTGCTTCCACGTCTTGGCTATAGTGAATAATGCTGCAGTGAACATAGGGGTGCATAAGCCTCTTTGGATTGTTGATTTCAAGGTCTTTGGATAAATACCCAGTAGTAGGATTGCTGGCTCATATGGTTTTTCTATTTTTAATTTTTTGAGGAATCTCCATACTGTTTTCCATAGAGGCTGCACCAGTTTGCATTCCCACCAGCAGTGGATGAGGGTTCACTTTTCTCCACAACCTCTCCACCATTTGTTATTTTTTGTCTTGGTGAGTATAGCCATTCTAACAGGTGTAAGGTGATACCTTAGTGTAGTTTTGATTTGCATTTCCCTAACAATTAGTGATGTTGAACATCTCTTCATATGCCTGTTGGCCATTTGTGTACCTTCCTTGGAAAAATGTCGGTTCATATCCTCTGCCCATTTTTTGATCGGGTTGTTCATGTTTTTGTTGTTCAGTTGTCTGAGTTCTATATATTATGGAGATTAACCCCTTGTCAGATATATGATTTGCAAATATTTTCTCCCAGCTGGTGGGTTGTCTTTTCATTTTGACCCGAATTTCCTTTGGCTTCCAGAAGCTCTTTAGTCTGATGAAGTCCCATTTGTTTATTTTTTCTTTTGTTTCCCTTGTCTGAATAGACATGGAATTGGAAAAGATCCCTCTAAGACCAATGTCGAAGAGAGTACTGCATATATTTCCTTCTAGGGATTTTATAGTTTCAGGTCTTACTTTCAAGTCGTTAATCCGTTTTGAGTTAATTTTTGTGTATGGCGCAATATAATGGTCTGCTTTCGTTCTTTTGCATGTGGCTGTCCAGTTTTCTCAGTACCATTTATTGAAGAGACTTTCCTTTCTCCTTTGTATGTTCTTAGCTCCTTTGTTGAAGATTAGCTGTCCATAGATGTGTGGTTTTATTTCTGGGCTTTCAGTTCTGTGCCATTGATCTGTGTCTGTTTTTGTACCAGTACCATGCTGTTTTGATTATTATAGCTTTGTAGTATATTTTGAAGTCAGGGATTTTGATGCCTCCAGCTTTGTTCTTTTTTCTCAGTATTGCTTTAGCTATTTGGGGTTTTCTGTTATCCCATATGAATTTTAGGATTCTCTGTTCTATTTCCGTGAAGAATGTCATTGGGATTCTGATTGGGATTACATTGAATCTGTAGATTGCTTTAGGTAGTATGGACATTTTAGCTATATTTATTCTTCTAGTCCATGGGCATGGAATATCTTTCCATTTCTTTATGTCTTAAGAAATTAAGAAATCATCGATTTCTTTCAATAATGTCTTATAGTTTTCACTGTATAGATCTTTCACCTCCTTGGTTAAATTTATTCCTAAGTGTTTTATTCTTTTTGTTGTGATTGCAATTGGGATTGTATTCTTGAGTTCTCTTTCTGTTAGTTCGTTGTTAGAGTATAGAACTGCAACTGATTTTTGTAAGTTGATTTTGTACCCTGCAACTTTGCTGTAGATGTTGGTTATTTCTAATAGTTTTCTGATGGATTCTTTAGGGTTTTCTACATATAAAATCATGTCGTCTGCAAACAGCCAGAGTTTCACTTCTTCATTGCCTATTTGGATTCCTTTTATTCCTTTTTCTTGCCTAATTGCTCTGGCCAAAACCTCCAGTACTGTATTGAATAAGAGTGGCAAGAGTGGGCACCCTTGTCTTGTTCCTGTTCTCAGAGGGGTGGCTTTCAGTCTTTCCCCATTGAGTATGCTGTTGGCTATGGATTTGTCATATACGGCCTTTGTTATGTTGAGGTACTTTCCTTCTATACCCATTTTATTAAGAATTTTTACCATAAATGGGTGTTGGATCTTGTCAAATGCTTCCTCTGCATCTAGTGAGGTGATCATGTGGTTTTTATTACTCATTTTATTAATGTTGCATATCACATTGATAGATTTGCGGATGTTGAGCCATCCCTGTGTCCCTGGTATAAATACCACTTGATAATGGTGTATGATCTTTTAAATGTATTGCTGTATTCAGTTTGCCAATATCTTGATAAGGATTTTTGCATCTGTGTTCATCAGCAATATTGGCCTGTGATTTTCCTTCTTTGTATTGTCCTTGTCTGGCTTTGGTATCAGGGTGATATTGGCCTCATAGAATGTGTTGGGAAGTGTTCCATCTTCCTCTATTTTTTGCCATAGTTTGAGAAGGATAGTATTAAATCTTCTTTGAGTGTTTGGTAGAATTCTCCAGAGAAGCCATCTGGTCCTGGACTTTTATTTTTTGGGAGGTTTGTAATTACTTTTTCAATCTCTTTACTTGTGATTGGTCTATTCAGATTCCCTATTTCTTCTTGATTCAGTTTTGGGAGGTTGTATGAGTCTAAGAGTTTATCCATTTCTTCTAGATTGTCCAATTTGTTAGCATATAGTTTTTCTTAGTATTCTCTTATAATCCTTTGTATTTCTGTGGTATCTGTTGTAATCTCTTCTCTCTCATTTCTAATTTTATTAGAATTAGAATTTAGGAAAAAATCTCTCTTTTTTGTGTTAGTCTAGCTAAGGGTTTGTAAGTTTTGTTTGTCTTCTCAAAGAACCGACTCTTTGTTTCATTGATCCTTTCTACTGTTTTTTATTTTTTTGTTTCAATTTCATTTATTTCTGCTCTAATTTTTATTTCCTTCCTTCTGCTGACTTTGGGCTTTGTTTGTTCCTCTTTTTCTAGTTCTGTTAGGTGTAGTTTAAGATTGCTTATTTGAGATTTTCCTTGTTTGTTAAGGTGGGCCTCTATTGCTATGAATTTCCCTCTCCGGACTGCTTTTACTGCATGCCATGTGAGTTGGTATGGTGTATTTTCACTTTCATTTGTCTCCAGATATGTTTTGATTTCTCCTTTAATTTCTTCAATGATCCATTGCTTGTTCAGTAGCATGTTGTTTAGTCTCCACATCTTTGTCACTTTCCCAGTTTTTTTCTTGTAGTTGATTTCTAGTTTCATAGCATTATGATCGGAAAAGATGCTTGTTATGATTTCAGTCTTCTTAAATTTATAGAGGTTGCCTTGTTTCCCAACATATGGTCCATCCTTGAGAATGTTCCATGCCCGCTTGAGAAGAATGTGTAATCTGTTCTTTTTGTTTAGAGTGCTCTCTATATATCTGTTAAGTCCATCTTGTCTAGTTTTTTGTTTAAGTCCTCTATTTCCTTATTGACTTTCTGTCTGGATGATCTATCCGTTGATGTAAGTGGGGTGTTAACGTCCCCTACTATTATCATATTATTGTTAATATCTCCTTTTAGGTTTGTTAATAGTTGCTTTATGTACTTTGGTGCTCCTGTGTTGGGTGCATATATATTTATAAATATTATGTCTTGGTGGAATGTCCCTTTTATCATTATATGCTGTCCCTCTTTGTCTCTCATTGCCTGTTTTATCTTGAAGTCTACTTTGTCTGATGTAAGTATGGCAATACCTGCTTTCTTTTGTTTGCCATTAGCTTGGAGTATCATCTTCCATCCCTTCACTCTGAGCCTGTGTTTGTCTTTAGATCTAAGATGTGTTTCCTGAAGGCAGCATATTGTTGGGTCTTGTTTTTTAATCCATCCCACCACTCTGTGTCTTTTCATTGGGGAATTTAATCCATTTACATTTAGAGTGATTATTGATATATGAGGGCTTAATGCTGCTATTTTATCACCCATTTTCTGGTTCTTCTGCATTTCCTTTGTTTCTTGTCCTGTGTGTTTCAGACTACCAATTTAGTTTGGTAGTTCTCTGTGATGGTTTTCTTAGTTTTCTCTTTATTTATCATTTATGTTTCTGTTCTGATTATTTGTTTAGTGGTTACCATGAGGTTTGTAGAAAAAATCTTGTAGACTAGCTAGTCCATTTTCTGATAGCCTATTTCCTTAGACTACATCAATTCCATCCCTTCCCTCTTCCCCTTCTAAGTTATTATTGTCACAACTTATTCCATCCTGTGTTGTGAGTTTGTGGTTAAAATGATGAGATTATATTTATTTTTGGAGTTTTCCTTCCCTTTATCTTTGATGTTATAATTAAGTGTTTGCTAACCTGTTCTGATAGAGAGCTGCAACTTTTCTGATTTTGTCTACCTATTTTTCCTCCTTGCTCAAGGCTTTGTATCCCTTTTCTCTCTTTTTTTTTTTTTCCAGGTATGAGGGCCTTCTTGAGCATTTCTTGTAGTGGGGGTCTTGTAGCAATGAACTCCCTTATCTTTTGTTTACCTGAGAAAGTTTTTATTTCTCCATCATATCTGAAGAATATTTTCACTCGATAGAGTATTCTTGGCTGAAAGCTTTTGTCTATCAGAATTTTGAATATATTGCTCCATTCTCTCCTATGAGTAAGTTTTCTGCTGAGAAATCCACTGATAGCCTGATAGGGGTTCCTTTGTACGTTATTTTCTTCTGCCTTGCTGCCCTTAATATTTTTTCTTTGTCACTGACTTTTGCCAGCTTTACTACAATATGCCCTGGAGAGGGTCTTTTTATGTTGATATAGTGAGGAGATCTATTGGCTTCATTCGCTTGTATTTCCAGCTCCTTCCCCAGGTTTGGGGAGTTCTCAGCTAGTATTTCTTTGAACAAGCTCTCTGCTCCTTTTCTCCTCTCTTCTCCCTCTGGAATACCTATAATCCTTATGTTGCATTTCCTAATTGAGTTGGATATTTCTCAGAGAGTTTCTTCATTTCTCTCTCTTTTTTTTTTGTGAGGAAGATTAGCCCTCAGCTAACATTCGATGCCGATCCTCCTCTTTTTGCTGAGGAAGATTGGCCCTGGGCTAACATCCATGCCCATCTTCCTCTACTTTATGTGGGACACTGCCACAACATGGCTTGACAAGTGGTGCATTGGTGCGCACCCTGGATTCAAACCTGTGAACCTAGGCTGCTGAAGCAGAGAGCATGCACTTAACCACTATGACACCGGGCTGGCCCCTCTTCATTTCTTTTTAGTCTTAATTCTCTCTCCTCTTCCATGTGAAGCATTTCTGCATTCCTATCCTCTAGATTGCTAATTCTATCCTCCAAGTTGTCAGCTCTGTTATTTAGACTCCAGATTTTTCTTTATCTCCTCCATTGTGTTTTTCATCTCCAACATTCCTGATTGGTTTTTCTTTATAATTTCAATCTCTTTTGTGAAGAAGTGCCTGATTCCATTGAACTGTCTATCTGCATTTTCTTGTAACTCGTTGACCTTTTTTATGATAGCTATTTTTGAATTCTCTGTCATTTAGATGGTAGATTTCTGTGCCTTCAGGATTGATTTCTGGGTGCTTGTCATTTTCCTTCTTGTCTGGAGATTTAATATATTTTTTTCATACTGTTTGATGGCGTGGATTTGCGCCTCCACATAGTGATAGTATCTGGTCGCAGCTTCCTGCTGCCACTGGGTGGGGGTCAAGAGCTGTGTATTCTGAGCCTGCGGTGATCCCTGGCCTCTGTAGCTACTGCTTTTCTAAGGAATGCATAGGTGCTCTGGCCAACTGGCTGAGCTGGAACCAGGCAGATGTAGGGGTGCTTTCTTTCACCTGCCTGATCCTGGGGGCTTCTCGCTCTTCCCTCGCTATGTGCTCTCCTAGGGTGCTAGCTTGATGAAGACACCCCTGCAATAGTTCAGTCACCTCCCTGTGGGACCTTACCTCAGGCTGTGAGGGAACTTGGAGAGCAATGGTGTAGACTCCTGTGTAGAGTCACCCCTCCCCCCTCCCCTCAGAGCCATGTGCGGTCCCAGGGTCACTTCCAGGGAGGGGCAGGAGCTCTCCTTACCTCCATCCACTTCCTCCAGGGGGTCCAGCACCTCTACCTTCAGATGTGTGGCTGCATGGGCCCCTCAGACATATTTTGTGTTGTGTGAATGCCATTTGTTGGTATATGAATGCCCTTTTTGTTGTATCTAAGTGGAGAGAGTCTAAGGGGAGAGCTCACTCTGCCATGATGCTGACGTCACTCCTGTATGTACGTGTTTTTAGCACATGTAAATGATATTGGCTATATGCCCCAAATCATCCCTTAATTTTTTTTTCACTCAGGACTGTGTTCTTAAGGTCCATCCATGTTACAATATATACCCCTAATCCATTGTTTTTCACTGTTACATAGTTCTCCATGGGGGGAAAACCACCACACTCTATCATTCACTACCCCAGAGATGGACACCCAAGTTGACACCAACTCCTCACCTCCACAAACAGTGCTTTGTTCTGTCCCCTTAGAATCTATGTGAGAATTTCTTTGGCATCTGTGGGGTTCATCCACAAATGCTTGACACTCTTCTCTCTAAAAGTTGGGCCTGAATTTCCCTCTCTTTGAGTGTGGGTTGGATTTAATGATTCTCGTGAGTAGAATATGGTGGCAGCTTCCTCCTCATTCTCTATCTCTCTTTCTCCCCTCCTTCTCGGATCACTCATGCTGGAGGAAGCTAACCGCCAAGTTGTCAGGACACTTAACAGCCCACATGGTGAAGTTCACGAGGTGAAGAACTGAGGCCTCCAGCCAACAACCACTGGAGGGAGCCATCTGGGAAGTGGACCATCCAGCACCTTCTGGTGACCACAGTTCTGGTCGACATCTTGACTATAATCCAATGAAAGCCCCCGAGCTAGAACCACCCAGGTAAGCCACCCTAGATTCCTGACCCTCAGAAGCTGTGTGAGATTTTTAAAAAGTTTGCTGTGTTGGGCTGCCAAATTTGGGTAATTTGTTACCAAGTGATAGACAACTAACAGCATCCAAACCCAGGAGTGGACCTGCTGGGTTATAGTGTGGGCGTATGGTTAATTTGACCAAGTAGAGCCAGATCGCTCTTGAAGGGCTTTGTCCTCCACATTCCACCAGCAAAAGCTGAGGATCTGTGTAGTTCATGTGGCTGCTACTCCTTAACATCACTCAGCTTTCCATTGCCACCTACTGGGTGCAAAATAACAGCCTGTGTAGTAAACTTGCATTTCTCAAATTGTTAATGATTTTGAGCCTTTCTTCACTTGCTTGCTAGCTGAAAACATAGCTTTTAACTTTCGGAAAACATGAAATATTCTAAAATACTAACAACCTCTCCAGGGAAGTTCAAGCAAATAAACTCCCCAGGAGTCACATCTGTGAGGACGAGCCATTGACTATGAATCCACTCGGCATCACCAGGAACTTTGTCACCTGGAAAAATTATTTTTGTTGTGTTGCTGCTGCTGTTTTTTTCAAATCTTTATAACTGATTGGAATGTATTTTTTAACTGCCTCCCTTATCTTTTCCACAAAGGAGGACGCCCACACCAGTGCTCTGTATCCTCAAAGGCGCCTGTGTCACCTTTTTCCTCCTAAATGTTCTCATTATGTCCCATCGTAGCACGTGGCCTGAGGTTTTCTTTCACTGCAACTTAGGCTGGATTAAAGCATTTGGAGCTTATTGTGTTCTGTTTCCTTGGGGTCAAAAGGCAGTAGAACGTTCAGCCTGGGTGTAGTCCCAGAGACCTCTGGAAATGGGGCAGAAGGAAGAAGTGGGTTTGTTCTGATCTTGGCCCCGAAAGCTGTACATCTTCATGTGTGTGTGAGTGTGAAAGAAAGCATGAGTGTATGGATGTGGGGGCGCATGGGAGTGATTTTGTGTGCATGAGTGTGAGTGTGTTAGGATATGTGTGTGCAAGAGTATGTATGTGTGAATGTGTGTGCATACATGTAAATGTGTGTGCCAGTGTGTGAATATGAGTGAGTGTGGCAGTGAGTGTGAATACATATTGGATGTGTAGGACTGTGGGAATGAGTGTGTATGCAGGAGTGTGAGTGTGTATTAGTGTAAATGTGTGAGAGAGTGAATGTAAGAATATATGTGTGCAAATGAGTGTGTTCATGTGTGTGAATACAGGTGAGTGTGGGAGTAAGTGTGAATGCATGTAGATCTGTGGGACAGTGGGAGTGACTGTATACAGGAGTGTGAGTGTGTGTTAGTGTGAAAGTGTGGTATGAGTGTGAGACTGTGTGAGAGTGTGCTGTGAGAGTATGAGTGTGTGTGAGTGTGTGTATTGTGTGGGTCTGTGACTTTGTGAGTTTGTGTATGAGTGTGAGAGTGTGCTGTGAGTATGAGTGTGTGTATTGTGTGGGTCTGTGACTTCGTGTGTGAGTTTGTGTATGAGTATGAGACTCTGAGAGTGTGCTGTGAGAGTATGAGTTCATGTGAGTGTGTGTGTTGTGCGGGTCTGTGACTTTGTGTCTGTGTACATGTATGAAACTTGCAGGAGTGAGTGTGGATGTGAATGTGAGAGAGTGCAGGAGTGAGCATGAACGCATCAGGTGTGTGGGAGTGGCTTGTGTGCATGAGTGTGAGTGTGTGCTCATGTAAACCTGTGTGAGTGAGAGAGTATGGATGTGTGCATATGGGTGCACATGGGTGTAAATGAGTGTGAGTGTGTGTATTGTGTGAGCCTGTGACTTTGTGTCATGTGTGTGTAAGTGCATGTGTGTGAGACTTGCAGGAGTGAGTGTGAGAATGTATGCGAGTCACTGTGTGTCTGTGTGAGCATGTTGTGAGAGTGCATGTTGTGTGTGGTGTGTGCCGGTGAGTGTGTGTCTGTGTGTGAGTGTGCATCTGTGTGTGTGTCTGTGTGTGTGAGTATGTGTGTGTGTCGGTGTGTGTGAGCGTGTTGTGAGAGTGCATGTTGTGTGTGGTGTGTCTTGTGTGTGTGTGCATCTGTGTGTGTCTGCGTGAGTGTGTGTCTGTGTGTGAGCGAACGTCTGTGTGTGAGTGTGTATCTGTGTGTGAGCGTGTGAGCGTGCGTGTGTGTGTGAGTGTGTGTGTGTGAGCGTGTGTGCTGAAAGATCCACCTTTCTTGGATGGTGGTCAGAACTAAATTCCAGCCTGGCCAGTGGCCTCCCCTTTGTCGTGTAGCTGACCGCCCCTCTCCCCACCCTCCAAATTTACTAGCGGATTTGAGTTTCATGACAGCATTTCTGAGAATAAAAAGCCCCAGCCTGAGCTGCAGAAAGACTCAGGGCGAAAGGGACGGGTCCCAGAGGCATCGTGGAACGCCCTCCTCTCTGCTCGGGGTTGGGGCAGAGAAGGTGGACGTGGCCTGGGCCTCAGTCCCAGCTCACCTCCACCAGCCACCCTGTCCCTCTGCCCCCCAGTCCTCCCCTCACTGGAATCCCCACTGCGCCAGGTTTAAAGTTCCCAACAAGAGTCCACGAGGGCACCTAGATGAGGGTGGCGAGGCGTCCATGAGGCTGGTGTTTCAGGATCGTGCTCCTTGACCCTCCTTCCTAAACCCAGTCACGACTCCCACCAGCCCCTTTACCTTCCCTTCTCCACCTCAGTATGCACCTCCCAGGAGTTATTGATCCCTCAGGGCCAGACACTGGGGAATTCATGCCAATCACCTAAAACCAAGCCCAGCGCATAGTAGGCACTATGTAAATGTTTGCTATTTTCTATAGACTGAATGCTTGTCCCCCAAATTCATTATGTTGAAACCTAATCCTCAATGTGATGGTATTAGGAGGGGGGGGCCTCTGGGAGGTGATTAGGTCTTAAGGGTGGAGCCCCCATGAATGTGATTTGTGTCCTTATGAAAGAGACCCCAGAGAGCTCCCTCGCCCTTTCTGCCGTGTGAGAACACACGGGGACAAAGGCTGTCAATGACCCAGGCAGGGGTCCTCACCGGACACTGAAACTGCGGGACTTCCCAGCCTCCAGAACTGTGAGGAATAAATTTCTGTTGTTTATAAGCCCCCGTCTATGGTTTTATTGTTAGAGCAGCCCAGTTGGACTGTGGGAATGAGTGTGTATGTGTATTATTTTTTATTATTTTTTACAAAATGATATAAAAACATTAGTTGTTCATACCTATTAAGAGTTTACTCTCTGCCAAGCAGTGCTCTGGATGTGACACCAGAGTCAATTCATGGGATTTAATCTTCACAACAAGCTTAGAAGCAGATCCCGTTATGAAGCCCGTTGTGCAGGTGAGGAAACTGAGGCACAAGAAGTTAAGTCCTTTTCTCAAGGACAAAACATATTATAATGGAAATTCTCTAACACAGATGAAAGTAGAGAGAGTAGCATAATGAGCACACACGTCCCTACACCCCAGCCTCAACAGTTACCAACTTGTGACCAATCTCGTTTTATCCAGTTAATGGGAGGAGCTGGAGTCAAACTCAGAGCTGTTACCCCACAGCCCATGGTCTTCCATCCACCCCTCTCTCCCGCTCTGGGTTTCCTTCTCCACCTGTCTCTGTCTGTGGGTCCCTCCAGCTCTTCCTGACACGTCTGCGTCTTTAACCTACTCCTGGGCCTCTCCCTGGATCCGCGTGTCTGTATCTTGCTCTCTCTGTCTCCTTTTGACCGAGCCCACAGAATCCTGACTGAGGGTGGGGGAGGTGTATAATGCTGATGGGGTGGGGAGCATGGGGGTAGTCAGGGGAACTGTGGAGGGGCTGGGAGCCTGAGTCAGGAAGGAGGGCCATCATCGGATGGCCAAGGGATGGCATTGGGAGCTAGTGGCATTGTCCCAAAAATATGAGTCATGTTCAACTGAGGGTCACAGACAGCCGGTGAGGGTAAGGCATGGACATAAGATACAGACATGAGACATAAGACACAGACGTAAGGCAGAAGTGAAACCTCTGGGAAGGGTTGAGGTGAGAAGTCAGGGGTCAACCACGGAAACCAGAGGGACCAGGACGCCCACCTGCAGATAGGGCCACCCTCAGAGTGTAGCTCAGACTGAGTCTCAACTCCGGGGACCCCAGCTGGCGGTGAGGAGGGGGAGGAGCAAAATCTCATGGAGGGAGTTTGGAGCCTGGACTGGACGTCACCAATGAGGTGGGGATGAGGACCTGACTCCAACACCCGTCTGGGTTTCCCATTAAAAATAAAATTTAGGGGCTGGCCTGGTGGCACAAGCGGTTAAGTGCTCACGCTCCGCTGCGGTGGCCCGGGGTTCACTGGTTTGGATCCCGGGCACGCACTGACGCACTGCTTGTAGAGCCGTGCTGTGGAGGCGTCCCATATAAAGTGGAGGAAGACGGGCACGGATGTTAGCCCAGGCCCAATCTTCCTCAGCAAAAAGAGGAGGATTGGCATTAGATGTTAGCTCAGGGCTGATCTTCCTCACAAAAGAAATAAAATAAAATTTAGAGGGGATGGATTTAAACACATACACCAGTAGAGAGAATGGTTTAATACACCTTTATGTTCCCATCACTGGCTTCAAAAATTATCAATACCTGGTTAATGTTGCTTCATTTATACACACCTCCCAACGCATACACATGGATTATTTTGAAGCAAATCTCAACCACATTTTATTTCTTCAGAAAACACTCCAAAGAAGTGCTTATCTTTAAAGAAGATAAATGCTTTAAAAAACATAACCACATACCGTTACCATATGAAAAATTAACAAGAACACCTTAATAGCATCAACTATCCAGCCAGTGGTCGAATTTTCCTGATTGCCCCGTAATTTTATTCTGATAATTCTTTTTACCTTATTTGAATCAGGATCCAGACCAGATCCATACACTGCGTTTGGTTGATATGTCTGTCTCATCTCTTTTATTCTATACGATGCTGCCCCATATGGTGCCCGTTCCTCGTATGTGGCTCCTGAGGACCTGAAATGTGGCTAGTCTGAACTGAGATGGGCTGTACGTACAATATACACCAGATTTCAAAGGCAGGATGAAAAAAATGTCAATGATCTCATGAATATTTTTATATTGATTACATGTTGAAATGACCATATTCTGTATGTATTAAGTTAAATAAAATAGATCATAAAAATTAATTTCACCTGTTTCTTTTTACTCCTTAAAATGTGGCTAATAGAGGAGCTTCTGGGTTGGTGGATGCATTGAGGTGCTGGAAGGGTGGTGCACCCAGAGAGGGCGTGGAAGCTCTGTGCCCCTCCCGTACCCCAAGAGATGCTCTATGCATCTCTTCCATTTGTCTGTTCCTGAGTTCCTCCCTTGAAAATGAGTGTGGCCAACTACACGAAACCAGAAGTATTATGTGGGACGTCCAGGGAGGCTACCTAAAGGCAGCTGACTTAGCTGTGGAGTAGTTCTTTAGACTTTTCCTTTCTTTGTTCTCTCTGTACTACTTAGAACTTGGATGTGATGTCCAGAGCTCTTGCAGCCATTTTGGACCAAAGAGTGACCCTGAGGATGGTCGCTGTCCAAAAAATGACGGAGCAAAAAGTTAGAAGATGCCTGAGTTCCTGATGACTGAGATACCAGCCCTGGACTGCCCACCTCTGGACTGTCTGACATCAAGGAGAAATAAACATCCATCTTGCTTAAGCCATCAAAATAATTAATTAAAAAGTAAGTTTTAAAAGTGTGGCTACTAACACATTTAAAATTACATTTGTGACTTTCATCATATTTTTATTAGAGAGTACTTGGTCTAGTGGTTCAGTCTCCCTTTTTACTTCTCACAACGTATTGACTTTTGTGGAAAACAGGTTGTTCATCCTGGAACTTTCCACAATATGGATTCTTTTGATTGCCTCCCTGTGGGTTTATTTAACACATTCCTGCATCCTCTGGTAGTTAGAGCAGGAGGCATGATCTGGTTCATGCTCGAGTTGGGAGCAAAATGTTTCAAAGATGGTGCTATGTCTTTTCTGTCACATCAAATCAAGAGATACCTACTGTTGAGTTGTCTCTCTTTCTGATGTTAGGATTATGGTGTTGTCAGCCTGACCCATCTACTATAAAGGTCCTATCTGCCTTCCATCTACGGGTCTTAGGAGCCAGTGGTGACCATTGCCCAGATCCATGATCTCATTAGGGGTTGCAAAATGGTGATGTTATGACTGTATCACTCTCCTGCACTTATTCCGGAATTCTTCTATGAAAAACAGACCCTCATCAGCTATTCACTTTCTCTGAGGAACACTGAGATTTACAAATGAAGGAAATAAAACCACGCCATGATCTCACCATCCAGAGAAAACCAACGCTGACATTCCCGTGTGTGTGCTGGGAAGAGGCAGGATAGCAGAAGAGCTGGGCGCACAGCCTTCAAAGAAAAGTGTGGGGTCCTGATCCCAGCTTTACCGTGTATTAGATGTCTGAAATGGCAGCAGTAATAGTACAACCCCATTGTACAATAGTACAATGGGGTTGTGTCAAGGGCAATGGAACATCATACCCAACAAAACTTTGTATTTGGACTTGAGTCTCAAGAAAAATTGTCGAGAAATCACTCTACCAAAACACTCCTCCAGGGCAGTAGACAAAGAGTGAAATTGTTCATCTTCACAGTTAGGAGTTTGTGCTGAGTTTTTATAGTTTTTAAAACAATGTACCTTAAGAAATAAGCCAGAGAAGCTTCAGGGCTGTATCATTTACCTCCACCAATAACAATTAGGAGAGCCCTCACTCATTTTCACACTTAGTCATTGTTTTATAACTTATGCATTTGACTAAATGATGTGTCACAAACTTTGTAACCAACTCAAGCATCAGGGGGGGTCTTTTTTCAACATTTTGCTTTTAATTGTGGTGAAAAACACGTAACGTAAAATTTACCATCTTTATCCATTTTTAAGCCTACAGGTCAGTAGGAAGTACATTCACATTGTTGTGCAAAGGTCTCCAGAAATTTTTCATCTTGCAAAACTGAAACTCTGTCCTTACTACTCGGTGACTCTCCATTCCCCCTTCCTCCAGCCGCTGGAAACCACCCTTCTACTGTGACCCTACAAATTTGACTATTTTAGCTACCTCATGTAAGGGGAATCATACTGTATTTGTCTTTCTGTGACTGGCTTATCTCACTTCACATAACGTCCTCAAGGATCATCCATGTTGTAGTATGTGACAGGGTATCTTCTCTTTTTAAGGCTGAATAATATTCCATTTTATGGATAGACCACATTTTATTTTTCCATCTGTCAGTGTACACTTGGGTTGTTTCCATCTTTTGGCTATTGTCAATAATGCTGCTATGAACATGGATGTGCAAATATCTCTTTCAGATCTTGCTTTCAATTCTTTTCACTATATATCCACAAATGGGATCAGGATGTCTTTTAATTATGTGAGAAGGAAAAGAGGCTATCAAGTTCCATTAGCACTAAGTGTTGTCATTTTTTTTCTATTAGTGTCCCTGGAGTCAGGCCGCCTGGGTTCAAATCCCAGCTCCGCCACTCGCCTGCTGTGTGCCCTTGGACAAGTTACTTCACTTCTCTGCCCTCAGTTTCTCCATCTGTAAATAGGAATAATAACAGAACCCACAACCTTCAGGCTTCTGTGAATGATAAGTGAGTAAATGTATACAAAGTATTTTTTTTTTTTGTGAGGAAGATTGGCCCTGAGCTAACATCCACGCCCATCTTCCTCCACTTTATATGGGACGCCGCCACAGCATGGCTTGACAAGCGGTGCGTCAGTGCGCGCCTGGGATCCGAACCGGCGAACCCCGGGCCGCCGCAGTGACGTGCGTGCACTTAACCACTTGCGCCACCCGGCTGGCCCCTGAAGTATTTGTTTAAATGCTTACAATAGGAACAAACAATGGATACATGTGAAAATTTGGAAGAATCCCAAGCACATTATGATGAGTGGAAAAAACCACAATCTCAAAGAGTTACATACTGTATGATCCCATTTATATAACATTCTCAAAGTAACAAAATTATAGTTATGTAGAACAAAACAGTGATTGTCAGGGCTTGAGGTTGAGGGAAGGGTGTGATTATTAAGACATCGCACAGGAGAATTTCTTTGTGGTGATGAAACAGTTGTGTATCCTGATTGTGGTGATGAGAGAGAAATGCATGAAAAATGGTGAAATTCAAAAAATGTCTGTACCTGAGTTAATAACATGGTAGCAACATCAGTTTTCTAGTTGTCACAATGTGTTATGGTTATGAAAGATGTTATGGAGGGAAACTAGGTGAGGGCTATATGAGAATTCTCTGCACTACTTTGCAAACTCTTGTGAGTCTTGAACTATTTCAAAATAAAATGTTATAATAAAAAACATGTCTGGGACATTGGAAGTCCTGGTTAAACATTAGTTATTACTGTCCCAGATATCCCTATGTGCATTTTTCATCCGATCTTAGTTGCTCTATTTTCAAGGTTCTTTTTCTGCGCAGCTCTAATCGCCACAAAATGAGTAACAAGGTGCCTCCAGGGGAGAAAAAATGCCTCCCACTGAATTCTCCCAGACTGGAAGTCATCCCAGCAGAATGCTTTATAGCCATAGATATAATTATGAATCATCTGTAATTTTCACACCAGCCATTGTTTTATAACTTATGTAATTATCTAAACAGGGTTTCAGAAACCTTGAAACTAACCTGGCATCACAGGTTTTCAATGCTTATAAGAAGAAAAAGAATTAACCAAGTGTTCTAAGCACCAGGAGACGCCTTACTTTGTGAGCAGCCCAGCCTGGTGGTGAAAGGCAAGAGAAAACTAAGAACACATCTTTGCATTTGCTTGTTTATGGGCAACAAAACCTTGAAGACCAAAGAAATGTATTCTAGTCATGATGTTTTGAAAAAGGGGTGAGGACAGGGAAAGGGGATAAGGTCACGATGGAGATTGATCACTCTATACCTTTTTTATACACATACTTCATTTTTGTACCATGTGGACATAATACCTGTCCAAAAAATGAAGTAGCAATGATGCTACACACACAGAGATTCTCATGCAAGTCTCCCTGGGTTTGAACCCGGCTATTTCCTACTGTGTGGCCTTGGAAAATGACTTTAATCTTTCTTTGCCTCAGTTTCCCCCTGTTTATAGTGGAGATAGCAATAGCGGCAATCCTGAAGGTTAATGGGAATATAAACAAGTCAATCTGTGTAAAGCCCTTAAAACAGTTATCCAGGGGCCCGGTGGCATAAGTGGTTGGGTTTGCACGCTCTGCTGTGGCGGCCTGGGGTTCGCCAGTTCGGGCGCGCATCAACGCACCGCTTGTCGAGCCATGCTGTGGCGGCGTCCCATATAAAGTGGAGGAAGATGGGCGTGGATGTTGGCCCAGGGCCAGTCTTCCTCAGCAAAAAAAAAAGGAAGATTGGCAGATGTTAGCTCAGTGCTGATCTTCCTCACACACAAAAACAACAACAACAATTATCCAGAGCATGCACTCAGTGTATGTTAGCGGCTAGTGTTCACATCCTCCCCTTTTCACCTCCCCCGCCACTCTAACAAATCTAGCCAGTGAGGATTTTACTGAGAAAAACTGATTTCCTTTTATAGTGGGGAAAGTCACATTTCAGAATTTATCTCTGCTTTTTTAAAAGACGGGCTTGTTATTTTATCCCATGAGATTAAGTTCAGTAACACAAGTAAAACAATGACTATAACTGCTCAATGCATGTGGGCAATTAACTATTATTATCAGCATGATTATTATTTGGGTGTCTGGGTGCACAGAGATGGTTCTGGAAGACACCCAGGGTCACCATGATCCAAGAATAAACTGAGATGATGGTGGCCTCTTCAACTTATTGAATCATTATATTAGTAGCAATAACTGGAGATCACAGCCGCTGAACTCTGAGACCGGAAACGCTCAGCCCCCTGCCCAAGGTCTCACTGCAGCGGGTCTCGCTCTGGAGGCCATACTGTCAGCCCTTCCCTTTAGTTCCTGAGAGACCCAAGGGCAGGATCGAGGCGTGAGCTCACCAGGTGCAAGGCTCAGGTCGCAGCGCCTCCTCCTACTGCCCACCTGGGTTGCACCTTCTCCTCTGATCCTGTGTCTGGGGCCAGAGCTGGGTGCTGAGGCCCAGGTGACTGGCTGGAGAGAACTCAAGCCCCCTCCTTTGTCCCTCACCCCCCACAACCTCTAACTCTCTCCCTGTGTGTTTCTCTGGCTCCACAAGGGGGCAGTGTAGCACAGGGGTTAGGCGAACAGACGTGGAGTTCAGGTGGAGGGGGTTCAAACCCCAGCTCTACCACTTACCAGCCTGGTCGACTGCCAACAACTCTTACCTTCTCTGTGCCTTGTTTTTTTCATCTGTAAGATGGGAATGATAATAGCTCCTATTTCATAGGATTGTGAGGAGATTAAGTGAGTTAACATTTGTGAAGAACCTAGAATCGTGCCTGGAACAAAATATTCTGTAAGTAGTCTATAAGTAAGTCTATATATAGGTAGTCTATATGGCAATGATGAGGATGTATGACCTTTATTGTTGTTATTTGTGGCTTGCTTTCCCTCTGATCTCTTTATGTCCTCATCTTTCTGTATCCATGTCTCCACTCTTTTTCTCTACCTGGGTCACGAACACTGCTGCCTCCGGGGGCAGGGCAGGTAACGTCAAGGCGGGAAGCAGACTGGCTGTGAGCCAAGGAAAACTGCAGGATGCCCCCAGGGCGGTGGACACTCAGAGCCTGCTGCTGATGGATTATGGCCATGTGGGAACAAGGATGCAAAGTTGATTGATGTCTTGGCCTTTTAAGAAGCTTGAAATCTCCGGATCTTTCAATGCTGGTGGCCAATTAAAAAAAATAAAATGCCCAGAATAGAGAGCCCTGAAATAAACCCATGCATATAAGGTCAACTGATCTTCGACAATGGTGCCAAGAATACACAAGGGGGAAAGGATGGTCTCTTCAACAAATGGTGTTGGGAAAACTGGATATCTGCATGACAAGAATGAAACTGGACACTTATCTTACGCCATACACAAAAATCAACTCAAAATGGATTAAAGACTCAAACAGAAGACCTGATACTGTAAAACTCCTGGAGGAAAACACGAGGAGGAAACTTCATAACTTTGGTATCAGCAATGATTTCTTGGATATGATACCAAAAGAACAGGCAACAAAAGCAAGAATAGACAAGTTGGACGACATCAAACTGAAAAGTTTCTGCAAAGCAAAGAAAACAGTCAACAGAGTGAATAGGCAACCTATGGAATCCGAGAAAATATTTGCAAACCATATAACTGATAGGGCATTAATATCCAAAATATATAAGGAACTCCTTCAACTCAGTAACAAAAAAACACATAACCTGATTAAAAAATGGGCAAAGGACTTGAATAGAAATTTCTCCAAAGAAGGCATAGAAATGGCCACCAGGCACGTGAAAAGATGATCAACATCATTAATCATCCAGAAAACGGAAATCAAACCTACAATGAGGTATCACCTCACACCTGTCAGGATGGGTGTTATCAAAAAGACAAAAGATGACAAGTGTTGGTGAGGATGTGGAGAAATTTGAACCCTTGTGCACTGTTGTTGGGAGTGTAAAATCATGCAGCCGCTATGGAAAACAGTATGGAGGTTCCTCAAAAAATTAAAAATAGAAACACCGTACGATCTAGCAAACCCACTTATAAAAGAACTGAAATCAAGGTCTCCAAGAGACATTTATTTGTACACCCATGTTCACTGCAGCATTGTTCACAATAGCCAAGATGTGGAAACAACCCAAGTGTCCATCGACTGATGAATGGATTAAGAAAATGTGGTATATCCACACAACGCGTCATCTTGAAAAGGAAATTCACCTGTTATTTTATCCTCAAAACGAGTTTATTTGGGACTAGCCAAAATAACTGGAATTCGGGGTATGCATGCTATGGCCAACTGTAGGCAAATCCAGCAAACAAAGGAGGGGAGCTGCTTTTATAGAGAAAAAGGGGGAGTGGGGAGGGGCTGTTCTAAACAAGTCCATTGGTGGAAAGTATGTTCAGGGCAGCAACTGCTTCTCATTGGCTGAGCTGCAGTGCTTCTCATTGGCTGAGCTGCAGTGTTTCTCATTGGCTGAGCTGCGGCATTTCTCATTGGCTGAGCTGTGGCATTTCTCATTGGCTGGGCTGTTGCTGGGTGGAGAGAGAAATCTTCCTTCACTTGTAAAGTAGTTTTACTTCCTGTCAGAGATGCAAGCCTCTGTCTTTTCCTGTTTGGTGTAATTGATGGTGTGTGATGGGGCGTGAGAGCTCCCCCTACAGGCCTTCCCGACTCCAATTTAGTCAAGGTTTCTTTTATTAATTCCCACCAATGGAATATCATTCAGTTTTTAAAAATAAGGAAATCCTACCATACGTGACGACATGGATGAACCTGGGGTCATTATGCTGAGTGAAATAAGCCAGTCCCAGAAGGACAAATACTGCCTGATTACACTTATAACGAGGTATCTAAAATAGTCAAACACACAGAACCAGAGAGCAGAACGGTGACTGCGGGGGGCTGGGGGAGGGGGAGATGGGGCATTGCTATTCAACAGGTGTAAAGTTTATGCAAGATGAGTAAGTTCTAGAGATCTCCTGTTCAGCATGGTGCCTGTGGCTAATAATACTGTATTGCACACTTAGAAATTTGTTAAGAGGGTAGATCTCATGTTAACTTTCTAACCACAATTAAAAAATTCCCAGAGTCTGTGAAGCAGGCCAGATAGATGTGTCTGCAGCCTGTATTTGGCTCAGGGGCTGTCTACGGGTTGCCTGGGGAAGAGATTCAAGGAATTGCAATGAATTTTACTGCATAACCACAAGGGGCAGGAAACAATATGTTCCTTTTATGGAACCAGAAGCAAAAAGGCCCTCCCCGCCCCTTTCAGAAAGCAAATATAATCCATGACTTTCCCCTTCAAGAGAGGAGTCCACTTTCAATCAGGAAATCGGCAGCTGAATCTGTTAAGCGAGGATGATGAAGTCAAGACTCAGTTCTGAACTGAGTTCTCTGCACTGTATTTTCTCACTTGTGGAGTTCCTGGGGCCCAAGGTGGATACCATCACAATCCTCCGAGGTGTTGCCGAATCTGTTTTCATCTATTTAGAACTACACACCAACCCCCCATGTTTGGGTTAGCATCACATGTTGTGAAACATTGTTTCAGCTATTTGCAAAATAATATTAAGAATAACAACAAAAGCAAACACTTACGAAGGGCTTCCTATGCGCCAGGCACGATTCTAACAGCTTTATATTATTAACTCATTTAATCCTCCCGACATTCCATGAAACAAGTACTATAATTATTCCCGTTTCACAGATGAGAAACTGAGGCACAGAGAGACTCAGTAATTTGCCCAAGATCACCCAGCTAGTGAGCGGCAGAGCAGGGATTTGAACCCTGACAGTCTAGTTTCAGAGTCTATCTCTTAATCAGTGCAAAATGCAACAGTTTCAAAATTGTTTCTGTTACTGTAAATGAATTGTTAGGAAGAGCATTAATTCTTCCGTCTTTGGGGGCATTTGTTCATTCCGTGAATAATTATTGACCACCTACTATGTGCCAGGCATTGTTCTTGGCAGTGGGGATACAATGGTGACCTTGACAGGGATGTTTTGTCCTCACGGAGAAGCTTATGTTCCAGGGGAGGAGACAGACACAAGGAACACGTGAATCCTTAAATGCGTCACGTGATTTTGTGGTAGATGAAATCATGCCCAGGGCCAGCCCTGGTGGCCTAGTGGTTAACGTTCAGCATGCTCTGTTTTTGGGGGCCGGGGTTCAGTTTCTGGGCGTGGAGCCACAGCACTCCTCTGTCAGTAGTCGTGCTGTGGTGGAGGCTCACACAGAAGAACTAGAAGGACTTACAACTAGAATATACAACTATGCGCTGGGGCTGTGCGGAGGGAAAAAAAGAGAGGAAAATTGGCAACAGATGTTAGCTCAGGGCAAATCTTTCCCAGCAAAAAAAAAAGAAAAAAAAAAAAGGCCCCTTATTTTATTTTTTTACATGCCCTATGATTTTATTTATATAATTTTTAAAATTATTTGGGGCTGGCCCGGTGGCGCAAGTGGTTAAGTGCGAGTTCACTGCTGCAGCGGCCCAGGGTTCGCTGGTTCGGATCCCAGGCGTGCACCGACCCACGGCTTGGCAAGCCACGCTGTGGCGGCACCCCATATAAAGTGGAGGAAGATGGGCACGGATGTTAGCCCAGGGCCAGTCTTCCTCAGCAAAAAGGGGAGGATTGGCAGATGTTAGCTCAGGGCCGATCTTCCTCACACACACACACAAAAATTATTTTATTGAAGTCATAATAGTTTACGGAAATTTCAGGTGTACATTATTATTTAATCAGTATACTGTATAGACTGCATTGTGCTCACCACCAGTAATCTAATTTTCATCTGTCACCGCAAATATGTGCCCCTTTACCCCTTTCACCCTCCTCCCACTCCCTTCCCCTCTGGTAACCACTAATCTGTTCTCTTATCCATGTGTTTGTTTATCTTCCACATATGAGTGAGATCATGCGGTGTTTGTCTTTCTCTGTCTGACTTATTTCACTCAACATAATACCCTCAAGATCTATCCATGTTGTTGCAAATGGGATGATTTTGTCTTTTTTTTTAAATGAAAAATGCTGTTTATTTAAAAAAAAAATCATGCCCACCGCCCAAGATGCCTTGTGAATATGTGATCTTACTTGGGAACTTTGCAGATATCATAAAATTAAAGATCTTGAGATGGGGTATTATCCTGGACTATCCCGGTGAGCCCAACATAACCAGAAGAGTCCTTATAAGAGAGAGGCCAGAGCATCCGAGGCAGACGAGGGGATGTGATGATGGAGGCAGAGGCTGGAGTGACGCTGTTGCTGGCTGTGATGATGGAGGAAGGGACCACAGGCCAAGGGATGTGGGAGGCTCTAGAAGCTGGAAAACAGAAGGGAATGGGTTTTCCGCTAGAGCCTCCAGAAGGAACCAGCCCAGTGAGGCTGATGTTGCACTTCTGACCTCCAGAACTGTGAGAGGATAAATTTGTGTTGTTTTAAGCTAGCAAATTTATGGTGATTTCTTACAGCAGCAATAGGAAATTAATACAGATTTATTTTATACTGATGATCAAGAATATATACTGATAATAAGGGTATATATTAGGTTAAATATCATATATAGGTAATAAATGTATAAGGGTAAATATAATCAGTGTATACATGCTAATAATAAAAGAGAAGAAATGGAGCTTCTCTAGATGGGGGGTGGGGGCTGGGGGTCAGGGGAGGCTTCCCTGAGGAGGGGACATTGAAGAAGAAACCTGAATAAGGGCTGAGACTGGTAGATATCCAGGCAAAGAGCATTCTGGGTAGAAGCAGCAGCAAGTGCAAAGGTCCTGAGGTGGGAACGTGCTCCACATGTCTAAGAGGCAGCAAGGAGGCAGGTGTGGCTGGAGCAAGCGAGGGGGACAGGGAGGGAGGTGAGGTCAAAGCAGGGACAAAGGGGGACAGACTGTGTGGGCCTTTGGGGTGTGGTGAGGATTCTCGCTCCTGCTCTGAGCGTGATCAGAAGTCTTTCAGATCAGGTTTACCTGGTAAATAGGTGTCTCCCCCGCCCCCCCAACCAGCTTACAAAGTGCTTCTGGCACTTTCCACTGAAGACACTTAATACCACTTAAGCTTTTTTGTTTTGTTAACCTTTGATTCCTAATTCCTCCAAATCAGCACTGTCCAATCAAAATATAATGTGAGCCGCATATGTAATTTTAAATTTTCTAGTAATCACATTAAAAAGGGAAAAAGAGATAAGATATCACCTCACACCCATCAGAATGGCTATAATTAAAAAGATAAGAAAAAACAAATGTTGGAAAGGATGTGGAGAGAAGGGAACCCTCATACACTGCTGGTGGGAACGTAAACTGGTGCAGCCACTGTGGAAAACAGTATGGAGATTCCTCAAAAAATTAAGAATAGAACCACCATTTGATCCAGCTGTTCCACTGCTGGGTATTTATCCAAAGAACACGAAACACTAATTCAAAGATATATATGCACCCCTATGTTCATTGCAGCATTATTCACAATAGCCAAGACTTGGAAACAACATAAGTGCCCATCAATGGATGAATGGATAAAGATGTGTTATTTATATACAATGGAATACTACTCAGTCATAAAAAAGACAAGACCATGCCATTTGCGACATGGATGGACCTTGAAGACATTATGCTAAGTGAAATGTCAGACAAGGAAAGACAAATACCATATGATTTCACTCATATGGAAGATAATCAAGCAAACAAACACATAGGTAAGGAGAACAGATTGGTGGTTACCAGAAGGGAAGAGGGGCAGGGCGAAAGGGGTAAAAGGGCACAGGGGTACGATGATGGATGGCAACCAGACTTTGGGTGGTTAACATGACATAGTCTTCACAAAAATTGAAATATGATGATGTATGCCTGAAATTTATATAATGTTATAAACCAATGTTACCTTAATTAAAAAGAACTTTAAGAATAAATAAAAGACACTAGAATAGGTTAAAAAAAAAGGAAAAACAAAAGTAAAATTTTAAGTTTAGTAATATATTTTATTTTAGCCCAATATATCCAAATTATGATTTTCCAACATGTAATCAATATAAAATTACCAATAAGAGAGTTTGCATTCTTTTTTTAGACCAAGTCTTGAAAGCCCAGTGACTATTTCACACCCACAGCAGCGTCTCCACTCAAACGTTCAATTTTCATCAGAAACACTTGATCTCTAGTTAGAGTCTATAAAACTTAGAGTTGAAAAAGTGGATTCACGGACCCAGATCATTCCCAACGTACTTAAAACTTTTCCAACAACTGAAACAAATGTCAGTGTTTACATTTAAATTAGTTTAAATTAAGTCAAATTTAGAAGCCACGTCCTCGACCACACTTGCCATGTTTCAAGTGTCCAGCTGTCACCCGCGGCTGGTGGCTGCTGTACTGGACGGTGCAGATCAAATCCGCCTGACAGGAAATGTCTCAGTCACTTGGGGGTCCCCCGTCCTCCTCTGTGGTGTGATGATATAACTCTGCTTGGTTGGTGTCAGAAAAATGGGGTATGTCCAGGCCTGTGGTCCACTGGGGCCACCACCTTAACTCCTGCTCCTTTGATGTTTGCTGAGTACGCCCCCCGACCCCATGGCTGCAGAGGGGCTGGAGATGCCCCCCATGGTGGTCCCCACAGCCCACGGCCACCGCCCATCTTGCAGGTGGTCAGGCCGTGTTCTCCGTGGCTCCCCAGGCTGGAGTCAGCTCCAACTCTCTCTCTCCAGTAAACCCCTCCCCAGCCCCTCTCTCCATCCTCCCCCTTCTGGTTGGACCCCAGGATCGCCCCACTCAGGCTGGCCTCTCCCTCCCCTGGGACAGGAGCCGGGAAGGGAGATGCCCCGTCAGGCTTTGTGGGGTTTTCCTTCTGAAGCCCCCGATGCCCTTAGTGAGGAAGGAAAACACTTCTCGTGGGTCAGACAATCCGCCCCAGTGGAGCTGTAGTTACTGAGTGAAACGGGACAGAGTGTGTTAACTGCAGCCTGCAGGCGTTTCCTGAGTCGACCAGGTCGGTTCCCTAAGGGCTGCACTGGACACTCCCGCCAAGACGTGGCCAGGGCCGCCGTGGGGCTTCGGGCAGGCGACATTCCTAAGCAGGCGGCCTCGGTGCACTGTGCCCAGGAGGTTTCTGACTCTCCGTTAGGCTCAGCCAGCCCTGCGGGGGTAGGAGGGGGGCGGGGCTGGCTCTTTCTGTGAGGCGGGAGAGTGGGCGCCCCGGGCTGGGGGTGGCCCCATCGCGTCCCCTCCCAGCAATGCTCCATGTCTTCTGTGGCCGAGGCTGCGTGTCACCTGTAGGTAGGGGTGAGGGCAGGTGGCTCAGGCGAGGGGCAGTGGGTCCAGGTGCATCCTGGGCCCCCATGACCTGTGCCCCTGCAGAGATGGCTCGCCTGTCCCTGGGCTTCTGCTTCTGTTTCCTGACATGCACGAAGGAGGCAGCACAGCAGGGAGCTCAAGATGTGGGCTCCGGAGCCTGGAGTCCCGATTCACTGCCACTTTGCTGTGTGACCTTGGGTAAGCTGATTGACCTCTCTGTGCCTCCGTTTCCTCTTTCATAAAATCTGGCACAATAATGGATACTTCATAGGTTATTACGAAGATTAAAACTAGTCAGCGTGCATACAGTAGTTATGACGGCACCTAGAGAAAAGCGGGTGATTCATAACTACTAGATCTTTTATTATTTTTTAAATTGTTATGATCCCTAGCTCCTGAGATGTGTCTCTTTCAGAGAGTACGAATCTTTCTGGCCACCCCTTTCACTATGTTTCCAACTCTCTCCTGCTCTATATCTGTCCACCTCTGTCTGTCTGTCTGTCTCCGTCTCTTCCAGCCCCAGTCTTTCTGTGACCTGGCGTAAACTACTTAACCTCTCTGTGCCTCAGTTTCCTCATCTGTAAAGTAAAGCTAATAAAAGCATCTACTTCACAGTGTTGCTGTGATGAATAAATAAGTCATTACCTATAAAGTTCTGAAAATAGGGCCACAGTCAGCTCTCGACACAATTATCATTAATTCAACACAATTAATCCGTTAACCACGTAAAATAAGTTCCCCGCCCTTGTCCCAGTGGAGAGGGAGCTGTTATTAATCATAAGCTATTATTATTGTTTGTTATGATTCTTCTCTCTCCATGTCTTCACCTCCTGCTCTCTGTCCGTCTGTCTGTCTGTCTCCCTGTCTCTGTGTTGGTCTTTCTGTCTCTCTTTACTCGTCCATTCAGCACATACACACTGGATGCCCACTCCACGAGAGGCACTGTTTTCAGCGGTGAACAGAACAGACCCGGCCCTGCCCCCAAGGAGCTCCCAGCCCAGTGAGAGCGGCAGATGTTAGAAAGATAAAAACACAAACAATAAGGTGTGTAATTTGTACCAAGGGCTCTGAAGACACGTGAAGGATGCTACGAGAAGAAGACAAGCATAAACACCCCCAGGAGAGTGGGAGCCCTGAATGTCACTGAAGCAGTGACATTTGAGCTGAGCTAAAATGAGGGGTGAGAGTCGTGGAGGGAGAGAGTGAGGGGAAGAGTGTTGGAGGAGCATGGAACAGACCACAGGGTGGCCTGGACGAGGAGGGAGGCCAGGGCGGGGGCTGGAGCCATTCCCAGGAGCCACATCCCCCTGGGAAACAGACTGAGGTGGAGAAAGTGGAAGTAGAGGGGCTGCACCGGGAGAGGGGGTGGAGGGGAGACCCCGCTAGGTCTGAATTCTGTGCTGGAGGTGCTGCCCAAAGGGCCCACAGGTGGGCTTGAGTGGCTGAGAGAGGAATCACAGGGGACCTGAGAATGGGCTGCTGCTTATCAAGAGGGGGGTCTGGGGGCTGGCCTCGGGTCAAGTGGGGGGAAATTAAAACTGTCTTTTGTTGCTATTTTTAAAATGACTTTCAAGATGCCTAATAACATCTATCTGTGTCATTTTGTCTCTGCCTCTGTCTGTGCCCATCTCTCTGTCCTTCTCTATCCTGTGTCTCTATCTCTGTCTCCCTCTGTGTCCCGATCTGTCTCTGTCTCATTTTGGATCTCTATCTCTCTTCTCTCTCTTTATCTCTTCTTCTTGTCAATCTCTGTCTCTCTATCTCCATCTCTGTCTCGTTTTTCTCGTCTGTGTCTCTCTTTCTGCATCTGTCCCTTGTCTCTGTTTCTGTGTCTCTGTCTCTCTTTGTCTCTTGTCTTTCTGTGTCTCTATCTCTCTTGTCTCTCTGTCTGTATCTCTTCTCTCTGTTCTCTTTCTCTGTGTCTCTGCCTCCATCTGTCTCTGTATCTATCTATACCTTCCTGTGACTTTGTTTCTCTGTCTCTGGTTCCAGTCTCTTTGCTCATCTCTGTCTCTCTTCATCTCTGCCTCTCTCCAGCCTCCACCCCAGCCTGGGTTCTGACCCTGGAGTCCCATCCCTGGGCTCACACTCCAAACCATTCCCACCTGCCAGGCTGGAAGCTTCTCCACAGGTGACGCCCCCCACAACTCTGTCCTGGACCCATCCCCAAATAATGGGTCCCCTCTGCCTGACCTCAGGCAGGACAGGACATAGGAGAGGCCACAGAACGGGGACAGAGGGCTGCCACGTCCACTCCCTTCTCTCTCCTCTCAGCTGCCCAGCCCTGCCCCCCTGCACCAGCCCCAACCCGCCTCTTCCCACCGCCCAGACCTTAGTCACGTCTGGGCGGCTGTGGGACCTGAGCCCCCCCTGCACCCCCACCCTCCTCCTGGCCTCCTGTGTCCTCGTGGTCAGAGCTGCTGGTCCCAGGAGCAGGGCAGGGGCAGAGGGGTCTGTGTGCCACCAGGAGACTGAACACAGCCAGGTAGTTGGAGTCAGAGTTAGAGAACCAGAGAGACATTAAGAAAGAGTCAGAGACGGAGAAATCCAAGAGAGAGAGAGACAGGGTCAGAGAGACAGATGAGGCCAGGGAGACGGAGAGAGGCACAGACACTCACGCTTCAGCCTCACGTCATCTGTCCACACAACCCCTCGTCCCATCATCTGTCCACACAACCCCTCATCAGCGCCGTCCACACCTGCTGCTCAGGTGACCTCACCCAGCCCCAGGGCTCTAAGCACCACCTCCCCCGACAACTCCCACGTTTCTCACCAGCGCTGACCTCTGCCTGCACCTCCGTGCTCACGCATCCACCCCCCCCCCCCAGCTCCTGATGGGCGTCCCCAGCGCAGCCCTTCCCCACACCTCCTTCTCCGTCTCCACAAACGGGGCGCCAACAGACCAAGCCTCACACCACCCTTGTCTCCCTCCCCGCCGCCTGCTTTCCCACCATGGGTCGGTCAGTACACTGACTCCGCCTCCAAGACGAGCCCTGCGCCCGGTCATTTCTCCTCTCCCTGGACACAGCATCTCCCACCTGGATGGGGCCGCCTCCCACCCCCCGCTGGACCCCCCGCTTCCACCTCACCCCCTACAATCCTTCTCCACTCGGGATGTTGTTTAAAAGCAAATAAGATCCTGCCCCTCCCTCCACCCCCGTGCCTAAAATCCATTGCACTTAAAACAAACCCAAACCCCTTACCCTGGTGTGTAAACCCCTGCACCCTCTTCCTCGTCCCCTCTCCTCGCTCTGCCTCACGCACACCGAGTTCTCTTTGTTTCCTGCAAGGCTCACCAGCCATGACGGCTCTCAGCCTGAATGCCCCTCCTCTGAGACTCCCGGCCCCCCACCTTGTCCACAGCCACCCCACCTGGGTCCCCATCACTCCCTAACATCCCCCGTGTTCTCTGCACACACACAACTACCAGACATTTGCTTGTCCCTGTAGTTGTTCTTTTGTTTGTTTGTTTCTGTGAGGAGATCAGCCCTGAGCTAACAGCTGCCAACCCTCCTCTTTTTTGCTGAGGAAGATTGGCCCTGGGCTGACATCCGTGCCCATCTTCCTCTACTCTGTATGGGACGCCGCCACAGCATGGCTTGCTAAGCGGTGCATCAGTGCATTCCCGGGATCCGAACCTGCAAACCCCGGGCCGCTGAAGCGGAGCGCGTGCACTTAACCGCTGCGCCACCAGGCCACCAGGCCGGCCGTCCTGTAAGTTGTTCTGTTTGTTTGTCTCCCCAACTAGGACGTGAGACCCATGAGCACCACAGCTTGCTCGTTCCTTCCTGTGTCTCGAGTGTGGACAGTAGCCCTTGGAGCACGGCGGGTGCACAACTGCTCTCTGCTGAGCGCAGGCTTCGTCGTGCTCCACGTGCTGGGTGCTCACTCCACGCCTGACACGGGGTCAAGGCTCCTTCCCTGAATTCTCTCTTTGGATATATTTTGGGAGTGAGGAACAACGGTTATCCAGATCTTACGTATGGGGGAACGGAGGCTCCCAGGGGTGCAGTCACCTGCCCGAGGTTCCAGAGGTAGAAGGTGATGCAGCCTGGATTTGAACCTGGGAAGTTTTGCTGGGGAAGCATGGTAGAAAGAGACAGAGGAAGGGAGGGGGAATGAGAGAGAGAAAATGAGAGAGACAGAAGAAGAGAGAGAGAAGCAGAAAGAGAGACAGAGGAATAGAGAGAGAGAGGAGAAAGATGGGGGGGAGAGAGAGAGAAAGGAGAAAAATGGAGGAGAGAGAGAGGAGAAAGATGCGGGGGGGTGGGAGAGAGAGAGGAGAAACATGGGTAGAGAGAGAAGAAAGATGGAGGGAGAAAGATGGGGGTGGGGGAGAGAGAGAGAGATAGAGGGAGGGAGGGAGAGGAGAAGGATGGGGGGAGGGAGCTGAGAGAGAACCAAGAAAGAAGGGGAGTGAGCCCAGGGTCTCCTTGCTGGGTCCCTGCTCCCAGCCCCTCTGGCCCCTGACCGCAGCCCGGCACCAGGGCAGCCTGAGAACACTGAGCTGGAAGCTCGCAGCACCTGATCCCAGGAATGCGTTCCTGGGGGCAGGCCGGCCCAGCTGGGGATGCTTATAAGCCCCACGGGGGCCCCTGGAGGAGGCAGCAGGCAGGAGCTCAGCCCAGCGCAGCATCCAGGAGCCCAGAGGCGGCCAGGTGAGCCTCCCGGTGGTCCGCTCCCACTGCCCCCGAGAGCCAGGCAGTCTTTGTGTTCCACTCTCCCCACAGCTCCATGTCCCTGTGATTCTCAGTCTCTGGACCCTGTGTCTCCCTGTCTCCTCTCCAAAGAGGTATCTCCCCCTCTCTATGATTAGGAGTGTCTCTCCACTTCTCTGTGTCTCTCCTAGTCTCTGTGTCTCTGAATCTCTCTCCATGACTTGGACTCTCAGCCTGTCTCTGAAGATCTCTCTCAAGTGCTCTGTCTCCGTCTTCCCTCCATCCCCGAGGGGCCCTGTCTCCATCCTCCTACCTCTCCCCATTTGTAGATGGAGAGACATCTTCTCTGTCCCTTCCTCTCCACCTGGTTCTCTCTCTCTCTCCACTTCTCTCCCTCTCTCTTTTTCTCTCTCAGTCTCTAAATCTCTCTAGATTCTGGGTCTCTGGGCAGGATCTCAGACCCTATGACATGTGTGTGTTGGGGTGGGGGGTATAGGTCCTCATCGGCCCAAGAGTATCCCAGGGGGACAGGGAGGGAGGGAGGAAGACACAGATGGAGAGACTCGGGCTGTGGGACCTGCAGACTCACCTGTGACGACCCTCGTGCCCAGGTGCTGACATGACAGTCGCAGCAGGACCCTCCCGGGGCTGGTTCCTGGGGAGCCTCCTCCTCAGCGTCACAGGTATCTGAGTGTGTGTGTGACTGTCTGTGCCCGAGGGCACAGTGTTTGTCACCGTGCAGACATGACTCAGTGTCCTCCTGGGTGTGACTAAAGCTGCATGTGGGACAGCACTGTGTGACTGTTGCTCTCTGGTTGCACACGTGTGATTCCTTGTATCACGGGGAGTTTGTGTGTGTGCCACCTGTGTACTCTGTGTCTGTGTGTGGCTTTGCACGTCTGTGTGTGACACAGCGTGATGGGGTGTGTGGTCATACCTGCGAGAGTCGGTGCATTATTAGGTGAACGACGCTGACAGTCTGTGCCTCTGATTATCCAGCTGAGTGACCACTGGCCTGAGGATGCTGTGAGGACGTGGGAGCCCAGGGTGCTGCGAAAAGGGAGATGGTGCTCTTGGGGGAGTCACCCATTGCTGGGAATCTGTGCTGCTTCTTGGGTCGTTGATCCCCGGACCCCCAGGGATCACATCCTGGGATGATGTGATGGGGTCTCTGTGTGAGCCGGCTGGTAGCGGGTGTGACTGTGGAGGAGGCTGAGCCAGGGAAGGCGGGACTCTGAGGCCCACAGAGAGCAACACTGCCTCCCTGAGCATCTGGCTGTGTCTCCCTTGCCTCTGCCACCCTGTGGGAGGGGGTCTGCTTGTGCTGGGGGACTGTAGCCCCAGAAGTGCAGGAGCCTGGCTTGCTGCTTGTGTGTGTGTGTGTGTTTGAGTGAGAGAGAGAGAGAGGGAGATAGCACGTGGGTCCCGGAGGTGGGTGTGACGCACTCAAAGCTAATTCTCCTCCTGATGAGTGACTCCATCTCCTGTATCCTGATCTCTGCGTCCTGTGTCCTAACCCACTCCAAAGAATCTAACCCGCCGGATAAAAGCCCTGCACCGTGACCCCGCCCCAAGGAGACCTAGTCCCCTCTCCTGAGCCCGCCTCCCCACTCCTGACTCCACACCTAAGAGCCCTGACTCTGCCCTCCGGATCCCAGACTCTACCCGTGAGGACCCTCGCCACACCTCAGCATCATAACCCCGCCTCTGAAGCACTGGCTACGACCCCTGCACTGTGACCCCGCCCCCAGGAGCTTAGGTCCCGCCTCCTGGGCCTGCCCCCTGGCCATGACCACGCCACCCTGCACCAAGACACCGCCCACAGGAGCCCTGGTTCCAGCCTGAGCCCGCCCCCCAGCCCTGATCACGCCCATGCACCGTAACCCCGCCCCCAGAGACTCTAGTTCCACCCTGAGCCGGCCCCACCGCCCTGACTCTGTCCATGAATCCATGACCACGCCCCCACACCATGGCCACTCCCCCCAGGCGTCCTGACCACGTCCCTGCGCCGTAACCCCGCCCCCAGAGGCCCTGGTTCCACCCTGAGCCCGTCCCCCAGCCCTGACTCCGCCCCCAGGATGCCTGGCCTCCATTGGCAGCAGCCGGATCATAGCCGGCGAGGACTGCAGCCCCTACTCGCAGCCCTGGCAGGCGGCACTGTTCACGGAAAACGGATTTTTCTGTGGGGGCGTCCTGGTGCATCCACAATGGGTGCTGTCAGCCGCACACTGTTTCCAGAAGTGAGTGCAGGGCGGCGTGGGGCGGTGGCGGGGCCTGGGTCCTGGCGGGGAACTGGATGTAAGGTTAGCCCAGGGAAGGGCCCTCGTATCAGGCTCGGCCTCCATTGCTAATGGGAAACCGCTGAGAAGGAAGGCTCTGCGAGGGAGGCGGGAGCTGGTGCTTTGGAGAGCTCAGCGAGTCCTGGGTTGAGATCTCAGCTCAGCTGCCCAGTCACTAGCGAATGAAGGCAAGTTCTCGTCCCATTATTGATGATGATGAGGATTTAGATCATGGTGAGGACCTCTTAGCGAGGAGGATGGGGTGTCCGGAGAGCGAGAATGGAGATAAGGGTGTTGTTGCTACAAAACCAACCTGTCCCCATGGCCCTCAGCTCCTACACCGTCGGGCTAGGCCTGCACAGTCTTGATGACGACCAAGAACCAGGCGCCTGCATGATGGAGACCAGCCTTTCCATACAGCACCCAGAGTACAACAAACCCTTTTACGCCAACGACCTCATGCTCATCAAGTTGAAAGAATCGGTGTCGCAGTCTGCCACCATCCGGAACATCAGCATCGCCTCCCAGTGCCCCACCGCTGGGGATTCTTGCCTTGTCTCCGGCTGGGGGCAGCTGAAGAATGGTGAGCTCATGAGGGTGAGTGTGTCTGCCCTCTCTGAGGGGTTCTCCACCCAGCCAGATGGGCTGACCCAGAGCTCTGCATCCCAGGCAGGCAGCCCAACGTGCTCCAGTGCGTGAATATCTCAGTGGTGTCTGAGGAGAGCTGCAGTGCCCTCTATGACTTCATATATCACCCCAGCATGTTCTGCGCTGGAGGAGGACAGGACCAGAAGGACTCCTGCAAAGTGAGCAATGGGGACGGGGGGAGATCCAGGGAGACATGGAAAAGGGAGGGCTACAGAGACACAGGGAGATAGTGACAATGAGAGAGAGAGATTGGGAGAAACAGAAAGAGACACAGGAATAAAGAGAAGCAAAGAAAAAGAGAAATAGAGAGACAGAGAGCACAGGGGGCAGGAACACACACACACACACACACACACACACACACACACACACACACACAGAAAAATACACCCAGAGAGATAGACAGATTCACAGAGATGAAACACAAAGAGAAATAGGAAAAAAACAGAATATACAAAGAGATGTAGAGAGATGCAGAGACTCTGGAAGTCAATGAGACAGAGAAACAATCCATGGAGGCAGACAAAGAAGGAGAGACACAGACAGAGACAGAACAACAGCAAATCCAAGAGAATCGGCCAGCTGTTAGGACATAGGGAAGCAGAAGAAGGTGCGGTCAGGGATCTGGAATGGAACCTCTAAGGGGTGCATTGCTGTCTTTTTTTTTTTTTTTTTTTTTCCTGTCTTTGTCTCTCTCTCTCATCTGGTTCCTTTCTGATCTCACATCTCTCTCCACCTTTCATGTTTTGGATTCTCTCTCCAACAACAGGGTGACTCTGGGGGCCCCGTGGTCTGCAACGGGTACCTGCAGGGCCTCGTGTCTTTTGGACATGCCCAGTGTGGCCAACCCTACATTCCAAGTGTCTACACCAACCTCTGCAAGTTCACTGACTGGATACAGAAAACCATCCAGGCCAGTTAACTCCCGGGACTGGGACTCGTGAAATGGAACCCCCAAATGCTGCTGAAAGAATTCAGGAATCTGGGTTTCTAGTGCCTTTCTCTATCAAACCTGAGAGTCTAGACCCTCCCAGCCCCTCCTCCATCAGACCTTGGAGTCTAGACCCTCAACCACCTCCTTGCTCAGCCCCAGGAGTCCAATCCCACCAAGAATCTTCTCCTGTACACAGTGCCCCCTGGTGGCACAATGTTGACCCAGCCTTACCAGTGGTGGAGAAAGTTGGTTTTTCATCTTTTTTCTTCCTTCCCTTAAGCTCAGAAATAAAGTCTAAGAGAAGCATGGGCTCTGTTCAAATTGTCCTCTTTGCTTCTGTTCCCATTCAAAGGATTCCAGAAAATAGCTTTTCCTCCTTGGGCCTCCGTTTCCCCATCTGGGAAATGGGAGTCTTGATCAGGAGGGCCACAGGGTCCCAAAGGAAGGAGACATACCTAGGAGGAGAAGAGAAGCAGACTCTGGACGTTGTCCAATTTCTGAAAAGTCAAGTCAGCAAACGGCAATCAAATGGGATTTTTCTTACTACTTTAGTTAGATTTAGTTGACCTACTTTGGTTTTGTCTTCTTCAACGCATTTTAAGAATTTTTAATTCGTATGTGCCTCAGGACCCTGCTGCTGCAGCTGGAGAATGGTGAGAAGAATCATGAAGAGAGCTGCTGTGAGCAAGAGATGGGGAGACCAAGGGGCTGAGGTGCGAGGAGTCTGGGGGCCCAGGAATATGGGGTATTGTTATTATACTCTTCAGTAATAAATTATATTCATAAGAATATACTGATAAGAACTAATATTCAAGAATGTTTTCATAAATATATTATTTGTGAATCTATTCGTAAGGAAATAGTCACATTTCTATGTATCTCTTAACATATCTTCACAATATATAAAGTAAGGGACAAAGTAACTAAAAGTGAGATAGACAAATCCCTATTCATAGAAGAGAATTTTAAGTTGCCTCTGAGCAAATGACAGAACAAACAAGATAAAAATGAATAAGGGCATAGATGATTTGAACAATAGGATTGACAAAATTTACTTAAGGGTCACATATAGAACACTGTACCCAGTATATGAAGAATATATAATTTTTTCAAAACACACATATCTACCAGAGCGGCTAAAATTAAAAAGAATGTTTACAGTTTTTGGTTATTACAAATAAAGTTACTATAAACTTAAAATTAAAACTATGACAGCGCCGAGTGTTGGTTAACATGTAGAGCAGCCGCAGCTCTCATACAGCGCTGGGGGGAGTATAAAATGGTACAACCGCTTTGGAAAATAGTCTGGTGGTTTCTTAGAAAGACAAACATATGTCTACCCCATGATCAGCAAGTCCACTCCTGGGTATTTACACAAGAGCAGTGAAAAAAAATAGACTTGCCAAGAATGTTCATAGTAGCTTTATTCACAATAGCCAAACTGGAAACAACCCAAATGTCCATGAAGGGGAGAGTGGACAAACCTATGACATATCCACACAACAGAATGCTACTCAGTAATGAGAAGAAATGAGCTATTGATGTACACAGCAACACAGGTGCATCTCACAATCATGCTGAGTGAAAGAAACCAGACGTAAGATATTATACAGTCATGCACCACATCACGATGGTGGTCCCATAAGATTAGCACATAGAGCCTAGGTGTGCAGTAGGCTATACCACTTAGGTTTGTGTAAGTACACTCTGTGATGTTCGCACAACGACGAAATCGCCTAACGACGAATTTCTCAGAACGTATCCCCATCGTTCAGCGACTCACGAGTGTATACGGTATGATTCCATTTATATATGAAATTCTAGGACAGGCAAAACTAATCCATGTTGGCTAGTTGCTGGGATGGGAAAATAGGGGCCGATGTGGAGATAGACGGAGATGTGAGAGAACTACCCGAGGTGACGGAATATTCTCTGACGTGACAGGAGTGGGAGGTTACCTGGGTGCGTGCATCTGTCAACACTCATCGAAGTGGACACTTGACACCTGCACACTGTGTACACCTCAATAAAACATTAGACCTCAGTGAAAAACTTCCCACAGCCTTTACAAAAATTAACCAGATACTGAACTCTGAAGCAAGTCTCAACAAATTTCACAGTTATAATGCACAGAGTACATTGTCTGACCACAATGTGATTATGCTGGAAATTGCGACAAAAGGGTAACCAGAAAATCCCCATGTGTCTTGATTTTTAAAATATTCTTCTAAATAACCCACAGCTCAAACAAGAAATCATAATGGAAATTAGAAAATATTGTGAATTGCATGATAAGGAAAATGCAACGTGATAAAATATCAAGAGGAACCACTCAATAGAAACAGGTTTATAAATTCCAAACAAGCAGAGAGGGGAAAATGAAGTAAGGAAAAAAAACCCCACCACAAAATCAAATAATCCAAAAAAGGTAGGAAGCATAGAAAAAGCAAGACAGTAATTTAAAAGTAAGATAATACTAATAGTGCCAAATATATCAATAATCATAATAAATGCAAATGGTTAAATTCAGATTAGAATTTAAAAGTATATTATATGCTGTTTATAAGAGGCGCACCAAAAGCTCATAGAAAAGTTGAAAGCAAAAGATGAAAAGAGATTTACCAAGAAATATTACCCCCAAGAAAAGTAGTACAGCATTACTAATATTGGTCAAATTAGGCATTAGTACTAAAACCATTATTAGAGTGGGTTGCTACAAAATAACAAAAAGTTTTTTATAACAAATATAACAATTCTAAACCTGAATATTTCTAATAAAATAGCTTCATAATACTTAATATAAAAATTGGTAGAACTACAGGGAGAAATGGACCGATTCACCCATTAAAAGTGTGAGATTTCAGCACAGTTACGTACCATGAAAAGGATTTGGTGTCACACAGTCACGTTCCCAACCACGATGTAAGAAAATCACAATTCAATAAGCACATCGACATGATACCCACACGTAGAGAAGTTAAAACACAACCCCTCCTCTAAATAATTCATGATGAAAATTAAATCATAATGGAAAGAATCATTATGGAAATTTAAAAATACTAAGGACTGAATGATAAATAAAAATATTGCATATCAAAATTTGTGGGAAGCAGCAGATTTATAGCTTTAAATGATCGTATTAGAAAAGAAGAATGGATTAATATAAACCAGTCAAGGCTTTAGACAACGAATCACAGAATAAACCTAATGCAAAGGAAACACTGAGATGGGGAGACCCCTAGGAATGAAGAATGGGGTGTTAACTGGAGTTGAGGGCAGCCTGGGGCTCTGGGCCAGAAGTCACACAGTGCCTGTCCCCACACTCTCCTGTGGACTCGGTGGACTGGGAGACTTCCTATGACTCTTGATGGGCGGAGAGGACGAGTCTGGAGGAGAGAAAGGGTGTGAGTGTGAGATGATGGGCGCACTGGGGTGAGTTTCGAAACTATGTGTGCGAGGGTGGGGAGAGATCATGTGTGGGGAGGAGGGGGTCCAGAAGAGGGGTCCCTACTGGTCTTTTTCTTGACATGAGAGTCTGTCTATGCCTTACCCCCCTGAACCTTCCTTGGTCCTGATATCGCCCCCCTGAGCTCTGGCCCCGCCCCCGAGCCCTGACCCCTCCCCTTTGTGCTCTGACCCCGCCTCCATAAGTCCAGGGCAATGCTGGCAAAAGCCTCATCATTAATGGCAAGAAGTGCAGCCCGCACTCCCAGCCCTGGCAGGTGGCCACCTTGCAGGGAGAAAGACTCCACTGTGGAGCATCCTCCTGCATCCCCATGGGCCCTCTCGGCTCACGATGCCATTTGCCTTGAGTGCGTGGGCTGGGGGCGGAGCCTGGACTCGGGGGCGGGGCCGGACCAGAGGCGGGGCTTCATCTCGGGGGCGGGGCCTGAATAGAAGAGCAGAGTGCTTTTCCTTAGATGTGAAACGGAGTTTGGCACGAAGTTGGAGAGGGGGCTGGGACTGGGGATGGGTTTAATCCTGCAACTGAGGATGGAGTTGGGCTTGAGGACGGAATTAAGATGCAGCCGAGACCCAGATGAGAAAGGAGATGAGGACGAGGCTGCCACGGCACTGACAGGCTGAGGGAGGGAGGGCGCGTGCCCATCCACGGCAGCTACAACATTCGACTGGGCCCACACAGCCTGGATACAGACCAAGAGCCCGGGAGCCTTGTGACGGAGGCCAACTTCTCAGCACAGCACTCCCGGTAGGGCCGACGGCCTCCTGCTCATCAAACCAAACTCACCAGCCACAGAGCCGGCTCCGTCAGCAGCACCAGCGTGGCCTCCGCCTGGCGTCTGGCTGGACACTCATATCCCAGAGTGAGCTCTTCAGCCTCTGTCACTGCCCATGTGCCCGTGGGGGGTCTCTCCCTACAGCTCTCTGTCCACAGTCGGTGTCTCTGAGCCTGGATTCTGTCCCCAGGTGAGACCCTAAGAGTCCCCCGGTGCGTGAATACTCCAGTGTGTCTGAGGAGGTCTGCAAGGCTGCTCTGCGCTGGCGGTGGGGAGGGGGACAAGGGCTCATGCAGTGTGGGAACCGTGGGAGGGTGGGACTCAAGAGGGATGAGGGGACAGAGACACACAGAGAGCCATGGGGGGACAGAGAAACAGAGATACAAGATACACTGAGATATACACAGGAAGCAGAGAGACAGAAAGACCCAGAGACAGAGATTCATGGAAAGTAAGAGACAGAGAGAGAGAGAGACAGACACAAGGAGACATCAGGTCAGAGAGAAACAAGACACAGGGGTGGAGAGGGACAGGCAGGGAGGGCAGGACAGATGCTTAGACATGAAACAGAAGTGTAAGGGATGGAGCCATGCGGAGAGGAGAGTGAGCAGCACAGGCTGGCCTGGGCTCTGGGGGGATTGCCAATAGCGGGCAAGGGCGGGAAGCGGGGAGGGGGATAGGAAGGCCAAGCGGGGCTAGGGGGACTGTCCCCTTCAGCCTGTGTTTTTTGTCCTATTTCACAGACTGGCTGATGTGTCTCCCTGTCCTTCTGTGTTGGTGGCTCTTTTTGTAGCTTTCTGACTCTCGTGCTGGTTCTCTGTCCCTCTCCCACACCCTGTGTCTCTCTCTGGGTTTCTCTCAGACTCACCATGAGGTGAATACGACCGTATTTCATCCAGTCTACCAGGCAGCATTGTAGAATGCACACCTCATTCAGGCCCCACGAAGAGAGAAAATGCTTCCAATGAAACTAGAATATGCTATTGAATTCAAACACATCCAGTTTCATAGAAGTGAAGAAGGAAGTTGGAGAACTGATGAAATGCAGTGGTATTATCCCCATCTGTGAGTGCAGGAAACTGAAGCATGGATTGCCTAAGACGCAGCCCCAGGCCCACCGGGTAGTGGATGCTGTTGGTGCCCCCACTCCTCGTCCCTCCACTGCTGCGAACGTTGTCTCCTGACACCTCACAATGGCTCCATTCTCCAGAGAATTGCCCTCCGCCCCAAAGAAGCTGCCTTCCGAGGAGATCATGCCCCCGCCCCCGCCCCTTGTAAGGCAGCCAGTGGCATACTGATGGACCTGGGGTACAAAAGCCAAGCCCCCTTCTTCAAGGTAGAAACAACTCCGTGGTGCAATTCATCCCCAGAGCTCCCTGGGGCTCAGGCTCCAGCTAGACTCAAGCCAAGAACAGGTGGTATCCTTGCTTGGCTACATTGTATCCCCCTCTCGTGCTACTCTGCCTCCCTCGCTCTCCTTCACAAGAATATCTTTCACCAGAATCCAAATCTCAAGGGACGAGGACCTCAGACACAGCTGGTGGGTGATACAACCAGGACCACGCTCTTAACCACAGCTTTATGCAGCTTTCCAACGTCTCCTGCTCTGCCACGTCCTGGCCGTGCAGTCTGTTTAATGCCACCTCCCTGAGCACTGGGGCTTCAGACAGCCTCTTGGCTTTAAATGTTTTTTGAGGCAGAATCTGACGTGTCTCTGTCACTCATCTAACTCCAGGGTAAATAGGTCAATTTTCTCAAGAAGTTTAACTTTCCTTGGCCCCTGCTTTGCAATCTCTTTTTCATCCTCTTTTATTAAGACTGGGCAGAAACAGATTTTTTACAAGTCCATTTGAGTGGAAATGATAGATATAAAAGACAAGCAAAGAAGACCTAACATCTATATAATTGGAGTCCATGAGAGGGAAGGAATAAAAGAAATCAAAGCAATGAAGAGAACACATATTTGCAAAAACCATACTTCAAGACAATTTTTGGAAAAATAAAAGAACACTTGAATCTAGGCATAACATAATCCCAAAACTGCTACCACTGGGCACACACAAGCAAGCGTGTGTGTGCACTCTAGTCTCACACACTCTAGTCTCACACACACTAGCTCACACACATATACTTGTGACAGAGAATAAGAGACCCCAGGAACCAGGTCTGGAGGTTACAACTGTGGTCTTCATGTTAGCACCTGAGGTGAGCATGAAAATGCAAGTTACCTCGGGGACTTTGACCCAAAGAATGTCCATCCTTCCCTTTCTCCCTCCTTTCTTTGGTCTCTTGGAAGATACTGGGCAGGGAGGGGCCATGGAACGGGATTCTCACTCTTGGCTCTGAGATCTTGGATGAGAGCCTGAGAACTTAGGGGGCCGGAGACTCAGAGACAGAAAGTGGGGCAGTGAGAGTGACAGGCAGAAGGAGAGGGGCAGCGAGAGGGAGTGAGCTATAAGGAGAGGCACGTGGAGAATGATCCTGCCATGTATACACGATGAGTGTGGAGGGAGGAAGGAGTGAGACTCAGAGACAGAGAGAGAGACAGACAGAGAGACTGAGAGGCAGAGACCATGGAGAGACAGAACGGCAGAGGTAGGCAGAGAGGAGAGGTGGAGAGACAGCAGGGAATGAGGGAGCCTCAGGGAGAGGAGGAACAGGGAGTGAAGGGGAGAGGGAGCCTGCAGAGACCTCAGAGCCAGGCTGGGACAGAGACGGCATGTGGGAGGCAGAAGGAACCCAGACCAGCCAGGTCCAGAGTCCACGGCTGGGCTGATGGCCTGCCTGCTCCTGTGGGGGTTCTGGGGGCCTTATGAGCATCCCCACCTGGGGACAGCAGACACATTGGGATGGGTGTCGGGGCAGCCTGATCACAGCCTCTTACAGTGTTCTGGAGGCAGGAGTAGGGACCACGGACCCGGGAAGGAGACCTTGACCCAAACCACAGGCCCCAAACCCTCGCCGACAGCTTCCTCTGCCCTCCTGGACGTCCCTGGAGTTATTCTTCTCTCTGCTCCCCCTGCAAGTCTCTTGGTATCTTCTCACCCATCTCTTTACCTCTGTTTCTGCAGGTCTGTGCTATGTTGTCTTCACTTCAGCTTCCCTTACTCTCTGCCTGCTATCTCTCCTTTTATGTTTGTGTCTATCTCAGTGCCCTCTTGATTCTCCCTTTCGGACCTCAGGGGCCGAGGGCTGAGTTAACCGTGCTTCCTAGTTCATGGAGCGCTGAATCAGCACTCCGTGATGGGCCCCTCCATAGCGTTCATATTCATTCATCCATTCCTTGACCCACACCCTCAACTAATAACTCACGTATTCCCACTCGTCCCCATAATCTTCTCCCCCTCCCCGCACCCCAGAGGCACCCCTTCCAGTGTTTTTAGTGGCCATGATTACTTGATTGTGCTCTGCAGAAGGCGTGTTTGTGGGCACACACTTTTCATTTATGTCAGGGTCTTGTGCTCCATGTCTCATTCTGTGTTCACACTTTTTCGCCCATGGCTAGGTTTTAAGCTCTGTCCTTGGTGTCTGTGTGTGTGTGTGTGTGTGTGTGTGTGTGTGTGTGCTGCGTTGTGCTCCCAACTCTGCTCAAGCCTCATGGGAAGCACGTCCCAGGGTGGACACCTGTCCCTCCCACAGAGACCATGGCATCCCCCCGCCTTAAGTGTGTCCTGGCAGAACCTCGCAGACATCTGAGAAATGTCTCCAGATATTGCCAATGTTTCCCGAGGGGGAGGGACAAAACTGTGTCCATTTGAGAACCGCTGGTCTACACCTGTCTCTGACCTTCCTTTCTCATTTGCCCCTGACTCCTGAGGACACACATCAGGAGGGCTGTGAGGGTCTAGCCTTGGCCAGGTGGGTCCTGAGCTTCCAAGTGCCCCACTTATAGAAAGGCAAGATGAAGTCAGAACTTGCTTAATATTTTATTTTAATCATGTTAGCAGGAGGGCAGGATGTTCAGCTGTTGTTCTCTATAGTCTCCTTGATCCACTTCAGATGGGGCATCACTTTGGTGAAGACAAAGTTGTTATTGAATCTGGCGCACTCGACGTAGCCCCATGACGCGATTCCTTGAAACACACCATCGCAGATCAGTGGGCCCCCTGAGTCACCCTAGGACCAAAGAGGGAGAGAGAGTGGGGAGAGTCAGAGAGCCCCCGGGTTCTGTCTGCACAGCCCCAGCTCTCAGACCTGGGCTCACAGATCACACACAGCGACCCCCCAGCTATGGAGAGAGACAGTATCCCCAGAGTCCACTCCCAGAAGAAGGTAGGCAGGGATTTCAACAGAGGGGACAGTGGCCCAAGTCCTGGCCCATGGGGATGGGACTCCAGGGTCCAGGTTCTTCCCATGGACAGTCCCTGCAGACAGGTCAGCAGGAGGAGGAGCAGGATCCATCTCTGGGACCCTGACACCCTCAGGGCTCATCTCAGATGCCATCCCTCCCCAGAAGCTTCCTCTGACCACACACTCCTCCCCCCAGGGCACTGGGGAGCCGTGGAAGGGGCGTGAGCACGGGAGGAGCAGGGCCAGTTCTGAGATTAGAATGACCCCCTGGGGCAGGTGGGGATGGACTGGAAAGAGGCTGGGGCCAGGGGCACGTGAAGAAGGTGGGAACAAGGCCTGACCTGGGGCTGGGACAGTGGGACAGAGAAGAGGGGGCGTCAGTGAGAGTCAGGGGGCAGGAGGGACCAGGCGTGGAGGGAGGGACACAGAGGGAGAGATATTGGTGGACTGAGGACCCAAGGGGAGGAGAAGGAGCACATTTGGTGGAAAACGCTAGGATCGTGCAGGACTTGGTGTGTGTGCGTGTGTGTGTGTGTGTGTGTGTGTGTGTGTGTGTGGTGGGGGGTGTAGGCGTCTCCTTGAAGCTGCTCAGCTGACGCTTAGCTCAAAGCTCAGGATCATCTTGAGTCCTCGCTGCCTCTCACTCCCACGTGCACTCGGTCAGCGAATCCCGTGGGCTCCCTTTAGAGGTGTCGGGAGTGGACCCCGTCTCCCCCTCCCTGCCACCACCCTGTCAGCCTCGTCCTCACCCCCCTGGGCCCCCTGCCTCTCATCCCCCTACACTCTGACCCCACACGGACGCCAGAGGGACCTGTGACACCCAAGTCAGACCCTGTCCTTCTCCTGCTCAGCACCGCCCACAGCTCCCGGGTCACTCAGAGGAAGAGCAAAGTCCTCCCGGTGGCCCCAGGGGAGGCCCCGCAGGACGAGCTCCTCTCCTCCCTCTGCTGTCACCTCCCCCTCTCCCCTGCTCACTGGGCTCCGTCTACACTCACCTCGCTGGTCCTCACACACCAGGCCCACATCCCTCGGGGCCTCTGACCTGCTGTTCCCTCTGCCCTTCCCCTGCTGCACACGGTTCCCCCTCACCTGCCGCAGGTATGTGCTCCACCTCACCTTCCGCAGGAGGTCTCCTCCCCCATCACACCGGCTACCTCCCTGGCTCTGCTCTCTCTCCTCCTGCCCCCACAGCCCCATCACCTCCTGACATGCACCATCTCTTCTGTGTCATGTTCACTGGTTCTGCCTGTCTCTCCTCCCCGGAATGAGAGCTCCACTGAGGGGACTGTTCTCTGTCTGGTCTCTGCTCTCTTCCCAGGAGCTAGGACAGTGCTGGGCACACAGATGCTCAGTAAACATGTGTTAAAGGAAGGAACAGAACTATGATGTGGAGGAGTGAGATGCTGATGGTGCCTGGATGGGGGTGTGGGAAGGGCAGGGAAATGGGGGAGGGAGCTGAAACAGCGGGGGAGGGGGGGCTACAGCTGGGAAGCAGTGGAAATGGATGCCTCATTAGCACTCACACCCTGGCCCTGAATCTGGCTCCACTACCCCAGAGCTGCAGCATCCCAGCAGGAGAGGGTGGCTCACCAGGCAGATGCCTCCTTCATCCTTCCTGTGGCTAGCGCACAGCACGAACTCTGTTCTCTTCTCTGGGTAGTCTCTGGCACACATCTCATTAGACTGGAGTTTGAGTTCCACGCACTGGAGTGTCTCCAGCCTCTCAGCTATGGGCAATGGAGAAATGGGCTGTAGCCAACCCAACCTGGCTTTTCAGTTCCCTCCTGCCTCAGACCTGCTGTCCAGGCCCCCAGCCTCCTCCCTCAAACCCGCTGTCCAGGCCCCACGTGGTGTGTTTGGCACTGGCATACTTGCGAATGGGCTGGTCATGCCCCAGCCAGAAGTGTAGCAGATGCTCCCCAGTTGGGGTTCCTGGGTGGGCAGGTCCAGGACCTTCACGGCGTCTGTTATCTGGGCGGGCTGCGCCAGGCGGAGCAGCATGAGGTTGTGGCTGATGTCATCATATGGGCGCAGGTATTTCTTCTTCAGGAGGCTCAGGTCGAAATCTGGATCAATGAAGCTGTCACTGACCTGGAGGAACTGGACTGTGTCATCATCCTCCAGCAGGTTGTGGAGACCCAGCCAGACCTGGTAATCGCTAGGGAGAGAGGAGGATGGAGGGAATGAGGAGGAGAGAGGAGGGGGGAAGGGAAATGGAGCAGGGGAGCCTGGTGGAGGGTCCAAAGAGAGAAAGAGAAATGGTGAGAAAAACAAGGAGATAAGAAAGATCATGAAGAGGTAAGAAAGAGACACGGAGAAATAGAGACGTGAGTGAGGAAAGAAAGGAATGTGAGAGTGTGAAAAAGGCAGATACAGAGAGAAATGCAGTAAAAAAGAGAGATTAAAATAGTAGAGAGGATAAGAAAGAGAGAAGAATGAGAAGCAGAGGGAGCAAATAAGAGACAGGATGAGGAAAAGAGACAGTGAGAACTAGTCACAGAAGAAGCAGGAGAGAAAAGACAGAAGAGGCAGGAGAAGGAGACAGAGACACAGTGAGCAGGGACGCAGGAAGTAGAAAGAGCGGAGGAGAAACAGAGGAGAGGTGGGGAGGGGAGACAGAGTGTGAGGGGGCGAGGGAGGGAGGGCGGGTGGTGGGGCAGGAGGGAGGAGGGGACCTGAGAGCAGCTCAGCTGCAGCTGGGGCTGTGGGGCTGGTTCCCCAGCAGCCGTGTGGCCTGGTTCCCAGCCCAAGGTGGGCGTCCCCCTTCCCTCCTCAGAACCTCTCCCCCTTGCTCCTTACTTCTCCTGCCTCCTTCCTCCATTGTCCCCACCCAGTACGAAGTGAAACCAGTTCTTCCCCGTGTTAACTTGAAAAGCCTCAAATGTGTTTATTGGGGAATAGCCAGGGGAATCCCAATTTGGGACGTGCACGCTCTGGCAAACCATAGGCAAATACAGAAAACAACGGAGGGGAGCTGCTTTTATAGAAAAAAAGGGGAGTAAGGAGGGGCTGTTTTAAACAGAAATCCATTGGAGCAAAGTAACAGTTCAGGGCAGCAATGGCTTCTCATTGGCTGAGCTGTTTCAGTTGGGGAGAGAAATCTTTCTTCAGAAGTAAAATAATTTTACTTCCTGTCCGAGATGGAAGCTGTCTGTCTTTTCCCCGTTTGGTGTAATTGACCATGTGTGATAGGGCGTGAGAGCTACTCCTACTGGCCTTTCTGACTCCAATTTAGTTAAGGGTTCTTTTATTAATTTCTACACCTGTGGCCCCCTGGAGGGACGACTGTCCTGGAGGGAGGGGCTGGGCAGCGTGAGAAGACCCCCCGCCCCCCCCCACACACACCGTACACACACGTTGAGGATGATGCCTTCCTTGTCTCTGGGTTCCCCCGCAGTCCCATCCAGGGTGTGACTGTGCTCAGCGGTGATGGGGGATAGGGAGTGAGGCAGAGACCAGAGACAGAGACGGGGCAGAGAGATGGAGGGTGAGACCTACAGAGACAGGAGTGACAGCTGAGAGACCCAGATGGACAGAGACAGGGAGAGACAAAGATACATGGAGACAGAAGAGAGGCAGACAGAGACAAATCATAGTCGCTCAGAGAAACACATAACAGAACCAGTTACACGGGGAGACACAGAGAGACAGGACAGAGGGAGACACAGGAAGACAGAGAGATAGTTACACGGGGAGGCACAGAGAGAGACCAGGCAGCCATGGGAGGGCTTCCCTGGGGTCGTCCAGTCCCAACCCTGCCTCTCTCCGTGGGACCTGGACCAGTCCCATCCTTCTCTCCCTCAGCCCCCAGACTCCCCTGAGGTGATCCCAGGGGAATGGCCCTGACTGACCATTCCTGTGGGAGCACAGACGCCCCCCTCCCCAGACCCTCTACTCCTGCTCACTTGGTCTTGCAGTGGGCGGCTGTGAGCACCCACTGGGGGTGCACCAGGACGCCCCCACACTGGAACTTGCTGTCATGATACAGAGCCACCTGCCAGGGTTGAGAATGCTTCTCACACTCCCAGCCTCCTATGATCCGGGACTGGATGGGGGTCACGGCACCTGTGAGAGGGGTACTGAGTCAGGGTGGGTGGAAGTTAGCAATGGGACTGGGGGCTGGGCTAGGAGAGGGAGCTGTGCTGTGGTGTTGGAGGGACACGGGGGCAGAGGACCAGGCTGGGGACATGGGCTGTGGGTGTTGGGAAGGACCTGGCACTCCTGAATTGTCCCTGGGATTGTGGGATAGTAGTTGTTCTGGGTGAGGTGATGTTATGCTGAGAGCAGAGCCGACCCCAGGGATCAGGGTAGGAGACAAGGCAGCATCTGAAGCAGCATTTGGTGTGGGAGTTGGGTGTTTGCGGTCTTGGATTGAGGGACAGGAGGTTGTGAATTCTGAGAGGAGAAAGAGATTCTAAAAATCAGGGATAAAGGCCACAAGGGAGTGGCTCAGAGGCTGGGGGAGGAAGAATTTGGGAGGTTAAGGGGACCCCAGGCTGAGGGAACGCTTAGGTCCTGGATTGGGCGTTTCAGGTTCTGAAAAGGATGCAGATGTGGGGAATCAGGTCCAAGGGGCCAAGGGGAGCATCAGAGCTGGGGAATCTGGGTGTGATTTAAGGTCTTGGATTGGGGCTGGGAGATTTGGGCGAATTTGGAGTTCCAGGTGAAAGGGTAAATGAAAGGGTTAGGCTGGAAGGGATCCTGTGAGGGTCCGGGGTCCTGTGAACCAGGAATGGCATTCTCTGGGGTGAGGGCTCTGGGGGATACTGGGCCAGGTTGGGGTCAGGCTGGGGCAGGCCTGAGGAGGGAGAGGTGAGTGACAGTCAATGTGATAGGATGTGGATTGGGATTCTTGTGTTTGAAGGGGATGGGGGTCACGGAGTGAGGGTCCTGAAGGGATTTATAGTTCTTTTGGTGTGCTCCAAGGACAGGAATGGAGAAGAGAGGGACACGGGGGCCGAGCAGATGTGAGCCCTGCTAGACGTGGAATACTAGAATCACCTCTTGGGGTACCCAAGGGAGGTCAAGGCAGGACAGCTGGCTTGTAAAGTGTTGGGGATCTTGGGGGTCCCAGAAAATCAGAGGTGCTAAAGGAAGAGATTTGCATGGGAGAAGACCTGAAGTGGGGGAGTGGTGGAAATTCTGCGAGAAAGGAGTTTCTGTTGGGGGGTCTGGGTATTTGTCTTGGAGGAGAAGACTGGAGAAGGTGCTGGATGGGGGTCTGGAGCAAAGATTCAGTGATGGAGGTGGAATGTTCAGAACCCCCACAACAGGATGGGGAGCCCAGATGGAGTCACAGGTCAAGCAGTTTGGCTGGGAAGAAGCAAGAGTGGCTGAAGGAATTTGGGTGTCCTGGGAACAGGAGCAGCAGGCCAGAGGTAAAGTCTGGGGGACAGGACTGAGAGCTGGCAGCTGGATGGGGAATGTTACTGGGATATGGTGGGATGCATGGGCTCAGGCGCCAGAGCATTGAGCTGTAGAGAACCAGGGGGTAGGAGGGGATGACCAGGGTCCCAGGGACCAGTGGGATTGGGAGAAGTCCTTGGAGGAATGGGAGTCCTGAGAGAGAGACAGAGCTGGCCCGGGATTCGCCTCTTTGGTAAAGTGGCTGGGGGCAGGGAGTTGGCTGGGGAAGGGGAGAAGGTTCCTGGAAGCCCTGGGAGGGAGCAGGGACTTAGTGTGGGAATGAGGGCTGTGAGGAATTTGACAAAGGTGGAGGGGCTGGGGTAGGATTTTAGGGTGGAGCTGGAGAGACTGGGGAGAACCTGGTACCTGGGATGGACTGTGGGTTGGAGGGCTGTCTTGGAACGGACTATGGGTTGGGGGATGAAGCTTGAGTGCTGGGTGAGAGGGGAAGGTCGTATGCAGAGGTGATGGCCCGCTGCCCTTCCTGGATCCCCCCCTCTGTCTCACCAGTCTCCACCAGGGATAAGTCAAAGCACAGAACCAGGAACCACATGGTGACAGAGGTGTCCAGGGGCAGGCAGATGGTGAGCTCGGAGGTGGAGAGCCTCCCTGGGGAGCCTTTTAAAGCTCTGGTTCTCCTAGGGCCCCACCCCTGCCCTGCTGGCAACCAGATGCTGGCCAAGGCCCTGCCCCTGCTGCCTGGGAGCTGAACACCTCCTCCCATACACAAGACTGTTGAAGGGGAGGGAGAGCTAGAACACGTTTTCCTGTAGGTCTTAGATCACCCTGGATGCACTTTTGGGGTCTAAGGCCAGATGGGGCCAGGCATGTGGTTGTGGTTCCTGGGGGCTTGATCTTGAGGACAAAGCTGGTGAGAAGTGCCAGGGTGGAGGACAGAAATAGTGGGGTATCACTAACCCTGATACACAGCCTCATATACCTTAACCCCAAATGAAGTCTTAGCTCCCCTAGACCTAGTGAACCCTGAAATACCAGCAGTGAGGCTCTGAGACTCCCTGATCTCTCAACGCTCTGAGCCAATGGGAGAGCATTCCCACTCTCTGTGTACCCTGAAATAGAAGACTTGGCTTTCAGAACTCCCTGATTCCTGCACTCCCAGCCTGAGAATTTAGTTCCTCTTGTCTATTGATCCTCTCAAAACAAACTCTTGGGATCCCAAAGATCCATAATCATAGCACTCCCAGATCCAGAGTTTAAGGGGTCTCCTAGAGAAAGTTCCCTAGCATTCCAAAATCCAATGTCCTCCAAAACAGTGCTGGGGTCCCCATGACCCCACTCCTTATTCTGCAGATCTGCCCTCCCAGGTCAAGGGCATCCTCACTGCAAAATCTAAAGTTTTATTATTTTTTTATTTACTCCGTAAATAAGATATTTAGGTCTCAGGAGCCAGGTTCCTGCAGCTTAAGATTCAAGTGGCCTTGAAAATCATATTTTGGGGTCTCAGAAGAGAATCAGGAACTACCCCTCCCTGGCCTCCATTGTCAACCTGATTAAGTTTTCTAGGTTTCCAACAAGTTGATTATCTCTGCTGTTCAGTAAAACCAGAAGAGGTCACATGGGGTCAGCCCAGCTGTGTGTCAAGAACTTGATAAAATCTTCCTTCTTTCCTAGAAGAGAAAACACAGAAGATCCCGGGATAGAGAGTGAGATGGAAGTGGTCACAGATAACCACAGTTTAAAACCTTAAGGACTAGGGTAGAAGGATATGCTCAGCCAGTGGCTGGATGTCCAACATCCCCTCACCCCATACCACAGGTTACCGGACTCAGCCTGTGGAGAGATGTGCCTCAGCTTGAGTGAGGACCTCCTTGACCCAGTGCCCTCACTCCCATCTTGTTCCCATCTACAACCACAAAACTCAATCCAGCTCAACCAACCCAATCCAAACCAACCCACAGAAGCCCAGCCAATTCAAACAAATACAACCCAACTTAAACCAGCCCAAACCAACCCAATTTAACCCAAATCAAACCAACCACACCATACACCCAAATCCAAGGCAATTCAACCCAATCCAATTTAGCGCAAACCAATCCAAACCTACGCACGCAATCCCAATCCAACTCAACTCAACTCACCCAATTTAACCCAACCCAGCCCAACCACCCACATCTTCACCATTCAAAATCAAACCAAACCCATGCCAATCCTCCCATCCAGTTCTATCGAACCCTAGGTCCATGTCTTCTGCATTCCAAACCAAACCTACCCCTATTCCCAGTTCAACCCACACATATTTCTCAACCGAAAACAAACCAAACCCATTCCTATCCCCAACCCTCACCGTGCCACCCCAAACCAACCACAACATTGTCAATCTCTAACCCAACCCAAGCACTATCCTTTCGTCATCTCTAATCCAGCTCCAACCCCACCCCCCATTTTCACTGCTTTTCCTGCTCTATCAACAAACCTACCCTGGCATCTTCTCTGACCCAATGCAACCCAAATCCAGGCACTTCCCAACTCTCAAATCAGCCTCCATCGTTCTCACTCTGATGGCCCCTCTGGGCTCTGACCTCACGGGAGTCTGAGCCTCTGCCCTTTACTCTGGCACACACCATGGTGTTCATCAGGTACCCTGGGTGGTCTTAGTTACCAGAGGTGGAGGAGATAACAAGTCCTTCCACATCAGGACTTCAGGACATGGGACATCACCGGTCTCCTCTGTTCTCTCTCGGGAACCTAAGAGTTTGGGTCCCATACCCCTCTTCACATTGGGACTGGGCCTGTAACCTCTTCCTCTTTCAGAACCCAGGGCTCTGGGCCCATTCCTCCCTCAAAACCAGCAGTCAGGACCCCAGCTCTGCATCCTTCAAGACCCAAGTTTTCTGACCCCCAATCATGTCCCCACAGGACCTGCCTTCACAGTGGGTCTGGCACTGGGCTGCAGACAGTACCCAGTGTGGGGGACGAGGGAAGCACCACAGTATCAACACTTGAAGGGGACCACTTGCCGTGGCTGGGAGTGAGACGCACACTCCTTACCCTCCAGGGACTGTCAGTGTCCTGGGCCACTGGGAGAGGTGGTAGATGACCCCTGAGGACAGAGGCTTCTTCTTCAGCCCTTGTTCCTTCCCTGCACCCTGCCCTCCCTGCATATTCTTCATAGATGCCTCCACCAATTCACACAGACTTCTCTGATTCTTATTTGCAATTCACTGCCCTCTTTAGCTTTTACAAGTGCCACCTCTTTTCTCCAGAACTGTGCTGTTTCACCCCATTTTCTACAGGACCTGTGACGGAGAGAGGAAGGGGAAAGGCAAAAAGTCCTCTGTGATTGGGGGTTGAGATAGGAACCGTGCATGTGGGTTCAGACAGGTGGTCATTTGGACCCAGTTATCTCTGGTCACTGACCTGTCATAGACATCAAATGGGTGTGGCCACTCATATGTGACACACAGTTTTGGCCTCAGAGTCTGGTCATCTCAGCCAAACTGAAGGACATGAATATAGCCAAACAAGGTCGTGGACACGCATACATGCACAACCAGACTTTCACGCTTAGGTGCTGATATACACAGCACTTTAAGCTAAACTCACTCGCATGTACATGAGTTGCAGCTTCAAGAATCACAGCATAGACGTTCATTTGTGAATATCAATATGAACTGTAAAGACATGGATGTGCGTGCACACACACAGTCACGGACAGATTTGGACATCAAAGCTTAGGCCTTAACGTCTTTTTTGATCTGGACTGCTGTTTTACAGATGCTTTTCTAGGAAGCAGTCTGCAAGATGGTCTCTCTGTGAGAGCAGGTTTGTTTATTGTCCAGGATAATAAAAATAATGTATCTTCCCAGATCATATCTGTTTACTGTCCTTGATAATAAATATAATGTCTTCACAACTGATTCACTGTTCACTGCTCAGGAGAGTAAACATAATACGTCCCTCCAGAGCAGTTCTGTTTTCCATCCAGGATAATAAAGATAATATCTCCCTCCAGGGCAAAGTTTGGACAAATTTGTCAGCAGCCCCCTTACAAAATTGAGCATTCCTAAGCTCAAGGTGCCCAGCAGGGGCACAAACCACTGTGCACACAGCATCCGCCAGGGTCCCCTGATCATCCTGCAGGACTCAGGGGGCAAGGGGAACTGAAGTGAACATGAAGCTCATGTTGCCTGCTGTGCTGTGAGTAATAAAATCCTTTGTCCCTCACCTAGGAGTATGGTGTGTTCTGCCAGTATCTTTAAATTGCGGCAGTCTAACTTAATTGTTTGCAAGTAAGAACATCTCAGACCCTTCTCTGGTCTCGTCAAACACGTGGGCACTGAGGCTGCACCTGGCGAGCTGGAGTTGGGGGTGGGTGGGGGCCCCAGCTGGGTGCAGTGGGTAGATAGAGGACGGGAAGAGTAGAGGACACAGAGAGAGCCTGTGGGGACGGTGGCAGCGTGGGGGAGGTTCTGAGGGAATCCCAATGATGAGGGTCAAGGGAGGGGGTTAATGAAAGTCCTCCCCACCCTCTCCAGGGCAGGGGCATCAAGTCACAACTAATTTCTTTGCATTTGGTTATTGATCATGGTGTCTGGATTCCCTTGCACCCAGAATGACCTTAACATAATGGTCACCTCCTCTGAGCCACGGCCCCTTCCTCTGTCTAATAAGGAAGTAGTGCCCATCTCATAGGGCTGTTTGAGGATGAAGTGAGCATCTGTAAGCTCTGAGCACCATGACTGGCACACACTAAGCACTCAGCAATGCCAGCACACCCTCACAGGGCACTACCCCGGGCCAGGGACGTGCTAGTGCCTCACACACATGCCTTCGTTGAATTCTCACAACAACCTTGTGAAGAAGGATGTTTAGTAGGGGGTAAATCTTGCTCAAATGGAGGTCTTGCCTTTGCCCTGGACTCCTGAGCAGTGATCTGCATGTCTTTGGGATGTTCTGCTTGAAAAGAGTGTCTTTGTTTACCTGTAAGTCTTGAGCCATATCGGATAATCTAGCAGTGTCATTTATAGTGGGGGTCAAAGCAGCATGATTTCTGAGGGTCTGGGCCAAGGCACTAGAGTCTTGCAGCCCCAAATCAGGATGGACTTGTGGTTTATCAGAATCTTGGGTGGGAACCGTCTTTATTCAGCCTGTGTGGTTTGCTGTGTTCAGCCAGAGAACAGGCATAGGCTGATGTGTATGTTGGGCGAATTGGGAACCACATAGGGGACTTCTCCAGTTGATTCAAGATGCCGCATGAACCCACAAACACCATGGGGTTGTAGGAGTTTCCCAGAGAAGGAGACTGAGAGCCATGGAGATAAACAGAGGAAGGAAAGAGGCAAGGCGGGGTTCTCCCTCAAAAACTACCTTCCAAGGAATGATTTCCTGCGACCAGTGTTCACCCCAGAGCCCTAGTCCCCAGTCTGCTCCACCATGACCTGGAAAATGGCACAGTAGGAAGCTTCAGGGGTTAGTCCCTCCACCCAAACAACCATTAAACTAGAAAAGATGATCAGAATCAACTATTTCAGAACTCTAAAATCTGATCAGACAGTTACAGCAACTAGGGACTGCTTGATGAAGGTAGAGGCTGCTGAAATTCAGTAAGAGAATTCTGCATGTGAACTAGCTACTATCCCCATTCCTCAGCCCTGTCACAGCTGTAGGGACAGCAGTCGTGTTCCTGGAGTGGCTGACTAGTGCCAGGGCGAAAGGTAAGGGCCTTGTCCTGCAAAATTGGTGTTGTGAACTGTGGTCTGTTTGTTGGTTTCCTGAGGGACCTGCAGACACTTGCTTTGTTCCAAGCCCTTTAGGCAGCAGGGGCTTCCCTGGTGGTGGCTATAGGAAGACTCAAAAAGACACATCCCTTTTTAAAATTTGTGTATAATCCTTTGCATATTCTGCTGAATGCAGTTTGCTAGAATTTTGTTGAGAATTTTGCATCTACATCCATGAGGACTATCTTATGGATTTAAAGAGATCTCTGATAAGTCACTGGCTGACTTAGAGATAAATGGAACAAAACTTCAGTGACCACACCTAACAAGGAAAACAGAATTTGGAAAATAATTTGGAAAAGTACAATAAATTGGAAAATAAGTAAAGTATTCCAGCCCTCAACAAGCAAAACTCAACAATCTCTAAGGAGGGAGAGAATATGATTTCCAGGTTTACCACATCATAATACTCACAATGTGCAGTTCTCAACAAAAATTTACAAAGCGTACAAAGGAAGAGGAAATTATGGCCCATTTGCAGGAAAAAATAATTTGATGAATCTGTTAGGAATCCTAGACATTGAGATTACTAACCAAAGACATTAACTCAATTGTCTTAAATATGCCCATTGAGCTAAAATAAACCATGGGCAAAGCACTAAAATAAATCAGGAGACCAATGTATGAACAAACAGGGAGCGTCAATAAAGAGACAGAAACTATAAAAAGGAGTCAAATAGAAATTTTGAAAATGGAAAGTACACTAGGTGTAATGAAAAATTCACTAAAGGGATTCAATGGAAGATTTGAACAGGCAAAGAAAGAATCCATGAACTTGAACATATGGAATTGAAATTATCCAGTCTGAGGAGTAGAAAGGAAAAAGAATGAAGAAAAATGAACAGAGCCTGAGGGATCTGTGAGACACCATCAAGTGTACCAACATACACATCATGGGAGTCCCAGAAGGAGGAGAAAGCAGAAAGGGACGGAAAAAATATTTGAAGAAATAATGGCCAAACTTTGCAAATTGGTGAAAGACATGAATCTACACATCCAAGAAGCCCAATGACGTCCATGCAAGATAAACTCAAACAGATTCACAAGACACATTTTAGTCAAATTGTTGAAAGCCAAAGCTAAAGAGAGAATCCTGTAAGTAGCAAGAGAGAAGACACTCACCACATACAAGATCCTCAATAAGATTAACAGCCTCTTTCTCATCAGGAACCATGGAGGCCAGAAGGCAGTGGGGTGACACATTTAAAGCCCTTAAAGAAAAAAGTCAATCAAGAATTCTATAGCTGGCAAAACTATTCTTCAAAAATGAAGGAGAAATTAAGACATTCCCAGGTAAACAAAAGCTGAGAGAGTTTATTACTAGTAGACCTACTCTACAAGAGAAGCTAAAGGGAGTCCTTTAGGCTAAAATAAAAGTACCCTACTTTGACCAATATAATGTGGCCAGAAGTGACATTGTGCAGCTTCCAAAGATAGCCCTTAAGGGGCCCCTGTGGCTTCCATTTTCATCCTTTTGGATCCCTGAGCTGCATGTAAAAGAAGTTCGACTATCTGCTGGAGAGACATGTGATGAGAGGGAGGCTGAAAGACTATGAGCAGAAAGAGGACACAGCTTTCCAAATATCCCAGCTGAAGGGCCAGATATGCGAGTGAGGCCATCCAGAACCCTCCAGCTCAATGCTGCTTCCCGAGCAACATCAGTCAACACCACGTGGCACAGATCAACCATCCCAGCTGAACCTTGCCCAGCCACCCCACCAAACTATGAACAAATGAAATGGCTTTGTTTTAGCCACTCAGTTCTGGGATGCTTGTTACATAGCAACGGGTAAGTGAAGTGAAACCTTCATTACTATTTCAGTAATTTCCCCTGTGATTTACTAATTATCTAGAGTTTACTTAATAGTTTGTTTTACTTGTTGAGACATTAAAGATTTTCAAAAAAGCTCCTATTTTGTCGTTCAGTGATGTTTAATTTTATGATGTTTTGGTGAAAGAACACAGTCTCCTTGATGTTGGATAATGGGGAATTATTGAGGCTTTCTTTGTAGGCTAGTACACGTTCTATTTTTGTAAATCATAACTGCTTTATATTTTGAGATCATATTATTAGGGACACATATCTTCATTATTATTATTATATCTTCCTTATGTAGTATTTTCTTTTACTAGGAATAGTTCTGGGTGCTTGAGATACAATGGAGAATACTATTCCACATCATTCTTTGACCATTAAGTTGGTATTCACCTTCAAATATTTCTAAAGGATCAATAATAAAAACCAAATTTTGATCAACTATGATACAGAAAAGACTGAATAAGTTTTCTCTCCTCTAGAAAATGATACTACAAAACCATTTGATCATAGGAATTGGTAATCAAAGAGTATGAAGACAAAAAGTGTAGGGAAGAAACAATATAGAGACATTCTAGGCAATTAATTAATTAAAATATTATGCATTTTCTGGACTTTGTGATGATTTTGGTATTCTATACTCTTTTAAACATGTCATTTGTTATTACTCTTTTTCTCATTTAGATTTCTATTTATAGTTCTTATTTCTTTTCTCATTAGAACAATCAGGTTCATATCTAAATTTACATTAGTAATCTTGTATTCTTTTTTTTAGAAGCTGAATACTCCACACACCTGGTCCACCCCTGCCTCTGTCTCTGAGGGCCATCTCAGGTCCTCTCCTTCCCTCTCTCTTTCCCTCCCTTCCTGCCTCTCTCCTTCCCTCCATTTCTCCTCCCCTTTCTCCTTCCCCCTCCCCCTCCTTCTTCCTCTCTCCTCCTTTGTCTGGGTTCCTCTCTGTCTCTCTGTCTTTCCAGGTCTGCTCCTCTTTCTTTCCTCTATCTTTCTCCATCTGTCTGTCTCTCTCAGTCTGTTTCGGTTAGATGCCCACTGAGTCTCCCTCTCTGTCTCTTCGTCTCTCTGTCCTTCTGTCTCTGCCTCCGCCTCCCTTTCTCTGACTCTTCCTTTATCCATCTCTGGCTCTGATTTCCCACCCACATCTCCATCTCTTTGCAGATTGACAGACCTGCCTCACCTACTCGCTTCCCCAGGCCCTGGCACCAGCAGGAGAGGCTGACAAAGGACCCCAGGGTTTGGTGGTGCTGAGGGGCCAGGATCTGAGATTCTTCTAGTTTTCACACCTGGAGAGAGGAGGGGAACATTCACAGAGGCAGCAACTCCAGGGAAGCTTGGCAAGGAGGCAGTATGCAGAAGGAGGAAGTTGAGAATCACAGTGGCTGGGTCAGAGCACCAACACCTAGAAGCAGGAGCTGGGTGCTGGAAACTGGGGTCTGGAGCCAGGAATCTGAGACCAAGAACCTTGGATCTGGAACTGGATTCTGGAGTTTGGTCCATCAAGTCTGCAGATCAGGGTCTGGGCTGGGGGTCCGAGTGTGGGAGCTGGACTCTGCAGTCTGTTGTTTGGAATCTAGAATCAGGAGATAGGTCTTTGAGAGCAGACTCTGCCCTCCAGAGGCTGGGGTTTGAGTCTTGGGCTTGAAATCTGTATTCTAGAGCAGCAGTTCTCAAAGTATGGTTTGTGGAGCCCTGGAGGGGTTCCTGAGACCCTTTCAGGGTGTCTGTGAGGTCAAAAAACAGTTTCATATTAATCCTAACACATTATTTACCTTTCTCGCTCTCATTCTCTCACAACTGCAAGGTGGAATTTTCCAGAGCGTACATGCCATGTGATATCACAGCAAATTAAACACAGAACCAGATAGAAGAATCAATCCAGCTGTATTCTACTAAGCCAGACATTAAAAAGGCTTGCAAAAACGTAAAGCATTATTTTCTCAATGTTTTTTTTTGTCTCAGAAACTATAGTTATTTTTCATTAAAAAATGTTAGTATATATTTATTATTGTTGTTTTAAAGTGAATTCATGAATAAATATTTTAAAGGTATCTCTGTTCTAATTTCCAATATGATCAATATCGATAGATACGACCCACATAAAGAAAAAAGCTCTTTGAAGGTCCTCAATAATTTTTAAGAGTGTAATGGTGTCCTGAGAAGAAAAGATTTGAGAATCTTGTTCTAGAGGTTTTCCTGAAGTCTAGAGTGTGAGGAATATAGGACCTGGAGCTTGGATTCTGGAGTCTAGAATCTGGGATTTGGAGTTAGAGTCTGAGGCTTGGCTTCAGCGGTGTGGGGCCAGATTCTGGAACACGGTCCTGACATGCTGGGTCTGTGCTTCAGGGCTTTCTGTCTGCCCGGAGTCCTGGAGTCTGGCCTTGAAGGGTCTAGAGTCTGGAGTCTGTGATCTGAATTGTATTGTCTCTAGCTGAGGATTTCCAGTTTGGCTTCTGCTTTCTAGAGCCAAGAGTCTGTAATCAGAAGCCTGGTGGCTACAGGCCCGAGGAGAATCTTGAGGCCTGGAGCCACAGATCTGTGTCTGGAATCAGGGAGTCTGGAATCAAGGAGTCTGGAATCTGAAGTCTGGAATGAGCTTGGGACCTGGAAGACTCAAGTCTGGATTGTGGAGTACAGCTTATGGGGACTGGTGTCTGGATCTGTATTTTGGAATCTGCATCTTGAATTTGTTGTTGTTACATGCTGTCAAGTTGGCTCTGAGTCCTGGCGACCCTATGGATGAGTGATGTCCACAGTGTCCTGTCCTCGACAGCCCCACTCAGCTCCTGTAGATTCATGCCTATGGCTTCCTTTACGGAGTCAATCCAGCTCATACTTGGTCTTCCTCTTTTCCTGCTGCCTTCTACTTTTCCCAGCATTATTGTCTTTTCCAAATTTTGGAAAAATTGTCTTTTCTTGAATTTAGAAATCTGGATATCAGCTCTACTTGATCAGGATGTATCATTTTAAAATACACAGTTGGATTTGGTTCACTTACATTTGTTTAATATCTTTCTCATCTATATGCAAATCGAAATTGGTCTATAGTATTCTTATACTGTCATTACCCAGACTTCAAAAAAAAAGTTGGGCTCAAAAATAAATTGCAGCTTCTTGTCTTTTCCTTCTTTCTAGAAGAATTTGTTTAAGATAAGAATTATCTGTTCCTTGAAAGTTCAATAACAGTAAAGGAGATTTTTCAGGTTATTATTCAAATATCTTTAATGATTACTGTACATCCAAATTTCACATTTCACATAGCACATGTGGCATTTTGCATTTCTCCAAAAATTTAGTCATTTCATGTTTTCAAATTTATTTTACTATTCTTTTATGATTAAAAAGAAGTCTGTTTATATTTATTTACCCTTTTATATTCTGCATTTTAAAATTAGTGTTACCTGAGGTTTGTCTCCATTTTTAATTAATTTATTTTCTTTTGGCAGGGGAAGATTCGCCCTAAGCTAACATCTGTTGCTGATCTTCCTTCTTTTTTCTTCCTCCCCCTCAAAATCCCAGTACATAGTTGTGTATAGTTGTAAATTCTTCTAGTTCTTGTATGTGAGCCACCACCACAGCATGGCTACTGACAGATGGGTGTGTGTTTCCACCCCTGGGAAGTGAACCCTGGCTGCGGAAGTGGAGTGCACCGAACTCTAACCACTAAGCCATCAGGGCTGACTCAATCTTTTTCTTTTCTTTTTTTTTTTTTTTATGAAAGACCATGAATTTTTGTGTCATCCTTGCACAGGGGCCATGCTAATCTTCTCTGTATTGTTCCAATTTTACTATATGTGCTGCTGAAGCAAGCACTATTAATATTTTTATTAAATTGAGGTATAATTGACATACAACATTATATTAGTTCCAGGTGTACAACATAATGATTAGATAGTTGTATATATTGCAAAATGATCACCACAATAAGTTTAGTTAACATCCATCACCATACATAGTTACAGAACTTTTTTCTTGTGATGTGAACTTTTTGTGTGTGTGTGTGAGGAAGATCAGCCCTGAGCTAACATCTGTTGCCAATCCTCCTCTTTTTGCTGAGGAAGATTGGCCCTGGGCTAACATCTGTGCCCATCTTTCTCTACTTTATATGGGACACCACCACAGCATGGCTTGACAAGCAGTGCATTGGTGTGTGCCCGGGATTCAAACCTGCGAACTGGGGGCTGCCGAAGCAGAGCGTGTGCACTTAACTGCTACGCCACCGGGCTGGCTCCACTTGTGATGTAAAATTTTAAGATTTACACTCTTAGCAACTTTTAAGTATGTAATAAAGTATTATTAACTATGGTCACCATGCTGTACATTACATCCACAGGACTTATTTATTTTATAACTGCAAGTTCCATTATTAATCTTTGAAGGAAACAGAGAAATTAATTGTGATGATGTCCCTACCTTGGAGAGAAGGAACTTTCATTAATCCCTTCACCCTTCCTGCCTTTGGGGTTCTCTCAGACCTCCCTCATGTTGCCAGCCTCCTGTACTCTCTCTCTGCCCTCTCCCCTCCGTGCCCCTCACCTGCCCACTGCACCTACCTAGAGCCCCTGACTACCTCTGGCTCCTGCTGGCTAGGTGCAGCCTCAGTACCCAACTTTTTGTCAAGAACTGTGAAGGTTCCCAGATTTTACCAATTTGCAAACAAATAAGGTAGCCTGCCACAATTTCATGGATACCTGCAGAACACACGAGACTCCTGGGTCAGAGACAAAGGACTTTATTAATCACAGGACAGTGGGCAGCATGACCTTTGTGTTTACATTGGTTCCCCTTGACCCCACATCCCATTGATGTGATCAGAGCAACCCAGTGGATGCTGTGCACACAGTGGCTTGTGCCACAGCTGAGAAACTTGAGCTCAGGAATCCTCAATCTTACAAGGGACTAGGAGCAAAACTGCCTGAACTTTGCCCTGGAGAGAGATTTTATCTTTATTATCCTGGACCGCAAACAGACCTGCTCTGCAGGGACATATTATATTTACTACCCTGGGCAGTAAACAAATCAGTTGTAAGGGAGACATTATCTTTATTATCTAGGACAGTAAGGAAACTTACTATGAAGGAGATACTATCTTGAAAGGCTGCCTGATATACAAACATCCTTGAAAAGACCAGGAAAGAAAAAGTTTTTTTTTTTTTTTTTTTTTTGTGAGAAAGATCAGCCCTGAGCTAACATCCGTGCTAATCCTCCTCTTTTTGCTGAGGAAGACCGGCTCTGAGCTAACATCTATTGCCAATCCTCCTCCTTTTTTCCTCCCCAAAGCCCCAGTAGGTAGTTGTATGTCATAGTTGCACATCCTTCTAGTTGCTGTATGTGGGACGCGGCCTCAGCATGGCCGGAGAAGCGGTGCATTGGTGCGCACCCGGGATCCGAACCCGGGCCACCAGCAGTGGAGCGCGCGCACTTAACCGCTAAGCCAGGGGGCCGGCCCAGGAAAGAAAAAAAAGGTTTTAATGCTGAGAAGACACACAGAAACGTGAAAGACCCACGGAGAATTGTCTCTCAAGGCTGTTCAACATGAGCTTTCTACCCCTGTCTGAAGGACAACCGCATCACTCCATCGTTAGACACTGTCTACCACACCCTGGGTCCCCACTACATAACCAGGGTTCTAGGTCCAGTTCCCCACCATGTTGGGCATAGTATTGGCATTTGTTCTGGCCTATGTGAGTGTGGACCCTTGAGTCGTGTCTCCCCACATTGGGTGCTTTTGGTGGCACAGTGCAAAACTGGGAATGAGGGCAAGGCTCAGAATCCTGAGTGGGTGTGTGGCTGGGGATCAGAAGTCTTGGGTTTGAGAGGGGAAGTAGCTCAGATTCCTGGGTTCTGAAGGAGGATGAGGTTGAAGGTGAAGGTCCTGGGTGAGGAAGGGTGTGGGTTGCAAACTCTTAGGTCCCTGAGGGATGAGGGGGGGAGACTGGTAAGGTCCCATTTCCTGAGACACTCATGTGGGAATGGCCTATGTGGTGGGGTCTAAAAATCCTGTATCTTGAAGAAGGAAGGGTTGGAACCTGGGGGTTGAGTTCCAGGTGTGTGTGTCTTGAGATTCCTTGGTCCCCAAGGGGCAGGGGCTGGAATCATTGGCTCCAGGGTCTGCAGTGAAGGTAATGGGATCTCCAGATTCCCAAAGAGTTAGAGGAACAATGGTTGCCCACTCTTTGATTTTTCCATCTACTTCTCACTCCATTTACAAGCAGTCACCTGCACACTCAGCTCCAGGAGGGTGTGTTGGGTGAGCACAACCTGCGTGTGCGCGGTGGCCCAGCACTCTTGTGGGCTGTATCAAGCATCCTCCAGCAGCCACACTACGAGGGCACAGCTGCTGCCGTGATGTCATGATGCTGTGACTAGCCCTGTTTGCCTGTCCGCATCTCTAGTCACATGGTGCTGCTCACATCTGCCCCTTTGTGAGTGCAGCCTGCATAATGTTTGCCTGAAACTTGGGCTCAGACAAGAAGCAAGGGACCCCCAGGGAGCAAAGGGTTGCAAGGTGCTTGAGAATGGCCAGGTGTCAGCTATCCATGAAATTTCAAGGGCTTCTGGATGGAGTGGTCATGGCCCGAACTTATGGGCCCACTCTAGGTCCACTCCTCCCCAGTGAGTCTCCCAGATACATTGAATTGTGCCAACATCAGCATTATCTCTGCCACATCTTGTAACAAAGACTACCCAGGGCGCCAGATGGACAGCGTGGTATGTGCAGGCATGAAGGGTGGAGGCATGACAGCTGTGAAGTCAGAGCCAAGGGGGACCCAGTGAGTGGGGGGAGAGGGAAGTGGGCAGGTTTGAGAGTCGGGAGCAGTTGGATTCGATTTCCTTTGGCAGTAGAAAATGGGGGTGTAGGTTTGGGGGTGGAGTATGAAGACCAGTTAGAATGGAGGGTGCGGTTGGAGTTGGGTTAGAGATGGGGATAGGATTATGCTTAGGTTGGGTTTGGGACTGACAATCTGGGGGTGGTTTAGGATGGCATGGGTTGGGATTGGAATTGGGTATGGGTTTGGTTTGCTGTTGAATGGGAAGTATGTGGGGGTTGAATTGGGATGGGGATAGGTTTGGTTTGGTATGTGAAAGACATGGAGATAGGTGTTGGGCTGTGTTGAATGTGACGATGGGCATGGGTTTGGTTTGATTTTAAATGGGGGAAGATGTGGGGGTGGGTTAGGTTAGGTTAAGCTGGGTTGGGTTGCAGTTGTGTGGGGTAGAGTTGGCTTGGATCGTGTTAAATAGGGTTGAGTTGAGTTGGTTTGGGGTTATGTGTGATATGGTTGGATTGGGTTGGGTTGAGCTGGTTTGGGTGTGGTTGGGTAAAGTTTTGGTTGGGGTTGTGGGTGGGGATTAGGATGGGCTTGGGGACTCTAGGTCTAGGAGGCTCTCACTCAAGCTGAGGCAAACTTCCCTTCACGGGATCCTTCCAGGGAACCCTTGATCTACGTGTGGAGGAGGTCAGGCCACTGGCTGAACATATCCCTCTATCCAGTCCTTATGGTCTTAAATTGTGTCTATCTGAGTCCACTTCTGTCCCCCTCACTATATTAGGAGTTTCTCTGGTTCCTCACCTAAGAAAGGAAGAAGATTTTATCAGGTTCTCAAGACACAGCTGGGGCTGGATCCTTGTTAGCTGCTCTGGTTTTACTGAATAGCTGAAACAACCAACTTGTTAGAAACCTAGGCAATCTTACAGCGTTAATAGTGGAGGCTACAGGGCTCTCATTCCTGATTCGCTTCTGAGACCTTGGAAGGTGATTTCCAATGCTAATTAGTCTTGAGTTGCGTGAACCTGGTTCCTGAGATCTAAATATTTTATTGCAGAAGGGACATTGGATTTTGAGCGAGGATGCCCTTGACTTGAGAGGGCAGGTCAATAGGGATCATTCCTGGGGCATTGAGTGCACAGATCTGGAGCATGAGGAGTGGGGGTCATTGAAATCTCACATTGTTTGAAGGACGTTGGATTTTGAAATGCTAGAGAACTAGTTCTGGGAGACTCCTGGGTTTTCATATTTATGGGTTAGGGGGTGGTAGGTATGTGGGTCTGTGGGACCATAAGATTTTATTGTGAGAGGAACCATAGACCTGGGGAAGTCGACTCTGGGTGCGGAAGTGCAAGACTCAGGGAGGTCAACTGCAAGGCTTCTGTTTCAGTGACATGAGAGGTTGGGGTGCTGGCCTCAGCTCAGAGTGCTGCAGGGGTCAGGGAGCCTTGCAGCCCCACGACACTAGTATTCCAGTGTACACCGGGTCTTGGAGGGGCAAAGGACTTACTCGGGGTTTAGGCATTTGAGGCTCTGCATTGAGGGTCAGTGACTGTTCCACCCTTTTTCCTGTTCACCCCGGGCCTCTCCTCTCTGGCTTTGTTCCCTAGATCAAGGCTTAATGAGCCTCAGACCCTACCCCATCTGGTCTCATCCCCTGGGAATGCATCCAGGTGATCTAGTACCTGCAAAACAACAGGTACTGGCTCTCCCTCTCCTTCCACGGCTGTGGGGTTGGGAGGGGTTGTCCAGCCTCCAGCAGCAGGGGCAGAACCTCGGCCAGCATCTGGGTGCCAGCAGGGCAGGGGTGGGGGAGGGAGGGTTGAGAGCTTTTAAAGCTTCCTCAGGGAGGCTCCCCAGTTCCTAGCTCACCACCTGCGTGCCCCAGGACACCTCTGTCACCATGTGGTCCTGGTTCTGTGCTTCGTTCTGTCCCTGGTGGGGACTGGTAAGACAGAGTGGTTGGGGGATGCACGAGGGGAAGGGGGCTTTGACTCTCATGCTGCCCTCATCCCCCCATAAGTCTTTCCCCTCCCACCCAGCACCCCACATGCGTCCCTCCAGCAAACAATGCACCCCAGGCCAGGGTACCAGGCTCTTTCCTGACTCTCCCATCCCCACCCTAAAATCCTATCCCAGCCCCTCCTCCTTGTCACCTTCCCCACAATCCTGATTCCCACACTAGTCCCTGCTCCCTCCAAGCAACCCCCAGAACTTTCTACTCTTCTCCACCTAATGCTCTTCTCCAAGTCCCTTTACCAAAGGGGCAGATCCTGGACCCTTTCTGTGTCTCTTTATGGGGCTCAAAACCTTCTAGGATCTCCCCTAATGCCATCGGTTCCCTGGACCGTGATCACTGGTCTGACTCCTGAGCCCCTAAATCCCATCTCATCCTACTGATATTCTCATCCCACTGTGAGCTCTCAACCGTCTCCCTAGACCTTGACTTCTGCCCCCAATCCTGTTCCTAGGAACCCAAATTCCATCAGATACTCTGCTTCTTCCCAGACAACCTGTCTGGCCTGAGACAACAAATGGGTCCCTCAAACTGGCATTGGGGTTCTGAAAATTTCTCCTCCTCCCTAACTCTTGGCCTCAGACCCTCCATTCGATGGGAGCCTTTTCCCAGGAAAAACATGCAGAACCCCCAACCACAACTGCCAGCTCCCCCAGAACCGATTCCCCAAATCTGCATCCTTTTCAGAACCTCAAAAGCCCAATCCAGGCCCTACACATTTCCTCAGCCTGGGGTCCCTAAGCCCTCCAATGCTTCCTCTCCCAGCAATGGATTCTCTCCTAAGGGGCTCTTACGCTTATCCTCATAGAACCCACATCTTCACCACAGCCTCCTGTCCCCCAGCCCAAGGCCCCAAATCACCCAACCCCCACACTCGATGCTGCTCCAGACGCCGTCTTGTTGTCTCCACCCTGGTCCCTGGGTTGGCTCTGCTCTCAACATCAAGTCTCCCCACCCAGGACCAGCCACCAACCCACAATCCCAGGGATGGTTCCAGAATTCCAGGTCTTTCCCAATACCCATTGCCCATGTCCTCCGACCCCCCAGCCTAGTCCTCTGCCCCTATATCCCTCCAGCCCCACAGCACAGCACCCTCTGCTAGCGCAGTCCCCTAGCCTCTCCTGACAGTCTCTATACTCACCCCTGACCCAGCACCCCTTTCACAGGTATCACACCCCCCGTCCAGTCCAAGATCGTAGGAGGCTGGAGGTGTGAGAAGCATTCCAAACCCTGCCATGTATTCTGTACCACCGCAGCCAGCTATAGTGCGGGGGTGCCCTAGTGCACCTCCAGTGGGTGCTCACAGCCGCTTACTTCAAGAGTGAGTGAGTAGGGGCAGAGGGTCTGTGGTGGGGGGCGGCGTCTGTGCTCCTACAGGAATGCTCAGCCAGGGCCATTGCCCTGGGATCACCTCAGGGGAGGCTGGGGGCTGAGGGAGAGAAGGATGGGACTGGTCCAGGTCCCATGGAGAGAGGCAGGGCTGAGACTGGACGACCCCAGGGAAGCTCCCCCACGGCTGCCTGGTCTCCCTCTGTGTCTCCCTGTGTAACTGTCTCTGTCTTCTTGTGTCTCCCTCTGTCCCATCTCTCTGTGTCCCCCAGTGTAACTGGCTCTGCTGTGTGTCTCCTTGTGTGACTATGATTTGTCTCTGTCTCCCTCTCTTTTGTCTCCATGTCTCTGTGTCTCTCCCCTCTCTGTCCATCTCTGGGTCTCTCAGCCGTCACCCCTGTCTCTGTAGGTCTCACCCTCCATCTCTCTGCACCGTCTCTGTCTCTGGTCTCTGCCTCACTCCCTCTCCCCCATCACCACTGAGCACAGTCACCCCCAGGATGGGACTGTGGGGGACCCCCAGAGAAAAGGAAGGGATCATCCTCAATGTGTGTGTATGGTGTGTGTGTCGGGGGGGTCTTCTCAGGCTGCCCAGCCCCTCCCTCCAGGACAACCGTCCATCCAGGGGGACACAGGGAAGGGCTGGTTTCAGCTGGCGCTGGTGGGGGCAGTGGAGGAAGGAGGAGGAGGAGGAGAAGGGAGAGAGGTGCTGGGTGGGAGGGGCCCGCCGGCCTTGGGGAACCGGCCCCACAGCCCCAGCTGCAGCTGAGCTGGTCTCAGGCCCCCTCCTCCCTCCTGCCCCACCCCCCGCCCTGCCTCCCTCTCCCCCTCACACTCTGTCTCCCCCTCCCCTCCTCTCCTCTGTTTCTCCTTCCCTCTTTTTACTTCCTCCGTCCCTGCTCATTTTGTCTCTTTCTGCTTCTCCCGCCTCTTCTGTCTTTTCTCTCCTGCTTCTTCCCTGTGAGGAGTTCTCGCCGTCTGTTCTCCTCCTCCTGTCTCCTTCGTGCTCTCTCTAGCTCACTGTTCTCCCTGCCTTCCTCACTCGCTGTGTTTTTTAAGGTTTCTCTTTTTCACTGCATTTCTCTTAGTCTGTGGATCTGCCTTTCACGCTGTCACATTCTTTTTTTTCTCACTGTCTCTATTTCTCCATGACTCTAAATCTTTCCTTCTCTCTCTCTCTCTCTTTGTTTTTTTTTTCATTATTTCTCTTTCTTGTTTTGGACTCTCCCCCAGGCTCCTCTGCCCCATCTCCCTTCCCCCCTCCTCTCTCCTCCTCATTCCCTCTGTTGGGAGAGAGGGAGACTCTCCCTCTGCCCTTTTCCTTAAGGTTCTTATGGCTGGCCAAATAATTAACAAGACAGGTTAGCAAGAGAAAATAATACCAAGTTTAATAACATGTATACATGGGAGAAAGCAGGGACACTGCATTTCTCAACACAATAGCAGAAATTCTCGTCTTAAATACCATGTTCAGCCAAAGACAAAGGAGGATGTTGGGGGTGGGGGGAGTCAGTTACAGGAGATTACTACTAAAGCACAGTAAACAAGAGTAAGGTTATTATACAGATTTAAGGCCTCACCTTCCACATTGATAAGTTTCTAGAAATGAGGTGGAGGTCGTCCCCCCTCTTCCCAATACAGAGAGGGAGATATCTTTACAAATGGAGATTTCCCTTATAAATGTAAATGTCTGTCTGGCAACTCCTTGCAGGGCCATCCAGAGAATGTGGCCAGAGAGACAGAACTTCCGATAAGATGGGCTTGTTGGTGCCTTTCCTATTGTAACATCTATTTTACATTATCATTACAGCCATCATGATAGAAGATCTGTTCCAGGAAGGAGCTACCATGTCAAATTCTTTAGGCAGTTAGTGGGGGAGGTCAAATGTCCCTCAGAGAAAACAATCAAGGTAATGTGGGAGATCAAGATTTGGCCACCCTAAAATATATCTCTTTACCTTGATTGTTTTCTCTGAGGGACATTTGACCTCCCCCACTAACTGCCTAAAGAATTTGACATGGTGGCTCCTTCCTGGAACAGATCTTCTATCATGATGGCTATAAAGATAATGTAGGATAGAGGTTACAATAGCAAGGGCACCAAGCCCCTTTTATCAAAAAACTCGGTCTCTCCCTGACCACATTATCTATAGATGACCCCGAAAAGAATTGTCCTCCTGCCCTCTGAAGTCCCAGGCCACTACCCACCCCCAACACGTTCCTCGCCTTTAGCTGCAATACTTAAGCAAGCAGCTTAGACAGAAGGACGAGTTGCTCATTTCTGAGTTTCTCCCATGTATACATGTTATTAAACTTGGTATTATTTTCTCCTGTTAACCTGTCTTGTTAATTATTTGGCCAGCCAGAAGAACCTTAAGGGAAAGGGCAGAGGGAGATTCTCCCTCTTCCCCCTACAGTTTTGGCGTAGTCGCCAGGAGCCACACTGGCTGGCAAGTTGCCTTCTCTGTCTGGAAGACCTGCCTTCTCCCTGGACTACTGCAGATGATGAGATACGGGAACGCCTGACGAAAGCCGGCAAAAGGTAAGACTTCTTACCACGTCAGCCTCCCGGAATCTCTATCTGCGGAGTCCAGTGGAAGGAAGTGGTGAGAATTTTTTTCTCTTTCTAAATTTAGATTGGCAGGAGAAAATATTTGGGAAACTAGTTTCTTGCGCTTTTAGTGACTCTTGGTTTAAATTTGGTAGAGTACTCTTGGTTTTGATCTTGATCCCTTTTCCTCCCAGAGTAGTCTCTGTCTTGTTCTGTGTCCTGAAAACTTGGCTTTGTGACCAGTGAGAATCTTCTCCTTGGTCTCCACCATACGGAAGGTGCATTTACCGGGGTGCACCTTGGTGGCCAGTCGAGCAGACTGGGGTTCGGAACTGTCTCTTTGTCCGGCTGTGCCAAGCTCTCAGGGGAGTTTGTCATAAAGGGCCCAGTCCATAAGGGCTTTTGTCGTCTTAACCTTTGTGGCTTGTTAGTGCTGGAAAAATCCCATTCCAGTATCGCCTGCTCGGTGTCACAGATTAGCGGGTCTGTGACTGGAGGCGTCCCACACTATTGTGGGAGACCAGAGACACCGTTTTACACCATCCTTACCGCCTGTGCAACGAAGGTCTTTACTGTCTCTGAATATCTTTGGGAGTGAATTCTGTGGATCATGGGGGCTACATCATCTGCGCCCTCACCAGGGACGCCTCTGGCATCCATGGTAGATTTATTCTAAGCGTGGAAAGTTACCTCCAGGTCTTTCCTTAAAAAGGCTTATTGGTTCGAGTCACTATTGGAATAAATATACAAATGAAGATCTACTCGTCAATGGCCAGACGACGGATCCATTGAATTGGAAAAACTTCTAAATTAGGGGTAAAAAAATTGTTTTGAGAGCTCTCACATAATTATTTATTTGGTACCTAAGAAAAGGCTAGAAAAAGGAAGGGGAAAATTTGACTAGCCTTCAGACCTTGACTCAGGTTACAATTGAATTGAGAACATGTAAAAGTGTAAGTGTTGATAAGATTATAAAGGTTGGAATGTTTGAGCTAATTTTATATAAAGAGGTTACATCAACTTTGCCTGAGTATGTTTTAAAATGTCTGACTGGGAATGCTTCTCTTGTCCAAAATTAGAAGACCAAGACCTATTGATAAAAATCTTAATGATAACTATGTTTAAAGGTATAAGAAGTGATGAAAATTGCATGAAATTTTGTAGGAAAAAACTGATGTTATTTCTATTACATAACTGATTAACAAAAATAGTAATTTAAATGATGGCTAATTTTATCTAATGTCTTATGAAGTGTTGTAGGCAATCTAAATAATTATTGGGAATAAGTAACTAAATAGTTGTGAAAAAGATGAATGTTGGGTGAACTTTAAACAATAATTATGTGTTATGGTGGTTACAGCTTCCAAACTCTTTTTGGTGACTTTAGAGTTTTGCTAAATTTTATGAAAAAAATTCTCTGAGTATCATCATTTCCAAATAAGATAAGATATTAGACATTGATTGCTAAATGTACGTTTGTCTACTTTTGGCTTTTCATTACAGGAAAACTAAAAGGTGTTTTGGGTCTATTGGTAAACATGTGTTTTATTAAAAGATTGTACTATAAAGTAACATATTTCTAGAAATTATGAAGTGTTTATAAATTTTCCAAGCCACAAGTTACTAATGTAAAAGAAAGTTTATAATTGTTTACTTAGGTTTTACTTACAAATTGGGGTTTCTAAGAGTTAAAATTTCTAACTAATATATGTGATTGAAGCTCCTAAAAAATTAAGAAAAATATGTCTATGTACAAGAAAAGTAAGATGTATAAAAGTACAAAGAATGGAAATATTTTGTTTGGTTGATTAAGAAAGATAAATTTGTCCTCAAGTACTAGGAGGGAAAAGAAAGACATGGGACAAATTCTGAATGTAAAAAGAAAGCTATAGAAGGTTTGTGGAGGGAATTCTGGAAAAGGAGTTTTATGCATAGTCAAGTTGGCTAAGATTGAAATGAATTTAATTAAGTAAATGAGTTTTAATATCAAAAGTAAGCTGGTACAAAATTATAATTTGGTCTTATTTGCCTTAAAAGGATGATTTTCTTAAACTTGATAAAGAGGTTACAAAAGATTTTTCTTTACCTTTGAGTAAGTCTACCTAAAAGACAGAAAAAAAAAATGTTAAAATAATTTCCTACGTTCAAAAGACTGAGGTCTCTCTATTAAGGCTTTTTGGACTGTTAATGCTCTGTTTGCTTTGACTTTTTATATTTTTGACAAGCTTCCCCAAAATTCATATCTTAAATAAATTCTTTTTTTTACTTTTTTCTTTGAGAATTTTCAAAGGGCCCTGGAACTTCTCAAAGAAATTTGCTCTCTTCCTATAAAGAGAAAGATACTTAACTTATTAGGCTTATTCAGTATGTTAAATTACATGGAAAGCATTGTCAGACAAGTAATGATAAACCTTCTTAGGTGGTATTATGTGGGCAAATGTTATTGACATAGGTGTTTTAAAATTGTATAACATTACTGAAATTCTGATCTGTCCTGGTTATCAGTCATAATTCTGGTTATTATTATTTTAAAGTGTTGTATGTCACAAAATTAACCAAATGTCTTTGTCAATTGCCATTTTGAGGTCTTGTTGTTTACAGACTTATTTCTTTGCTCTAATGCTTTTGCAAAATATGTTTCAACTTCAGAAAAATTCATGGAAAGGACTCTGATATTTACACTGGAGTACAGGTTTCTGACAAACTTTCTGATCATAAAACTGAACTGGGTAAGAAATTACAGAAATCTGATGGAGAAACTGATAACTTCATGAAGCTGCTAACAAAAAGATTGGGATCAAAAATGGATTACACAGGACTGAATGAACTGATAAGGATGATTATAATTTTTATGATTTTTCATTTGAAGTATTGCTGAATTTTTAACGTTTTGTTTTTTCAGATTTAAGGAAAACTTTTTCTCTTTTCTCCTGAGCTAGCTATGACATAATAATCTGGTAAATGATATTTTTGCAAGTAAAATTGAAATATTTATCTTTTTCTCTCTACCTGATCCCTCCAGGATTTGGAAACTCTTAGTAAGTGAGTATTGTTGTTTTCATGGCAATATAGTTATTTGCATAAGTTCAATAAGAATCTGTTCTCCTTATAACAGGACACAATTGGAAACACTGGTTATATTACCAAGGTTGTGACTGGAACATCATATTTGCGATATAACCATACAGCTTTTGAGGAATAAAGATTGGACTTTATGGAATAAAGCCACGTGGAAATATTGGCCTGGTACCTTTATGTTCCAAGCAGCACTTACCAGGATAAGTAAAGAATGTCACTTATCTGGCAGGTACAAGGAACCTCGAAATATTTTGGGGAAACCTCGGAAGAGAGGAATTCACCCAAGTCTGTAGGTATTGCAGGCAAAGTCTGATGACAAAATCCTTGGCTTGGCTTTCCTGGCCTCGAGAGACCTTTGAAGTTCAATCTGAGATTCCTTATAAAAAGTTCCAGCAAAGCAGATTTAAAAGAGCCTATGTGATCAATTGCTATTCTTGCTGTACTTATGTAAATAATTGGGCCAACTCTATTGGAACTAGACTTATTTTGCAAACTAGTTAGTTTTAATTTGGCCATCTTAATGAAAATGAGGGTGATTTTAGAGAGAAAAATTATATTTCAGTAAAAACTCTAGTATACATTTGCGGATATTAGATCCTAGTTTTGTTGTCTTTTGAGGTTTTTGTTTTATATCTGTTGACTGGACTGGATCCTGATTTCTTCTAGTCTCCTGAAATATCTGGCTACAGATCTCCAAACTAACGTTTTTGGTTTTATCCATCATTTTCATTCGGAATCACTGAGAACTGAACCTGCCCTTTTTCCTGAAGCCTTACAAACTGAAGCTGATGGACTTGATATAAACTTAAGAGATGACCCGATGACATCATCAGAGACATTTTAAACTGCAAAAGATGCTTTGACGCTGACATCTAAAATTCTTCTTCACTGGCTGTCCTCTGAGCTCAAACTGCTTTACAACTTGCTCCAACCATTAACCTTGTTTTTCTTTCGTTTACACAGAAATGCTCCTATTAAATACTTGATTGCTTGCTTCCACAATATAGGCGTAACCTTGAGAGCCCACCTGCATCACCACCTTCTGAAATGAACTTAATTGAACTGATCTATTATCAGGACTAAGAAATGGGTTCAGTGAGATGAAACAATCTACCAACTCAGCTTCTGGACTATGAAACTTCTTTAAGTTTCAAAAGGACTGTGAAACTTAGTTTCAAAGGCGGGACTGTGGGAGATCAAGATTTGGCCACCCTAAAATATATCTCTTTACCTTGATTGCTTTCTCTGAGGGACATTTGACCTCCCCCACTAACTGCCTAAAGAATTTGACATGGTGGCTCCTTCCTGGAACAGATCTTCTATCATGATGGCTATAAAGATAATGTAGGATAGAGGTTACAATAGCAAGGGCACCAAGCCCCTTTTATCAAAAAACTCGGTCTCTCCCTGACCACATTATCTATAGATGACCCCGAAAAGAATTGTCTTCCTGCCCTCTGAAGTCCCAGGCCACTACCCACCCCCAACACGTTCCTCGCCTTTAGCTGCAATACTTAAGCAAGCAGCTTAGACAGAAGGACGAGTTGCTCATTTCTGAGTTTTTCCCATGTATACATGTTATTAAACTTGGTATTATTTTCTCCTGCTAACCTGTCTTGTTGATTATTTGGCCAGCCAGAAGAACCTTAAAGAAAAGGGCAGAGGGGGATTCACCCTCTTCCCCTGACAGTAAAGAGATATATTTCAGGATGACCAAATCTTGATCTCCCACACCTCCATGCCTCTCTCTCTCCAACAATTACCAGGTCTGGCTGGGTCGCCACAACCTGTTTGATGATGAAGACACAGTTCAGTTCCTCCAGGTCAGTGACAGCTTCCCACATCCACGCTACGACCTGAGCCTCTTGAAGAGCCACCCTCAGACCAGATGATGACAGCAGGCACGACCTCATGCTGCTCCGCCTGGCTCTGTCCGCCCAGATAACAGACGCTGCGAAGGTCCTGGCCCTGCCCACTGAGGAACCGTCCTGGGGAGCACCCGCTCTGCCTCTGGCTGGGGCAGCATCGAACCAGATAGGTGTATGTTGGGGGCCAGACCATGCAGCCTGGAGCCCAGGCCCCTGGGTGTAAGGGAGGAGGGCTGGGACCTGCATTCCAGGATCTGAGGGAGGAGGGCTGAAGACATGTGGGTTTGGCCACAGCGCTTTATCTCCTGGGCCCATAGTCATGTATCCATATGATCTCCAGCGTGTGGACCTGTCCAGTGACCTGTGTGACACAGCCTACACTGAAAAAGTGACAGAGTCATGTTATGTGTTGGGCTCTTGAAGGGCAGCAAAGACACCTGTGTGGTGAGCCAGGCTTTTACCTGAAGGCCTTGAGGTGAAGGAAGCGAGGTGACCATGATTCTGGGCTGGAATACGAGAGCTAACCAGGCATCTGTCCCACTGCTTCCCAGCTGTAGCCCCCCTCCCACCAGTGCCTCAGCTCTCTCCCTGGTGCCCCCTTCCCCTTCCCACATCCCCAACCAGGTACCACCTGCATCTCACTCCCCCACATCACCCTTCACCCCTTCCTCCATGCAACATGTGTTCCTGAGCATCTGTGTGCCAAGCACTGTCCTAGCTCCTGGGAGGACAGCAGTGACCTGACAGAGAACAGTTCCCTCAGTGGAGCTCTCATTCTGGGGAGGAGAGACAGATAGAAACAGTGGACATGACACAGAAGTGAGGGCGCGTGTCAGGAGGTGATGGTGCTGTGGGGGTGGGAGGAGAGAAAGCAGAGCCAGGGAGGTATCGGCTGTGACCGGGGAGGAGACCTCCTGCAGAAGCTGAGCAGACACCTGCGGCAGGTGAGGGGGAACCGTGTGCAGCAGGGGAAGGGCAGAGGGAACAGCAGGTCAGAAGCCCCGTGGGATGTGGGCCTGGTGTGTGAGGACCGGCGAGGTGAGTGTGGACGGAGCCCAGTGAGCAGGGGAGAGGGGGAGGTGACAGCAGAGGGAAGAGAGGGGCCTGTCCTGCAGGGCCTCCCCTGGGGCCACGGGGAGGACTTTGCTGTTCCTCTGAGTGACCCGGCAGCTGTGGGCGGTGCTGAGCAGGAGCAGGACAGGGTCTGACTTGGGTGTCACAGGTCCCTCTGGCGTCTGTGTGGGGTCAGAGTGCAGGGGGAGGAGAGGCAGGGGGCCCAGGGGGGTGAGGACGGGGCTGACAGGGTGGTGGCAGGGAGGGGGAGACGGGGTCCACTCCCGACACCTCTAAAGGAGCCCACGGGATTCGCTGACCGAGTGCACGTGGGAGTGAGAGGCAGCGAGGACTCAAGATGATCCTGAGCTTTGAGCTGAGTGTCAGCTGAGCAGCTTCAAGGAGCCGTCTACACCCCCTACCACACACACACACACACACACACACACACACGCACGCACACACACACACACACAGCCCTGCACACTCACCAAGTCCTACTTGAACTCAGCGTTTTCCACCAAATGTGCTCCTTCTCCTCCCCTTGGGTCCTCAATCCACCAATATCTCTCCCTCTATCCCTCCCTCCACGCCTGGCCCCTCCTGCCCCCTGACTCTCACTGATGCCCCCCCCCGTCCCACTGTCCCAGCCCCAGGTCAGGCCTTGTTCCCACCTGGACCCTCGCCCCAGCCTTCTTCACATGCTCCCGGGCCTCAGTTTCCTCCTCTATCCCATCCCCCACCAGACCCCAGTGGGTCATTTGATATACAGTACCCACCTTGCCCTCTCTTGCTCGCCCCCCTTCCACGGCTCCCTGGGGCCCTGGGGGGAAAGTCCAGTCAGAGAAAACTTCCTGGAGAGGTGACATCTGAGATGAGCCCTGAGGGTGGGAGGGTCCTGTAGATGGGTCCTGCTCCTCCTCCCCACTGACCTGTCTGCGGGGACTGTCCTTCTGGACTCTGGAATCCCATCCCCTTTGGCCAGGACTTGAGCCACTGTCCCTTCTGTTGGAGTTCCCACCTACCTTCTGGGAGTGGACTCCGGAGACAATTGTCTCTTTCCCAGTAGCTGGGTAGTCACTGTGTGTGACCTGCAAGCCCAGGTCTGAGAGCTGGGGTTCCCCAGACAGTAGTTGGGGCCTACCTTCCTCACTTTCTGTCTCTCCCCCTTTTACTCTTAGGGTGACTCGGGGGGTCCCTGATACGTAAGGGCATGTTTCAGGGTATCACATGATGGGGCAATGAGCCCTGTGCCAAACGTAGAATACCCACCTTGTACACCAAGCTGATGCCTCATCTGAATTGGACCAAGGACATTATGGCAGCAACGCCTGAATGTCCCTGTACTGCCCCCACCCCTTGTAAAGTCAAATACACATCAAATTCTGGTGTCACCCGGCCTTTCTAGACACAAGGCACCTGGAAGTTTGGGATCCACCTGGTGGAAGCTAGAGCCTCCCCAGCCCTTTCAACCTGTGTCCTGAGGTGTAGAGTCAAGGGCTAGGAGGGAAAGGAAGGGGCAAGACATGTGTAGACCAGTGGCTCTTAAGTGGGGACAATTTTGTCCCTCCCCCAACCCTCCCAGAGAACATTGGCAATGTCTGGAAACATCTTTCACGGGTTCTGCAAGGACACACATAAGGAGATGGATGGCCATGTTCTCTGTGGTGGTGGAGAGATGGAGGAGGGATGGGTGTCCACCTTGGGAGAGTGGACAGTGACACGTGGTAGATGCTCTCCATGGAACTTTATGTTCGTTGTACCCTTCACACCATTACCATTCATCCCCACACATATTCCCCCAAATTTCCATCTGTATAAATTGGAAAAATCATGTCATTCTTTTAGGATGTATCACCCATACTCATTGGTCACACTTTATACCTCACCTTTCAGCGCCTAATGAGACTTGAGTCTAGTTATAGGTCTACAAGCAAAGAGGGGTGGAGGGAGTAGAACTTGAGGAGACTCATCAGTGCCTTGCAAGGCATCTACCCGACGAGAGGCCATTATAGGTTCCTCAGGCAAAACAGGATTACCCTCTTCACAGAGGGGTGGAAGGGCTGCATCTACTGGCAAAGAAAACTCAGAGAATTTTGTTCTTCAGTGACCACAGCTTCGTTAGACCCTCCCCATACGTCCTCATTCCAATTTTCAGGATCCCATTCCATCCCAATCATTCCCACACCTGAAAAGCAGACACCATGTGAGGTTGGGAATTCAGTTTGCGTGACAGCCCTTGAGCTAAGCTACTGCACTGAATCCAGAATATCTACTTGGTGGGCCCATGTCAATGAATTTGGTCTGATCCAACTTTATGTTTCTTCTACCATTATGCCACATGCTGAATATCCATTTCCACAAATATTACCCAGATTTCTGTCTATATAAATTGGAAAACTCACGCAGTTCTTTTGGAGTGGCACACACTACCTCACAGGTCACACTTTGTGTGTCACCTTTCAGAGCCTGTTGGTCTTGAGTCTAGTTATAAGTCTAGAAGCAGAAAGGAGTGGTGATGACACTGGGGAGAATCGGCAGTGTCTTGCAAGGCAACTACCTTGGAGAAGGTCATCACGTATCCTTCAGGCAAAGCAGGGCTACTCACCTCAGAAGGGGTGGAAGATCTGCTTCTACTGGCAGAGAAAACTCAGCAGAGCTTGGGAGTTCAGTGTCCCCAGATCCATCAGAATCTGCCCATGTTCCATTTTCCAGATCCCATTCCTTTCCAACAAGTCCCCTCACTTTGATAGTAGACACCGTGTGATATTGGAAATTCAATTTGAGTTGTAATTCAGCCACTCATAGGATGAGACTCTGGGTATAGTTTTCAGAAATCTCAGCTCTGTGGCTATAGGTGGTTAGGGTTTCTTTGAGAGAAGGTATAGGAACTTTCATTCATTTGTGTAGTGTTTGAGCTGGCAATCTGGAGCCCTGAGCTCATCCTTTTCGTTTCCCACTTTTTCCAGCACAAGAAGGAACAAACAACCAATTTCATTATACTCATTACCTTGATAAAAATGTCCTAAGATATCAAATACATGGTCACCCAAAAGTTTGCTTCTTATAAGTATTTGATTAGGAGAATTCATGGGGATATTTTCCATATATCTATTTCCACACTTTGCTATGAGTTATCAGTGCCCACTTTACCACTGGAAATAGATTAGTGTGTTTAAATTTAGTCAGATTAGAGAACCAACTGCAGAATTCCCAGGTCCTCTTCTGAAATCCTGTCCTTAAAATTCTGTTCCACTAGAACCACTCTTGGTCCCAAAATCTGTATTAGTCAAAGTTCTCCAGAGTAACAGAATCTATAACTATATCTATATCCATATCTACATATCTATATCTATAACCATATCCACATCTACATTTCTATCTATCTATCTATCTATCTATCTATCTATCTATCTATCTATCTATCTATCTACCTACCTACCTACCTACCTACCTTTCAATCAATCATCTGGAGAGATTTTACAGAATAGGATCATGTGATTGAGGGGGCTGGAAAGTCCAAAATTTGTAGCGCAATCTGCCTGATGGGAAGACGGGAACTCAGATGAGTCTGAGGACTTTTATGTTTGATCAGAATCATGGGCCACAACCTTGGAAAATAGGACTCAGGCTGGGAAGGGGTGGAGTGAGAAGGAGAGGAATATGAAGAGAGTGTCGGGGATATGTAGAAACAGAATTGTCTCTATCATTGTCCAGCTCCACAGCCAGATGTAAAGAATGGAAGAGGAGAGATGCACACTCAGAAACTGAGCAAGTCAGAGAGAAGCAGAGTCAGACACCGAGTCATAGAGACTGAGTTGGAGACAGAGACACACAGAGAGCAGAGTCCTGGAGACTGAGAGATGGAGGGAAACCTCTGGGTGGTGATGGAGACACAAGGCTACAGAGGAAGAACAAGAGAGACAGTGGGTCCATTAGAGGCACCAGTAGGCCACTCTAGGGCCACCTCTGGACTCCTGGGTCCTACACTGGCCTGTGGTCCTGCGCTGGCCTGAGAGTTGGGGAGAGCACACCTGTGGGTTTATGAGCATCTTGAGTCTGGAATGTCCTGTCCCTGGGACAATGGACATTTTCTCAAATCAGTGATTTTTCAGCCAAAGTCCCTTGGGCTACTCTGATCCCAGGCCCAGGTCAGGGAACCAGGATAGGGGCCAGGAGCATGGATTCAGGGACAGACTCTTGACCCAGTCCCTGAGACCACTCTCTTCCTCTGTTAGCTCTCTCTGTGTATCTCTTGATCTCTTGTCTCCTTATTCCATATCTCTGTTGCAAGCTCCAGCTCCATTTTTCTTCTCTGTCTTTCTGTCTTTGCTACTTTGGAACTGTGTCTTCAAATTTTTGCTTTTCACCCTCTCTCTTCACAGGCTGTCATTCTGTATCTGCTGGTATTGCTTTTTTATTTTGGGCTTGAAGGGTGGAAGGGTACGCTAATTATCGTCCTCTGTTTTCCCCACATTTCCCTTAGTGTTGCGTGCAAAACTCTCCTCATTCTACATTCCTTTGTTCTTTCATTCATTCCGTTATTAAATTATTCTGTTTAATCTCCAAAAACCTCTCCCTCTACCCTCCCATCTCAATGGGAAAATCCTTTAATATGTTTAATGCAGAAACATTTCAATTGATGCGTTCTTGCAAAATCCATACTTTTGTTTCCTGTGTGTATCTTTGTAGTTTACATAGATTGTGTTGAGTTATAAGCCATTTTCCAGTCAACACGGTTTGTTGAAGATCTGCCTATGTAGTTTATGACCAGACAATCTGTTATTTCTGATGGCTGCCTCCCCTGCACTTATCTACACACTTCCCCAAGGACGGATGTCCTTGCTGCCTGCAGCCCCCATTTCCCACCACAACAACGTGACAGTGACTTCTTGTATGGCCCCCGTTTTCAAACGGTGTGAGAATCTTTCTGTGATATTTTCCTCTGATCAGAGCCTGTTGGGTCTTAGGGTATACAGATACTCAGCTAGTGACGTTGATCCAGGTTGATCTTTGCCATGACTACCGCTCTGCAGACTCACTCCCAGCATCTGGAAGGTTCTGGCAAGCCCACACCCATCAGGACCTGGCATTATCTAGGTTTCTAATGTTGGCATGCTGAGAGGCATGCTCACTGTTAGTTCAGTTATATACCAGTGATTCTGAGCATTTTCTCATACGTTTGTGGGCTCTTTAGATTTTCCCTTATGTGAATCGCCTGTTCATATCACATTGCTCACTTTCTGTTGGACGTGTCAACATGTTCTTATTCAGTTTCAGGAGTCTCTTCTGTATTCTAGATACTGATCCTTTGTCGGTGGGTCATAATTGCTATTTTTTATTTCCTTAGTCATGGTGTCCTTGTTGGAACAGAAATACTTAATTTCAATATAATAAAATCCAATATTTTGGGGCTCTAAGATTTGTGTTTTGGGAGTTCTGTCTCAGAAGATCCTTTCTTACCTCTAATTTATGAGTACAGTCCCCTATATTTTCTTGCTGTTAGCTTGTGTTTGTTTCTATATCTTTAACTCTTTTTATCTCTTCTCTGAGTTTTTTTTTTTTAATTATTCTCTCTCTCATTATGTCTCTAATCCCTCTCTTTTTTTGCCTGTTTCTCCACCTCTCCTTCCCACCCCACCCTCCTCTTCCTCTCTTGGAGAACTTCTGACCCTCCACTGGGGGGTGGCAACCGGAGTCAGGCTGCTTGGGTTCAACTGTTACCTCAGATGAGCGACTTTATCTCTTTGAGCCTCAGTTTCCACCTCTAGAAAATAAGGTGAGTGGTTGTCCAGGCCCCACAGGGTTGTGAGGATTCAGTGGGATCTGTGACATTCTTGGCACAGGGTATGTACTTAACAGACAGGAGCTGTGATGTTAATCAGGAGGTGAGCATGTCTTCTGTTTCTCTTTGTGTCCCCCTCTCTCTACAGAGACCTCAGAGCCAGGCTGGGACAAAGCTGGGGATGTGGGAGGCAGAGGACCACGCAGACCAGACAGCTCCAGAGTTCTGTGATGGGATGAGATCCTGCCCACCACATCCTTCAGAGGCTGGGAGAACCTTATGGACACCCTCGTCCTGGACTGCGCCACCCTCAGGTGGGCTGACACATTGGGAGGGATGGTCAGGGCAGCAAAATCCCACCAGATTCCCTCCAGCAGCACATACCATGGCCCAAAGTCAGGATGCCCAGAGCAGATGTACGGGCCATGAACCCTGGGAGGAGAGCACTGACCTAGGTGCACAGGTCCCAGACCCACCCCTGACAACATTCTGCCCCTTGAGGTCCCTGGAATTCTTGTTCTTTCTCTCCCTCTCCCTCTCCCAAATCACTTCGTTCTCTTTTTTCTCACTCTTTCAGCCAACAAGTGTAATGAGATTGACCAGTTGCTCCTAATTGCGCTGGTTAAAGTGGAGAAACAAAGAATTCAGGGCTTCAAATCCTCAGCTCAGGAACGGCATACGTGATCTAAAGATTCTATGTCTGCCCTGAGAGAAACTTTTATCTCTTAGAGCCACAGGGCTGAGATTTCTGAAGACCAAGCCTGGAGTCTTATCCTGTGAATGGCTGAATTACAATGCAAAATGAATATCTGACCTCCCAGGGTGTCTGCTGTTACAATGAGGGCCTGATTGGGAAGAAACAGCATCCTGAAAATTGGAAGAGAGACTAACGGGAAGACCCTGATGAAGGGGAGGAGACTGGAGGAAGAGACCAAATAGAGGATGTGGCCTGAGCTAGGGCTGAGGAGATGGAGAAGATCTAGAAGGCAGACGTGATGTGGCCAGTGTCTGACAGGCTGGGAGGCACCTGGGGTCTGTCCTGGTGCCTGAGGGAACAGTGTGCTCTCCCCAGAGGGAGAACCCAAAATGAAAAGCATGTTGGGGAGGCGGAGGGATAAGAGGGCTGAAAGGAAGTTTCTCAAGGAGCAGGTGGGGTGGGTTTGTGTCTGGAGGGGTCCAGTGGTGGGGAGGGGCTTCTCTACAGCTTACACCTCTCCCCTCAAAGCTCGGCTCAGTCCTGGTCTATCTTCCACCATCTGGCTGCACCCAGCTGGTCCCCCACCTCCCTCCACTTCCATCTGGCCAGGTGCTGCCTCGGTGCCCAGCTGTTGGTCAAGAACTCTGAAGGGTCTGAGATTTTATTGACTTGAAAGCAAATAAGTTAGCCTTCGAGTTTCACGGGTGCTGGGAGAACACACGAGACTCCTGGGTCAGAGACCAAGGACTTGATCACTCACAGTACAGCAGGCAGCATGAGCTTCACGTTCACATCAGTTCACCTTGCCCCCCGAGTCCCACGGGGGTGATCGGAGCAGCCAAGTTGGATTCTGCGCACAAGGTGGTTTGTGCCCCAGCTGAGCATTTGAGCTTAGGAATCAATCTTACGAGGGGGCTGCCAGCGAGCTCTCCCAACCTTTGTCCCCAGTGGAGATATTGCCTTTATTATCCTGGGCCACAAAGGAAACTGCTCTGGAGGGACGTATTATATTTATTGTCCTGGACAATAAATGTGGTCTCAACAGATCTTTTCTGGAGAGATATTATCTTTATTATCTTGGACAGTAAACAAGCCTTCTCTGAGGGAGATACCATCTTGCGAGACTGTTTGACAGACAAATAACCTTGATAGATAGTCCAGAGTAAACATGTATTCATTGCTTTGCTCTGAAGACACATGACAGACCCATGGAGAATTTTCTCCCAAGGTCATTCAGCTTCCACCCTCCACCTCTCCCTGCAGGACAGTGCACTCTTTCCTCCTCATACCCCTCATCCACCACGTCTGTGTGCCTTCTGCTCACCGGAGTTCTAGGTCCAGCTCCAAACAATAGGGGGCAGGATGTGGTCATTTGATCTGTACGTGCAATTCCTGCCCTTGTGTTGCTGTCTGTGTCCGTATGTGGCTTTGACCTTGAGGGGATATATCCATGTTTCCCAGTATAGAGGCTCATAGTCCTGTGACCTTGAAAAATCTCTTTGGTGTGGGGCCGGCCCGGTGGCTCAAGCGGTTAAGTGCGCGAGCTCCGCCGTGGTGGCCCAGGGTTCGCCGGTTCGGATCCCGGGTGCGCACCGACGCACTGCTTGTCGAGACATGCTGTGGCAGCGTCCCATATAAAGTGGAGGAGGATGGGGACGAATGTTAGCTCAGGGCCAAACTGAGAGGATTGGCATCAGATGTTAGCTCAGGGCTGATCTTCCTCGCAAAAAAAAAAAAAAAACCTCTTTGGTGCTTGTGCAGAGTCCTGTTCTGTGTGTGTGTGTGTGTATGGTAGGTGTGCAAGGCCCTACTTGTCTGCTACCTGCCTGCACGTGTGAACCATGTCCCCATATGTGAAACAGAATGAGTGACCTTGAACACCAAATATCTGACTCGAGGGCTGATAAATACGTCCCGTCCTGGCTGTGTGTGTCTCTAGCTGTGTGTCTTTCACCTTCGATGCCCAGCCCTGTGTCCAGGTGTCACCCTGGGGTCTGACCTAGTGGGTCCACATCTGAATGCTCTGCCTCTGGGTTTGTGCCTACAACTTTGAATCACCAGTAAGTGGCTTGTGGATGAGTCAAGTTTTGACCTCGACTATCTTATCTGGGTCTGCATGTATGTCTGAATTTGGCCATATCTCTGTCCACAAACTGAATGTCCACATACATGTATCATATCATGTATCCTTGATTAAAATAACTAATATTAGTTAAGCAGTTACTACGTTCCAGGTATTACAACACACACACATACACACACACACACACACATCTAACCCTTACAACAACCCCCGTTTAACAGATGAGTAAACAGAAGCACACTGAAGTCAAATTCTGGATATAATCACCATATTATAGACCCATGTTTGTGAACATGTCTTTAGGGGCCTGATGTCCCTCCCTTGCGTATGTTATTAAGGACCCCACTTTGTATACCCAGACCTTGCGTACAAGTGTGTGCATCTGCGACATTGGATGTCCAGACCTTCATTGGAGGCTGTGAATTTATGTCTGAGCTTTTATATCCAAAGCTTCATGCGTGTGTGTGTGTGTGTGTGTGTGTGCCCGTGTCTCAACTGTCCATATTTATAAACACATATGAACATCTGTGCTGTGATTGTTGAAGCTGCAATCCATGCACATGTCTAGTGAATTTCAGCTTACAGTGCAGTCCGTATCAGTACCTGAGTGTGAAAGTCTGGTTGTGCATGTATGCAGGTCCACGAAGAATATGACCACATCCATGTCCTCGTGTGACACTGAGTTTGGCTGAGATGTCCAGACTCTGGGACCAAGTCTGTGTGTCATAAATACTGAGTGCCCACATCTGTTTAATATCTGTGACAGATGGGTGACCCTGAATGACTGGCACCAAGTGACCACATGTCTGAACCAGTATCCAGTGTCCTTGCCTCCATCCCAAATCACAGAAAACTTCTTGCCCTCTTCTCCTTTCCCTTTCTCCCTCTTTCAGGGACCTGTAGCAAATGAGATGGGGAGACAAAAGGAGTACGGTTCTAGAGAAAAGAAAAGTTTTAAAAGAGAGAGGACGTTTAAAAACACATCAGGGGGGCCGGCCCCATGGCTTAGTGGTTAAGTACGGGCGCTCCGCTACTGGCGGCCCGGGGTTCAGATCCAGTGGTGCACCAATGCACCGCTTCTCCGGCCATGCTGAGGCCGCGTCCCATATACAGCAACTAGAAGGATGTGCAACTACGACATACAACTATCTGCTGGGGCTTTGGGGAAAAAAAGGAGGTGGATTGGCAATAGATGTTAGCTGAGAGCCAGTCTTCCTCAGCAAAAAGAGGAGGATTAGCATGGATGTTAGCTCAGGGCTGATCTTCCCCACACACACACACAAAAAAACACATCAGGGACTCCTAGAGAAACGTAAGGGAAGGCATAGGTGAAGAATAGGTATAGCAGGGCATAGCCAGGAGATAAAGGGTGAGGAAAAGGACCCTGGGCTCAGGGTTCCTGTACCCTTCTCCCAGTGGCACATGGCAGACAGGGTCTGGGGAGGTGAGGAGTGTGCCCCACTCAGCCTCGGCCTGCCCTAGCCCTCTATGAACGTCGCAGTTGTAACCGTGGCCCCTCACTCACCCGCCCCCACTGGATGCTGTCTGAAGCCCCTTGCCACACGTGGTATGAAGGCAGCGCTCACAGTCATGAAGGAATGTGGCTGGGAGTGGGAACGCCTGGGTTCTGCAGGTGGGGGAGGGTAGAGGCTGGGAGTCTGGACTCCTGTGTTTGAAAGGGTCCCGGGAGAGGGTCCCTGACTCCTGTATCCTGAGGAAGAAAGTGCTAGAGCCTGGGGCTAGAAGCCTGTGTCTGTGTGTGCGCGCGCGTGTATCTGTGTGTGTGGGTCTGTGTCTCTGCGTGCGCGTGCGCAGAACTCATGTATCAGAGGCAGAAGCAGACTCTTGGTTCCAGGGTGTTAGGAGGTAGTAACTGGAACTCTTGGGGACTCGAGATCGCCCACTCCGGTCTTTCCATCTACTATGCCCATTTAGTGCACGCGCGGCGCCCTCTGGATACACCCAGACAGGCACAAACTGCGCAAGCGCGATGACTCCAAACACCCGAGGGCCATTTGGCGCATCTTCTGACGTCTGCGCTGTCAGTCTCACCGTGCACCGCCATGACGTCATGTCGTCGCGACTAGCCCCGCCCACAGCCTCACGACACGTGCGCGCCATGGCGCTGCCCACGTCCGCCCCTAGTGGGCGTGGCCTGCGTGCTGACGTAGGCCGGCGTCAGAGGAGGAGCCCGGAGACCCTGGGCGCGCGGGCAGCGCGGTCCTTGAGAACCATTAGTCGACCGCCGGGGCTTCTGGACGGAGGGGCAGTGGCCTGAACGTGTGGGTCTGCTGTGCGTCCTCCGCCCTCCACGGTGAGTCTCCTCCGTGTGTTGCATTTTGTCAAGGCCAGCGTTATCTCGGCCACACCTTGTAACAAGGCCTGTGCTGGGCGCCTGCTGGACACCGTGGTGTGTGCAGGCGTGGGGGGCGGGGCAGCGACTGCTGTGAGGTCAGAGCCGAGAGGGGGTCACCAGGGATGAGAAGAGGGCTGGGGGCGGGTTCAGGAGTGGGGTGGCGTTGGGTTCAGAGAAAATGCTGGAGACAGGGTTCGGGAATGGAGCAGGTACAGTGGGGGTGGAGCGTGGTTGAGGTTGGAATTGGGAACCGGGTTGAGTAGGGTTGGATTGGCCTTGGACTGGATGATGCGGGGCTGGTGTGGGAGGGCATGGTTGGGAGTTTGGAATGGTTTTGATTTGATTTTTGATGGGAAACATGTGGGAGTGGAATTGGGGGTGGTAGTAGATGTAGTTGGGGATACAGAAGATTTGGAGGTTGGGATCGGGTTGTGCTGGATGTGAGAATGGGTGTGGGGTTGTTTTGGTTTTGAATAGGGAAGATGTGGGGTTGTATTAGGTTAAGTTGGGTGGGTTCACTTGCCTTGGGTCAGAGGTGTGTGGGGTTAGGATTGGTTGGGTTGAGTTTAGGGGGTTGAATTGTTCTGGGTTTTGGCTGACGACGTGGAAGGGGATTAGAATGGGGATTAGGGTGGGGAGGGGGCACTGGATCCAGGGATTCCTCCCTCAGGCTGAGGCACACTTCTCTGCACAGGGTGACACTGGAGAACATGATCTGTGGGGGTGGGTGGGGAGTTCAGATCATTGACTGAACAGATTCCTTTACCCCATTCCTTATGATTTTAACTTGTGAGTCTCTGACCACTCTGTCTCACTCACTCTCTGGGAGCGTCTGGTGTTCCTCAGCTAGGAGAGGGGGAAGATTTGATCAATTGCTTGACAGGGCAGGTGCTGGACCCGCATGTGCTGCTCTGGTTTTACTGAAAAAGCAGAGACAACCAAACTTCTTGGAAACCTTGGATCTTATCCATTCAGGCTATTCTCCCTTCCATAGCCTTGGGGTGGGGGTGAGGGTGAGGGATGTCTGCATCCCAGAATCGTGAGCAGGGCCTTGGCCAACACCCGGGTGCCAGCAGGGCCGGGGCGGGGCCCTGGGGGTGTGAGAACTTCTAAAGGCTCCCCAGGGAGGCTCCCCAGCTCTGAGCTCACTGCCTGCCTGCCCCTGACACTCTGTCACCATGTGGTTCCTGGCCCTGTGCCTGGCTGTGTCCCTGGGGTGGAGTGGTGAGTATCAGGGGATGTGGGAGGGGAGCAGGCCCTGACTCTCATGCTGCTCTCACCTCCCCATAAGTTCTTCCCCACTCAACTGACACCCCAGCTTCATCATTCCAGCCCACCATCCACCCCAGACCAGTGTACCAGGCTCTTTCTTATCGCTCCCACCCCCACCAGAAAGCATTCTGCAGCTCTCCACACCACCACATTCCTCACAGCCCTCACTCCCACACCCGGTCCCTGCTTCCTCCCAGTTACTTCCAGAACTTTCTCCTTTACCAGACAGGCAGAGCCTGGGCCATCTGTCTTTCTCTTTGGGGTTCTACAACCCTTCCAAGGAGCTCTGCCTCCTCACTGGACCCTGGGACCCTGATTGACCCCTCCTCCCTCCTAGTTCTCTAGGACCCGATGCGCTGGCTCCTGAGCCCCCAAGTCCTACCGTACCTTGGTGATGTTTCCTATCCAGCAGGCAGCTGTCAACCCTGTCCCTTAAATATGGAGTCCTTCTCATGACCCTAAAACCCCAGGCATAGAAGATTTCCCAGTCTGAGACTCCTTAACACACCCCGAATCCTTCCTCTCCAGCCAGTGGCTCTCTCCCTTGGGGTCCTTAACACTGGTTTCTAGAAACCCTTCCACCTCTCTGAACCTACGCTTTCACCACAGTCTCCTGTCCCCCAGCCCAAGGCCCCAAATCACCCGACCCCCACACTCGATGCTGCTGTCTTGTTGTCTCCTATCCTGATCCCTGGGTCAGCTCTGCTCTCAGCATAAAGTCTGCCCACCCAGGACCAGCCACCAACCCACAATCCCAGGGATGGCTCCAGAATTCTGGGTCCTCCCAATACCCCTTGCCCATGGTCTTGTCCCCAGATCCTCAGCCTGGTCCTTTGCCCTCATGTCCCTCCAACCCCACAGCACCAGCTTCCTCTCCTAGCCCAGTCCCCAGTTTCCATAGCCAGCTCCCACTCCCTCTGACCCAGCACTCCCTCTGCAGGTGCTCTGCCCATCTTCCAGTCTTGGAACAGAGGAGAATGGGAGTGTGAGAAGCGTTTGAAACCCTGGCAGGTAGCTGTGTGCAATCACACCAACTTTCACTGTGGGGATGTCCTGATGCACCCCCAGTGGGTGCTCACAGCTGCCCACTGCAAGAGTGAGTGAGTAGGGCTAGGGGCTCTGGGTAGGGGTGTCTTTGCTCCCAAAGGAATGGTCAGCCAGGGCCGTTCCCCTGGGATCACCTCAGGGGAGGCTGGGGGCTGAGGGAGAGAAGGATGGGACTGGTCCAGGTCCCACGGAGAGAGGCAGGGCTGGGACTGGACGACCCCAGGGAAGCCCTCCCATGGCTGCCTGGTCTCTCTCTGTCTCCCCCTGTGTAGGCTTTCTGTCTTCCTGTGTCTCCCTCTGTCCTGTCTCTCTGTGTCTCCCTGGGTGACTGGCTCTGTTGTGTGTCTCCTTGTGTGACTATGATTTGTCTCTGTCTCCCTCTCTTCTGTCTCCATGTCTCTGTGTCTCTCCCTGTCTCTGTCCATCTCTGGGTCTCTCAGCTGTCACTCCTGTCTCTGTAGGTCTCACCCTCCATCTCTCTGCCCCGTCTCTGTCTCTGGTCTCTGCCTCAGTCCCTCGCCCCATCACCGCTGAGCACAGTCACCCCCAGGATGGGACTGCGGGGGACCCCCAGAGAAAAGGGAAAGGTCATCCACAATGTGTGTGTGTGTGTGTGGGGAGGGCTTCTCACACTGCCCAGCCCCTCCCTCCAGGACAGTCGTCCATCCAGGGGGACACAGGGGAGGGGTAGTTTCAGCTGGCGCTGGTGGGGGCAGTGGAGGGAGGAGGAGGAGGAGGAGAAAGGGAGAGAGGTGCTGGGTGGGAGGGGCCCGCCGGCCTTGGGCTGGGGACCAGGCCACACGGCTGCTGGGGAACCAGCCCCACAGCCCCAGCTGCAGCTGAGCTGCTCTCAGGACCCCTCCTCCCTCCTGCCCCACCGCCCGCCCTCCCTCCATCTCCCCCTCACACTCTGTCTCCCCTCCCCACCTCTCCTCTGTTTCTCATTTGCTCTTTTTTACTCCATTTCTGTCTCTAACATTGTCACATTCCCTTATTTTCTCACTCACTGTCTATTTTTTCTGTGACTCTGTATCTTTTCCTGCTCGCTCTCTTGTGTTTTCTCACTGTTTTCTCATTCTCTCTTTGTTACCCTCCCCCAGGCGCCCCTGCCCTGTCTCCTTTCCCTGCTCCTCATTCCCTCCATCCCCCTCTCTCTCCAGCAATTACCAGATCTGGCTGGGTCGCCACAGCCTGTTTGAGGATGAAGACACAGTCCAGTACTTCTGGGTCACTCACAGCTTCCCACACCCTGACTTCAACCTGAGCCTCCTGGAGAACCACACCCGCCTTCCAGGAGAGGACTACAGCCACGACCTCATGCTGCTCCGCCTGGCTCTGTCCGCCCAGATAACAGACGCCGTGAAGGTCCTGGCCCTGCCCACCCAGGAACCCGTCCTGGGGAGCACCTGCTATGCCTCCGGCTGGGGCTGCATCGAACCAGATAAGTGTATGTTGGGGGCCAGACCATGCAGCCTGGAGCCCGAGCCCCTGGGTGTAAGGGAGGAGGGCTGGGACCTGCACTCCAGGGCCTGAGGGAGGAGGGCTGGGACCTGCACTCCAGGGTCTGAGGGAGGAGGGACTGGGGACCTGCACTCCAGGGTCTGAGGGAGAAGGGGCTGGGGACATGTAGGTTGGCCATAGCACTTTATCTCCCTGGTTCGCAGTGATGTACCCAGATGAACTCCAGTGTGTGGACCTCAGACTTCTGTCCAATGATATGTGTGCCGAAACCTTCTCCAAGACGGTGACTGAGTCCATGTCATGTGCTGGGCACTTGGAGGTTGGCAAGGAAACCTGCTTGGTGAGCAGCCTCTCTGCCTGCTTGTTAGGAGGTAACAGGGCTGTGGGAGTGGGAGGAGAGAGAGCAGAGCCAGGTAGTAGCCGGTGTGATGGGGGAGGAGACCTCCTGCGGAAGGTGAGGTGGAGCAGACACCTGTGGCAGGTGAGGGGGAGCCATGTGCAGTCTGGGGAAGGGCAGAGGGCACAGCAGGTGCAGAGGCCCCGAGGGATGTGGGCCTGGTGTGTGAGGACCAGCGAGGCGAGTGTGGATGGAGCCCAGTGAGCAGGGGAGAGGGGGAGGTGACAGCAGAGGGAGGAGAGGGGCCCGTCCTGCGGGGCCTCCCCTGGGGCCACAGGGGGGACTTTGCTCTTCCTCTGAGTGACCCAGGAGCTGTGGGCGGTGCTGAGCAGGAGCAGGACAGGGTCTGACTTGGGTGTCACAGGTCCCTCTGGCGTCCGTGTGGGGTCAGAGTGCAGGAGGAGGAGAGGCAGGGGCCCAGGGGGGTGAGGACGGGGCTGACAGGGTGGTGGCAGGGAGGGGGAGACGGGGTCCACTCCCGACACCTCTAAAGGGAGCCCACGGGATTCGCTGACCGAGTGCACGTGGGAGTGAGAGGCAGCGAGGACTCAAGATGATCCTGAGCTTTGAGCTGAGTGTCAGCTGAGCAGCTTCAAGGAGACGCCTACACCCCCCACCACACACACACACACACACACACACGCACGCACACACACACACACACACACACACACAGCCCTGCACACTCACCAAGTCCTACTTGAACCCAGCGTTTTCCACCAAATGTGCTCCTTCTCCTCCCCTTGGGTTCTCAGTCCACCAGTATCTCTCCCTCTATCCCTCCCTCCACGCCTGGCCCCTCCTGCCCCCTGACTCTCACTGACGCCCCCTCTTCTCTGTCCCACTGTCCCAGCCCCAGGTCAGGCCTTGTTCCCACCTTCTTCATGTGCCCCTGGCCCCCAGCCTCTGTCCAGTCCATCCCCACCTGCCCCAGGGGGTCATTCTAATCTCAGAACTGGCCCTGCTCCTCCCGTGCTCACGCCCCTTCCACGGCTCCCCAGTGCCCTGGGGGGAGGAGTGTGCGGTCAGAGGAAGCTTCTGGGGAGGGATGGCATCTGAGATGAGCCCTGAGGGTGTCAGGGTCCCAGAGATGGATCCTGCTCCTCCTCCTGCTGACCTGTCTGCAGGGACTGTCCATGGGCAGAACCTGGACCCTGGAGTCCCATCCCCATGGGCCAGGACTTGGGCCACTGTCCCCTCTGTTGAAATCCCTGCCTACCTTCTTCTGGGAGTGGACTCTGGGGATACTGTCTCTCTCCATAGCTGGGGGGTCGCTGTGTGTGATCTGTGAGCCCAGGTCTGAGAGCTGGGGCTGTGCAGACAGAACCCAGGGGCTCCCTGACTCTCCTCACTCTCTCTGTCCCCCTTGTGCTCAGAGTGACTCAGCAGGTGTGCTGGTCTGCCACGGCGTTTCACGGAATCGCGTCCTGGGGCTACATCCTGTGTGCCCACGCCGGTATTCCCACGGTCTTCACCAAAGTGCTGCCCCACCTGCAGTGGGTCAGGGAGACCATGGCAGCCGACCCCTGAAGGCCCCTGACCTCCCCTCCCCTGCAGTAAAATCGATTGTGCATCAAATTCGGGCGACATCTGGCCTTTCTAGATATGGACCACCTGGAAGTTGGGGACCCACCCGACCTGTGTCCTGAGGAGTCTGGGGCAGGGGAGAAAGGAAGGTCAGAGACAGGTGTAGACCAGTGGTTCTCAAATGGACACAGTTTTGTCCCTCCCCTTCAGGAAACATTGGCGATGTCTGGAGACATTTCTCACACAAGTTCTGCGAGGACACCCTTAAGGAGGGGAGGCCATGTTCTCTGTGGGGGGGACAGGTGTCCACCCTGGGAGATGCTCCTCATGGGGCACTGAGCAGAGTTGGGAGCACAATGCAGCAGACACACACACACACACACACTAAGGACAGAGCTAAAACCTAGCCATGGGCGAAAAAGTGTGAACACAGAATGAGACATGGAGCGCGAGACCCGGACATAAATGAAAGTGTGTGCCCGCAGACACGCCTTCTGCAGAGCACAATCAAGTAATCATGGCCACTAAAAACACTGGAAGGGGTGCTCTGGGGAGCGGGGAGGGGGAGAAGATTATGGGGACGAGCGGGAATACGTGAGTTATTAGTTGGGGGTGTGGGTCAAGGAATGGATGAATGAATATGAATGCTATGGAGGGGCCCGTCATGGAGTGCTGATTCAGTGCTCCGTGAACTAGGGAGCACGGTTAACTCAGCCCTCGGCCCCTGAGGTCTGAAAGGGAGAATCAAGAGGGCACTGAGATAGAAAGACAAATAAAATAAAACATACCAGGCAGAGAGTAAGGGAAGCTGAAGTGAAGACAGCATAGCACAGACCTGCAGAAACAGAGGTAAAGAGAAGAGAGAGAGAGAGAGAGACTAAGAGATTTGCAAAGGGGACAGAGAGAAGAATTGCAGGGACGCCCAGAAGGGCAGAGGAACCTGTCAGGGAGGGTTTGGGGCCTGTGGATTGGGTCAAGGTCTCCTTCCCGGGTCCATGGCCCCTACTTCTGCTCTGGCAACACTGTAAGGGGCTGTGATCAGGCTGCCCTGACACCCCTCCCAATGTGGCCGCTGTCCCCAGGTGGAACAGCCCAGGCTGGGGATGCTCATAAGGCCCCCAGAACCCCCACGGGAGGAGGCAGGCCATCAGCCCAGCCATGGACTCTGGACCTGGCTGGTCTGGGTTCCTTCTGCCTCCCACATGCCGTCTCTGTCTCAGCCTGGCTCTGAAGTCTCTGCAGGCTCCCTCTCCCCTTCACTCCCTGTCCTCCTCTCCCTGAGGCTCCCTCATTCTCTGCTGTCTCCCTACCTCTCCTCTCTGCCTGCCTTGGCCATTCTGTCTCTCTGGGGTCTCTCCCTATCAATCTGTCTGTCTGTCTCTCTCTCTGTCTCTGAGTCTCTCTCTCCTTCCTCCCTCCAGACTCACCATTTATACATGGCAGGAGCATTCTCTACATGCCTCTCCTCATAGCTCACTCCCTCTCGCTCCCCCACTTTCTGTCTCTGAGTCTCCGGCCCCCTAAGTTCTTGGGCTGTCATCCGAGATCTCAGAGCCAAGAGTGAGCATCCTGTCCAGGCCCTTCCCTGCCCAGTATCTTCCAAGGGACCAAAGAAAGGAGGGAGAAAGGGAAGGATGGACATTCTTTGGGTCAAAGTCCCCGAGTTAACTTGCATTTTCATGCTCACCTCAGGTGCTAACATGAAGACCACAGTTGTAACCTCTAGACCTGGTTCCTGGGGTCTCTTATTCTCTGTCACAAGTATATGAGTGTGAGCTAGTGTGTGTGAGCCTAGAGTGTGCGCTTGCTTGTGTGTGCCCAGTGGTAGCAGTTTTGGGGTTATGTTATGCCTAGATTCAAGTGTTCTTTTATTTTTCCAAAAATTGTCTTGAAGTATGGTTTTTACAAATACGTGTTCTCTTCATTGCTTTGATTTCTTTTATTCCTTCCCTCTCATAGACTCCAATTATATAGGTGTTAGGTCGTCTTTGCTTGTCTTTTATATCTATCATTTCCACTCAAATGGACTTGTAAAAAATCTGTTTCTGCCCAGCCTTAATAAAAGAGGATGAAAAAGAGATTGCAAAGCAGGGGCCAAGGAAAGTTAAACCTCTTGAGAAAACTGACCTATTTAACCTGAAGTTAGATGAGTGACAGAGACACGTCAGATTCTGCCCTCAAAAAACATTTAAAGCCAAGAGGCTGTCTGAAGCCCCAGTGCTCAGGGAGGTGGCATTAAACAGACTGCACGGCTAGGACGTGGCAGAGCAGGAGACGTTGGAAAGCTGCATAAAGCTGTGGTTAAGAGGGTGGTCCTGGTTGTATCACCCACCAGCTCTGTCTCAGGTCCTCTTCCCTTGAAACAAACCTGAGATTTGGATTCTTGTGAAAGATATTCTTGTGAGAGAGAGCGAGGGAGGCAGAGTAGCACGAGAGGAGGATACAATATAGCCGAACAAGGATACCATGTGTTCTTGGCTGAAGTCTAGCTCGAGCCTGAGCCCCAGGGAGCTCTGGGGATGAATTGCACCACGGAGTTGTTTCTACCTTGAAGAAGAGGGCTCGGCTTTTGTACCCCAGGTCCATCAGTCTGCCACTGGCTGCCTTACAAGGCGTGGGGGTGGGGGGCATGATCTCCTGGGGAGGCAACTCCTTTGGGGCAGAGGGCAATTCTCTGGAGAATGGAGCCATTGTGAGGTGTCAGGAGACAACGTTCGCAGCAGTGGAGGGACGAGGGGTGGGGGCACCAACAGCATCCACTACCCAATGTGCCTGGGGCAATCTGTGCCTCAGTTTCCTGCACTCACAGGTGGGGATATTATCACTGTATTTCATCAGTTCTCCAACTTCCTTTTTAATATCTATGAAACTGGATGTGTTTGAATTCAGTAGCATATTCTAGTTTGATTGGAAGCATTTTCTCCCTTAGTAGGGCCTGAAGGAGAGGTTCATGTTACAATGCTGTCTGGTAGACTGAATGAAATATGGTCGTATTCACCTCATGGTGAGTCTGAGAGAAACCCAGAGAGAGACACAGGGTGTGGGAGAGGGACAGAGAACCAGCACGAGAGTCAGAAAGCTACAAAAAGAGCCACCAACACAGAAGGACAGGGAGACACATCAGCCAGTCTGTGATATAGGACAAAAAACACAGGCTGAAGGGGACAGTCCCCCTAGCCCCGCTTGGCCTTCCTATCCCCCTCCCCGCTTCCCGCCCTTGCCCGCTATTGGCAATCCCCCCAGAGCCCAGCTCAGCCTGTGCTGCTCACTCTCCTCTCTGCATGGCTCCATCCCTTACACTTCTGTTTTATGTCTAAGCATCTGTCCTGCCCTCCCTGCCTGTCCCTCTCCACCCCTGTGTCTTGTTTCTCTCTGACCTGATGTCTCCTTGTGTCTGTCTCTATCTCTCTCTGTCTCTTACTTTCCCTGAATCTCTGTCTCTGGGTCTCTCTGTCTCTCTGCTTCCTGTGTATATCTCAGTGTATCTTGTGTCTCTGTTTCTCTTCCCCCCATGGCTCTCTGTGTGTCTCTGCCCCCCCATCCCTCTTGAGTCCCACCCTCCCACGGTTCCCACACTGCATGAGCCCTTGTCCCCCTCCCCACTGCCAGCGCAGAGCAGCCTTGCAGACCTCCTGAGACACACTGGAGTATTCACGCACTGCAGGACTCTTGGGGTCTCACCTGGGGACAGAATCCAGGCTCAGAGACACCGACTGGGGACAGAGAGCTGTAGGGAGAGACCCCCACGGGCACATGGGCAGTGACAGAGGCTGAAGAGCTCACTCTGGGATATGTGTCCAACCAGACGCCAGGCGGAGGCCACGCTGGTGCTGCTGACTGAGCCGGCTCTGTGGCTGGTGAATTCAGTTTGATGAGCAGGAGGCCGTCGGCCCTACCGGGAGTGCTGTGCTGAGAAGTTGGCCTCCGTCACAAGGCTCCCGGGCTCTTGGTCTGTATCCAGGCTGTGTGGGCCCAGTCGAATGTTGTAGCTGCCGTGGATGGGCACGCGCCCTCCCTCCCTCAGCCTGTCAGTGCTGTGGCAGCCTCGTCCTCATCTCCGGGTCTGTGGGTCTCGGCCGCATCGCAATTCCGTCCTCAAGCCCAACTCCATCCTCAATTCCAGGATTAAACCCATCCCCAGTCCCAGCCCCCTCTCCAACTTCGTACCAAACTCCGTTTCACACCTAGGGAAAGGCGCTGCTGCTTTTCTCTTCAAGCCCCACTCCCAGCTCACGCGCTCAAGGCAAATGGCATCCTGGGCCGATGGGGATGCAGGAGGATGCTCCACAGTGGAGTCTTTCTCCCTGCAAGGTGGCCGCCTGCCGGGGCTGGGATGGCGGGCTGTACTCCGTTGCATTAATGTTGAGGCTTTTGCCAGCATTGGCCTGGACTCCTGGAGGTGGGGTCAGCACAAAGGGGAGGGGTCAGGGCTCGAGCGCAGGGCCAGAGCTCAGGGGGCGGGATCAGGACCAAGGAAGGTTCAAGAGGGTGGGGCATAGACCGAGTCTCTGGTCAAGGGAAAGACCAGTGGGGACCCCTCTTCTGGACCCCCTCCCTCTCCACACCTCGTCTCTCTCCACCCTCGGACACAGTTTCAAAACTCACCCCAGTGTGCACAGCATCTCACATTCACACCTTTCCCTCCTCCAGACTCGTCCTCTCTGTCCATCAAGAGTCATGGGAAGTCTCCCAGTCCACCGAGTCCTCAGGTGAGTCTGGGGACGTTAGCCCGGCTCCGTCCACCCTCCATCTCACTCCCTTCTTCCACTGTCTCCCAGGACATCTCTGGGCAGGAAAGGACTGCAGAAGGGGCACCTCATCCTCTGCTCAGGGATTCTGGCCATGAAACATGGAGCCCGGGGACATAGAGACGGGAGTGCGAGACAGCCGGGAGGAAAAGACAGAGAACGTGCCAGCAGCAGTTAGGAAGTGGCAGCAGTGGGAAGATGGAGGGACGGAGCCAAAAATATCAGAAAAGAAACACGGAGTGAGATTCGGAAACATGGAGACTAAGAGGGAGAGAGACGGAGAGCTAAGGTGTCAGAACTAGGCAGACTCGAGTGATGGAGACAGAGAGATGAGAGCGGGACGGATGCTGAGTCTGGAGGATACAGAGACAGAGGGACAGAGGGAGAGAGAGATTAGGAGCCAGAGAGAGACAGACCCAGAGGGTGAGACGGGTCAGAGAGGCAGGACACAGACTCCCCTCTGCTCACTCGCCTGGCTGGTCTGCCTGGGCTGAGCTCCAATCTGCTGCCTCTTCCTGGAGCCACACTGAGGCTTATAAGCATCTCTTTGCCGGGCTGTCCCACCCCTAGGGCTGGTGGCCACGTGCCTTTCAGGTCAGAATCTTTTGGTCCATGCCCCTCCAGCCTACTACCTCCCAGACCCAGCTCAGGGTGCGCAGAGCATTGTTGGGGACAGGCACTGAGTGACTTCTGGCCCAGAGCCCCAGGCTGCCCTCACCTCCAGCTAACACCCCATTCTTCGTTCCTGGGGGTCTCCCCATCTCAGTGTCTCCTTTGCGGTAGGTTTATTCTGTGATCCTTTGTCTAACACCTTGACTGGTTTATATTCATCCATTCTTCTTTTCTAATATAATCATTTAAAGGTATAAATCTGCTGCTTCCCACAAGTTTTGATATGTAATATTTTTGTTTATCATTCAGTTCTCAGTATTTTTAAATTTCCATTCTGATTTTATTCCATTCTGATTTAATTTCCATTGTACATTATTTAAAGGAGCGGTTGTGTTTTAACTTCTCTACGTGTGGGTATCACGTCGATGTGCTTATTGAATTGTGGTTTTCTTACATCGTGGTTGGGAACGTGACTGTGTGACACCAAAACCTTTTCATGATACGTAACTGTGCTGAAATCTCACACTTTTAATGGGTGAATCTGTCCATTTCTCCCTGTAGTCCTACCAATTTTTATACTAAGTATTATGAAGCTATTTTATTAGAAATATTCAGGTTTAGAATCATTATATTTGTTATAAAGAACTTTTTATTATTTTGTAGCAACCCACTCTGTCTAATAATGATTTTAGTATTGATACCTCTCTTGAAGGATATTAGTAATGCTGTACTACTTTTCTTGGGGGTAATATTTCTTGGTAAATCTCTTCATCTTTTGCTTTCAACTTTTCTATGAGCTTTTGGTGCATCTCTTGTAAACAGCATATAATATACTTTTAAATTCTAATCTGAATTTAACCATTTGCATTTATTATGATTATTGATATATTTGGCACTATTAATATTATCTTACTTTTAAATTACTGTCTTGCTTTTTCTATGCTTCCTACCTTTTTTGGATTATTTGATTTTGTGGTGGGTTTTTTTTTTCCTTACTTCATTTTCCCCTCTCTGCTTGTTTGGAATTTATAAACCTGTTTCTATTGAGTGGTTCCTCTTGATATTTTATCACGTTGCATTTTCCTTATCATGCAATTCAAAATATTTTCTAGTTTCCATTATGATTTCCTGTTTGAGCTGTGGTTTATTTAGAAGAGTATTTTAAAAATCAAAACACATGGGAATTTTCTGGTTATCATTTTGTCATAATTTCCAGTGTAATCACATTGTGGTCAGACAATGTACTCTGTACATTATAACTTTGAAATTTGTTGAGACTTGCTTCATAGCTCAGTATCTGATCAATTTTTGTAAAGACTGTGGGAAGTTTTTTATTGAGGTCTAACGTTTTATTGAGGTGTACACAGTGCAGTGTGCAGGCGTCAAGCGTCCACTTCGATGAGTGTTGACACTCATGAGTGTCACTCATGAGACACACGCACCCAGGTAACACCTCACTCCTGTCATGTCAGAGAATATTCCGTCACCTCAGGAAGTTCTCTCACATCTCAGTCTGTCCTCCACATCTGCCCCTCTTTTCCCATCCCAGGAACCAGGCAGCGTTGATTAGTTTGGCCTGTCCTAGAATTTCATAGATAAATGGAATGATACAGTATACAGTCATGCGTTGCTGAATGACGGGGATACGTTCTGAGAAATGTGTCGTTAGGCGATTTCGTCGTCGTGTGAACGTCACAGAGTGTGCTTTAGGTGGTATAGCCCACTGCACACCTAGGCTGTATGTGCTAATCTTATGGGACCACCGTCGTTGACTGAAACATCATGATGCCGCACGTGACTGTATAATATCTTATGTCTGGCTTCTTTCACCCAGCATAATGATTGTGAGATGCACCTATGTTCTTGTGCACATCAATAGTTCATTTCTTCTGATTACTGAGTAGCATTTCGTTGTATGGATATGTCATAGGTTTGTCCACTCTCCCCTTCGTGGACATTTGGGTTGTTTCCAGTTTGGCTATTGTCAGTAAAGCTACTATGAACATTCTTGGCAAGTCTATTTTTTTGTCATTGCTCTTATATAAATCCTAGGAGTGGACTTGCTGGTCATGGGGCAGACGTATGTTTATCTTTCTAAGAAACCGCCAAACTATTTTCCAAAGCAGTTGTACCATTTTACACTTCCCCCAGCACTGTATGAGAGCTGTGTCTGCTCTACATGTTAACCAACACTCGGTGCTGTCATCTTTTTAGTTTTAGCCATTCTGGTAGACATGTGTGTTTTGAAAAGATTGTATATTCTTCATATACTGTGTGCAATGTGCTACATACGATCATTAAGTAACATATGACCATTTGTCAATCTTTTTGTTCAAATCATCTATGTCCTTATTCATTTTTATCTTGTTTGTTCTATCGTTTGCTCAGAGGCATCTTAAAATCCTCTTCTATGGATGAGGATTTGTCTATTTCACCTTTAGTTATTTCATCTCTTTATATATTTTGAAGATGTGTTGAGATAGATAAATATGTGATTATTTCCTTATGAATAGACTCACAAATAATATATTTATGAATATATTCTGGAATATTAGTTCTTATCGGTATATTCTTATGAATATAATTTATCAGTGAAGGGTATAATAACAATCCCTCATATTCTTGGGCCCCCAGTCTCCCCTCTCTCTGCCCTCAGTCTCCCCACCATCTCAGCCCCTTGGTCTCCCCATCTCTTGCTCACAGCAGCTCTCTTCATGATTCTTCCCGCCATTCTCCAGCTACAGCAGCAGGGTCCTGAGGCAGATATGAACTAAGAATTCTTAAAATGCATTGAAGAAGACAAAATCAAAATAGGTCAACTAAAGCTAACTAAAGTAAGCAGGAAAAATCCCATTTGATTGCCGTTTGCTGACTTGACTTTTCAGAAATTGGACAACATCCAGAGTCTGCTTCTCTTCTCCTCCCAGGTATGTCTCCTTCCTTTGGGACCCTGTGGCCCTCCTGATCAAGACTCCCATTTCCCAGATGGGGAAACGGAGGCCCAAGGAGGAAAAGCTATTTTCTGGAATCCTTTGAATGGGAACAGAAGCAAAGAGGACAATTTGAACAGAGCCCATGCTTCTCTTAGACTTTATTTCTGGGCTTAGGGGAAGGAAGAAAAAAGATGAAAAACCAACTTTCTCCACCACTGGTAAGGCTGGGTCAACATTGTGCCACCAGGGGGCACTGTGTACAGGAGAAGATTCTTGGTGGGATTGGACTCCTGGGGCTGAGCAAGGAGGGGACTGGGGGGGTCTAGACTCCTGGGTCTGAGGGAGGAAGGGACTAGGAACCCGGATTCCTGAATTCCTTCAGCAGCATTTATTTGGGGGTTCCATTTCACGGGTCCCAGTGCCAGGAGTTAACTGGCCTGGATGGTTTTCTGTATCCAGTCAGTGAACTTGCAGAGGTTGGTGTAGACACCTGGAACGTAGGGTTGGCCACACTGGGCTTGTCCAAAAGACACGAGGCCCTGCAGGTGCCCCTTGCAGACCACGGGGCCCCCAGAGTCACCCTGTTGTTGGAGACAGAATCCAAAACATGAGATGTGGAGAGAGATGTGAGATCAGAAAGGAACCAGATGAGACAGAGAGACAAAGACAGGAAAAAAAAAAAAAAGACAGCAATACACCCCTTAGAGGTTCCATTCCAGAGCCCTGACCGCACCTTCTTCTGCTTCCCTATGTCCTAACAGCTGGCCGATTCTCTTGGATTTGCTGTTGTTCTGTCTCTGTCTGTGTCTCTCCTTCTTTGTCTGCCCCCATGGATTGTTTCTCTGTCTCATTGACTTCCAGAGTCTCTGCATCTCTCTACATCTCTTTGTATATTGTTTTTTTCCTATTTCTCTTTGTGGTTTCATCGCTGTGAATCTGTCTGTCTCTCTGGGTGTATTTTTCTTTGTGTGTGTGTGTGTGTTCCTGCCTCCTTGTGTCTCTCTGTCTCTCTGTTTCTCTTTTTCTTTGCTTCTCTTTATTCCTGTGTCTCTTTCTGTTTCTCCCAATCTCTCTCTCTCATTGTCACTATCTCCCTGTGTCTCTGTTTCTCACCATGTGTCCCTCTGTGCCTCTGTTGCCCTCCCTTCTCCATCTCTCCCTGGATCTCCCCCCGTCCCCATTGCTCACTTTGCAGGAGTCCTTCTGGTCGTGTCCTCCGCCAGCGCAGAACATGCTGGGGTGATATATGAAGTCATAGAGGGCACTGCAGCTCTCCTCAGACACCACTGAGATATTCACGCACTGGAGCACGTTGGGCTGCCTGCCTGGGATGCAGAGCTCTGGGTCAGCCCCTCTGGCTGGGTGGAGAACCCCTCAGAGAGGGCAGACACACTCACCCTCATGAGCTCACCATTCTTCAGCTGCCCCCAGCCGGAGACAAGGCAAGATCCCCAGCGGTGGGGCACTGGGAGGCGATGCTGATGTTCCGGATGGTGGCAGACTGCGACACCGATTCTTTCAACTTGATGAGCATGAGGTCATTGGCGTAAAAGGGTTTGTTGTACTCTGGGTGCTGTATGGAGAGGTTGGCCTCCATCATGCAGGCACCTGGTTCTTGGTCATCCTCAAGACTGTACAGGCCCAGCCCAACGGTGTAGGAGCTGAGGGCCACGGGGACAGGTTGGTTTTGTAGCAACTACACCCTTATCTCCATTCTCACCCTCCGGATACCCCATCCTCGTCACTAAGAGGTCCTCACCATGATCTAAATCCTCATCACCATCAATAATCCAAGGACGAGAACCTGCCTTCATTCGCTAGTGACTCGGCAGCTGAGCTGGCATCTCAACCCAGAAGCACCAGCTACTGCCTCCCTCCCAGACCCTTCCTTCCAGTATTTCCCATTAGCATCAGGCTGAGCCTGATATGAGGGCCCTCATTTTGGCTAGCTTTACATCCAGGTCCCCCATACTCCGCCCCCACCCCGCCCTGCACTCACTTCTGGAAACAGTGTGCGGCTGACAGCACCCATTGTGGATGCACCAGGACGCCCCCGCAGAAAAATTGGTTTCCAGTGAACAGTGCCGCCTGCCAGGGCTGCGAGTAGGGGCTGCAGTCCTCGCCGTCTATGATCCGGCTGCTGCCAATGGAGGCCAGGCATCCTGGGGGCGGAGTCAGGGCTGGGGGACGGGCTCAGGGTGGAACCAGGGCTCCTGGGGTCTAGGTTACGGTGCAGGGCGTGGTCACGATTCCTGGGGCCGTGGCCATGGCGCATAGGCGTGGTCAGGGCTGGGCGGGGCTCAGAGTGGAACCAGGGCTCTGGGGCGCGGGGGTGTCGGTGCAGGGAGTGTGGTTAGGTCTAGTGGGGCGTGGTCAGCGCCTGGGGAGGGATGGTGAGGAGGCGGGACTAGGGCTCCTGGGGGCGGGGTCACAGTGCAGGAGGCCGGACCAGGGCTTTGGGGCGGGGCTATGGTGCAGGGGCGTGGCCAGGACCTCAGGAGTGGAGTCTGGGATCCTGAGGGCAGAGTCAGGGCTCTTAGGGGTGGAGTCAGGATTGGGGAGGGGCTCGGGAGATGGAATTAGGTCCTGGGGGCGGGGTCACGGTGCGGGGCTTTTATCGGGCAGGTCAGATTCCACAGGACGTGTAGATCAGGATACAGGAGACGGCGTCACTTGTCAGGAGGAGACTTAGCTTTGAATCCGTCACAGCCGCCTCCGGGACCCACGTGCCATCTCCCTCTCTCCCTCTCCCTCCCTCCCTCCCTCCCTCCCTCCCTCCCTCCCTCCCTCCCTCCCTCCCTCTCTCTCTCTCTCTCTCTCTCTCTCTCTCTCTCTCTCTCTCTCTCACACACACACACACACACACACACACACACGCAGCAAGCCAGGCTCCTGCACTTCTGGGGCCACAGGCCCCCAGCACAACAGACCCCCTCCCACAGGGTGGTAGAGACAAGGGCGACACAGCCAGATGCTCAGGGAGGCAGTGTTGCTCTCTGTGGCCCTCAGAGTCCCCCATTCCCTGGCTCAGCCTCCTCCACAGTCACACCCGCTACCAGCCGGCTCACACAGAGACCCCATCACCTTGTCCCAGGACACGGTTCCTGGGTGTCCAGGGATCGACGACCCAGGAAGCAGCACAGATTCCTAGCAATGGGCGACTCCCCCAAGAGCACCATCTCCCTTTTAGTGCCACCCTGGGCTTCCCATGTCCTCACAGCATCCTCAGGCCAGTGGTCACTCTGCTAGATATTCAGAGGCACAGACTGTCAGCGTCGTTCACCTAATAATGCACCGACTTTCCCAGGTATGACCACCTGCCCCGTCACACTGTGTCACACACAGGTGTGCAATGCCACACACAGACACAGAGTACACAGGTGGCACACACACAAACTCCCCGTGATACAAGGAGTCACACGTGTGCAACCAGAGAGCAACGGTCACACAGTGCTGTCCCACATGCAGCTTTAGTCACACCTGGGAGGACACTGAGTCATGTCTGCACGGTGACAAACACTGTGCCCTCGGGCACAGACAGTCACACACACACTCAGATACCTGTGACGCTGAGGAGGAGGCTCCCCAGGAAACAGCCCCGGGAGGGTCCTGCTGCGACTGTCATGTCAGCACCTGGGCACGAGGGTCGTCTTAGGTGAGTGTGGGGTCCCACAGCCCGAGTCTCTCCATCTGTCTCTTCCTCCCCCCTCCTGTTCCCCTGGGATATTCTTGGGCCGATGAGGACCTATACCCCCCACCCCAACACACACATGTCATAGGGTCTGAGATCCTGCCCAGAGACCCAGAATCTAGAGAGATTTAGAGACAAACAGAAAAAGCGAGAGAGAGAAGTGGAGAGAAAGAGAGAACCAGGTGGAGAGGAAGGGACAGAGAAATTGTCCATCTACAAATGGGGAGAGGTAGGAGGATGGAGACACGGCCCCTCGGGGCCGGAGGGAAGACAGACAGAGCACCTGAGAGAGAGAGAGACAGCCTGAGAGTCAGGGTCACAAAGAGAGTTTCAGAGACAGAGACTAGGGGAGATGGAGAGGGAACTGGAGAGACACTCCTAACTAGAGAGAGTGGGAGACCTCTTTGGAGAGAAGACAGGGAGACACAGGGTCCAGAGACTGAGAATCACAGGGACATGGAGCTGTGGGGAGAGTGGAACACAAAGACTGCCTGGCTCTCGGGGGCAGTGGGAGTGGACCACCAGAAGGCTCACCTGGCCGCCTCTGGGCTCCTGGATGCTGCGCTGGGCTGAGCTCCTGCCTGCTGCCTCCTCCAGGGGCCCCCGTGGGGCTTATAAGCATCCCCAGCTGGGCCGGCCTGCCCCCAGGAACGCATTCCTGGGATCAGGTGCTGTGAGCTTCCAGCTCAGTGCTCTCAGGCTGCCCTGGTGCTGGGCTGCGGTCAGGGGCCAGAGGGGCTGGGAGCAGGGACCCAGCAAGGAGACCCTGGGCTCACTCCCCTTCTTTCTTGGTTCTCTCTCAGCTCCCTCACCCATCCTTCTCCCCTCCCTCCCTCCTTCTCTCTCTCTCTCTCTCTCTCTCTCTCTCTCTCTCCCCCCCCTCCCCCTCTCCCCCCTCTCTCCCTCCCCCTCCCTCCCCCCTCTCTCCCTCCCCCTCCCTCCCTCCCGCTCTCCCTACCCCCCCACCCCCATCTTTCTCCTCTCCCCATGTTTCTCCTCTCTCTCTCTCCCCCATCTTTCTCCTCTCTCTCTCCTCCATTTTTCTCCTTTCTCTCTCTCTCCCCCTATCTTTCTCCTCTGTCTCTATTCCTCTGTCTCTCTGCTTCTGTCTCTCTCATTTTCTCTCTCTCATTCTCCCTCCCTTCCTCTGTCTCTTCCTACCATGCTTCACCAGCAAAACTTCCCAGGTTCAAATCCAGGCTGCATCACCTTCTACCTCTGGAACCTCGAGCAGGTGACTGCACCCTTGGGAGCCTCCGTTACCCCATACGTAAGATCTGGATAATTGTTGTTCTTCACTCCCAAAATATATCCAAAGAGAGAATTCAGGGAAGGAGCCTTGACCCCGTGTCAGGCGTGGAGTGAGCACCCAGCACGTGGAGCACGACGAAGCCTGCGCTCAGCAGAGAGCAGTTGTGCACCCGCCGTGCTCCAAGGGCTACTGTCCACACTCGAGACACAGGAAGGAACGAGCAAGCTGTGGTGCTCATGGGTCTCACGTCCTAGTGGGGGAGACAGACAAACAGAACAACTTACAGGACAGCCGGCCTGGTGGCCTGGTGGCGCAGCGGTTAAGTGCACACGCTCCGCTTCAGCGGCCCGGGGTTTGCAGGTTCGGATCCCGGGAATGCACTGATGCACCGCTTATCAAGCCATGCTGTGGCGGCGTCCCATACAGAGTAGAGGAAGATGGGCACGGATGTTAGCCCAGGGCCAATCTTCCTCAGCAAAACAGAGGAGGGTTGGCAGCTGTTAGCTCAGGGCTGATCTCCTCACAGAAACAAACAAACAAAAGAACAACTACAGGGACAAGCAAATGTCTGGTAGTCGTGTGTGTGCAGAGAACACGGGGGATGTTAGGGAGTGATGGGGACCCAGGTGGGGTGGCTGTGGACAAGGTGGGGGCCGGGAGTCTCAGAGGAGGGGCACTCAGGCTGAGAGCCGTCGTGGCTTGTGAGCCTTGCAGGAAACAAAGAGAACTCGGTGTGCGTGAGGCAGAGCGAGGAGAGGGGATGGGGAAGAGGGTGCAGGGGTTTACACACCAGGGTAAGGGGTTTGGGTTTGTTTTCAGTGCAATGGATTTTAGGCACGGGGGTGGAGGGAGGGGCAGGATCTTATTTGCTTTTAAACAACATCCCGAGTGGAGAAGGATTGTAGGGGGTGAGGTGGAAGCGGGGGGTCCAGCGGGGGGTGGGAGGCGGCCCCATCCAGGTGGGAGATGCTGTGTCCAGGGAGAGGAGAAATGACCGGGCGCAGGGCTCGTCTTGGAGGCGGAGTCAGTGTACTGACCGACCCATGGTGGGAAAGCAGGCGGCGGGGAGGGAGACAAGGGTGGTGTGAGGCTTGGTCTGTTGGCGCCCCGTTTGTGGAGACGGAGAAGGAGGTGTGGGGAAGGGCTGCGCTGGGGCCGCCCATCAGGAGCTGGGGGGGGGGTGGATGCGTGAGCACGGAGGTGCAGGCAGAGGTCAGCGCTGGTGAGAAATGTGGGAGTTGTCGGGGGAGGTGGTGTTTAGAGCCGTGGGGCTGGGTGAGGTCACCTGAGCAGCAGGTGTGGACGGCGCTGATGAGGGGTTGTGTGGACAGATGATGGGACGAGGGGTTGTGTGGACAGATGACGTGAGGCTGAAGCGTGAGTGTCTGTGCCTCTCTCCGTCTCCCTGGCCTCATCTGTCTCTCTGACCCTGTCTCTCTCTCTCTTGGATTTCTCCGTCTCTGGCTCTTTCTTAATGTCTCTCTGGTTCTCTAACTCTGACTCCAACTACCTGGCTGTGTTCAGTCTCCTGGTGGCACACAGACCCCTCTGCCCCTGCCCTGCTCCTGGGACCAGCAGCTCTGACCACGAGGACACAGGAGGCCAGGAGGAAGGTGGGGGTGCAGGGGGGCTCAGGTCCCACAGCCGCCCAGACGTGACTAAGGTCTGGGCAGTGGGAAGAGGCGGGTTGGGGCTGGTGCAGGGGGACAGGGCTGGGCAGCTGAGAGGAGGGAGAAGGGAGTGGACGTGGCATCCCTCTGCCCCGTTCTGTGGCCTCTCCTATGTCCTGTCCTGCCTGAGGTCAGGCAGAGGGGACCCATTATTTGGGGATGTGTCCAGGACAGAGTTGTGGGGGCGTCACCTGTGGAGAAGCTTCCAGCCTGGCAGGTGGGAATGGTTTGGAGTGTGAGCCCAGGGATGGGACTCCAGGGTCAGAACCCAGGCTGGGGTGGAGGCTGGAGAGAGGCAGAGATGAAGAGAGACAGAGATGAGCAAAGAGACTGGAACCAGAGACAGAGAAACAAAGTCACAGGAAGGTATAGATAGATACAGAGACAGATGGAGGCAGAGACACAGAGAAAGACAACAGAGAGAAGAGATACAGACAGAGAGACAAGAGACACAGAGAGAGACACAGAAAGACAAGAGACAAAGAGAGACAGAGACACAGAAACAGACAAGAGACAGATGCAGAAAGAGAGACACAGAAAGATGAGAAAAACGAGACAGAGATGGAGATAGACAGAGATTGACAAGAAGAAGAGATAGAGAGAGACAAAGAGAGAGAAGAGAGATAGAGATCCAAAATGAGACAGAGACAGATCGGGACACAGAGGGAGACAGAGACACAGGATAGAGAAGGACAGAGAGATGGGCACACACAGAGGCAGAGACATAATGACACAGATAGAGAGAGGTTATTAAGCATCTTGGAAGTCATTTTAAAATAGCAACAAAAGATAGTTTTAATTTCCCCCCACTTGACCCAAGGCCAGCCCCCAGACCCCCCTCTTAATAAGCAGCAGCCCATTCTCAGGTCCCCTGTGATTCCTCCCTCAGCCACTCGAGCCCACCTGTGGGCCCTTTAGGCAGCACCTCCAGCACAGAATTCAGACCTAGCCGGGTCTCCCCTCCACCCCCTCTCCCGGTGCAGCCCCTCTACTTCCACTTTCTCCACCTCAGTCTGTTTCCCAGGGGGATGTGGCTCCTGGGAATGGCTCCAGCCCCCGCCCTGGCCTCCCTCCTCGTCCAGGCCACCCTGTGGTCTGTTCCATGCTCCTCCAACACTCTTCCCCTCACTCTCTCCCTCCACGACTCCCACCCCTCATTTTAGCTCAGCTCAAATGTCACTGCTTCAGTGACATTCAGGGCTCCCACTCTCCTGGGGGTGTTTATGCTTGTCTTCTTCTCGTAGCATCCTTCACGTGTCTTCAGAGCCCTTGGTACAAATTACACACCTTATTGTTTGTGTTTTTATCTTTCTAACATCTGCCGCTCTCACTGGCCTGGGAGCTCCTTGGGGGCAGGGCCGGGTCTGTTCTGTTCACCGCTGAAAACAGTGCCTCTCGTGGAGTGGGCATCCAGTGTGTATGTGCTGAATGGACGAGTAAAGAGAGACAGAAAGACCGACACAGAGACAGGGAGACAGACAGACAGACGGACAGAGAGCAGGAGATGAAGACGTGGAGAGAGAAGAATCATAACAAACAATAATAATAGCTTATGATTAATAACAGCTCCCTCTCCACTGGGACAAGGGCGGGGAACTTATTTAACGTGGTTAACGGATTAATTGTGTTGAATTAATGATAATTGTGTCGAGAGCTGACTGTGGCCCTATTTTAGGAACTTTATAGGTAATGACTTATTTATTCATCACAGCAACACTGTGAAGTAGATGCTTTTATTAGCTTTATGTTACAGATGAGGAAACTGAGGCACAGAGAGGTTAAGTAGTTTACGCCAGGTCACAGAAAGACTGGGGCTGGAAGAGACGGAGACAGACAGACAGACAGAGGTGGACAGATATAGAGCAGGAAAGAGTTGGAAACATAGTGAAAGGGGCGGCCAGAAAGATTCGTACTCTCTGAAAGAGACACATCTCAGGAGCTAGGGATCATAACAATTTAAAAAATAATAAAAGATCTAGTAGTTATGAATCACCCGCTTTTCTCTAGGTGCCGTCATAACTACTGTATGCACGCTGACTAGTTTTAATCTTCGTAATAACCTATGAAGTATCCATTATTGTGCCAGATTTTATGAAAGAGGAAACGGAGGCACAGAGAGGTCAATCAGCTTACCCAAGGTCACACAGCAAAGTGGCAGTGAATCGGGACTCCAGGCTCCGGAGCCCACATCTTGAGCTCCTTGCTGTGCTGCCTCCTTCGTGCATGTCAGGAAACAGAAGCAGAAGCCCAGGGACAGGCGAGCCATCTCTGCAGGGGCACAGGTCATGGGGGCCCAGGATGCACCTGGACCCACTGCCCTCGCCTGAGCCACCTGCCCTCACCCCTACCTACAGGTGACACGCAGCCTCGGCCACAGAAGACATGGAGCATTGCTGGGAGGGGACGCGATGGGGCCACCCCCAGCCCGGGGCGCCCACTCTCCCGCCTCAGAGGAAGAGCCAGCCCCGCCCCCCTCCCACCCCCGCAGGGCTGGCTGAGCCTAACGGAGAGTCAGAAACCTCCTGGGCACAGTGCACCGAGGCCGCCTGCTTAGGAATGTCGCCTGCCCGAAGCCCCACGGCGGCCCTGGCCACGTCTTGGCGGGAGTGTCCAGTGCAGCCCTTAGGGAACCGACCTGGTCGACTCAGGAAACGCCTGCAGGCTGCAGTTAACACACTCTGTCCCGTTTCACTCAGTACCTACAGCTCCACTGGGGCGGATTGTGTGACCCACGAGAAGTGTTTTCCTTCCTCACTAAGGGCATCGGGGGCTTCAGTAGGAAAACCCCACAAAGCCTGACGGGGCATCTCCCTTCCCCGCTCCTGTCCCAGGGGAGGGAGAGGCCAGCCTGAGTGGGGCGATCCTGGGGTCCACCCAGAAGGGGGAGGATGGAGAGAGGGGCTGGGGAGGGGTTTACTGGAGAGAGAGAGTTGGAGCTGACTCCAGCCTGGGGAGCCACGGAGAACACGGCCTGACTACCTGCAAGACGGGCGGTGGCCGTGGGCTGTGGGGACCACCATGGGGGGCATCTCCAGCCCCTCTGCAGCCATGGGGTCTGGGGGGGGTACTCAGCAAACATCAAAGGAGCAGGAGTTAAGGTGGTGGCCCCAGTGGACCACAGGCCTGGACATTCCCCATGTTTCTGACACCCACCAAGCAGAGTTATGTCATCACCCCACAGAGGAGGACGGGGGACCCCCAAGTGACTGAGACATTTCCTGTCAGGCGGATTTGATCTGCACCGTCCAGTACAGCAGCCACCAGCCGCGGGTGACAGCTGGACACTTGAAACATGGCAAGTGTGGTCGAGGAACCGGCTTCCAAATTGTATTTAAACTAATTTAAATGTAAACATTGACACTTGATTTCGTTATTGGAAAAGTTTTAAGTACATTTGGAACGATGTGGTTAAGTGAATCTACTTTTTCAACTCTTAAGTTTTATAGACTCTAGCTAGAGATCAAGTGTTTCTCAGGAAAATGTAATGTTCGAATGGAGACGCCGCTGTGGGTGTGAAATAGTCACTGGGTTTTCAGGACTTGCTATGAAAAAAGAATGCAAACTCTCTTATTGGTAATTTTATATTGATTACATGTTGGAATGATCATAATTTGTATCTATTGGGTTAAAATAAGATATATTGCTGAAATTAAAATTTTTTCTTTTTCCTGTTTTTTTAACCTATTCTAGTGTCTTCTATTTATTTATATTAAAAAAATTTTTTTATTGAGTAACGGTTTATAACATTACATAAATTTCAGGTGTACATTGTCCTATTTCAATTTCTGTGTAGACTACATCATGTTCACCACCCAAAGACTAATTACCATCCGTCACCATACACATGTGCCCTATCACCTCTTTTGCCCTCCTCCCTGGCCCCTTCCCCTCTGGTAACCACCAACCTATTCTCTGTGTGTATGTGTTTGTTTGTTGTTGTTGTTGTTTTTATATTCCACGTATGAGTGAGATCATATGGTATGTGTCTTTCTCCATCTGACTTATTTCACTTAGCATACTACCCTTAGGGTCCATCTATGTTGTCACAAATGGCAAGATTTCATCCTTTTTTATGGCTGAGTAGTATTCCATGGTGTATATATACCACATTCCCTTATCCGTTCGTCCCTTGAGGGGCACCTAGGTTGCTTCCAAGTCTCGGCTGTTGTGAATAACGCTGCAATGAACACAGGGGTGCATGTATCTTTACTCATTGGTGTTTTCATGTTTTTTGGATAAATACCCAGCAGTGGAATAGCTGGATCATATGGTATTTCTTTCTTTTTTTTTTTTTTTGAGGAAGATTTGCCCTGAGCTAACATCTGTTGCCAATCTTTCTCTTTCGCTTTGTTCTCCCCAAAGCCCCAGCACATAGTTGTATATCCTAGTTGTAGGTCCTCTACTTCTCCTGTGTGGGCCGCCGCCTCAGCATGGCTTGATGAGCAGTCAGTAGGTCTGCACTCAGGATCTGCCGGTGAACCCTGGGCTGCCAAAGTGGAATGCACGAAGTGAACTGCTATGCCACCGGGCTGGCCCCTGGTATTTCTACTTTTAATTTTTTAAGGAATCTCAATACTGTTTTCCATAGCAGCTGCATGAGTTTGCATTCCCACCAGCAGTGTATGAGGGTTTCCTTTTCTCCACATCCTCTCCAACACTTTTTATTTCTTGTCATTTTAATAATAGCCGTTCTGATGGGTGTGAGGTGATATCTTATCTCTTTTTCCTTTTTTAATGCTATTACTAGATAATTTAAAATTACATATGTGGCTCATGTTATATTTTGATTGGACAGTGCTGATTTGGAGGAATTGGGAATCAACAATTAACAAAACAAAAAAGCGTAAGTGGTATTAAGTCTCTTCAGTGGAAACTCCCAGAAGCACTTTGTCAACTGGTCGGGGGCTGGGGGAGACACCTACTTACCACATAAACCTGATCTGAAAGACTTCTGATCACACTCAGAGCAGAAACTAGAATCCTCACCACGCCCCAAAGGCCCACACGGTGTGTCCCCCTTCGTCCCTGCTTTGACCTCATCTCCCACCCTGTCCCCCTCGCTTGCTCCAGCCACACCTGCCTCCTTGCTGCTGCTTAGACATGTGGAGCACGTTCCCACCTCAGGACCTTTGCACTTGCTGCTGCTTCTACCCAGAACGGTCTTGGCCCAGATATCTACCTGTCAGCCATTATTCAGGTTTCTTCTTAAATGTCCCCTCCTCAGAGGAGTTTTCCTGACCCCCAGCCCCCACCCCCCATCTAGAGAAGCTCCATTTCTTCTCTTTTATTATTAGCATGTATACCCTGATTATATTTACCCTTACATATTTATTACCTATATATGATATATAACCTGATATATACCCTTATTATCAGTATATATTCCTTGATCATCAGTATAAAACTTATCAGTATATAAATCTGTATTAATTTCCTATTGCTGCTGTAAGAAATCACCACGAATTTACTTGCTTAAAACAACACAGATTTATTCTCTCACAGTTCTGGAGGTCAGAAGTGCAACATCAGCCTCACTGGGCTGGTTCCTTCTGGAGGCTCTAGGAGAGAACCCATTCCCTTGCCTTTTTCAGCTTCCAGAGGCCGCCCGCATCCCTTGGCCTGTGGTCCCTTCCTCCATCATCACAGCCAGCAACAGCGTCACTCCAGCCTCTGCCTCCATCATCACATCCCCTCGTCTGCCTCGGATGCTCTGGCCTCTCTCTTATAAGGACCCTTGTGGTTACTTGGGGTCCAACAGGATAATCCAGGATAATCACCCCATCTCCAGATCTTTAATTTCATCATATCTGCAAAATCCCCAAGTAAGATCACATATTCACAGGGCATCTTTGGTGGTGGGCATGATTTTGTCTACCACAAAATCGCATGACACATTTAAGGATTCACTTGTTCCTTGTGTCTGTCTCCTCCCCTGGAACATAAGCTTCTCTGTGAGGACAAAACATCCCTGTCAAGGTCACCATTGTATCCCCACTGCCAAGAACAATGCCTGGCACGTAGTAGGTGGTCAGTAAATATTCACGGAATGAACAAATGCCCGCAAGGAGAGAAGAATTAATGCCATTCCTAACAACTCATTTACAGTAACAGAAACAATTTTGAAACAGTTGCATTGTACACTGATTAAGAGACAGACTCTGAACCCAGACTGTCAGGGTTCAAATCCCCGCTCTGCTGCTCACAAGCTGGGTGATCTTGGGCAAATTACTGAGTCTTTCTGTGCCTCAGTTTCTCATCTGTGAAACGGGAATAATTATAGTACTTGTTTCATAGACTGTCGGGAGGATTAAATGAGTTAATAATATAAAGCAGTTAGAACTGTGCCTGGCGCATAGGAAGCCCTTCGTAAGTGTTTGCTTTTGTTGTTATTCTTAATATTATTTTGCAAATAGCTGAAACAATGTTTCACAACATGTGATGCTAACCCAAACATGGGGGGTTGGTGTGTAGTTCTAAATAGATGAAAACAGATTCGGCAACACCTCGGAGGATTGTGCTCGTATCCACCTTGGGCCCCAGGAACTCCACAAGTGAGAAAATACAGTGCAGAGAACTCAGTTCAGAACTGAGTCTTGACTTCATCATCCTCACTTAACAGATTCAGCTGCCGATTTCCTGATTGAAAGTGGACTCCTCTCTTGAAGAGGAAAGTCATGGATTATATTTGCTTTCTGAAAGGGGAGGGGAGGGCCTTTTTGCTTCTGGTTCCATAAAAGAAACACGTTGTTTCCTGCCCCTTGTGGTTATGCAGTAAAATTCATTGCAATTCCCTTGAGTCTCTTCTGGGAACTCATAAACAGCTCTTGAGCCAAATACAGGCTGCAGACACATATATCTGGCCTGCTTCGCAGAGTTTGCGCATTTTTTTTTATTGTAGTAAGAACACTTAATATAAGATCTACCCTCTTAACAAATTTCTAAGTGTGCAATACAGTATTGTTAGCCACAGGCACCATGCTGAACAGGAGATCTCTAGAACTTACTCATCTTGCATAAACTTTACACCTGTTGAATAGCAATGCCCCATCTCCCCCTCCCCCAGCCCCCGGCAATCACTGTTCTGCTCTCTGGTTCTATGTGTTTGACTATTTTAGATACCTCGTTATAAGTGTAATCAGGCAGTATCTGTCCTCCTGTGACTGGCTTATTTCACTCAGCATAATGACCCCAGGTTCATCCACATTGTCAAATATGGTAAGATTTCCTTCTTTTTTAAGGCTGAATAATATTCCATTTGTGGGAATTAATAAAAGAAACCTTAACTAAACAGGAGTCGGGAAGGCCTGTAGGAGGAGCTCTTATGCCCTATCACACATCATCAATTACACCAAACAAGAAGAGACATACTTGCATCTTGGACAGGAAGTAAAACTACTTTACTACTGAAGGAAGATTTCTCTCCAGGAAACGGTCCAGCCAATGAGAAACACTGCAGCTCAGCCAATGAGAAGCCATTGCCACGCCGAACTGTTACTTTCCGCCAATGGACTTTTGGTTAGAACAGCCCCTCCATACTCCCCCTTTTTATCTATAATAGCAGCTCCTCGCCTTTGTTTTCCAGATTTGCCTATGGTTTGCCATAGCATGCACATCCTGAATTGCAATTCTTTTGGCTACTTGTTTTGATGATAAAAACTCTGTTTAGGATAAAATAACAGGTGAATTTGCTTTTTACATCGACACATCGCGTGGATATAGCATGTTTTCCTCACCCCTTCATCTGTCGATGGGCGCTTGGGTTGTTTCCACATCTTGGCTATTGTGAACAATGCTGCAGTGAACATGGGTGTACAAATAAATGTCTCTTGGAGACCCTGATTTCAATTCTTTTGGATAAATACTCAAAAGCGGGTTTGCTAGATCATATGGTGTTTCTATTTTTCATTCTTTGAGGAATCTCCATACTGTTTTCCGTAGTGGCTGCATCATTTTACATTCCCACCAGCAGTGCACAAGGGTTCCAATTTCTTTCCATCCTCCCCAAAGCTTGTTATCTTCTGTCTTTTTGATGATAGCTATCCTGACAGGTGTGAGGTGCCATCTCATTGTGGTTTGATTTCCATTCCCCTGATGATTAATGACGTTGATGATATTTTCATATATCTAGTGGCTATTTCTATGTCTTCTTTGGAGAAATTTCTATTCAAGTCGTTTGCCTATCTTTTAGTCAAGTTATTTGTTTTTTTTTTTTTTGCTATTGAGTTGGAGGAGTTCCTTATATATTTTGGATATTAACCTCTTATCAGTTATATGGTTTGCAAATATTTTCTCGGATTCCATAGGTTGCCTTTTCACTCTGTTGATTGTTTTCTTTGCTGTGCAGAAACTTTTTAGTTTGATGTTGTCTCATCTGTCTATTCATTCTTTTGTTGCCTGTGCTTTTGGTGTCATATCCAAGAAATCATTGCCGAGACCAAAGTCAGGAGGCTTTCTCCTCATGTTTTTTTTTTTTTTTAAAGATTTTATTTATTTATTTTCCCCCCAAAGCCCCAGTAGATAGTTGTCTGTCATAGCTGCACATCCTTCTAGTTGCTGTGTGTGGGATGCGGCCTCAGCATGGCCCGAGAAGCGGTGCGTCGGTGCGCGCCCGGGATCCGAACCCGGGCCGCCGGCAGCCGAGCGCACGCACTTAACCGTTAAGCCACGGGGCCGGCCCTCTCCTCATGTTTTATTCTAGGAGTTTTATAGTTTCAGGTCTTCTGTTTAAGTCTCTAATCCATGTTGAGTTTATTTTTGTGTATGACATAAGATAAGGGTCCAGTTTCATTCTTGTCATGCGGATATCCAGTTTTCCCGACACCATTTGTTGAAGGGACTGTCCTTTCCCCATTGAGTATTCTTGGCATCCTTGTCGAAGATCAGTTGACCTTATATGCATCGGTTTATTTCTGGGCTCTCTATTCTGGGCATTTTATTTTTTTTAATTGGCCACCAGCACTGAAAGATCAGGAGATTTCAAGCTTCTCTTGAAAAGGCCACAACGTCACTCAGCATCACATCTGCATTTCCACGTGTCCATTATCCATCATCAGCAGGCTCTGAGAGGCCACTGCTGGGGGCACCCTGTGGTTTTCCTTAGCCCACACCCAGTCTGCTTCCTCATTTATGTTACCTGCCTGGCCCCAGGAGAAAAAAAGTGGAGACATGGGTACAAAAGACGTGGATATAAAGAGATCAGAGAGAAAGCAAGTCACAAATAACAACAATAAAGGTCATACATCCTCATCATTACCATATAGACTACCTACATATAGACTTACATATAGACTACTTATAGAATATTTTGTTCCAGGCACTATTCTGGGTTCTTCACAAATGTTAACTCACTTAATCTCCTCACCATCCTATGAAATAGGAGCTATTATCATCCCCATCTTACAGATGAAAAAAATGTGGCACAGAGAAACTAGGAGTCATTTGCAGTCGACCAGGCTGATAAGTGGTAGAGCTGGGGTTGGAACCACCCCAACCTGAACTCCACGTCTGTTTGCCTAACCCCTGTGCTACACTGCCCCCTTCTGGAGCCAGAGAAACACACAGGGAGAGAGTAAGAGGTTGTAGGGGGTGAGAGACAAAGACAGGACCCCAGGTTCTGTTTGGCTCACCCTGGACCACAGCACCCACCTCTGGCAGGTGCAACCCAAGAGGGCAGCAGGAGGAGGGGCCGCCGTCTGAGCCTTGCACCTGGTGAGCTCATGTCTTGATCAGGAACTAAAGGGAAGGGCTGACAGTATGGCCCCGGGAGTCAGACCCGCTGCAGTGAGACCTCGGGCAGGGGGCTGAGCGTTTCCGGTCTCAGAGCTCAGCTGCTGTGATGTCCAGTTATTGCTACTAATATAATGACTTAATAAGTCGAAGAGGCCACCATCATCTCAGTTTATTCTTGGATCATGGTGACCCTGGGTGTCTTCCAGAACCATCTCTGTGCACCCAGATACCCAAATAATAATCATGCTAATAATAATAATTGCCCACATGCATTAAGCAGTTATAGTCATTGTTTTATTTGTGTTATTGAACTTAATCTCATGGGATAAAATAACAAGCCTGTCTTTTAAAAAAGCAGAGATAAATTCAGAAATGTGTCTTTTGGGGGCCGGCCCGGTGGCGTAGTGGTTAAGTGCATGTGCTCTGCTTCGGCGGCCCGAGGGTTCGCAGGTTCGGATCCCGGGTGCGCACTAACGCACCGCTTGTCAAGCCATGCTGTGGCGGCGTCCCATATAAAGTAGAGGAAGGTGGGCACGGATGTTAGCCCAGGGCCAGTCTTCCTCAGCCAAAAGAGGAGGATTGGCATTGGATATTAGCTCAGGGCTGGTCTTCCTCACACACACAAAAAAGAAATGTGTCTTTCCCCATTATAAAAGGAAATCAATTTTTCTCAGTAAAATCCTCACTGGCTAGATTTGTTAGGGTGGTGGGGGAGGTGAAAAGCGGGGGATGTGAACACTAGCCGCTAACATACACTGAGTGCATGCTCTGGATAATTTTTTTTTAAGGGTCTTACACGGATTAACTTGTTTATATTCCTGTTAACCTTCAGAATGACCACTATTGCTATCTCCACTATAAACAGGGGGTAACTGAGGCAAAGGGAGATTAAAGTCACTTTCTAAGGCCACACAGTAAGAAATAGCCAGGGTTCAAACCCAGGGAGACTTGCATGAGAATCTCTGTGTGTGTGTGTGCACGCACACGTAGCATCATTTCTACTTACTTTTTTGAATAGCTACTATTTCCACATGGTGCAAAAATAAAACATGTTTATAAAAAAGGTATAGAGTGATAAATCTCCATTGTGACCTTATCCCCTTCCCGTCCTGTCCTTGCCCTTCTTCAAAACATCATGACTAGAATACATTTCTTGGGTCTTCAAGGTTTTGTTGCCCATAAACAAGGGAATGCAAAGATGTGTTCTTAGTTTTCTCTTGCCTTTCACTACCAGGCCAGGCTGCTCACAAAGTAAGGCGTCTCCTGGTGCTCAGAACACTTGGTTAATTCTTTTTTTTCTATTATAAGCATTGAAAACCTGTGATGCCTGGTTAGTTTAAAGGTTTGTGAAACCCTGTTTAGATAATTACATAAGTTATAAAACAATGGCTGGTGTGAAAATTACAGATGATTCATAATTATATCTATGGCTATAAAGCATTCTGCTGGGATGACTTCCAGTCTGGGAGAATTCAGTGGGAGGCATTTTTTCTCCCCTGGAGGGACCTTGTTACTCATTTTGTGGCGATTAGAGCTGCGCAGAAAAAGAACCTTGAAAATAGAGCAACTAAGATCGGATGAAAAATGCACATAGGGATATCTGGGACAGTGATAACTGATGTGTAATCAGCACTTCCGATGTGCCAGACACGTTTTTTATTATAATGTTTTATTCTGAAATAGTTCAAGACTCACAAGAGTTTGCAAAGTAGTACAGAGAATTCTCATATAGCCCTCACCTAGTTTCCCTCAATAACATCCTTCATAACCATAATACACTGTCAAAACTAGAAAACTGATGTTGCTACCATGTTATTAACTCAGGTACAGCCATTTTTTGAATTTCACCATTTTTCATGCATCTCTCTCTCATCACCACAATCAGGATACACAGCTGTTTCATCATCACAAAGAAATTCTCCTGTGCGATGTCTTAATAATCACACCCTTCCCTCAACCTCAAGCCTTGACAACCACTGTTTTGTTCTACATAACTATAATTCGGTTACTTTGAGAATGTAATATAAATGGGATCATACAGTATGTAACCCTTTGAGATTGTGGTTTTTTCCACTCATCATAATGCGCTTGAGAGTCTTCCAAATTGTCACATGTATCCATTGTTTGTTCCTATTGTAAGCATTAAAAAAATACTTTGTATATATTTACTCATTTATCATTCACAGAAGCCTGAAGGTTGTGGGTTCTGTTATTATTCCTATTTACAGATGAGGAAACTGAGGGCAGAGAAGTGAAGTACCTCGTCCAAGGGCACACAGCAGGCGAGTGGCGGAGCTGGGATTTGAACCCAGGCGGCCTGACTCCAAGGACACTAATAGAAAAAAAAAAATGACCACACTTAGTGCTAATGGAACTTGATAGCTTCTTTTCCTTTTCACATAATTAAAGACCCTCTGATCCCACTTATGGATATATAGTCGAAAGAATTCAAAGCAGGATCTCAAAGAGATATTTGCACACCTGTGTTCATAGCAGCATTATTGACAATAGCCAAAAGGTGGAAACAACCCAAGTGTCCACTGATGGATGGATAAATAAAATGTGGTCTATCCATAAAATGGAATATTATTCAGCCTTAAAAAGAGAGGATACCCTGTCACATACTACAACATGAATGATCCTTGAGGATGTTATGTGAAGTGAAATAAGCCAGTCACAGAAAGACAAATGCAGTATGATTCCCCTTACATGAGGTAGCTAAAATAGTCAAATTTGTAGGGACACAGTAGAAGGGTGGTTTCCAGCGGCTGGAGGAAGGGGGAATGGAGAGTCACCGAGTAGTAAGGACAGAGTTTCAGTTTTGCAAGATGAAAAAGTTCTGGAGACCTTTGCACAACAATGTGAATGTACTTCCTACTGACCTGTAGGCTTAAAAATGGATAAAGATGGTAAATTTTATGCTATGTGTTTTTCACCACAATTAAAAACAAAATGTTGACAAAGACCCCCTCTGACGCTTGAGTTGGTCACAAAGTTTGTGACACATCATTTAGTCAAATGCATAAGTTATAAAATAATGAGTAAGTGTGCAAATGAGTCAGGACTCTCCTAATTGTTATTGGTGGAGGTAAATGATACAGCCCTGAAGCTTCTCTGGCTTATTTCTTAAGGTACATTGTTTTAAAAGCTATAAAAACTCAGCACAAACTCCTAACTGTGAAGATGAACAATTTCACTCTTTGTCTACTGCCCTGGAGGAGTGTTTTGGTAGAGTGATTTCTCGACAACTTAAATTCTTAAGACCTGAGTCCAAATACCAAGCTTTGTTGGGTATGATATTCCATTGCCCTTGACACAACCCCTTGGGGTTGTACTATTATTGCTGCCATTTCAGACATCTAATACACGGTAAAGCTGGGACCAGGACCCCACGCTTTTCTTTGAAGGCTGTGCGCCCGGCTGTTCTGCTATCCTGCCTCTTCACAGCACACACACGGGAATGTCAGCGTTGGTTTTCTCTGGATGATGAGATCATGGGGCGGTTTTATTTCCTTCTTTCATGTACCTCACTGTTCATCAGAGTAACTGAATAGCTGATGAGGGAAGGTTTTTTATAGAAGAATTCCAGAATAAATGCAGAAGAGTGACAGTCACAAAATCACCATTTTGCAACCCCTAATGAAATCATAGATCTGGGCAATGGTCACGATTGGCTGTTAAGACCGGTAGGTGGAAAGCAGATGAGAACTTTATAGTAGACGGGTCAGGCTGACAATGCCAGACTCCTAACATCAGAAAGAGAGACAGCCCAACAGTATACGTCTCTTGATTTGATGTGACAGTAAAGACATAGCACCAGCTTTGAAATATTTTGCTCCCAACTCGAACATGAACCAGATCATGCCTCCTGCTCTAACTACCAGAGGATGGAGGGATGTGTTAGGTAAACCCACAGGGAGGCAATCAACAGAATCCGTGATGCGGAAAGTTCCAGGATGAACAACCTCTTTTCTTCAACCTTAAATATGTTGTGAGAAAAAAAACGAGAGGGAGAAAATGAACCAGTAGACCAAGCACTGTCCAACAGAAATATGATGCAAATCGCAAATGTAATTTTAAATGTTCTAGTGGCCACATTTTTAAAATTTATTTTTTAATTAATTAATTATTTTGATGGCTTAAACAAAATGGATGTTTATTTCTGCTTGATGTCAGACAGTCCAGAGGTGGGCAGTCCAGGGCTGGTATCTCAGTCATCAGGAACTCAGGCATCTTCTACCTTTTTGCTCCATCACTTTTTGGATAACTTCCATCCTCAGGGTCACTTCTTGGCCCAAAATGGCTGCAAGAGCTCTGGACATCACATCCAGGTTCTAGGTAGTAAAGAGAGGAGAAAGACAGGAAAGGTCTAAAGGGCTACTCCCCAGCTAAGTCAGCTGCCTTTAGGTAGCCTCCCTGGACGTCCCACATAATACTTCTGGTTTCGTGTAGTTGGCTACACTCGTTTTCAAGGGAGGAACTCAGGAACAGACAAATGGAAGAGATGCACAGAGCTAGGTATGGGGGACGGGAGGGGCACAGAGCTTCCACGCGCTCTCTGGGTGCACCACCCTTCCAGCGCCTCAAGGCATTCACCAACCTGGAAGCTCCTCTAGTACCCACATTTTAAGAAGTAAAAAGAAACAGGTGGAATTAATTTTTATAATATATTTTATTTAACCTAATACATATGGAATATAGTCATTTTGACATGTGATCTATATAAAAATATTAATGAGATCATTGATTTTTTTTCATGCTAAGTCTTTGAAATCTGGTGTATATTGTATGTACAGCACATCTCAGTTCAGACTAGTCACATATTATGCCTCAGGAGCCATATATGAGCAACGGGCACCATATGGGGCAGCATCGCTATAGAATAAAAGAGATGAGACAGACATATCAACCAAACGCAGTGTATGGATCTCGTTTGGATTCTGATTCAAATAATATAAAAAAAAATTATCAGAATTAAAAAAAATTACGGGCAATCAGGAAAATTCGACCACTGGCTGGATATTTGAGGATAGTAAGGAGTTTTTGTTAATTTTTCATATAGTAATGGTACGGTGGTTATGTTTTTTAAAGTGTTTATTTTCTTTAAAGATAGACACTTCTTTGAAGTGTGTTCTGAAGAAATTAAATGTGGTTGAGATTTGCTTCAAAATAATCCACATGGATGTGTTGGGGGGTGTGTATAAATGAAGCAACATTGACCACGTACTGATAATTTTTGAAGCTGGTGACAGGCATATAAAGGTGTATTAAACTATTCTCTCTACTGGTGTATGTTTAAATCCCTCCCCCTAAAGTTAATATTTAATGGGAAACCCAGACGGGTGTTGGAGTCAGGTCCTCATCCCCACCTCATTGGTGACGTCCAGTCCAGGCTCCAAACTCCCTCCATGAGATTTTGCTCCTCCCCCTCCTCACCGCCAGCTGGGGTCCCCGGAGTTGAGACTCAGTCTGAGCTACACTCTGAGGGTGGCCCTATCTGCAGGTGGGCGTCCTGGTCCCTCCGGTTTCCATGGTTGACCCCTGACCTCAACCCTTCCTAGAGGTTTCACTTCTGCCTTACGTCTGTGTCTTACGTCTCATGTCTGTATCTTATGTCCACGCCTTACCCTCACCGGCTGTCTGTGGCCCTCAGTTGAACATGACTCATATTTTTGGGACAATGCCACTAGCTCCCAATGCCATCCCTTGGCCATCCGATGATGGCCCTCCTTCCTGACTCAGGCTCCCAGCCCCTCCGCAGTTCCCCTGACTACCCCCATGCTCCCCACCCCATCAGCATTATACACCTCCCCCACCCTCAGTCAGGATTCTGTGGGCTCGGTCAAAAGGAGACAGAGAGAGCAAGATACAGACACGCGGATCCAGGGAGAGGCCCAGGAGTAGGTTAAAGACGCAGACGTGTCAGGAAGAGCTGGAGGGACCCACAGACAGAGACAGGTGGAGAAGGAAACCCAGAGCGGGAGAGAGGGGTGGATGGAAGACCATGGGCTGTGGGGTAACAGCTCTGAGTTTGACTCCAGCTCCTCCCATTAACTGGATAAAACGAGATTGGTCACAAGTTGGTAACTGTTGAGGCTGGGGTGTAGGGACGTGTGTGCTCATTATGCTACTCTCTCTACTTTCATCTGTGTTAGAGAATTTCCATTATAATATGTTTTGTCCTTGAGAAAAGGACTTAACTTCTTGTGCCTCAGTTTCCTCACCTGCACAACGGGCTTCATAACGGGATCTGCTTCTAAGCTTGTTGTGAAGATTAAATCCCATGAATTGTGTGCTCTGGTGACTCTGGTGTCACATCCAGAGCACTGCTTGGCAGAGAGTAAACTCTTAATAGGTATGAACAATTATTGTTTTTATATCATTTTGTAAAAAATAATAAAAAATAATACACATACACACTCATTCCCACAGTCCAACTGGGCTGCTCTAACAATAAAACCATAGACGGGGGCTTATAAACAACAGAAATTTATTCCTCACAGTTCTGGAGGCTGGGAAGTCCCGCAGTTTCAGTGTCCGGTGAGGACCCCTGCCTGGGTCATTGACAGCCTTTGTCCCCGTGTGTTCTCACACGGCAGAAAGGGCGAGGGAGCTCTCTGGGGTCTCTTTCATAAGGACACTAATCCCCTTCAGGGGGGCTCCACCCTTAAGACCTAATCACCTCCCAGAGGCCCCCCTCCTAATACCATCACACTGAGGATTAGGTTTCAACATATGAATTTGTATGACAAGCATTCAGTCTACAGCAAATAGCAAACACTTACATAGTGCCTACTATGCGCTGGGCATGGTTTTAGGTGATTGGCATGAATTCCCCAGTGTCTGGCCCTGAGGGATCAATAACTCCTGGGAGGTGCATACTGAGGTGGAGAAGGGAAGGTAAAGGGGCTGGTGGGAGTCGTGACTGGGTTTAGGAAGGAGGGTCAAGGAGCACGATCCTGAAACACCAGCCTCATGGACGCCTCGCCACCCTCATCTAGGTGCCCTCGTGGACTCTCGTTGGGAACTTTAAACCTGGCGCAGTGGGGATTCCAGTGAGGGGAGGACTGGGGGGCAGAGGGACAGGGTGGCTGGTGGAGGTGAGCTGGGACTGAGGCCCAGGCCACGTCCACCTTCTCTGCCCCAACCCCGAGCAGGGAGGAGGGCGTTCCACGATGCCTCTGGGACCCGTCCCTTTCGCCCTGAGTCTTTCTGCAGCTCAGGCTGGGGCTTTTTATTCTCAGAAATGCTGTCATGAAACTCAAATCCGCTAGTAAATTTGGAGGGTGAGGAGAGGGGCGGTCAGCTACACGACAAAGGGGAGGCCACTGGCCAGGCTGGAATTTAGTTCTGACCACCATCCAAGAAAGGCGGATCTTTCAGCACATGCTCACACACAGATACACACTCACACACAGACACACACTCACACGCTCACACACACAAGACACACTCACAGACGCATGCTCACACGCTCACACACAGATGCACGCTCACACGCTCACACACAGACATGCACAGACACACTCACACACAGATGCGCACACACAGGCACACACCACACACAACATGCACTCACACACACACAGACGCGCACACACACACAACGTGCACCCTCACAACACTCTCACACAGACACACACAGACTCACATACATTCTCACACTCACTCCTGCAAGTCTCACACATACACACTCACAAAGGCAGAGTCGCACAATACACTCACACTCATTTACCCCCATGTGCACACACATGCACACATCCATACTCTCACACTCACACAGGTTTACACTAATGCACACTCACACTCATGCACACAAGCCACTCCCACACATCTGATGCGTTCATGCTCACTCCTGCACTCTCTCACATTCACAGCCACACGCACTCCTGCAAGTCTCATACATGTACACAAACTCACACACAAAGTCACAGACCCACACAACACACACACTCACATGAACTCATACTCTCACAGCACACTCTTACACAGTCTCACACTCATACCACACTTTCACACTAACACACACTCACACTCCTGTATACAGTCACTCCCACAGTCCCACACATCTACATGTATTCATACTTACTCCCACACTCACCTGTATTCACACACACACTGACACACTCATTTACATACATATATTCTTTCTTTTTTTTTTAATTGATTTATTTTTTTCCCCCAAAGCCCCAGTAGATAGTTGTATGTCATAGCTGCACATCCTTCTAGTTGCTGTATGTGGGACGCGGCCTCAGCATGGCCGGAGAAGCGGTGCGTCGGTGCGCGCCCGGGATCCAAACCCGGGCCGCCAGCAGCGGAGCGCGCGCACTTAACCGCTAAGCCACGGGGCCGGCCCTACATACATACATTCTTATACTCACTCTCACACTCATACACATATTTACACGAACACCCACTCACACTCTTGCATACACACTCACTGCCACACTCACTCATATTCACACACTGGCACACACATTTACATGCATGCACACACACACGTGCTTGAGCACATATATGCTAACACACTCACACTCATGCACACAAAATCACTCCCATGCGCCCCCACATCCATACACTCATGCTTTCTTTCACACTCACACACACATGAAGACCCACAGCTTTCGGGGCCAAGATCAGAACAAACCCACCTCTTCCTTCTGCCCCATTTCCAGAGGTCTCTGGGGCTATACCAGGCTGAATGTTCTACTGCCTTTTGACCCCAAGGAAACAGAACACAATAAGCTCCAAATGCTTTAATCCAGCCTAAGTTGCAGTGAAAGAAAACCTCAGGCCACGTGCTACGATGGGACATAATGAGAACATTTAGGAGGGAAAAGGTGACACAGGTGCCTTTGAGGATACAGAGCACTGGTGTGGGCGTCCTCCTTTGTGGAAAAGATAAGGGAGGCAGTTAAAAAATACATTCCAATCAGTTATAAACGTTTGAAAAAAAACAACAGCAGCGACACAACAAAAAAAATTTTGTCAGGTGACAAAGTTCCTGGTGATGCCGAGTGGATTCATAGTCAATGGCTCGTCCTCACAGATGTGACTCCTGGGGAGTTTATTTGCTTGGACCTCCCTGGTGACCACAGGTTTATCATTATCATCTGTGAAGTGTGAACCATTAATGAAGATGATGATTACGCAAACTTTGCTGACGTATTAGTTCTAGATAACTACAGTTGTTAGAGTGACTGTTTTAGAATATTTCATGTATTCTGAAACTTAAAAGCTATGTTTTTAGCTAGCAAGCAAGTGAAGAAAGGCTCAAAATCATTAACAATTTGAGAAATGCAAGTTTACTACGCAGGCTGTTATTTTGCACCCAGCAGGTGGCAATGGAAAGCTGAGTGATGTTAAGGAGTAGCAGCCACATGAACTACAGGGATCCTCAGCTTTCGCTGGTGGAATGTGGAGGACAAAGCCCTTCGAGAGCGACCTGGCTCTACTTGGTCAAATTAACCATACGCCCACACTATAACCCAGCAGGTCCACTCCTGGGTTTAGATGCTGTGTTAGTTATCTATCACTAGGTAACAAATTTCCCCAAATTTAGCAGCTTTAAACAGCAAACTTTTTAAAAATCACACACCGTATCTGAGGGTCAGGAATCTAGGATGGCTTACCTGGGTGTCTCTAGCTCGGGGGCTCTCATTGGATTATAGTTAAGATGTCGACCAGAGCTGTGGTCACCAGAAGGTGCTAGATGGTCCACTTCCCAGATGGCTCCCTCCAGGGGTTGTTGGCTGGAGGCCTCAGTTCTTCACCTCGTGAACTTCACCATGTGGGCTGTTGAGTGTCCTGACAATATGGCGGTTAGCTTCCCCCAGCACGAGTGATCTGAGAGGGAGGGGAGAGAGAGAGATAGAGAATGAGGAGGAAGCTGCCACCATATTCTACTCCTGAGAATCACTACGTCCAACCCACACTCAAAGACAGGGAAATTCAGCCCAGCTTTTGGAGCGAAGAGTGTTAAGAATTTGTGGATATATTTTGAACCCCCACAGATGCCAAAGAAATTCTCACACAGATTCTAAGGGGACAGAACAAAGCACTGTTTGTGGAGGTGAGGAGCTGGCGCCAACCTGTATGTCCATCCTTGGAGTATGGATGACAGGGTGTGGTGGGTGCCCCCCATGGAGAACTATGCAACAGTGAAAAACAATGGATTGGGGGTATATATTGTAACATGGATGGATCTTAAGAACACAGTCCTGAGCAAAAAAAAAAAAAAAAAATTAAGGGATGATTTGGGGCATATAACCAATATCATTTACACGTGTTAAAAACACAGATGCACAAAACAAAAACTCTACACATTTTGTAAATATGTAATAAAGAATTTGGTTGGTCTTTGTCCTTGGTTCTTGGGAGGCAACCTCTAAACCCGTGGAATTTCCCGAGTGGTAGGAGTGTCTTTGTTAGTCATGGTGGGTCCTCAGGACCACACCTGATAGTTTATGCCAATGAGATGACTCATGTGGACCCCTAGATAGTTTGTGACAATGAGATAACTCCGTATGGGGGCAGGACACTCTAGAAAGACCATATGATTAGAAGGTGGGGACTTTGGGTCACTTGATATCAGCCTGGGTCACTTGACATCAGCCTGGGGAGGAGAGAGGGTTGGAGACTGGGTTCAATTATATGGCCGATGATTCAATCAATCATGGCTCTATAATGAAACCACAAGAAAACTCTGGTGAGCTTCCTGGCTGGTGACACACAATGGTGTGCTGGGAAGGTGACAAATCCTGAGGACACAGAAGTGTTTGGAACCCTCCTAAACCTTGCTCTGTGCATCTTTCCATTTGGCAGGTCCTGACTTGAATTCTTTATAATAAAACTGTAGTTGCAAGTATAGTACCTTCCTGAGTTCTGTGAGTTGGTCTAGTAAAGTATTAAACCTGAAGGGGAAGTGGAAACCCCCAAATTTATAGCCAGTTGGTCAATCAATCACCACTACATAATACTGGCTCAATAAACACTCTGGACACCAAAGTTTGAGTGAGCGTCCCTGGGTAGCAATACTCTTTGGGAATCGTCACACTTTGATGCCAGAAGGATAATGCATCCCTGAGGATGACAAGAGCTTCACGTTTAGAAACATCCCTGACTTCACTCTATGCATTTCTTCTAATTTGTATCCTCTTGTTATAATAAAACTGTAACTGTGAGTATAGTGCTTTTCTGAGTTCTCTGATGGTGATTTATTAAACTTGAGAGAATCTGTAGAGACTCCAAACTTGTAGCTAGCGAGTCTCAAGTGGGGGTGGCCCTGTGGACCCCGAAACTTGCAACTGGTATCTGGAATGAGGGCATCTTGTGAAGAACTATGTGCTCAGATTCTGCAGTTTGGCACACTCATTGCAGTAAGAAACAACATATACACACAAAGATACATATAAAACATAAGGTGGGAAAGCTCACAAGACAGGAGGAGGGTGAAGAGGGTCTTAGGCACAAATTTTATGGTGCGCCAAAACCCTCAGTAATCAAGAATATATACAATTTTAATGCAATGTTAAAAAAACTCAAAATTGATGCAACAATCCATGGTAAACAAAGTACCACAATTCAAACGAAAGACAGCACTCCACAGGACTGGATGAGGACGAGGCACATGAACCATGAAAGTCCAGGGTCAGATCCCTGTGTAGATTTGTTTTCATTAATTTTGAGTTTTTAAAATATTGCATTAAAATATTATTTGTCTTGATTACTGAGGTTTTTGGCTTCCCCTTAAATTTTGCTCCCTAGGCAAATATCTCATTTGCCTCACCCTAGTCTCAGCCCAGGGTAGGAGGGGACTAGGAACTAGGAATGGGGAAAAATGGATTTAAAACTTATGTAATAAAACAAGACAAAGGCCTTATAATAATGTGCCAGCAAACGTGGCATATGATGAATGCAATCTCTTTCACCTCTGGTCTAAATTAAAATATAAACCATATTTGATACACAGTATCGAGTTTGCTCTACAACCTAATAGAATTCGTCCCACTGACCTATGGACCCACTTGATTCACTCAACCAATATGTGTGACCAAGAAAATTCTTTTTTATTTTTTTTTAGAGGAAAGGAATTTTTTTTTTTGGCTGGGAAAGATTTGCCTGGAGCTAACATCTGTTGCCAATCTTCCTCTCTCTCTTTTTTTTTTCCCTCCCCAAAGCCCCAGTACCTAGGTGTATATTCCAGTTGTAAGTCCTTCTAGTTCTTCTATGTGAGCCTCCACCACAGCATGGCTACTGACAGATGAGTGCTGTGGTTCTGCACCTGGGAACTGAACCCGGGCTGCTCAAGTGGAGCACCGCCAGACTTTAACCACTAGGCCACCAGGGTTGGCTCAGGAAAATTCTTTACTAGTACTTTTTACCTTTGCAGGTTTTTTTTTTGCAAGTGAAACAAAAATAGGACCTATAGATGATTCATTTCTTCTAAAAAGTAAGGCAAAATCTTTATTTTTCGAGTTCCCCGAGGGCTCCTCCCACTCAGGCCTCATCTGAGGCCTGGGGCAGAGGAATGGTAGCCGATGAGGATGACAAAGTGGGGGCTAACAGGGGCCAGACCATGCCAGCCCCTGAAGGCTCTGGTGACAAGTTCGGGCTTTATCCTCAGAGTCGTGGAAAGCCATCGACGGTTTTTTAAGCAGAAAAGGGACTTCACGCAAGCCCTCCCCTGATGCACACGAGCAGAGGTCCAGCCCCTCCACAGAGCATCTCAGAATCCTACTGTCACCCAAAGGGACACCCTTCTCGATCTCCACACAAAATGCTCTCCCAGGCACACCCATGCATGGGGTTTATTGACGGTGAGGTTTGCCAAAAAGAGTCAACTTCAAAGTAAGGGTTCCAGCCTTGACCTTTCAGCATCCTGGTCTCTAAAGACCCTCCCCGTCTCCCACTCCTCTTCGCCGGGAGAGGCCCCGCCTGCAGGGCACACTGCCGATCCTCCCTCCTCCTCCCCATCACCTCCCTCCTCCTCCACCCCTGTCTCCTGGGGAGGCCCCCAGGGCCCCCACCCTTCTCACTATTGAGAGCAGCGATCCACTTCCTCCACCCCCACCACCGAGCCCCACCGCACGCCCCGCTCGGCGGATCTGCAGCCCCAGAGGCGCCTCCCCGCCCCCGCCCCGCGGACAGCGCTCACCCTCCCCCGCCCGCCGCGCGAGGACAGAGGAGGGCGGGGCAGCGCGGGGGCCGGGCGGAGGCCGGTGCCGGGAAGCAGAGCGGCGTTCACGACAGTCCAGTGCGCCTGCGCGCGCTGCGCCTCGCGGAGCGCCCGGTAACGGCTCCCTGGCTCCCTCCCGCGCGGCTCCTGCTCTGTGACGAGTTACCGCCCCAGCGAGGCCTCTGTCGGCCAGCCCATGGCAAACAAACGCCTCCCAAGCACTCTGTCCTCTTATCCCGGTTTGTTCACCTTCGTGGCGTGTAATGCCCCCGTGGAAATACGAAACACATACGTGCTTATTGTCTTTCTCCCTTTTTACAGGAGACGGACACGCATTGACTTGTCCAATGCTGCAGTCTGGGAACCTAGGACAGTGCCTGGCACAGAGTGGTGCGCAACAAGCGTTTGTTGAATGAATGAATGAATGAATGTCCAGGGGAGAGAGGATAGCAGCTTGGGGCTAAGGTGGTGGCAATTAAGATGGAGAAGAACTCAGCCACTGCAACTCACCCAGACACACATCTGATTTTCCCCCAACACTTTGAGTATGAACATTTTCAAACATACAACAGAGTTAAATTTACAGCCACGTGTCTATTGACCTTCCAGCCATCCATCTGTCCATCCGTCCATCCACCTACCTGTCCGTGTGTCCGTCCGTCCGTCTGTCCGTCCGTCCATCCATCCATCCATGCATCCATCCGTCTTTCCATCCGTCTCTCCATCCGTCCATCCACCCATTCCTCCATCCGTCCATCTGTCCATCTATCCATCTGTCCGTCCATCCATCTTATTTTTGATGCATTTCATAGTAAGTCACAGACGTCAGTACACTTCATTCTAAACACTCAAACATATATGTCATTGACTATACTGCAAACCTTATGTTTCTTTTTAAAGGCAAAACGCACATACAATGAAATGCACAAAACCTAAGCTGTACTTTTCAGTGAGATATGACAAATGCACACACCTGTGTGACCCAAACCCCTATCAGTACGTGGAACATCTACCATCACCCCAGAAAGCTCTCTCATGTCAATTTCCAGTCAATCCCAGCCCCGACCCCCAGAGGCAAGCAGCGTTCTGATTTCTTTCCACCATAGACTACTGTTGCTTGTTCTAGAACGTCATAGAAATGGAGACATAGGTATGGAGTCTTTGTGTAAGGCTTCTCTCATCTTGAGTTCACTCATGTAGCACCAGTTTGTTCCTTTTAATGGCAGAGGCACATCCCGTTATTTGAATACACCACAGTTGGTTTATCCTTTCTCTGCTTGATGGACCCCTGGGCTGCTTCCATTCTGGGGCTGCTAACAACATCTGTGTAAAATCTTCATATGGACACATGCTTTCATTTCTTTTGGAGAAATACCTATGAGTGGGATTGCTGGGCATAGAGTAGGCTGTGTTTAGTGTTATAAGAAACTGCCAGACCTTTTTCCAAAGAGGTTACACCATTTTATGCTCCCACTAACACTGTCTGGGAATTCTGGTTGTTCTACCCCTCCACTACATTTTGGAGTTTGGGGAATATAAAACATTTTTTTAGCCAATCTGATGAGTGTGTAGTAGTGTCTGATTGTGGTTTTAAGTAGAATTTCTCTCATGACTGAAGATGTAGTGCATCTTTCCCTATAGGTATTGACCTTTTGTTGTAGCTCGTTGTAAAGTAGACCTATGTTTAACTTCCTCCTCTAGAGGAAAATGGCCTTGAGATATTCTAATGCCCATATCTAACTTACATAGAAGGATCAACCTTCCCATGTATATGAATTTCCTAGGGCTGCTGTAACAAAGTACCACAAACTGGGTGACTTAAAACAACATAAATTTGTTGTCTTACAGTTATGGAGGCCGGAAGTCTGAAATCGAGGTGTCAGGAGGGCCATGCTCCCTCTGAGACTGGGTAGAATCTTTCCTTGACTCTTCCAACTTCTGGTGGTGACCTTCAATCCTTGGCATTCCTTGCAGCTGCATCACTCCAGTCCGTGCTTCTGTCTTCACATGGCCTTCTCCCCTGTGTGTCTGTCTTCACATCGTCTTCCTTCTTGTTATAAAGACACTAGTCATATGGACACTAGTCCATTCTCCTCTAGTATGACCTCATCTTAACTAATTACATCTGCAATGACCCTATTTCCAAATAAGGAAATATTCTGAGGTCCTGGGGATCGGGACCTCAACATATCTTTTTGGGGACACAATTTAACCCATAACACCATGGATTTGGTAACCTTCCCCCTAAATTGCGTCCAGGCTCCATCTGGGAAACAGTGATGTGTCTTGAAAATGGTAGAACATTTTTTCAGCACCAACTCTGGGGCAGGCACTGTGCATGAGGTGCAGTTGTCATATCTGTGTTACAGGTAAGGAGTCTGACCCATCCACTGCTCAGGGAAGTCAAGTAACTTGCCCAAACTTAGCCCGAGAACTGGCGTCCAGGAATGTGGGACTCCAAATTGCGCACGGATTTCCCAGGTCAGTTCTTCAACAGGCCTCAAGGTGGCGCCGCAGAGCAAATGATGGATTCTAATACCTGGGGTTTAAGATGCTTCCTGGGTGCTTAGCGGCGCCTTTCAAACTTTGAACGCGCACGCAAATCGCCAGAGGTGGTGTTAAAATGCAACTCCCGATTCAGTTGGTCTGAGGAGAGGCCAAGAATTTACGCGTCTAACAAACTGCCAGGGGATGCTGATACAGCAAGGGCTTGCGAATCAGTGGCTCTCTTCACATCTGTGTGGGCAGCTCAGGGAACTCCAGGACTGTAGTATCAACGTTCATCATCATCACAGAAACGACTGTCCTTACGTGCTCATTCTGTGCCAAGCTCTGTGCTCTTGCCTTTATGTGCATTCTCTCCTGTAATGCTCACGGCAGTCCTATGTGGTAGCCCCATGTTACAGAACAGGAAACGGGTGCAGATCTGAGCCCAGCCAGTCCGCTGCAAGTGTTACCGCGTTACTGCAGGACAGACACTATCCCTGGGGGACTCAGCTCAGGGCCTGGGGAAAGAAAGGTGGGTGCTCTGGAGGTCTGGCTGCAGGGCCAACTAGTGGGGGTGGGGGCCACTTAGGCTGCTGGAAGTGGAGGGAGACCAAGAAAAAGAGTCAGCAAAAGAACCCTGGATCCAGGACTGCCTCCCTTAAAACTCTCACCGCAGGAGTCCTTCCTTCCTCCCTCTCTGTCTCTTTGTATCTGCCTCTCTCGTCTATCTATCTATCTATCATCTATCTATCTATCTATCTATCTATCTATCTATCTTCCTATCTATCTATCTATCTATCATCTATCTATCTATCTATCTATCTATCTATCTATCTATCTATCACCTATCTTCTATCTATCATCTGTCTATCTATCTATCTATCTATCTATCTTCTATCTATCTATCTATCTATCTATCTATCTATCTATCTATCTATCACCTATCTTCTATCTATCTATCATCTATCTATCTATCTATCTATCTATCTATCTATCTATCTATCATCTATCTTCTATCTATCTATCATCTATCTATCTATCATCTATCTTCTATCTATCTATCTATCTATCTATCTATCTATCTATCTATCATCTATCTTCTATCTATCTATCTATCTATCTATCTATCTATCTATCTATCTATCAATCATCTATCTTCTATCTATATATCATCTATCTTCTATCTATCTATCTATCTATCTATCTATCTATCTATCTATCTATATCATCTATCTTCTATCTATCTATCTATCTATCTATCTATCTATCTATCATCTATCTTCTATCTATCTATCTATCTATCTATCTATCTATCTATCTATCTATCATCTATCTTCTATCTATCTATCTATCTATCTATCTATCTATCTATCTATCTATCATCTATCACCTATGTGTCATCTATCACTTATCTATCTATTTATCTATCTATCGCCTGTGTATCTTCTATCTGTCTATATCTATCATCTCTCTCTCTCTCTCTCTCTCAGTGTTACTGAGTCCCGCTCTCCATCTCTCTCTTTCTTCAGAACCTATCTCTATGGTTCTGTTTCAGTCTCTCTCTCTTTCAAGCTCCCTAAAGCTGTCTCTCCTCTGAGTCTCTCAGCCTCTCTCTCTGAGTCTCTTCAAATCTGAATCTGTATGTCTTTAAATCTCTTCTAGTCTCTCTTTCTTTAAAGCTCTCTGTCTCTCTCTCTTCCTCCCTCCCTTCTCCTTCTCCCTCTCTCTTTCCCTCTCCCCTTCCTGCTTCCTCCCCCCCCCACTCCCTCCTTCCTGCTTCTCCCTCCCCTCCTCTCCCTCCCTCCTCCTCATCAATCTCCCTGGCCTGGCCCTAGTCGTTGTGCTGCTTTTATTGGCTCTGAGCGCAGTGTGGTTTCGGGCACAGGCTCTGGACTCCTATTCCCTTGATTCACATTCCTGCTCTGCCACATACTCGCTGCAGAAATTGAGCCAAATTCACCCAACCTCACTGCCTCTCAGCCTCCTGGCTTGTGGAGAGCCTTCCTCCTGAGGTTGCTGTCAGAACCAGGAGGGGCAGTCATGCAATGAATGCAGTGAGGTGTCTGGCTCTCAATAAATGGTAGCTGTCATCACCACCATCATTATTATTATTACTAATAAAAGGTAACCCACAGCCAGCCTCTCCGCAGTCAGCAATTAGATGCTTATCTGGTGTGTGGAATGCAGAGGGAAGGTCCTCCCACCGACAAATTGGGGCCACTCCCTGATCTGGTCCACCCCAAGAGCGAAGGTGCTGGGTGGAGGATGCACCAGCTTTCTGAGGCACGCCCGAAGACACTGTTCACACTTAGTCACGAGCTCTTGGAGATCCTGAGCCAATTCTGTGCATTTCAGTGGGTGGGGGTGGGGGTGGGGGACAGAATTAACTGAGAATCAGTTACAGTTGGGTTAGGTTAAGCATCTGATTAAACAAGTCAAGAATACAAAATAGTATCAGAAGTTGGCCACAGTGAGCAGAAACACACACACACACACACACACACACACACAGCTTCCCTAGCCCTGCAGGGCCTCAGCCCCTGACACCATCCATGCAAAGTGCGGCTTGACAATTTGACACGGTTATTTTTTACTCCTTTTAGACCTTAGGCACAGAGGTCGAATATCATATATATCATTATCATCACTGGTTTGTACAGAATCCCCCTTTTATTCTCCCTCCCCTCCCTTTCCTTCCTTTCTTCTTCCCACCCTCCCTCAGTTTTACAAAATGTGTAGTGTGGTTCTCATGCATGTGTAATTTTAATTTATGTAATTGGTGTTGGATTATATATCTCATTCTATTCTTCTTCTTTTTTTTTTTTGTGAGGAAGATCAGCCCTGAGCTAACATCCATGCCAATCCTCCTCTTTTTGCTGAGGAAGACCGGCTCTGAGCTAACGTCTATTGCCAATCTTCCTCCTCTTTTTTCCCCAAAGCCCCAGTAGATAGTTGTATGTCATAGTTGCACATCCTTCTAGTTGCTGTATGTGGGACGAGGCCTCAGCATGGGGGGAGAAGCGGTGCGTCGGTGAGCGCCTGGGATCCGAAACCGGGCCACCAGTAGCGGAGCGCGTGCACTTAACCACTAAGCAGCAGGGCCAGCCCCCTCTCAGTCTATTCTAAATCGCCTTTCAAAGAGCGCTGTGTTTTTAAGACCCATCCGTGCTGTATGTGTTCATACATCTGCCCCATTGCATCGAAGTGCTTTGCAGGAACTCCACACATTTACCCAACAATCCCCCCGGTGATGGACACACCATGGCTGCCAAGTCCCAGCCACCACAAAGAACACTGCAAGGCAAGCCCTTGTACGTGTCCCCTTGTGGGTGTGTAGGAATTTCTCTGGGATGTATAGCCAGGAGAGAGATTGCTGAGTCACAGGAGGTATGTATACTTAATTTGATGAAACACTGCCAGATCTTTCCTCAGAACTGGAGGCACCACACTTGCTGGAGTAGCCCCTGAACGTTCTAATGTCCGTACATCTCTGACATCACTCGACACTATCCATCCTTCTAATTTTCTCTAGCCTAATTGGTGTAAAGTGATATCTCATTATTGTTTCAATTTACATTTCTCTAATAACTAATGAGTTTGAACATCCCCTCATATGCATGATAGCTTTTCAAGTTCTGCTTCTGTAAACTGCCTGTTCATATCCTTTACTAATTTTCCCAAAAAGGTGTCTATCTGTTTTCTTATTAATTCACAGGTGCTTTTGCATATTATAGATATTAGTCCCTTGTCCCTTTCCATATTAAAATAACTTTTCATATTCTGATAAATGCCTATTAATGGTCCATTTTACCCTCCTTTAAACCCAAACGCTTAATTTTGACATAGTCAAACTAATCAATGTCTTGTCCTGTGATCTGTGCTTTTGAAGTCTTAAGAAGTCGTTCCCCATCACAGAGACTGAAAGATAGTCTCCTTTATTTTCTTCTATTAACTTTATAAATGTATCTTTCACATGCTGGTCTTTAATACATCTGGAGTCCACCATCCTGTGTGGTGTCAGGTAGGAATCTAGCTTTATTTTTCTCTGCATGGTAAGTCAAATTCCTCAACACCATTTACTAAGCATACCATTTCCCCCCATTAATGTGGGTTGCTAGGGCCGACCCCGTGGCTTAGCGGTTAAGTGCGCACGCTCCGCTACTGGCGGCCCGGGTTTGGATCCTGGGTGCGCACCGACGCACCACTTCTCTGGCCATGCTGAGCCCGCGTCCCCCACACAGCAACTAGAAGGATGTGCAACTATGACATACAACTATCTACTGGGGCTTTGGGGTGGGGGGGAAGGAGGATTGGGAATAGATGTTAGCTCAGAGCCGGTCTTCCTCAGCAAAAAGAGGAGGATTAGCATGGATGTTAGCTCAGGGCTGATCTTCCTCACACACACACACAAAATTGGGGTTGCTATTTTATCATACTTTATATATATTATGTAATGTTATATTGAGTTCCCATGCATCTCTTTCTGAGCTCTCTCTTCTGTGTTGCTGGTTCATTTGTCTATTCTTGCACTAATACCACACGTTTAAAACTACTACGTAATTTTGTTTTGTAGTATGTCTTAATATCTAGTAGGGCAAGAAGCTTATTTCTTGCACCACCACAGCCCTATTCTCCTCACCACTTACATCACCATGCAGGAAATAAACTGATCCTCTCCACCCTTAATAGGAACTATTTACAAACATCTGTCCCCTCCTGTTCTGGGGCAAGCCTCCATATTATGAAAGACACATCTTCATCCAGGAAAAGAAAGTCCAACCTGCCCAGGAAAATCTGCACGATGTCTTAGCTCAGCGCTTAGTTCCTTGAAACCTCATTTTCCCATCATCTCCTCTGTATCAGCATACCAAAAACCAACTACAGTAGCCCAGACCCCTCGGTTTTGTTCTCTCTCTTTCAAGCCCGGATACTGGGAGTCCATGCCTGGAGCAGGTGTTTCAGCAAGTCGCCAGAGTGTGGCTTTCTTCTTGCTTCTTGTGGGCCCATTTTTGTCCTGGGCTTTTATCCTCATGGCGCAAAGTGGCTGGGCCACCTCCGGGTACCCATATTAATGCCTTCCCTTTTATCAAAAACACAAGGACTTGCAAGGAAAACCCAGCCATTAGGTCTCAGCTTACATCTTATTGCTTAGATCTGCATCACCCGGCCACCCAGAAGTAAGGTGAAGATCCTTATCTCGGTCACGTGACACCCTCAGCAATAACTGGGCTTGGGTGGTGATGCAGTGGGGAGCATGATGACTAGTGCATCTCAATTTTGCTCAGCTCGCCCTGAGCTAAGTCAGGCAGGTTCACAATACATCGACCTCTGCCTTCTGACCCACATAGCTCCCTTCTCATCTCCTGCTCACCCTCGTGCCTAAACCTGACTCTAGATGCATCCGGGCTCTGCCATTAGGAGGAGGAAACATGAGGATGGGGCGGGTGGAGAATCAAGCACATTGCTTCTCTTAAACTCTTTTCATCGTAATTTTAGCAAATGTTACATCAGCACACGACCTTTAAAACTGTGGAAGAAACTAGAAACTACCCGAATGCCCATTCATAGTAAAAATGGGTCAATAAATTGGAATACATTGACACATATGAATGAAATGTTCAAAACTATAAACAAAAATCTGGAAGAACCGTACAAATATAATATGGAGCAAAACAAACCAAATGCAAGATAATGCACTGTGTGAGTTTATTTATATAACTTTATTATATTTCTATAAATCTGTCTAGGTAAATACATTTATATTTCTTTATAGAAAGTCCATAAACGGGCAAAACTGATGGTGATAGATATTAGGAAGGTCGCTACACTTGGGGGTAGTGACTCTGAGGGGGGCCCTAGCTGGTCTTCCGGGGAGCTGATCATGTTCTGTTGCTCCAACTGGGTGCTGGTTACAGGATGTGTTCCGTTTTGTGAAAATTCATTGAGTTTAGGGCACTTAGGTGCACACTTAAGTATGTACCTTATCCTTCAATGGAAAGTTAATTTATATTGCTGAAAGGACGCCTACAGAAGACACCATTGGTTGTTTACCCAACATCCATCTTTCTCCCCTTCTTTGATAAGAGAATTCTCATTTCATTCAAGGAGCAGCCTCTCCTCACATCTACAGGATTCAGGGGGAGTTCTGGTGTCAATCTCAGAAAATGAATCCTGATTGGTGCAAATCAACCATGTCAATCTCACTTTCCCTGACCTGTGATTGGTTTAGGAAAGGACATGTGACCCAATTCTGGCCAATAAGAACGAAGGAAATTCTCCAGGGGCAGTTTCTAGAAAAGTGTCATCCTTCTTAAAAAGAGACTGGGTACAGTTATTGATCTTGAAGACGATGGGAGAGAGGAGGGAGAATCAAGAGTGGCAGAGGGAAATGGAACTGGAGCCCTGAGATCCTGTGCTTGGAGCTGCTCTTACATTTCTTGGCATGTGAGGTTAAAACTTTAATTACTATTTAAGAGTGTGAATTTTCTCTTGTTGCCAAAAGTAGATTATCTAACAACGTTTTGGAAAATATGCTCAAGAACAGCTCACGTCACCATCTGGCTTAAAAACCTCCAGTGGCTCCCGAACCTCTTAAGAAAAACAAAGACTCATGCTTCCGGGCACAGTGATCTTTCCGTTCCTGGGAAACACCCAGCCTGCCCCATCTCAGAGCCTTCGCACTTCTCCTTCTCTCTGGAACACCAGGGCCCCCAGATATTTACAAGGCTCCTCACTTTTCATCCTGTAGGTCTCAGCTCAAATGCCACCTCCTCTGAGAGGTCCTTCATGTTAGTTTTCCTGTTGCTGCTCTGACAAATTATCACAAACTTAGTGGCCTGAAACAACATAAATTTACCCTCCTATAGTTCTGGAGGCCAGAAGTCCAAAATGTTGTCTCCCTGGGTTACAATCAAGGCATTGGCAGGCAAGGATGCATTCCTTCTAGAGCCTCTAGGAGAGAGTCCATTCCTGTGCCCTTTCCAGCTCCTTGAGGCCACCTGCATTCCTAGGCTCATGTCCCCTTCCTTCATCTTCAAAACCAGCAGCGTAGCATCTTCCAGTCTCTCTCTCATTCTGACTCCCTGCCTCCTTCTCATAAGGACCCTTGGGATTATAATGGTCCCACCTAGATAATCCAGGATAATCTCTCCATCTCAAGATCCTTAATTTAATCACACCTGCAAAGTCCCTTTGCCACATAAGGTCGCATATTCACAGGTTCCAGGGATTAGGATGTGGACATCTTCGGGGGGGCTGGCATACTGCTCCCTAACACCCTCCTTGACCATCCAATATAAATAGACCCCCTTTCCCCAACATTCCTTCTCTTTCCTCATGCCCTGTTCTCATTTTATTCATATCACTTCCATAGCCATTATAGTACATAATGTATTTGTCTATCTCTTTATTGTCTGTCGTCCTCAACTAGAACAGGAGCTCCATGAGGCAGGAGTTTTTTTCTCTGTTTTGCCCATTGCAGTATCCCTAGCACCTGGAACCAACTGTTCCTGGTTCACAAAGTAGCCACTCCATCAATATTTGTGGAGAAAATAAAAAGCAGTGTGGAAACTAATGAAAGAAACCTTAACTACGTGGGAGTCAGGAAGGCCTGTAGGGGGAGCTCTAATGCCCTATCACACATCGTCAATTACACCAAACAGGAAGAGACAGACTCCTGCATCTTCATGGGAAGTAAGACTACTTTATTGCTGAAGCAAGATTTCTCTCCCCACCCGGCAACAGCCCAGCCAATGAGAAACACTGCAGCTCAGCCAATGAGAAACACCACAGCTCAGCCAATGAGAAACACCTCAGCTCAGCCAATGAGAAAAGCTGCAGCTCAGCCAACGAGAAATGCCACAGCTCAGCCAATGAGAAAAGCTGCAGCTCAGCCAATGAGAAAAGCCACAGCTCAGCCAATGAGAAATGCCACAGCTCAGCCAATGAGAAAAGCTGCAGCTCAGCCAATAAGAAGCAGTTGCTGCCCTAAACTGTTACTGTCCCCCAATGGACTTTCCTTTAGAACAGCCCCTCCCCACTCCCCCTTTTTCTCTATAAAAGGAACTCCCTGCCTTTGTTTACTGGATTTGCCTATGATTCACCATAGCATGCACAACTCAATTTGCAATTCTTTTGGCTATTCCCAAATAAACTCATTTTGAGATAAAATAATGGGCAAATTTGCTTTCTTTTTTTTAGCTAGAGGAAGATGGATCCTGAGCTAGCATCTGTGCCCATCTTCCTCTGATTCGTATGTGGGGTGCCACCACAGCATGGCTTGTTGAGTGGTGTATAGGTCTGTGCCCAGGATCTGAAACCATGAACCCCGGGCCACTGAAGTGGGGCACACGAACTCAACCACTATGCCACCAGGCCAGCCTCAAAAGTTGCTTTTTTTAAGCTGACAGCAGCTTGAGCGGATCTGTGTTTCTTGCAACCGAAATAACCCAATAGAGCAAACACAGTAGTGCAGAGGAGAGACGTAACTTGTTCCCGGCTGCCCCGCCATTCAGTGGGTGGTGAAAGGAGGTGACCACACACACAGCCCCTTCTCCTCAGATGCTTTATTTCTGGGACCAAATTTGGGTCACAGTTGCAGAGAAGGGATGGACTCTGGGACTGAGGAAGGAAGCAGTGAGGAAGGAAGGAAGGTGATCATTCTGGGGGCTGTCTCCAGGGTCTGACTAGAGAGACAGGGTCAGTCATGGTTGGGGAAATGGGACTCTGACTCCAGGAGGCTCAGGGAGCTGGAGAGATCAACCATCTCGACAACCTCACGAAGGAATGGGGGTCTGGAAGGAGGGTCAGGGTCCCTGCAAGGGTGGGGACTTGCAAAGGACCTGGGGCGCCAGAATGGCAGGTCTTGGGATGACTCAAGAGTTGGAGCGGATGGTGTCCTGGATCCACTTGGTGAACCGGCAGAGGTTGGTGTAGACGCCGGGCCTGTTGGGCTTGCCACAAGGCAAGTCTCCCCAGGACACGAGGCCCTGTAGGTAGCCGTTGCAGACCACGGGGCCCCCGGAATCACCCTGCGGTGGAGAAAGGGAGGCACAGAGAGGCAGAGATGTGGGTAGGTGGAGGGAGGGAGACACACAGATGAAGAAGAACCAGGGCAACAAGAGATAGAGACAGAGGGGTAAAAAGCAGAGGGATGAAGAGAACCAGGAAAAGACAAAGAAGGAGGCACAGGTAAAAAGAGAAAGACAGAGGGGGAGAATGTTAATATTGCACCTCAAGTCCAACCTTTAGAAACCCCCTGTGTCCTTCTCTACTCCCCTCCAACCTCTTCTCTGTCTGTCTCCCTTATTGCGTGTGTCTCTATTTCTCTCTCTCTCTCTCCCCTCCAGCCTTTGAATACCTTATTTCTCTTACTGGACACTCCCCTTCCCTTCCTCCCTCTTCACTCATCCTTCACATCAGCCCTTGTACTTATACCTCACTTTTGCAGAAAGGCAGATCTCAGCCCCGGATGAGGGTTTCTTAACCTGGACCACACTGACATTGGGGCCAGATAATTCTTTGCTGTGGGGGGCTGTCCTGTGCATTGTAAGATGTTTAACAGCATCCTTGACCTCTACCCACTCGATGCTAGTAACCTCCCCTCCCCCTGGACACAGCTGTGACAACCAAAAATATCGCCAGGCATCGCCATATGTCCCCTGGGTGGTGGGGAGCAGAATCACTCCCTGGTTGAGACCCACTTCCTTTGGACTAATGTGGGTTGCCTGTGCTTAATTGCCCATAACTCCCTGTAATTACCCTCCTATAATAATATTCACCACTCTTTACTGTCATTTCTTTTTCACGTTTATGCAAAATACATAAAACGTATAAAGTATAAAGAAGCAAAAAGAAACCTAGGACCTGGCTTCTTTCCCATTCGCAGACATCGTTCCAGGCAAAGGAGCTTGGCAGACTGGAGCTCTGAATTTCAACTTTCTTGTGCTTTAACTTCTCTCATGATTTTTTAATACCCTATGCAGAGTTTCTTTTGAGAGGCAGTTAGTTAACTGCTCCAAGCCTTGGCTCCTTGCCTGTAAAATAGAGCTAATAATAATGACGAAATGAGTTAATGAGCTGATGCACGTGAACCACTTAAAAGAGTGTCCAACAATTAGTTCGCTGCTATTATTAGACTATGAGTATTAGTATTGTTGTGGCTATTATTGCTTGCTTTTAGTGGACACACCCAGACCACACGCTGGCATAAAAAAACTACTTGAGGTCTGCAAAAAAAAACCAAGGCACTAACCTCGGCTACAGAAAGGCTAAATGGTTTAAAATGCTGACATTCGAATTAGATGTGCTTTCTTCTTCTGCTAAAAATCCCCCCACTCACCCCTCTCTCCAGATGTGTGTGCTTCCAGTGTTAAGTGGGGACGGAGATGAAAGTGGGAGACCTGGGAAGTGGTTGCAATTGTCAGGTGTCTAAAGTTTTGAGGGTCGCTTCTCACAGCCTTCAGAGTGAGGCTGGGGTGCTGTCTGAGCTCACAGTTTCCTAAAGGCCATTGTGACTGAAGCATCCATCTCGCAAGCAGAGAGCTCATTAATTTACATCCCTCTTGAACCCTTGCGGGCCTGAATACAGGGAAGGGTCCTGATCGCTGTGAGAGTTTAATTTTAATTTCTGTCATCCTCAACAGAGATAGCTTCCATGAGAATGTAGAGAAGCTCTGTGTTGGGGATCAAGAAATATTTCCTGAACATTGGCCCCCACCTGTCTCTCCAGGCTCAACTCTTATTGCCCCCGCCCCCCATGTGCTGTCTCCTAAACATACTGGCTTTTTTCCTATTCTTTGCGTCAGCCAAATTCCTCCCTGCCTCAGGGCCTTTGCACAAGCTTTTCTTTCCCTTAACCTTCGCAAGGCTGGCTCCTTTGTGTCATTCAGTCTCTGTTCAGATGCCACATCTTCGAGGAGGCCCTCCAACCACCCTTTTGAATATTGCCCCCCATCACTTGCTATTATAAAGATAAGTTTTATTTTCTCTATAGCCTTTACCACTCTCTGAAATTACCCTATTTATGCAGGTTCTTGATCATAGGATTTTTTACCTTTTTGCTCCTCTAATCCTTCCAACAACTTTGTAGTCAGTCCTCTATTAAATATTTTCTTTCTTTCTTTCTTTCTTTTATTTTGCTGAGGAAGATTGGACCTGAGCTAACTTCTGCACCCATCTTCCTCTATTTTGTAGATGGGACGCCTGCCACAGCACAGCTTGATCAGCAGTGTGTAGGTCCGCGCCCCAGATCCAGACCTGTGAACCCCGGGCCACTGAAGTGCAGCTCCCAATGTAACCACTAGGCCACGGGGCCAGCCCCAATATTTTCTCTTTTTAAATACCTACCACGAGTTTCTGTCTTCCTTCCTCAAGACATTTTATTAGCATTTGTCGGAAAACTTTCAAACTACAGATTTTGTGGGAACAAGACCCTTGACTGCCATCTGCCTGAAATTTGCCAAAATAAACCAGACAAAACTGTGATGTCTATCATGTGAAGGGTGCCCCTTAGATGTGATATCTTTTTGCAGTGCACAACCTGCTCCACCATACAGAACAGCCTTGATCTCTCCCTCTAGACCTGTGCTGTCTAATACAGGAGCCACTAGATACACGGGGCCACTGAGCACTTGAAACACACCTAGCCCAAATTGAGATAGGCTGTCCGTGTGAGAATACACACTGGCTTTCAAAGACTTACTATGAAAAAAGTGTAAACTATCTCATTCATAATTGTTTTACATTAATTACATTTTGAAATGATGGTACTTGGGATACATGGGGTTAAATAGAATAGAGTATTAAAATAGCTAATTTCATCTCTCTCTTTTTACTTTTTTAATTGTAGCTACTAGAAAATTTAAAATCACATGTACAGCTCATATTCTATTTTTATTGGATGGCACTGGACCAGAATAAGAACTCCATGAGAACACGGGTCCTAACTGGTTTGGTCATCGCTGGATTCCCAGCACTTAGCAAGGTTCCGGGTTATGCAGACGGTACTCCATGTGCATCTGCTGAGTGAATGGAGGAGTCTCGAGCCTTACCTGGCAGGAGTCTTTGCCCACCTCGTCACCAGCACAGAACATAGTCTTGTCTATCTGTCCCGGGTAAGCCTTCCTGCACCTTTCGTCACTTAGCACAGTGATGTCCAAACACTGAAGGACCTTGGGGTAGTGAACTGTCAAACAGAGACACACAGTGCAGAGCCACAGTGAGCAGCGGAGAAAGATGGGGAAGGGCAGAGTGCTCAGAGGCAGAGCGGGGAGAAGGCAGACACGGGTGGGCATCAAGAGGGACGTGGACGCTCACCCTGGGGGCTGCTGGTCGTTCCCCATCCAGATACCAAGCAGCTGGTCCCAGCAGTCGGACAGTGGGAGGAGATGTTGATGGGCTTGACACTCGGAGTCTCGCGGATTCTTCTGTTCAGTTTGATGAGCATGAGGTCATTGGAGTGGCTGGGGTGGGAGTAACCCGGGTGGGGGATGGATTTGATCCCCTGGAACATCTGCTGCCCGGATTCGTAGATGGGATCCAGGTAATGGTGGCCAAGACGGATTCTGAAAAGTCTGAGGAAGACGGTGCCAATCACCCCCACCCCTGATCCCTATGCACATATCCAGTGCCAACTGCAGCCCCAAACCTAGCCCCAAGCCCAACTCCACTGCATCCTCAACCCAGCCCCAATACCATCTTTATCACCAACCCCATGCCTATCCCCGCCCCAATCACACTTCCAAACCCATCCCCAACCCTAATCCTTTCCCCACAGAGAAACTACCAACATAGGCATTCCCAACCCCAAATCTAACCATCCCCAACCTCAACTCCAACCACCTCCAACCTCCCCTGAACTCTAATCCCAACCGCATCCTCAATCCCAGATCTATTCCCAATTGCAACTCCATCCTAACTCCATGTTTATCTCCACCCCATCCCAGTCTCCATTCACCTCCAATTCTGGAGCCAATCGTGATTCCATCCCTGGCCCAAACCATCAGCATATGCATGTCCATCCCCAAATCCAACCCATTCCCAACCCCCAACCCAACCCTCACCCCAACCCTAATCCTTTCCCTACCCCCACATCATCAACATGTGCATTCCCAACTCCAAATCCAGCCATCTCCAATCCCATTCCTAACCCTACCACACCCCATCGTCAACCACACAACTATTTCCAATCCCCATCCCATCTTCACCCCCACCCCACCCCCAATTCTAAAGCCAGTCTGAATCGCATCACCATTCCAAACCATTCAACATGTGGATTCCTGACCTCCAATCCAGCGGATCCCTAACTCCCATCCCCTACCACAACCTTCTCCCCAACCTAACCCTACCTCCCCATTCTCCTCTCCAACTCCATCCTTAATCTACCTCCTCCTGCTCCCTCATCCCCCACCCATCCCCGCCAGACCCTCACCTCCCTGCCCCCTCCCCCATCCACCCTTCTCTGGACCCTCCCCAGCCCTCCTCCTGGAGCCCACACTCACTGCTTCCGACAGTGGGCAGCCGTGAGCAGCCACTGCGGATTCACCAGCACGGCCCCACAGTAGAGCTGGTTGGTGTGCCTCAAGAGTGCACCCTGCCACGGCTGGCTGTTCTTCCTGCAGCTGGTCCCATTCATGATGCGGGGGCCCCTGCCGTCGTCCGCCCGGGTGCCCTCCCCGGCCCCGGGTCCAAAGCCCCCGGTGTTCCCAGCAGGGCCCGGGGCAGAGGGTTTGTCGCAGGAAGCAACATCATTTGCAAGAACAGGCTCTGGGGGCAAAAAAAATGGGCAGGAAGGGGCTCAGGGGCGGAGCTTGGACTCAAGGGATGGACATTAGACTCAAGAGAGGGGACCAGCCCGAGGATGTCTGATTTCTGACGGGGGCTGATGTTGAGAGGGCGGGACCAGGGCTCTGGAGGCGGAGCCCGGAGAGTAAACGTGGAACCGCTGATGAGGGAGCGAGCGGGGGAAATCAAGGACAGAGTCCAGGGTCGGGTGGTGAGGCTGGACTCCAACTGGACCTCAAGATTCCTGGGAGTGCATAGAGCTCAGGGGGTGGGACCGGAGAGGGTGAAACTGCACAACCTCAGGGGCGGAGCCAGGGCTCAGGGGGTGGAGCCTGGGGGTGGGCAGCGAGCAGGGCGTTAGGGGCGGGACCTGGGCTCAAGAAGTTGGGTCAGGCCTCAGTGAATGGGGTCAAGGCTGGAGGCGGCAGAGTCTGAGATGTGGGAGGGGCTTGGAATGACGGGTAGGGCCAAGGGCAGGGTCATGTGGGGGAGTCGATGCTATACACAGCCCTGACTTTGGGGGAGGAGCTAGGGGCGAGGGTCCAGGAGTTGAGGACAGGATGGGGGTGAAGCTTGGCCAAAAGGGGGAGAGTCGTAGAGGCGGGGCCTGACTGGGGGAGGGGCACAGTCCAAGGGGACCCTGACCTTAGATAAAGTCCAGACTAGGGGTGTGGTTGAGGGAAAGGGGCAGAGTCAGAGCTCGTGGGCAGGGCGAGAGTTGGGGGAGCAGAACGAGGTAGGGGGCTCAGTTTGGGGGGCCCCATGGAGGAGGAGAGCAGGGCTGTTTTTCTGAATTCTCAAGCACACATACGCCTCCTGAATCTTCCTGCCAAGACTCTCCTCCCACTCACAGACCTACAGACAGACAGATACCCCACTCCATCACCATTCCCCACCGTGGTCGGATCACTCGTTCATGTTCTTGCCGGCGACTGGGAGAAGCGAAGCCTTCATTTACACACACACTCCAAGACACATGCACACAACTGCTGTCATAGACGAGCACACATGCCAGTATACAGGCAGACACGCATCGTCTCCACAGGGACAGCTGCACACACTCCCCAGGGACACACATTAAGGGGCACCCACGCACAGTGTCTCAGTGACAGGCACATATGCAGCATATGCATATATGTAGAGACTACACTCACACTTCTGCACACAGGCACGTTGGCATGGTGACACGATCACACCCAGTGGACCCAGCATGGCACAGTACCAGCCACGTAGCAGCATCCACCTTCACACAGCCACTGCCTCATAGTGAAAGCCACTTCTGCACACTCCATCCCTCCAGGCAGCAACAGGAACTCCACACACACAGCTGCACCGTCACACAACAGCCCCCTACAAACACGCAGTCACATACACTCACCTGTACGTAGACCCTCAAGCAACTCCATGGCCACACACAATTTTGCAATCCCACCATCACAAACAGCTCCACACAAGCACCTAGCCACACATTTTCATGGTGATGAACACTTTTGTCACACGAAATCCAGTGACACAGTGACAGGAACCCCAGACACCAATAGTCATACCCAAAGCCCAGTATCCACACACAGTAGCATTCACAGCAAGCAGACAGTCACCCACATAGTGACTGAGCCACACACGGTCTTAGACACACACATCCAGTCACATAATCACATATACAGCCTCAGAGGGTAGTCCCACCTGTCACTTGATGTGGGAGAAGGCACCTCACACACACACACACACACACACACACACACAGATGGTTGCAATCACACAACCACGCACAATTGCACGATCACAAATACAGACATGGGCTCACATTGACCCGGTCCGAGAGCCATACCCAACCCCACGCAGCCCCCGGGGATAGACACTCCAGGATCACACAGAGTCACCCACAGCCACACACAGTTAACCAGTTCACACACAGGTGGGGGTTCTGGTTACCTGTGACCCTCAGAATCAGGGCTATCAGGGCACAGACCATCCATGTCCAGGGGGGTCCTGCTGTAGCCATGGCCACTGCACCTGGTGGGAGGAGGACGGGGGGGGGGGGGGGGGGGGGTGAGGATGCCCAAGGGATTCTGGGAGTCCCTATCTCTTCTTTTCCTCTCCTGTCCCGTCTCCCAGGGCAGAGAGGACATTGCCCACCATGGGCGCTGAGTCCAGACCCAGGGACTATGGAGTTCAGGGGAGTCGACATCCAGCACCCTCCAGTCGGGGCGAGGAGGGAAGATAGAAAGATGGGGGTGCATTCCAGACCAGAGCCAGATAGGCAGACACATCTCTCTCCCTGTCCCCCTTCCCAGGCCTCACCTGCCGCGTCCCCCAGGTAGGGGGTGGGGAACCCGCTCCCAGCTCAGCTGCAGACTCCTGAGGCGTGCGCCGTCCCGCCGCCGCCTCCTCGGCTCCGGGCGCGCGGCCTGGGTTATAACCACCCACTGATCCCCGGGGCGCATTCTCAGGGAGTGAGGCGCCGTGCCGGGGCTTAGCAACCACTCTTCCTGCTTCCCTCCACCTCCGCCCCCAGAATACCCGCCACCCAGTCCCGAAGGCCACTCCCTACCTCCCTGGTCCGCGGATGGGGAGGGGTCTCCGCAGGTCTGGACCATCCTCCCCGGCCCCCCCAGCCTTGCGCTCGGGCATCTCTGCAGCTCCGGGGCGCCCTTCTTGGAGCCAGGATTTTTCTTTCTTTTCTGCGCCTTCTGCTCAGCCCGCCTCCTCCCTCCCGCTCATTATCGTCTTTGCCTCTGTTTTTTTCCTCAGACTCTTCTACCCTTCCTTCTCTCTGTGTTTTTGCTTCCCTCTGAATCTTTCTGAGTCTCTCTCAATATAAGGCCTCCACTGAGGATCTCCTTTTGGACCTCTCTACCTCCCCTCTGTCTTAGGGTCCCTGTTTCTCTCTCTTCGTGTCTCAACATGTTTCTGTCTCCCTGTCTCTCCCTCTCTGTCTTTCTGTGTCTCCATGATGCGCTCTTGAATGGTTCTGAATGCTCTCTGTCACATACGCCTTAGAATTAAGTCTTTTATTTTCCTTTATTTCCCTCCTGCTGTATTTTTTTTTTACAGCTTTATTGAGGTACAACTGAGGTACAATAAGCCATGAGTATCTAACATGTACAATGGATGGGTTTTGACACTCGTCCCACCATGGCCACAGTCAAGATAAAGAGCAAATCCATCGCCGCGCCCAAAAGTTTCCTCCTTCCACTCTAAGTGTCTCTGTGAGCCTCGATTAATCTCTTTCTCTATCTACGCCTCTGGGTCTTGGCATCGTTCCTTCTCTGTTATCTCTCTTTTCCCTGTGACTCTGCCCTTCTCTGTCTCTCTCTCTCTGTGTTTCTGTCTCTGTATCATTCTCTCTCTCTTTCTGTCTTTCTGCCCTCTGTCCCCGCATTTTGGGCTGAGAAGACTCAGGCCACTTTGCCCAGGGACCCCTCCACCCCGTCTCCTGCCCCTCCCCATGGGACGGGGCCGTGGGGCAGAAAGAGGCAGGGATCCAGCTCTGGGGGCGCCCGCACGTGCCTTGGCTCAGCTGGTGCAGCTGGGCGTGGGCGAGAGAGTTGGGCAGGGCTGCCCGTCGATGGGGAAGGAGACCAACAGGCCAGGCTGGGGACAGGTGGCTCCCGGCTCTTTGGGAAATGAGGCGCCGGGTGGGGATCCCAGAAGATGCCTTCTCCCTCCCCACTGCTGGGTCATCTGGAGCTGCCCCTCCGACCCACTTCTCTATTCCAGCCCTTCTTTCTGTCTGCCACCAGCTCTCTGCATCCATCTCTGACTGTATCTCCAAGTCTCCATCCCCACTAGGATAGAAGAGCCAAACACTCACTCAACACCTGTTTACTGAGCACCTGCTCTATGCCAGACTCAGACCTACCTGTGAACAAGGTGGACGAAGATGCCTGGAGATGCTGTCTTTGTGGAGCGCACATTCCTTGAGGGCAAAACCCGAGCTGTCCTGCTCCCTTCTATAATCCCGCACCCGTGGAACGGGAGGTTTTAGAGCCCTGAGGCTGTTTTCAGTGTACAGGGAAAAAAAAATAAAGAAATAAAATTCCAAGGTATATTTTGACTATTGCAATCAATAGTTCATGCGTTAAAGTGACCAATCCAGCAATTTACTTTTTTCTTTGTCTTTTGAGTTTAGCCTACAAATCTTTTTATTTTTTTCCTTTTTTTTTTTTTTTTTTGCTGAGGAAGATTCACCCTGAGCTAACTTCCTCTTTTTGCTTGAGGAAGATTTGCCCTGAGCTAACATCTGTGCCAGTCTTCTTCAATTTTGTATGTGGGTCGCCACCACAACATGGCCACTGACAGGTGGTGTAGGTCCACATCCAGGATGCGAACCCCGGCCACCAAAGCAGATCACGCTGAACTTAACCACTAGGCCGTGGGGCTGTCCCCTAGCCTACAAATCTTTTTATTCTAGATAGGTCTTTGTAATGTTTGGTCCCATTTACAAACTAAGTTAACTCAATGTCTTCAAACATTTTAAACTACGTTTCTAAAACCAACACATTCAATCTCTTCTGGAAGTCCTTCCATTTTTAGACAAAGCTTCCAGAGCATTTAAGTAAATTATACCTCTATGGATATTACACTTATAAATATGATCAATGTTGTATTCTTTCAAGTATCCCAACACTGGATATGAACTTCGTATGACTCCAACTCAAAAATCACACATCAGGGGCTGGCCCGGTGGCCTAGAGGTTAAGTTCATCACCCTCTGCTTTGGCAGCCCAGGTTCGTGGGTTCAGATCCTGGGCTCAGACCTACACCACTTGTCAGCCATGCTGTGACAGCAACCCACATACAAAATCAAGGAAGATTGGCACAGATGTTAGCTCAGGGCAAATCTTCCTCAAACAAAAAGAGGAAGATTGGCAACAGATGTTAGCTTAGGACAAATCTTCCTCAGCAAAAAAAAAAAAAAAATCACACATCAATGACACATCTCAAGCCAAAGTCACAAGGCTGCTCCTATAACTGGTAAAATTCTCTTAGACGTACAAACACCTTAAATACCAAATGTGAAGTGGTTCTGCTTCAACAAAATATTCATGTTAAGGGTTGAGGCTTTAAACATTTCTATGCTCGATTCGAAAATGTATGAGAATTAAAAGAAAACTTTGGGATAGCAGAGCAGTTAGGAACCCAAACTCTGGGATTAGTCACCTGGCCTTCAAATTCTGACTTGGCCAGCTAGTATCTGTGAGACTTAGGGCAAACTATGGATCCTTTCTGCGCCTCAGTTTCCCTATCTGTGTAATGGGAACAATAATGGTACCTAGCTTAGAGGATTGCTGTCAGGGTTAAATGAGTTAATACATATAAAGCTCTTAGAAAAATGCTGGCGTGTGCTGGGTAAGTGTTTATTATTATTATTATCCATTAAGGAAGATGATTCCCTCTCAATTAACTGAAATTGATTTTTTTCGTGTGTGTGTGAGGATGATCAGCCCTGAGCTACCATCCTATGCTGATCCTCCTCTTTTTTGCTGAGGAAGACTGGCCCTGGGCTAACATCCGTGCCCATCTTCCTCTACTTTATATGGGACGCCGCCACAGCATGGCTTGACAAGCGGTGCGCTGGTGCATGCCCGGGATCCGAACTTGCGAACCCCGGGCTGCCATAGCGGAGCGTGCGCACTTAACCACTGAGCTACCGGGCCGGCCCCTAACTGAAATTGAGTTCGGTCTGGATATTCATTGATTGGGTTCCTCCTCGTGACCCCAGTGAATTTCATGGCCCTGTTTATCATTCATAAGTTCTGGAAGGGGTTGGTCAAGGCAAGCCTGGGCCATCCGCATGACTTAATATTTCCATAGTCTGATACAAGTCAACCACTCACTCCCATTGCGTCCCCTTGATAAAATTTCACCTTTCTTTGGTTCTTGAGACATCTGAGTGTTCTTTTTCTCCAACTCTAAAGACGTTTGAAACCGAAGGATTCCGTTCTTTTCATAAACTCTCTCTGTCTTTGGACCACATAACTCTTCCGTCATAAAATGACCCCTGATTGACTTTGACTATCTCCTATGCTGTGGTCGCTCTGCGTAATAACTTCCAATTCCGTTCTACTCTGTGCTGGGCAAAAATAAGGTTGCAATAGATATTTGTGAAACAGATGGATTACCGTCTCTGATTCTCTCTCTGTTCCTAAATATTTCTCTGCTCCTAACTCCAGCTCCCGGGCCCTCTTTGCCCTCTCTCTGGGAAGCCACTACCTGTCCCACTAGCCTCTCTGGGAGGACACCTGGCTTAGATGCTATTTTGTCTTTCTTGCAGATGGTGCAGTGGGGGTTAAGAGGAGAAGGCCTCTCTGGGGACAGGGACAGGTCTGGGGCTTGGGGGTGGAGGTGTGTGCGTTGGTTTGGGATCATGCACGTGCATGCTGGTGGGAGAATCCCAGAAAGCATGCAGAAGCCTGGGTCCTTGCCCAGTTCTACCTGTCTGCTCCCCTCATTGCTTTGGGGGCCCCCAGTCCCTCCTCCTCCCTGCCCATCCCCATCCCTCAAATGGACCACAGCAGGATCTTTCTAATACCCAGACCTGACTCTGTCCTTCCTTTCCTCAGGGCCCTCAGGATCCAGGCAGAGTTCTTCTACCTGATGCTGAAGGCCCAGCGCTGTCTTCCATTGACCTACATTCCCAGGCATGTCGCCCACTTCTCCCACCTCAAACCCAAGCCCCCACCATCCTGGATGATTTGCCATCTCCGGGGCACCCCAGGCCTTTCTACAGCTCGTTCCCTCTATGAGAACGCCATCCACCCAAACTTCTCCATTCCGTGACCTCATATTCAGCCTCCCTTCCCCAGTCCTCCCAGCCTCAGCCCCAGCTCAGCCCTCATCTTCTCTCCCTACACCATCACCTCAACCTCTTCCCTGGCCTCTAGTCTTTCTCTTTTGGTCCATCCTGCACACGGTCCCAGTGCTGCTGCTGCTCACAATCCTCCCATGGCTCCCTATTGCCCTCAGGAGACAGTCCCAGCCTCTCAACCAGGGGTCTGAGGTCTTTTGGGATCTGGTCCATGCACTCCTCTCCCATCTTATCTCCCGTCACTCTTACCCACACGGGGTGGTCTCCCAGCCCTCTCATTTCCCCACTTTTGCTGCCCCAAGGGGAGTTTAGGAGAGAAGGCCACCCCTGAGGGCTAGCACAAGGTGGGGTGGTCTAGGATGTCTTCCTGGAGGGGAGGAAAAAGCAAATTGGGCTGTAAAAGGGAGCTAAGAATATCTGGGTTTCAGAGAGGCAGAAGTAGGATAAAAGAAAAAGCATCACTAATAATAAAAGTCACTCTTTATTGCTCACACAAGTGTGCCAGGCACTGTCGTATATGTTTCACATGTTCAAACCTTGAACCCTCCCAACAATGGCCACTGCCTTATGGGAAATATACTATCATTATCTTGATTTTACAGATGAGAACATCTACACAGTGAAAGAAGGCACTTCCCAAGGGTACACGGTGAGCCAGTGGCAGAGCTGGGATTCCAACTCAGGTTTCTCCAGACTTGTGATCATTCCTCTGCAGGAAGAAATCGAGCTCATGGGATAATCAGGGAGGGAGGGATGCTTGGAAGGGATTTCCTGTGTTCTCTTAGTGGAGAGGGTAAAACCTTAGCCCCTGTCCCCACTCACCCCCGGTGATGCAAGGCTGGGGCTAAAATCAGGGAGGATTCGTGGTGTCGCGTCGCTGCCTTTGTTAAGCGTTAAGGGTCCGGTCTGGGCAGGTGGCGGGAAGGCAAAGTCTTGGTCAGAGATATTCTGGAGCCAGCAAGTGAGGGTCGTAGGTCAAGAGTTGGGTGTCACACATCAGGGTCAGTTGGCCTGAATGGTTTTTCGGATCCAGTGGCCATATCTGCAGACATTGGTGTAGACTCCTGGCTTCTCCTTGGATCCACAGGGGACGTTGCCCCATGATACGAGGCCCCGGAGACGGTCTCCACAGACCAAGGGACCCCCAGAATCACCCTGTGGGAAAGAGGGAGAGAGTCAGATGCAGAAATACAGAGAGAAAAAGACCGAGAGACGCAGAGACATATAGAGAGGGAGAGAGAGACACTCAGAGATGGAGCGAGATACTCGAGGACGGAGATGGACGGACAGAGAGACACACAGGGAGTCACAGACAGGGAAATAGAGAGAGACTGAGGGAGACTCAGAAACATGGAGAAACAGAGGGAACACCAAGATCCAGAGAGGCATAGAGAGAAAAGGGGAAAGAATAAAGATCAAGAACAGAGACTGAGGGGTGTGGAGAGAGGCAGAGGTGCAGAGTGAGGTGAGGAGCGAGGGAGGGAAGGATGGAGGGAGGGAAGGAGAGAGAGAGACATCTCTCAAGAGAGGACAGTTTCAGAAATGGGGCTTGTCTGCCTGCCCTTTCTTTGTATCCATCTCCCTGTGTCCCATCCCTGTGTACCACCTTATCTCTGTCTCTTTCTCCCTCTTGGCTGGTCTCTGCAGATCCTTCAATGCACTGGGGTCATTTTTGGCATAAAGAGTGGAGACCCAATGGACGACGGTGGGCGAAGCCCAAGTTAAAGGTATTTGGGAGTGGGGATGGAGCCCCCTCTCTCCCCAGGTAGGGTCCCCCTCCTCCACAGCTTGGCCATTTCCAAGCAGGACTTGTGGGGACTCTGTTCGAGGAAGGACAGTCCCCTCACACCATCTGCCTCCTTACTAGTTACTCTGGTTTTCGATCTCTCCATCTCCATCCTCGTCTCTGCACCTCCTGTCTCTAGTGGCTGTCTGTATATCTCCGCCTGCCCTGACTGTGTCTCTCTGTGTCTAATTGAGTCTCTCTCCCTTCTCATGCCTCCGATTCTCTCCCAGCCTGTCTCTGGAATGTTCCGGTTTGGTCTGTGTGTCTGTCTCTTCCTGTGTCTGTCCTTGGCTGTTCAACTGGCAGGTCCCGGTGTCCTCACCTGGCAGGAATCCTTCCCGAGCTTCTCATCCCCAGCGCACACCATGTTTTGGGTGATCTGGCCAGGATAGGCACGTTCACACTCCTCGTGGGACACCAAGTGGATGTAGGCACACTGGATGGTGTCAGGGAAATTGCCTGCCGAGACAGACAGGCCAGGCTCACCTCACAACCCGCCCTTCCCTCATCCTCCCCTAGAAGTCCTCGCTCTTGTATTGGTCCTCTTTTCCCACTGGTTCACTTCTTCCTGTTTGCCTCTCATTCTTAAAACCCATTTTCATTGGCCCTAACTCCTGATTGGTCCCTCTTTACATCATCCTTCCCTCCCATTGGCCTGTTTCCCTCTTTAACCGTACCTTCTCCACGAGTTCTCATTTCCTATCGGTTTTCCTTTCTCTTAGGTCTTTCTTCCATTTGTCTGTCTTCCATTGGTCCCACCTTCTTCAGTAGTTCCAACTGACCTCTAGATGCTCTTCTTCTATTAGTCCCTCCTCTTATTATATCCCTTCATCCTTCATTGGACCCTTCTTGCCCATCCGATCATCCTGATTGGTCACCACTTGATCACTGGTCATTTCCTAACTGGTCCCTTCTTTCCTCAGGTTCTCCCTTCCTATTGGCCCTTCATTCAGTGGTCCCCTTCCCTCATTGGTCCTTTCCTAAATGGCCCTGCCCTCCCCCGTTGGTTTTCCCTTCCTATTGGCTCTTCATTCAATGGTCCACCTCCCTCATTGGTCCTTCCTAAGTGGCCCTGACCTCTCTGTTGGTTCTCCCTGCCTATTGGCCCTTCATCTAATGGTCCACCTCCCTCATTGGTCCTTTCCTAAGTGGCCCTGCCCTCTCTGTTGGTTCTCTCTGCCTATTGGCCCTTCATCTAATGGTCCACCTTCCTTTGTGGCCCTTCACTCACAGGCCCACCTCCAATGGTTCCTGCCGATCTATTGGACTTGCTTCTTCCTCTAGTCATTCCTCTAGTGACTCTCTTGACCACTGACCCTTCCCCTATTGGTCCCTCCCCTATTGTCTCTCTCTGCTCCATTCACCCTCACAGTTCACATCCTTCAGCTGGCTCCCCTGCTTTACTGATCTCTCTTCTTTGATTAGTCCCTCCCCCATTTATCCCTGCTTGATGATCAGTGCATCCTGAGTGGTGTCTTTTGACAATTGGCCTCCTTCCTGACTAGTATCTTCCCCCCGCCCCTCCCTCTTCATTAACCCTTTATCTTATAGCCCATCTCTCCATACCATTCGCTTGTTGGTCTACTTTCTCCGTTGGCTGTTCACTCGTTGGCCCAACTCCCATATTTGCCCTCCCTCCCCATTGATACACTGCCCCATTGGTCCTCACCATCGGCCCACCTCCCCCAGGACCCATCACCCATTGGCTTGCTGCCCCATCATCCTCCCCCTGCTGACCATCTGCTGTCTTCCCCCAGCCTAGGATGTGGCAGCTGGTGTGGTTGGCCGAGCAGTCTCTCTCCAGGGGCAGGGGCTGGATGTGTTCAGAGAATTTGGCCGGGCGTGCCAGGCGCAACAGCATGATGTCCTGGTCATGGGTGGCGGCATTGTAGCCAGGGTGGGCCACAGCCCGGACGACAGAGCTCTGCTCCTGGAAACTCTCCCTTTGCTGAAGGTTGTGCTTCCCAAGGTAGACCTGAAGATTCCTGTGGAAGAGGATGTCTGGGTCTCACCTGGAGCCCTTGGGCTGCAGCTGGGTGTCCAGAGGGGGCTGTGGTGGGAGGTGGGCGTAGCCTGGTACTCCGTGAACCATCTGGCCTACTCCCCTCACAGTCTTCCCAGCTCAGTAAATGACAACTCCATCCTTCCAGAATAACCTTGACGATTATTCTTTTTGTGGGTTGTGGGGGGAAGACAGGCTCTGAGCTAACAGCCATTGCCAATCCTCCTCTTTTTGCTGAGGAAGACTAGCCCTGAGCTAACATCTGTGCCCATCTTCCTCTATTTTGTATATGGGACTCCTGCCACAGCATGGCTTGATGAGTGGTGCGTCAATCCGTGCCCAGGATCCAAACCTGGGAACCCCGGGCCGCTGAATCAGAGTGTGCAAACTTAACCACTGTGCCACTGGGCCAGCCCCCCTTGATGACTATTCTTGACTCTTTATTTCATGCCTCACATCCAAGCTGTCCAGAAATCCTGTTGGCTCTCCAAAGTATATCCAGAATCTGACCCTTCTCACCTCCTCCACTGCTACCATCTTGGTCTGACCGCCATCATCTCCTACCTGGACTATAGCAGTAGCTGCCTCACTGGATTCCTTGCTTCTGCCTTTGCCCCACTACAGTATATCTTCCAGGAAGGAGCCAGAGAGATTTTAATAACATAAGCTGGTCCTGTCCCTCCTCTGCTCAGAACACTCCCATGACTCCCATCTCAAAATAAAGGCCAAAGTTCTCACCATGGCTGATAAGGTCCTGCACAATCTGCCCCTATCACCTCTCAGTTATCTCCTCCTACTCCCCCTCCCACCCCGCCCTTCTGTTCCAGCCACACTGGCTTCCCTGCCTTTCCTTGAACACAACAGTCATCCTCTCACCCCAGGGCCTTTGCACTGGCTGTTCCCGCTGCCTGCAAATCCTTACCCCAGATATGTGCATGGCTCTCTCCCTCACCTCCTTCAGATGTTGCCTTCTCAGTGAGGCCTTCCCTAGTGACCCAATTAAAATGCAAATATCCACCCCCAACAGGCAATTCCTATCTCCCTCTCCTGTTTTCTTTTCCCCCAGAGAACGTAGCATCACCATCTGAGATACTATATATGCATTGTTAAATATTTACTTGTTTTATTGTCTCTCCTCCTACCACAGCAGCACTATCCAACAGAACTTTCTGCAATGATGGAAATGTTCTCTATCTGCGCTGTTTGATACAGTGGCCACTAGTCACAGGTGCCTGCTGAGCACGAAATGTGGCTAGTGGGTTGGAATCTCACTTCATTTTTATTCATGTAAATTTAACTGGCCATATGTGGCTATTGGCTACCGCATTCGATGGCACAGCTCTAGAATATCAAGATGGGATTTTTGTTTCATTCCTCAGGGAATTTTCCTCAGGGCCTAGACTGGTTTCTGGCACATGACAGGTAGTCAATAAATACTTGTGAAATGGATCAAAGAGTTACTCCCTTGCTCAAAAGCCTCCCATGGCTCCCTATTGCCCTCAGAATAAAACCCAAGTGCCTCATTCTCTCATCCTCTGTCCTCCATGAGCTGGTGACTTTCCTTCTTAGAACATTCCGGATTGTTCCCACGACAGGGTCTTTGTCCTTGCATTTCCTCTGCCTGAAGGTTCTTCCCCTTCTTCACTTGGCTACCCCTTCTCATTTTCCATGCCTCAGCTTGAATTTCATCTCATCACAAAGTCCTTCCTGACACTTTCTTCTTTCTATAGTAGGTGCCTTTAGATGTCTTTTCCTTCACTGGACTTAGGGTAATTTGTAATTATATCATTTTTCAAGGGTTTGTTAAATAGCTGTCTTTCTGCACTTTTCTGCTCCTGTGTTCCCAAGGGTGGGGACTCTGCGTACCTCTCTCACCCGTGGCTGAATCCCCAGTGCCTAGCTCAAATCTGGCACTTAGTGGGTCCTCTTTTTTTTTTTTGCTGAGGAAGATTCGCCCTGAGCTAACATCTGTGCCCATCTTCCTCTATTTTGTATGTTGGTCGCCACCAACGCATGGCTGCCGATGAGAGGTGTAGATCCATGCCTGGGAACTGAACCCGGGCTACCGAAGTGGATCACGCCGAACTTAACCACTAGGCCATGAAGCCAGCCCCATTAGTGGGTGCTCTTGATCAATGTGCACCGAATGAATGAATGAGGATGGTGGGAGTTATGCCAGGTCTCCTTGAGCTTGGGGGAGACCACCCTGAGGGTCCTTGAGTCCTTGACCCTGCATGAGACCCCTCCCCCACAGTGGACGTGGCACCTGTTGGTTTCCAAACACTTGAGTTGTCCCTTGCTGCTTCTCTGACCCTCCGTTTCCTCATCTGCGAGATGGGACCAAGAGTCCCTTATTGTGGGGATTCCGGGAAGGACATGTCAACTGCTTAACTTGGCGCCTGACCCATAGTTAGCACTGATCAGCTGTGGTTAACCTAACTGCTGATTATTAGTGCCCTGAGGATTTAGCCCTGGGCCCTCTACACTCCTCTGTCTATGCCCGCTTTTCGGATGACCTCATTCTGTCTCGTGGCTTTAACTACTACCTGTTTACCTCCAGCTCTGGCCTCTCCCAGGAGTGCTGTGGCCAACCTGCCCTCATTCTTGGACATCTCCCAGGAATCTCAAACTCACCTTGGCTAAAAATGTCTGACGCTCCCCTCCCATATCCAAACAGCTTCTCTTTCCCTCTGCCCGACTCAGAGGAGGGCACACCCACACACCCCATTGTTCAAGTCAAATACCAGGAGGTCAGCCCTGCGTCTTCCCTCCCACCCCACCAAGTCCCGCTGGCTCAGTCTCAAAATACCTCCCGGGGTTTTCAACTTCCCTCCGTCCCCACTGCCACCATCCTGGTCCAACCTCCTCTTTGCTCGCCTCCACGCGCATCCCTTGACTTTCTCTTGCCCAGCCCACTTTCCACATGGCAGTCAGAGTGCTCCTAAGAATGTAAACCAGCTCACACTGTTTCCCCGATTAAAACTCTCCAGTGGCTTCCCACTGTGCTTAGAATTAAGTCCAAACGCTCCATCGCTCCCTCCAGGGCCCTGCATGATCTGATTCCCCAATCAGAAGGTCAGCTCATAAAAGCAGCAATTTTGCTTGTTTTCTTCACCGCTAGATCACCAGGGCCTCAAAAGGTGCCTGGCACATATTTGGCGCTCAACTAAATATGGGCCAGATGAACCTGGCTATCAGATGGCCTCCGGCTGGGACGGGGGACGTGTGTGTCACTTCATGCCTCACGTCTGCCAGGCAGCCCTGGGATCGAATTGCAGCCGCTGCTCATTCACGGCCTGGAGACTTACGGTTTTTTGCAGTGGGCGGCCGTGAGGACCCACAGGGGGTGAATGAGGACCCCCCCACACAGCAGGTGGCCGGAGGTGAAGAGCACAGCTTGGTAGGGGTGGGAGGTCTGCTCGCAGGGTCCGCCGTGAAGCACCTTATTCTGCTCCTCAGCCCAAGCTGAGGGAGGGAGGGTCTGGGTCAGAGAGGAGGTCTGGAGACACCAGGTGCATCCCACCAAGGTGAAACCCAATCCTGTCTCAGCCATCAAGAGCATCTCCATCCCCACCCCCAAACTTATTCTGTCCCCATTCTCCACACCAACCCCATCCTCAAACTCTTCCCCATCCTCAAAACCACCTCCCATCCTCTCTTCCTCATCTGCATCCCCCACCCCTAACCTGGTCCCTGACTTCTTCCCCATTCCAAACCCACCCAACCTCCATCCCCAAGTGTATCCCCCTCCCCAATGCCAATCTCTTCCCCATCAACAACCCCCACCTCGTCCCCAAACCTCCCATCCCCATTCCCGTTCTTCCCACCTGCAGCAATCAGAACCAGCACTACAGCCAGCGTCTTCATGACCATTCCTGAGAGGAGAAGCCAAACGCTCCATCAGTTCCCGTCTCAGCCTCCACCGGAGTCCCCTCCTCCTCCCTCCTCATCCTCTCCTCCTCCATGGCCTGCCGTGCTCTCCTGACCCTTGACTTCTGTGCTTCATCTAGACTCCTGATTTCTCGTTTCCTCGGCCCACGTCTTCCATCTAAGCGTCCTGTGCAGGCAGGTGCCGGTGAGAACCCAGAACCACATCTGATGGTCCAGAGGCTCACAGCACGATTCTCATTAAGCTTTTCTGTTTGTCTTGGCTCTGGTTTGCCTTCCTACTAACAGGAAGGCCCAGGAGGGCCCCTGACGTCCTTCCCTCCCCATGGGATTTTTCCTCTGCACCTTGGCTCTGTGCTCATCTTGTCGCTCACCGCCACACCTGTAGGTTCTGGTGTGATCTTACCTGCTGGGGTCCGGCTGCCTACCAGCCCAGGGGTTCTTGGGTTGGGGGCAGGGACGGCACGTGTCACAGGCAGACAGACAGGGAGGCAGGGAGAGTCAGAAATGCAGGTAGTTACTGGGAGAGAAGGGACTCTGAAAGCAGAGAGGACGCCTCAGAGTCAGAGACAGAGAGAGAGAAAGCAGAGGATGTAGGGGCTGGTGGGAGGGGGGCGCAGTCCAGGGCTTCCAGACTGCCAGACGGACGCCGGGACACCCCGAGCTTCCTAGTCTCCCTGGAAGAGGCTGGTCCTGTCCTCAGACGCTCCTGGCGCTTCCTTTTAACCCCTGTGTCCCTGGGTTCCTGAGACAGGAGGCTGCCCCGCCCCTTACCTTCTCACTCAGGCCTCCCACACACATTCCTCCCACCCCCACAGCTCTGACCCTGATGACCCCCGACCCAGGCTACCAGGGAGGGGAGCACAGGTCCCTGAGTGCACCGGGGGCCTGGACTCCTGGGTCTGAGTGAAGAGGAAGCTGGGGGCCTGGACTCCAGGGTCTGAGGGAGGAGGGGCCGCTGTCCTAGAATTCTGGACCTTCAAAGAGGAAGGGGCTGGATGTCTGCATTCCTGAGGGATGCATTCCTTTTCCCTAAAGGAGGGAAAGATAGGAGCTTGTTCTCCCCCAAGCCCCCGAGACTTCCAGATCCTTGAGCAAGAAAGTGTCTGAGGACCCAAACACCAGCATCACAGTCCCCTAGCCCCCAGGAATCCCACCCGCTCTGTCTGCGAGCACCCGAGACCTGCAGGCCCTCACTCCTGGGTCCGGCATCCTTGGCACTGGGAATCTGGTTGCGTGGGTTCAGTGGAGTTGGTATGATTCACGCACCTGCCCGTAATTCCCTCTGTGGGTCCTGACGACCTCCGTGTCCCCAGGAGAGTGAGCGAACCAGCCAGCGAGAAAGCATGTGTCACCAAGCCGGCACCCGCCTCTGCCGCGGGCTGGGGTGCAGGCCCAGGCGCTGTGGGGAAAGGGGCCTTGAACAATCGGGCTTTGTCCGCCCCTGGCACCCAGTGCCATGCTCCCAGCAGCTCCGTTTCTCAACCTCTCTTCCGGACAGGCAGGCAGGTGGGCGGCCGGCCGGCTGTCTCAATAGCTTCTCTTTGTCCCTGTCTGACAGTCCTGCTGCTGTCTTTTGATTGTCCACCCGCCTCTGCCCGGATGTCAGGACTCTTGACTCTCCGGGTCCCCCTCCTCCAAGTCTGCCCACCTCTGAGGTCTCTCTGTCCATCTGTCTCCCTGGCCGTGGTGGGGATGTCTCCACATCTGTCTCTTCCTTTCTCTGTGAGTTTCTCTCTGTTCATCTCTGTCTCCTCTTGTGTCTCTCTATCCCTCTGCCTCTTTCTCTGTCTTTTCTCTGTATCTCTCTTTCTCCTTGATTTTCTGGGTCCCTGTGGACACTCTCTAAATCTCTCTCTGCTTGTCTTACCTTAGAACCCCCTGCATTTCCAGAGAAGCATGTGCGTATGGGCAGAGGGGAGTTAGGTTCTTGGGGAGCTAAGAAGGATGACACGGAGGACCGTGGGGAAGCTGGTGGGAGACCAGGATTCCAGGCTTTGTTGATGAGATTCAACATGTAGGGAGAAACGTGGAAATAAGCAGATTGCAAGCAAATTTGAGAGCAACATGGGAGTGTGATGAGAAATGGGGGTGGCCGGGAAGCCACAGGAGGGATCCAGAAGGATTTGAGGAGGTCCCTTTGAATGTGGGCTTTTGGTCAGGAGGAGAGGGGGTGAAAAGGCTTGACGTGTGCAGAAACAGCAGGTGGCAGCAGGTGTGGCCATGGAGGGAAATGAGGATGGGTGTGGCTACCATAAGGATGGGAAATGCAGGGCATGAGAAGGAAAAGGGGGCTCTCGGGGAAGCCATTGGGTAGCAAGGACAACTGATCTGAATAATTTTCCACCTCAGCACATGTTTGGACCTGGCATGATGGGTAACCTCTTATTCCTGCCTTAAATTTAATTGTCACTACTTTGCTTGGCCGCCGTCACTCTCGGGATGAAAACCAATTTGGCATTCAGTATACTTTCTGAGTCTGCTCCCCCCAGGCCCTTCACACTCAGGTCTCCACTGAACTCAGCATCTTCTTCTCAGGACCCACCATCCTCCCAGACACCAGGCTGGACCTCTCACTGTCCACTGACCCCCTGCCCCCGGCCCTTTCCACGGCCTCCTATCTCTGTGTGGTCCCCTCCTCTCTGTTCCCATGTCACCGGCCCCAGCCCACAACTGCTCCTCTCCCTCCTGGATCATTGCTCTGGGCTCTTCCTCTCCTCTGTACCCTTCACTTGACCCTAGAAGGGTCTTCCTGCATCCAGAGCTGCCCCTGACCCTCTCCTGCTCACAGCCCTGCTCTGGGTCCCCCATCACCCTCGGGACGAAGACCTTCAGCCTCCAGAGCAGCTCTGGCCAGTGGAAATATAATGTCACGTACACATGCCCTTTTAAATTTTCTAGTAGCCACAGTTTAAAAAAAAAAAAAGGTAAAAAGAAACAGGAGGACATTTAATATTTCATTTGACCTAATATATCCAAAATATTATCATCTCAACATGAAATCAAAATAAGAAAATTTTAAAGAGATAGCTCACTTATTTTTTTGCAGAATAAGTGTTTGCAATCTGACATATCTTTTATACTTAAGAGCACATCTCAATGGGAACTTGTCACATGTCACAAGTCAGGAGACACCGTGGCGAGTGGCTGCCATATTGCACGGTGCAGCTCTGCCCACTTCTTTCATTGTGCTCCAGCCATGGAGATTATCCAAAGTTTCCCTGAACCACGCCATGCCCTCTGACCTCTAGACCTTCATCCATTCCATTCCCTCTTCTCAGAGTGTTCTTCTCACCTCTTCCTGGCAATAACAACTTGTCCTTCAAGTCTTTGCTCAGACATCACCTCCTTCAGGAAGCCTTCCTTGAACGCCACCCAACTTCCACCCTCTGCAGTTGGGTTAGTCACTCTCTCATCTATGTTCCCAGAGCAGGTGCCTCCCTCAAGTCACCCTGGACTGTGACCATCTGGATCCAAATCCACCTGCCCCACTGGACCTTGAGCTCCTTGAGGGCAGGCACGGGGCTGACTCACCCTTATGTCCTAACTGCTGGCACAAGACCTGGCCCAGAAGAAGCCTTAGGAAATGTTGATCAAATGACTAAAGGACTTCATTACGCCCATTCTTGTTCTACAGATAAGAAAACTGAGGCTCAGAGAGAGGAAGTTAATTGCTCAACGTCAAACACCCAGGAAATGGTAGAACCCGAATTGGAACTCAACTTCCAACATGGTGGTGGACATGGCCCATGTCTTGGCGCCCCCACTGGGTTTACCTCACTACAATATGGGATGGGTTGATTTGGGAGGAATTTTTGAGAGCCCTGTGGGAAAGGAGGAAGGTGGCAGGTGGTGGGGAGTGAAGGAACCTCTAAGAGAGAGAATGAAGTCTCCAACTCCAGGCCTTTGCCAGTGGCCTTCATGGTTTTGCCATTGCCACACGCCATGCATGCTTATTTATGGGGTGTTTTTCTCCAAATTCACATGCTCTGCAAAAGTCTTCAATAAAGAAAACGTTTTATAAGAAAATTATGAGAGTATAAGCCAGAAGAGGTACCCAAAGTCACAAATAATAAGACCCAACACTCATGGAAGGCTTATTCTGTGTCAATGTTCTAGCACTTTCCGCATATTAAGCTTATTTCATCTTCATAACAGCCCTGGGAAATAGGTGCTATTTCTCTCATTTCAAGGATGAAGGAACAGGAATGCAGAAGCAATGTGCTCAAAAGCATAGCTTGTAGGTGCCAGAACTGGGATTGGGACCCAAGAATTCCAGTTTCTACAGTTAGTGCTTTGACTACTATGCTATACTGTCCGCCCAAAGAAAGTGAGGTTTTTTTTTTTTTTTTTTTTCAACAAGAGTATTATCTCAAGTCATTGCGAACCAATCCACCTCCAGGCTTGTATACAAGAGCAGCTGGGAGGCAGGCCAGGCCTCTCCAGGCTGACTTAGTGTAACTGCAATGTTTTACTACTTTTTAAATTTTTAGATGAAATATTGGTTTGGGGTGGTTTGCTGGAGAGAGAGGAAGTTGATGGAACTTCATGGAGGCGGGTGGCCAAAAACCCTTGACATTGTTTAAACTTGGCACTGATCCAGAGGCAGGAGGAGACTGGGAGCCTGGATGAAGGAGGAGGGTCCGGGGGCCTGGACTCCCAGGTCTGAGGGAGGAGGGTCCAGGGTCCTGGACTCCTGGGTCTGAGGGAAGAGGGGCTGGGGGCCCAGACTTCCCTGTCTGAAGGAGGAGGAGGCTGGAGGCCTAGACTCCTGTATTTTGCGGGAGGAAGGGATTAGTTTCCTGTGTACATGGAATCTGTGGCTGCAGAACTTCTGCAATATGGGGAAGGGTGGGGGAATGGGGGCTTAGGAGACACTCAAGAGGGAGACGAGATGAGGAGAGGAAGGATCTGGAGGACGTTGTCTGGGAAGGAATCCTGGGGGAGAAACTGGAAAGACAGGTAGGAGAGCTGAGTCCTGGGCTGGAGAAGATCCCTCTGTCAGCAGCGTCTGAGGTGTGACGGTGCAGGGAGCCTGTGAGGACAGGAGGCCGGGGGTGTGGCCAGGCTCTGAGTCACGGAGGACGACTCCTTCCTCTCTCTTTCCTCCTGCCTTCCAGAGGCCCCTTCCCTGTCTTCTTTGAGACTAGGAGCCCACCTACCCAGGTTCCCACTCCACCTTCCTCTGGCACCGGGATACTGGCTGCTCACTTGGCAGGCCCTTGTGAGACTCAGGTATCCTGTCTTCCTGCCAACCATCTCCATCCTGAAAACCTCCTCCCTCTCCCTTTGTTACCTGTGAGATGCTCAAAAACACCTTCACTTCCCCTTCCTGATGAAATAAGCATATTCTCTCTTTCCCTTCTCTTCCTCTCTCTCTCTCTCTCTCCCATTTTACAGATGAGGAAAACTGAGACCTGGGAAATGGAGAGAAGCACACCCCTGGACAGGGAGGCAAGGCAAGCGCTCAAAAACAGATACAGTTTTCTTTCCAGTCTCCCTCACTTCAGGGTCTTCTCTCCCCAACCTTAGATCTTCATAGCTTTTCCACCTTTATTTTTCAGGTTATAAACATGCACCCTACATCCACAGGAAAATAAATGGAAGGAAGGAAGCACCCCACGACTACCACTGAATGCAGCTTGGTACACAACTTTTCAGATTTTATTCTGTGAATATTTCATTTTACATGGCGAGGATCACATACATACATATTTTTGCATCTTCCTTTTTTCATTTGGCATCACAGAGCATAAACATTCTTGCACTAACACTAACAACTCTGCATAATTATTATCCTTAGCAGCCTCCTGATATCCCTGTCCCAATCTGGCCTATTGTTTCCTTAAGTAATCCACTAATTTGGGACATGTTCAGTGTTTCCACTATTTTGCTGTGATAGATAATGTTGCAATGAATTCAAACCTTTCTCCACACTTTGGATTTTTTTTCAGCAGTAGTGTCTTCTCAGAACGAGAACTACTGGGTCAAAGGTGGTGAATAAAGGTCTCAATTCACCTTACCAACCCGCCTACCACAAAAATGGTATGATTTTCAGTTTCAGTGGTTGAGACTACTGGTTTCACTGCATCTTTACCAGCACTGAGGTTTTTGTGTTTCTTGCTCTGGTTTTAGGTCCTTGCTAATTTGATTGGTTTACACACATGGCATATTGTTGAAGTTTTAATATGTCTTTGAGGAGAGGTAAAGTCAAATATGACTGTAGGTCATCAACGTTTCTGTGAATTTCCTGTTCAGGGCGTAGGGATGGAGAGATGCGAGTATGGAGGGATTAGCGATGCTTTCTTATGGTCTCCTTTATCCAACCGATGTACTTGCAGACTTGGGTGTAGACACCTGGGTCATTGGGTTGGCCGCAAGGGAAAGTTCCCCAGGACACCAGGCCTTGCAAGGTCCCTTTGCACATCAGTGGTCCCCCTGAGTCACCCTGGAGGAGAGACAGCAGATGAGCTTGGGCTTCAGAGCAACCACCACAGAGGTCTCACAAACCCAGCAGTTAGGAAGTCTTTCTCCGGCCAGCCCATAGACTTCCACACTGGCCAATGGGAAGACACTCATTGCCTCTGGGGACCAATGAGAGAGCAGGATAATATTCCCATGGAGAGGGCAAACCGGGTTCCCTGAAGACATTGGCTTGAGCCCCGTCCAATGGGACCAATCACAGGGAAGGGGCGGGGCTTCTGGGGGTCAGAACCCCATTTATTTTCCATCCTTAAGGACTCTAGGGCGACGCCACTGGCAGAAAGAGCATTATCTCCAGGGAATGGATACGTGCCGCTTGCTCATGCACGAAGGACAGGGTAGTTCTGGAAAACGGGGGCAGGACCACAGACATAATTCACAAGGCCCAGTGCAAAATGAAAATGCGAGTCCCCTTGCTCAAAAATTAAGAATTTCAAGGCAGCAACAGGAGTGCGTTAACCCAAGCATGGGACTTTTCTGAGCGTGGGGCCCTATGCCACTGCACAGCTTGCACATTCATGAAGCAGACCCTCACTAGCAGAAAAGGGGACCCCCCCCCATTCTCTAGGACACACATCCCTGTCCACTCCCCCCTATCCATAGCACACCCCATTCCACCTCCCCTGAAAGCTGAGGGTGCAGATGTGAGCAAAGAGGGTGGGGGCACACGGAGGAGAGGGATGCAGAGAGGGAAAGAGTCAAACAGAAGGGGAAGAGAGAGGTAGAGAGAAGGATGGAGAGAAGAAAGGGGAAGGGGGAGGGGGACGAGGAAGCAGAAATATAAGGGCTGGGTAAAGAGGCAGAGAGAGAGGCAGACAGCCCAGAGAGGGGGAGGGAGTAGGGGGAGAGAGAGGTGGGCGGGGAGAGAGGGGGGAGGGGGGAGGGGGAGGGGGGGAGGTATATCTATCTCAACACACAGAAAGAACACAGAGGAAAACAATGAAATGAAATCAGATGTAAAGGGGGAAGTGGGAAGACCACATTCAGAGCCAGAGAGGCTACAAAAATTAGGAAGGAGAGCAAAGAGGGCGAGAGATGGTTCTTTGCCCAGGACCTGGACCCGGACCCGGGTGAGGTGAGTGAGAAATTAGCTTCCAGCATGAAATCTCAGTAACTGCGATAAATTCTATTGTAATGCAGTACCTTAAAAAATCAAATTTAATATGAAAAAAAAAATCCATGCCAAACACGATACCCCAATTTTAGATAAAGACAGGGTCAACACAGTGCTGCACTGAGCCATACTGGAGCCTGAGGCAAATGGAAAATTCAGTAAGACTGATCGTTCTTTATTCAAAATTCTGATATTTTGTTCATCGTGGACTTTTTGGATGGATTTTTGTTTTTTTCAGTCTTGCATTAGAATATGATTTATCTTGATTACTGAGTGTCCCTCTCCCCCACCTTGAAGCTAGTGCCTCACTTGCCTTCCCCTAGTCCTGGGCCCTCTTTCCCATTCAATTTTCTGCCCCAACCCCAGGGCCCCGCCAGCCCCCTGGGCTCCCACTCTGACCTAGGCAGAGAACTGGGTAGAGAGAGCTAGGAAAGCTGGGCCTCGAGGTGAGAGGGAATGCTCAAGACCACGGCCAGACCTACAGATTCTGGATGGAGGGGAAGACTGGGCTCTGTGCTGAGGAAGCAGCCAGGGCCCCAGGGCTGCGAGGGAGGGGGTCTCACATTGCAGGCGTTGGTCTTGGAGTTGGGAATGCCAGCACACAGCATGGAACTTCCCAGCAGGTCCTTGTAAAACTTCTTGCATTCCTGGGAGGAGATGAGTCTGACATCTGTGCACCTGAGCCCCGATGGGTAGGTCTCTGTTGGGGGCGGGGGAAGAGGGAGGTTAGTCAGAGGCCCGGGCCTGTGGACCTCTGGGTGCTGATGGGGAAAAGGTGGGGGCCCTGGACCCTGAAGGAAGAGGGGCTGGGGGGCTCAACACTAAGGTCATGAAAAGGGGCCTGACTCCTGGGTCTGAGGGAGGAGGGGCTGGGGGCCTGATTCCCTGGGCTGAGGGAGGGGGCTAGGGACCTGGACTCCTGGGTCTGAAGGAGGACAGGGTAGGGCACTAGGGCTCCTGGACCACAGAGGCAGCCTCACCAACAGGGCTGGTGGTGGTGCCCCAGCCAGAAACGGTACATGTGGTCCCAGGGGGATCACAGCTGGAGGGCAGGTTGACTTTCTTCACACTTGATGACAGTCTGGCCCGGCTATTTAGCTTCACAAGCATAATGTCATTAACATGGGTCTGCGTGGAGTAGCTGGGGTGGCGGAATGACCTTGTGGCCCTGATCTTCTGGGCTCTTGGATCGTCCAGCTGATCGCTGCCCATGTGCACGTTGTACTCACTGAGAGAAAGGAGTGACATTCAGAGAGAGATGGTGTGACTGAGAGAGGGGGACAGAGACCAGAGAGAGAGGGATTGAGACCCAGAGAGCAGGGACAGAGACCCAGAGAGAGGTGGGCAGAGACCAGAGTGGGGGACAGAGACCCAGAGAGAAGGGGACAGAGACCCAGAGAGAAGGGGACAGGGACCCAGAGAGAGGGGGACAGGGACCCAGGGAGAGGGGACAGAGACCCAGAGAGAAGGGGACAGAGACCCAGAGAGAGGGGGACAGAGACCCAGAGAGAGGGGGACAGAGACCCAGAGAGAGGGGGACAGGGACCCAGGGAGAGGGGACAGAGACCCAGAGAGAAGGGGACAGAGACCCAGAGAGAAGGGGACAGAGACCCAGAGAGAGAGGGACAGAGACCCAGAGAGAGGGGGACAGAGACCCAGAGAGAGGGGGACAGGGACCCAGGGAGAGGGGACAGAGACCCAGAGAGAAGGGGACAGGGACCCAGAGAGAGGGAGACAGAGCCCAGAGGGAGAGCTGGAGGCGCTGACCCACCTCATCGTGCAGTGGGCAGCCGTGAGCACCCACTGCTCGTTGAGCAGCACGCCTCCACAGTGGAGCTGATCACCCCTGAGCAGGGCCACCTGCCAGGGCTGGGAGCCTTTTGGACATGGGACTCCATCAATAATCTTATCCTCGCCCCTGTCACGCTCAGCTGGATAGAGAAATGGAGAAAAATGTGGGTAGCAAGGGTCAGGGGAGGACAGAGATGGAGACAGACAGACAGAGATGCATGGAGAGAGGCAGAGGCAGAAATGGAGAAGAGTGCAGAATAAGGGGGAGATGGAGATGAGAGACAGCGAGAGTCCGCTCAGACGACCAGGAGGAGCATCTCGTCTGGAGGCAACCCCAGAAGCTGATGGGAGAGACACTGAATGCAGGAGACAGGGCCTGGAGGGCAGAGACCCCAGGAGTCAGAAGGAAGCAGGAAGAAAGGGGGCAGAGGCAGAAGAGTCTTGTCCTCTGTGGGATGACGCTGCTGGAGCAGCGAGGTGTCCTGACTTAGGGACTCCTTGGAGACAGCGGGGTCCTGGAGAGGGTCAGTGGGGATGCTGGGAGGCCCAGGGGCAAGGTCAGGCCTGCCCGTTCAGCCCTCACCTTCTTGTCCAGCGGATCCCAGGACTAAGGACAGCAGTAGGATCACCACGGTGGAGAGAAAGGATCCTGCCATGGTGGCTTCTCTGAGCCTCTCCAGGCCGCCCGGCAGAGGAAGGGTCTCTTCTGCTGGACTAGGAAGGACAAAGAGCTGAGGCGGCAGGAGTCTGGGCCCCCAGCCCCTCCTCCCGCAGACCCGGGAGTCCATCCGTCAGCCCCTCCTCCCTCAGACCTGGGAGTCCATCCCCCAGCCCCCCTTCCTCAGACCCTGGAGTCCGGGACCCCAGCCCCTCCTCCCTCAGACCCGGGAGTCCGGGACCCCAGCCCCTCCTCCTTCAGGCCCAGGAGTCCAGGGCCCCCCTACCCGCTTCCCCTCAGGAGCAAGAGTCAGCTACCCAGCCAGCCTCATCTCCTTCACCCTAAATGAGGCCCATTCTCACCTCAGGAGGGTCTGATCTGACTTGGGCTCCAGACTCGATTGGGAGGCAAGTGTCTCCAGCCCTGTGCAGGGCGGCCCTCTTATACCACCCCCGCCCCCGCCCCCAGCGTCCTGGGGTGCAGGCGGAGCTGGTTCTGGGACACCCCATTCCTGGATTTGCAGTTATCTTGAAGCCCTGAGGCAGCTAAAGCGATTGGCCGAAGTCTATTCTTTCTCCACCCTCCCGCCTGGGGTCCGGGTGGGGGCAGGAGCCAACTATTTTGCCCCCCCCCCGCCCACCCCCGCACATTCTGGCCCCACCATCCCTGGTGGCAGCTAAGGACGGAGGGACCAGATACTGGCTCCGAGGGGCGGGAGCAGGCTTCAAGGAAAAGCTCAGGGAATGGGCTTTGGCCTGAGTCCTCCGCTGTGGCCATTTTTCTCACCCTCACCCCCTCTCAGGGGTGGCCTAGACCCTACACCCTAATTCTGGGGAGCCTGTGGGAACTTGTCCAGTCTGGATCCCGGTCGTGTCTTTGAGCCTGAACCCATCCCAGCCCTAATATAGGGGTACGGATTAAAAAGAGAAGGCTTTCCCTAACTCCACCCTACTAAATGCTTACTGTTACCAATTAAGTCTGTGTTCTCATATGATACATAGATTTCTGTACATATGTATTTATAACAAAAATGTCTGTACTAAACATTCTCTAATGTAATCTTGTATTTACTCTATAAAATATCCTGAACAATTTTTCCTCTTAGTACTTTTAGATCATTTCTCCTTTTTTAAAAGGGTTGCATAATATTCCATACAATGGTTGTATCCTGATTTATGTAATCTGTTTCAAATCGAAGTACATGTGGAGAGTTTTAATTATAACCATGCCGGGATGAACTTCTTTGTGGGTTCATCTTTGCTCATTGTATTCATTTAAGAAGTATCCATTGAGCGTTTACTCTGTGCCAGAAACTATTCTGGCTCCTGAGGGAGCAGCAGTCAATGGAACAGACAAAAATTCATTCATAGAGGCTCTTGTTCTAGTGGGAGGAGACCGTGAATACAAAGAGAAGTACATAAAATATAAAGCTTGTTAGGTGGTGGTAAGTGTTATGGAGAAAAATAAAAGCATGGAAGAGAGATGGGGAGATTTTGGTTCCCTCCACTCTCAGGGACGCCTGTGGTTACAATCTTAGGAAAGATAATTGAAAAGACTGCACATGATGGCCTTTAAACAAAATCTTGAAGGAGATGGTGGATAGATCCATGTAGCTACTTGGGGGTAGTGAGTTCCAGGTGAGTTAAGTAAGAGATGTGCCTAGAATGTTCTAGCAGGGAAGCCATTTTGACTGGAGCTGAATGAGCAAGGAGAAGAAGGACAGGTAATGAGGTCAGAGGCATAACAGGACCCGGAACACATGGGAACTTGGAGACCAATGTAGGATGTTGGCTTTTACTTTGAGTAAAAGATGGGAACCATCTTCTGATTATTACTAGAAGGCAAATTCCTAAAAGTGTTGGGGCTGGCCCAGTGGCGTAGTGGTTAAGTTCATGCTCTCCGCTTTGGCGGCCCGGGGTTTGCAGGTTCAAATCCCGGGTACATCCCGAAGCACCACTCATCAAGCCATGCTATGGCGGCATCCCACATACAAAATAGAGGAAGATGGGCACAGACGTTAGCTCAGGACCAATCTTCCTCACACACATAAAAAATACATATTCCTAAAAGTGACTCTAACATCTAAATCAGACCCAAAAATGTGATTCATTTTTCAGCTCTGAGCCCAAATCTTGTCTCCTTATATCTTGACTTCAACTCAGTTCTACCTTTGTCCTACAATTTGAACCCCCCGTAGACATTATTGTTGCCTCCCCAAGCTTGCACTCCTTCTGCCTTTCTATCAGAACCCCGATTTTCTTTGGATAATTCTTTATCCTCATTATGACTATAAGTTTTACTGTACCAAGCATGGAAGTCATATTCTGCTTGCTAGTGATTGGTTTAGAAATGGACATTGGGTGAAGTTCTGGCCAATGAGGAGTGAGGGGAAGACCCCCAGGCGCTTCTGGGAAAGACTTTCTTACTTCCAAACAGAAACGCTGAATGAAGTCTTTTTTCTTCTTATGGCTGTAAATTCTGGAACTGTGGCTGCCCTCCTGGGACCATGGGGGAAGAAGTTGCTGGCAGACCAAGCCAAAACACTGCAGATGGCCTAACACAGAGACAGACATAATTGGGGTCTTTGAGAAGGTCACTGAGCTGGTGAATTAACCAACTATGGAGACTCTTCATCTCATGACTTCTTCAGACTTGCTTTCCGATTTTCAGTTTTTTGGTCCCCACAGCCAAAATCTTCCTTAGTAAGGCCTCCACACTGAATCCAAATCTCAACTCAGACTCCAAATCCGATCCCAAACCATGAATCCAAATCCAATTCTAACTTGAATCTATATCTTCTAACCACATTAATCAACAAACCCAACTCTACCTCCAGTCCTAGCTCTCTCCAGCCCTCCTCTCACATCCTCTCTCAGGCCCAATCCTCTATATGCTCAATAAATATATATTGAACACCAGCTGTGTACGAGGCTGGGCTATGTGCTGAGGATACCATGGTGCACAAACCTGGACAGAGTCCCTTCCTTCAAGGAGCTGATAGTCTAGTGTAAAAGAAAAATAATCAAATCATTGATAAACAAATGTAAAATTACAACAATAATGTGTGCTCTGAAAGAACGGTGCAGAGTATTATGAAAGCACTTTCAGGGGGGTCTTGAGCCAAGAAGTGACAACGAGCTGAGTGTGAAAAGAATGGTAAGCATTACCTAGAAGAAAGTGGAAGGAGCCTGGAGAGTGTATCTTGTAGAGGAAACAGCATGTGCAAATGTTCTGAGAAGGAAGGGGAGTATGGATGGAGTTCAGAGACCAGAAGTTGGCTGGAACCAGACAGTGAAGAACCTTGTATGTCATGGTGAGTTTGACTTTATCCTGTGGACAATGGTGAACCACTTGGACTTCAGTCAGGGAATAATATAGCAAGATTTGTATTTTCAAAATATCAATCTGGCTGCTATACGAAAAATGGATTTTAAAGGGATTGTGGAGGGCCGGCCCCGTGGCTTAGCGGTTAAGTGCGCGCGCTCCGCTGCTGGCGGCCCGGGTTTGGATCCTGGGCGCGCACTGATGCACCGCTTCTCCGGCCATGCTGAGGCCACGTCCCACATACAGCAACTAGAAGGATGTGCAACTATGACATACAACTATCTACTGGGGCTTTGGGGGGAAAATAAATAAATAAATAAAATTATTAAAAAAAAAAAGGGACTGTAGAGACATGAGGAGGCCATTACTGTTGTCCAAATGAGAAATGATGATGACTTGGATAAGGCCATTTAGGAGGTGGAGATGGCAATGAGTGGATGGATTCAAGATGCATTTAGGAGAGAACATCAACAGGCCTTGGTGATGGATTGAATGAAGTTTGTGGTGATGGAGGTAGATGGTAAGGCTTCACGATCTCTTGCTTGATGGATGGCGATGCCATTCATTGAGAAGGCATGGTCATATATGATCAAGAGCTTACGAGAGGGTGAGAAAGACCTCAGTCTCTGACTTCAAGCATAATTCTAACTCCAGTTCTTATTTTGACACAACTCGCAACACCAATCTTGACACAAGCCCAAGTCTTAACCCGAAACTTCAAATCATATGCAGTCCTAACCCTCAGTTCTGTTTTATCCTCGACCAACTGCAATTTATACCTCAACTTGGAACCTAATTCCTGACTCCAAATATCAACTCAAGATATCAACTCACAACTCAACCAACCTTTTTATTTTTTTTTTTGTGAGGAAGATCAGCCCCGAGCTAACATCCATGCTAATCCTCCTCTTTTTGCTGAGGAAGACCAGCTCTGAGCTAACATCTATTGCCAATCCTCCTCCTTTTTTTGCCCCAAAGCCCCAGTAGATAGTTGTATGTCATAGTTGCACATCCTTCTAGTTGCTGTATGTGGGACTCGGCCTCAGCATGGCCGGAGAAGCGGTGCGTGGGTGCGCGCCCGGGATCCGAATCCGGGCTACCAGCAGCAGAGCGTGCGCACTTAACTGCTAAGCCACGGGGCCGGCCCTCAACCAACCTTAAGTCTCACTCTTGACCTGAGCCCCGAACCCCTAACCACGAGCCAAACTCACCCTTTACCCAAACACTGAATGTCACCATAGCCTCAGTACCATACCTGACCCCATGCACAACTCAAACTTGTCTCCATCCCTGTTATATTCCAGGAAGCCCACATTGAAATCCTCCCCATGAACCCATCCCCACTCACATCCCATGCCAATCCTAACACTCTGACCCCAATCCCACCCCCATTCTCACGTCCAGACCAATTTCTACCTGGAATCCCATCCTGATTTCCAACTCTTTCCCCCACCCCTTCATCAACTCTACACACCACGTTGACCCTTTGTTTCACAAAAACTCTAAAATAAAGTCTACTAACGAACACCATCAACAATATGGTTGATCCCATATTGACTAAATTCAAGCTAAGTCCCCAAACCTTCGGAGACACCCACTCTCATCAAATTCAAAATCAGACCCCAGAACACAGACTCCTGATGCCACCAATTCCACAGCAAGACTCTAGCCCTGAGAGGTCTCAAACTTCCTGACTTGGGTCCCAAATCAGACCCAGGCCATTTGATCTCACAGCCTCATGACCCAGCAATCTCTATCTTTCCTTCCTGGCTTCCTAAAGAGAGGAATTTTGGCAAGACTTTCAATTGGCTGTCTACTGCCTGAATCTTCATCCCTGGATTCTCCCCTCAGCCCTCTGCCTCCTCAGCATTCTGTTAGAAAGAGGAAAGGAGTTACACTTCTCTGGAGCCCTGCTAGTCACTCCTCTTCTGCTGTGCTTTGCTTATCTGTCTTTCTGTGTTCTTCATTATTTAATTGATTTTATTGCTAAACGCTGGTCTTCACAAGCAGATGTTCACAGATGTTTTCTTCAGCACCCAGCCCAGCCCAGGGAACATAGGAGGTACTTAAATAAATACTAGTATGCAAACCACTGGCACCCACAGATTTGCCAACCTGAGACTCAGTTCTTCCTTGATCCCTGAGCCATTTAGCCACGGCATGCGATAGAAAGAAGTTGGCCTCACAAGTCAGACCAACCCAGGTGTGAATCCTGGTTTCCCTCCCTGTGATTTCAGGTAAGTGACTTAATTTTTCTGAGCCTCACTTTGCCCCTGTCTAAAGCAGGGGAGAGTAATCTCAAGAAAAATGGGAAGATTAAATAAAATTATGAGAGGAAAGTGGATGGGCACACAGCAGGCATTGAAGTAATAGCTGCCTTGCCCCATCAGCCAGGGAACAAAGTAGCTTCCATTTCTTGTGTATCTACTGTGCGATGTGTCAAGTGCTTTTCAAACCTCGTCTCCATTCGTCACGTGGGGCCAAGCGAGGATTGTCTTCCCATTTTATAGATGAGAAATTGGAGGTTTAAAAGAGGTTAGATCATTTGAGCAAAGACATACAACTAAGAAGTCAGAAGAGTCAGAATTTGAATGCTGGGCGTTGCCATGGTGTCACCATTGCACAAACCCACACTCTGGGACACCCTCACATACCCTCAAGATGAACTCAGAACCCCAGGGGCTTATTATTAATGATGCATACCCCCATGTTGATGACAGCCCCAAGTCCCAGTCTTTCGGTGCCCTTTGGGTTTAGCACCTGTTCCTAAGTCCCACCCAGACACCCAGCCTCCTACTTCCCTGGCCCTCAGATCTATGCTGAACCTTTGCCTGATGACTCATCTTCCAGCTCATGATCACACCTGAGAACTGGCATCTGGCTATCTTGCCAACTGTGCCTTGCCCTGAGGGATCCTGGATACTGTGACCCTGGAACCATCTGATTCCACCCTTTGTGTTCTGAAGGCCCATTGTTTCAGACTTCCTGGATTCCTTGCCTCCTTCTTTCAAGAGCAGCTCCCCACTTCTTTTGGGAAGATGTCCCCTCATTTCATATAGTTCTGGTGAAACCATCAATCACACTTCTCCAAACCCTTCCACTCACCACCCACCCATTGGGATGGACGCACCATCCAAGCCAAGCCAATGAGATCACTGCTTCTTCCCTGGCAACAATGATTGATCCAAGGGGTGGGCTCAGTTCAAGCTGGACCAATCAGAATTCTTCCCTGGGATTAATATCAAGATGCAGTGAGAAAAGGAGATCTTTGTTTCTGCTGGGTTTGCTTAACTGAGTCTGTCTGTAGCTGCTATGCTCCCTCCATGTGAAGAAGTCTGTCTACAGAGGCTAGAATGAGATCCACAGAAGAGGGAAAGAGACAAACAGAGATGAGAAATAGCTCACACATATGGGAGAGAGAAACAGAGACAGAGAGAGCGAGGCAGAGTGACAGATAAAGTGTCACAGAGAGACAGAGAGAGAGTTGATTGGCTTGTCACCATTTCAAGTACTAAAGGCTCTGGTACCCATGTCACTTCCTCTGACATCATGAGCCAACCCCACGGCCTTCCTAGCCACCTGAGCCAACCAATGCCCTCTTATGTATAAGCCAGTTTGAACTGGGGCTCTGATGCTTGTATCCAAAACTCCCTGTTTGAGGCAGAAATAAGCTCCCTGGATAACTGGATCCTGCCAGCTTTTGTCCAGGCCTGGTGCTCTGATCTCCTGCCAGACTCCACAGTCCATGATTCCATTCCTGAATTTATGATTGATCTTGGACAGGTCCCTTCCCCTCCTTGACCTCAACCACCCTCCTCTTTTATACCATAAATCAATTTTCAAGTCCTCTCTGGTTTATATTCCATTGGGGACATTTAAATATCACCTGAGAGCCGGCCCCGTGGCTTAGTGGTTAAGTGCGCACGCTCCGCTACTGGTGGCCTGGGTTCGGATCCCAGGCGCGCACCGATGCACCGCTTCTCCGGCCATGCTGAGGCCACATCCCACATACAGCAACTAGAAGGATGTGCAACTATGACATACAACTACCTACTGGGGGTTTGGGGGAAAAAATTTAAATATCACCTGAATATTGGGTGATATTAAGGAATTATTATTAACTCTGCAAGGCGTGATAATGTAAGGTGGTTATGTTTAAAAAGAATCTATCTGTTGGAGTAGGGGTTGGCAAACTTTTTCCATAAAGAGCCAGAGAATAAATATTTTAGGTTTTGTGGACCAAGAGACAAAATCGAGGCTATTATGTAGATACATAATAAGAGAGAAAATAAATTTCCACACATTTTTTAACTGATGAAATTCAAAATACAATAATAATCATTTAGTACCAATTTTTGTCATACAAGCCTATTAATGAAAAAAATGCAATTCTTTTCAGAGGATAACATCTTGCATCATTAGTGTTCAGAATTAGTGTTCCCTGTCATCAAACTAAATACTAAAATTTATTTTTAGTTCTTGGGATTTGGCTTACCAGCTGTAGTTTGCTATCCTCTGTTTTAAAAATAAGTAATGAAATATTTAAGAATGAAATGATGGCTGAGATCTACTTCAAAAATATTCCAGCGGGCCGGCCCTGTGGCTTAGTGGTTAAGTGCGCGCGCTCCGATGCTGGCGGCCCGGGTTCGGATCCCGGGCGCGCACCGACGCACCGCTTCTCCGGCCATGCTGAGGTCGCGTCCCACATACAGCAACTAGAAGGATGTGCAACTATGACATACAACTATCTACTGGGGCTTTGGGGGAAAAAATAAATAAATAAATAAAATTATTAAAAAAAAATATTTCAGCATTAGGGAGATGAATGGGAGTATAGGTAAAACAAGAATTGGTCTTACATTAAGTTGGATTGTGGTATAAGAGGGTTTGTTATACTAGTCTCTCTATATTTTATATGTTTGAAATTTTCCATAACAAAAATTATAAAATAATTCTTTAGGTTGAGATGACCCGCCGGAAATGCTGCCCTGGCACCAGGGGTTTAGTACCAGGCATGACAGACTTCCTCAGGATTTATGGTGTTAGAGGATTTTCATGAAGGATCTGGGAATCTGATGTATGCAAGGCATCTGGCACAGCCACACCCTTTGTGGAGAACATGCCCCATCCAAGCCCTGGATAGCCACCTCTCATATCACATGACTCCAAATAGCCACTGATTGGATAGGATTGGTCACCTGACCAGAATGCAGTCAAACCATTGGCCATTTAGTGACCCATGATGTGGCTGATGGAGAAAAGGGGAGCTGGACCAATTGGATTTTCTTTCATGAGAACATAATCTGAGAAATCCTGTGTGACACAGCTGGTGGCAGTTAAAGGTGAAGTTCAAAGGCTGTGAAGTAGGGAATTTGGAGCATCCCATGAGGGAGCAGACACTATGAAAATGCAGAAGCATAAGGCAGAGAAAGGAGTTACAGAGTCAAACAAATGAATTAGACGGTTGGTAGCAAGAAAGGTATGGAACATACCTGAAGAGAGATGATCTAGACATAGAGGGCAGCCGTCTCTAGCTCATTGCAATTTATTTATATCCTTACCCCCTCCACACATCTTTCCCAAGATAACTTACTCTAGAGCCTTGTCTAGAGCCTTTGCTCTGATGAAAACTCCCCAAAATGTCCTTTTCTCCATACTTCAATTTGGACAACAGCAATGAAGCGACTCATTTCCCTCTACCACAGCAGTCACCTCCAGACAGCTCTAAACTGTGAGAAAGGCTTCTATTTCTCTTGAGAAAAAAAAAAATCTGTCTCTCAGACTTTTGAGGGCTGTCAATGTTCTATTTCTTGACCTGGATGGTGGTTTCCTGGGTGTTTGTGTGTGAATATTTAAGATGTTCATGCATTTCCTGCACCCTACTAGGCATGTCTCACAATTTTAAAAGTAAGGGAGGGGAAATCTCCCTCCAAAGCTTAGAAACACGTTAGCTGCTCAGAAAAACTAAACAAAAACCCTTTCAAGCCCGTCTTTCACAGGCCAGACCGTTGGATATCTGGAAATAGTTACAGAACTTCTTTCCTCTGAAATTAACCTCCCATTCCTCCAAGTCCTTCCAGAAAAAAAGGAGTGGCTTCAGGCAGAGGTGATGGCCAGCGTGGCCATGGGGGTCCTGGTCTCTCTAGACCACCCATCAAGACCCCCAGCAGGGTGCATACCCCCACCCCTCCACCCCTCCAGGCAGGACTGAAGCACAGACAGGCAAGGGGCAACGCCCGAGGTTGTGAGTTTATTGAGGGGGCTCCAGAGCTCTCCCTAGGATCAGCCACTGTTGCCCATGGTCTTCTTGATCCAGTCCAGGTAGCGGCAGAGGTTGGTGTACACGCCAGGTCTCTCGGGCTGCCCACAGGGGTCCGAGCCCCAGGATGTGATGCCCTGAAGAACGCCACCACACACCAGGGGGCCCCCGGAATCACCCTGGATGGGGAGAGCAAGAGAAGAGGTGAACCTGAGATGCTCACGAAGTTCCTTTCTCTGCTGTATCCAGCATTTGGTACCAGTAGCATGATTGGTCCCTTCTAGCCAATGGGGTTAAGAGCATTGTCCCCTGGGACCAATGGTGAGAGCGAGGGATGGGGCTTCCATACGGGGACCAATGAGGGAAGAGAATGATGTCTCCGGGGTCCAATCAAAGAGAAGACAGTGGGGATTACACGGAGGGGGCTGAACTGATGTCTCCTCCTTTCCTGGCCGCTGGTGAAGAGATCGCTGAATCCTGACATAGGAGAAAGGAGTAGGGTTCTTGTGGACACGGACACACACACACCAAGGGACAATGGCGGGAGTCTTTGTGGGAAGAGATCATTGTCTCTATGAAGCCATCCAGACGGATTGGATTTCATGACAGGATCACTGATGGAAATGACTCCATTCCTGGCCAATGGGGTAGAAAGCATTGACGCATTGTCTTCAGGGGTCAATCATTAGCCAAGCGGGTGGGGCTTCCATGAAGGGGACAACGGGGCGGGGGGAGCTCTGAAGACGAGAGTTGCAGCCAATAGGAAAGAGAATGTTATATCTATGGCAAATCCCAAGAGTTGTCATCTTGGGAATGAGGAGCTCGTTGAGGGAGCTTTGAAGTCAATGGCTCCATTCCCTGGCCTGTTGGGAAAAGAGCATTGCTCCCCAAAGAACCAGTCATAGGAGAAGGTGGCCACGCTGGGGAACCCACTCAGGTCCCAAAGAAGAGTGGCTGACTACCTAGTCAGTGGTAGAGTCAGCTCACATTCCAGGAACTAACACAGAGTAAGGCGGCAGGGAGCCTGCATGCCCTTTAGCTCAGACTCTCTCCTTTTATGGACATCTCCTCTCACCTCCTCCCTGCCTTCCACCCCGCAGGCAAGAGTTCCCAAGACAATGACAGTGACAATTCAACATTCCTGATCCCTGTGCTGTGTGACCTGCAGGGAGAGTGTGGCCTTCTCTGAACCTGCTTCCCACTCTGTAGAGATAGGGGCAACCTCTCTGGGTGCTAACTCCTTGGGGTCACCCCGCTGCCGAGCCTTGAGCCTCTACAAGGTGGTGAGGGAGGAGGGAAGAAGGGGGTTTCAGAGTCACTCACCTGGCATGTGTCAGCCCCACTGCTGCTCCCTGCACAGATCATACCATCTGTGACTTGCCCGGGGTAGACGTCCTCACACTGCTTCTGGGGAAAGATTTCTACTTCTGCACAGGTGAGGGTGTCAGGAAAATCCTCTGAGGGGGCAGAGGTTGTAAGTTCCCAGAGAGAGCAACCCTTTCCCCCGATCCTGGCCTGGATCTAACCTCCCTTCTGTCCATCCACAGCTACACCGGGGAGTTTTCTGACACATTTCACAGGGGACATCACTTATCACATGACACAAGTGATGGCCCCTGCTATTTCCTTCTCTCCATCTAGAAAAGAACCCTCAGATCCTACCTTTTGTTTCTTGCCCTGAGACATCTTCAAATTAAGGATCAGGCGACCAGGGGACTTGGAGGGGCCCCCTTGTGACACCTCTGACCTTTTCTCTTCAATCTTCCCACTCCCAGGTCTTCCATCTCAGCTAAATCCTACTTCTTCCAAATGTCACCTCCTCCTGGAAGCCTTCCCTGACCACTCTAATTAAAACACCACCTCTCCATCCCTCCTTTTCCTCTCAGCCTCCATGATATTCCATTACAGGGTGTAACTCTACCTAATATTTTATTTTATATGTATTTGTGTATATCTATTTCCCCCACGTAGTGTGCAACTCCATTTGGATAGGGACTTTGCACCGTCCAGCCCCAGGAGCATACCAGATGTTCACAAAGAAGTGTTGAATTAATGATTGAAAGTGAAATTAATCTTTTTTATGAACCTTTGAGCAATAGACTTGAGGAGAAAAACCTTCTATCTGGCGCCTCTATGTGTCAGAAGCTGTATGCTTCTAATCTCATTTAACCCTCACAACCACTCTTTGAAGGAGGGATGCATTCATTCGTTCCATCATTCTTTCATCCATGCATTCATTCAAGAAATATTTAGTGAGCACCTACTGTATACCATTACCATCCTTTGCACTAGGAACATCCAATGAAGAAAATAGATGTAACCTGACCCCTTATGGAGCTTAAAAATCTGTTGGATAATTATCCCCATTTTACAGATGAGGAAAATGAGGCCGAGAGATGGGAAGGGACTTGCCCAGTGAAAAGGGGCAGAGCCATGGTTTGAGCTGACCTGCCTCATTCACGAGCAGGTGGGTTTCCACAGCATCCCATTGTCTCCTTCGAAGTAGGAGTCAGACAGTCAGGGACCTGAATCCTGGCTTTGCCACTTCCTGGTGAATCACATCGTTTTTTTTGAGCTGAGCCCCAATTTTTTCACTGCGTCTCAGGATGAGGGGCTCCCAGGACTCTGAAGTCCCAAAGGGAGGAGCTCATGGAGGTGCAGACTTTTGGATGCAGAGTGAGGAGGGGACTCTGGACCTAGCCTGTGGGTCCTGGGAGGGGAAGGGCCTGGACTCCTGGATGTGAGAGAAGTGGGGGTCTGGGGCTAGGAGTCTTGGGGTCAAGAGGGAGAAGGTGCTTTGGGACCTGTTTTCCTGGGCCACCAAGGAGCCTGTATATCCTAAGTTTGTTAAAAAGATTATATAAAATCCTGTACAACAAAAGGTCTCATAACATGGTACTCTCCACTATAAAGGAGGCATGCATTCATTCATCCACTCATTCATTCATTCACCCATTTTTCTGAGCCCTGCTTAACAATCTGCTAGTTTGCTGTCTTTCTCCCACCACTCCTGTTAATATTCTGGCCTTCAAGGTTTCCAACATGGGCTACCTGTGACTCTCAACATCACAATCACTTTCCTTTCTTTATCTCCTTCTGGAGGCAAAGCGTTGCCAATGGCTTGTGGGTCCACTGGGCCAACCGGCTCCTCCTCTCCCTCCTACTACCTCGCGGGCTGGTGACAGTGCCCCAGCCGGAGATGGTGCACTTCTGGCCGGCTTCAGCGCAGCGATCCGCCAGGTTGATGGGCTTCACTTTGGGCCCCAGGGATACTCGCCCACGTAGTCGAATGAGCATCAGGTCGTGCTTGTGATCCTCGCTGCTGCTGTTGTAGCAGGGGTGTGGGAGGGACTGAGCCACAGCCATTCTTTGCTCTGTCCCCTCCTTTTCCTGCAGGCTGTGCTCTCCCAGGCGTACTGTGTACTTCCTGTAATGGTGGGTGATCCTTGAGGACCCAGGCAGGAGTCTGAGACCCCAGCGCCCTCTTTCCCCAGGCACGCACTCACTTTTTTTTACAGTGGGCAGCCGTGAGGACCCACTTGTCACTTATGAGGACAGCCCCACATTGCAGCCGAACACCCTGGAACAAGCCCGCCTGCCAAGGCTGCGAATGGGCCTGGCACTCGTGGCCGTCCAGCACCTTGGACTCCTGCGCCCTCAAGCGTCCTGCAGTGGGAGGGAGAGGGTTGGATCAGCATCCTCTGGGGCAGTGTGGGGCCAGGTAAACCACTGTGGGTTCAAAGGGACAGACAGCAAGTTCTCAGCCCTCCTCCTCCCACATCCACACACCCTCACGTGTGAGGCCCCAGCTGCCACCCAGACACACGTGTACACTCACTGAAGCCCATGGGTCATCACACACGCAGTCACACACCCGAGCACGCTTCCAGACGCATCCACATGCCCCGTATACTCCAGCGTGTATCTGCACCTCTCGGCAAGCACACCCTGCCGGCTTGGTGTGCTCAGGAAGTAAGCAGCACAACCCGACATGCTCCTACCTCCTGCCAGGCGCTCCACCCACTGTCAGGAAAACCCACAGGAGCTCCCACATGCCGTCGCTTGCTTCACCAGCCCCACACCACCACATGCACCCGTGTAACCACCACGGCATTCCCACAGGCTCCCGCCCCGCACCACCGATGCCTTCCGCCTCCCCTCACCTGCCCAGGCTTCCAACAGCAAGAGGAGGAAAGTCCAGGTCCAGACTGCAGCAGGTGGGGGGCATCCCATGGTGGGGTCTGGGAGAGGGGGAGGGTGGGGCTGAGAAAGGAGGAAGGAGCCCGAAATCCTAGTAGGATTTTGGGATTGGGGAGGGAACAGAGCATCGAGAGCCGTTCTTCTGGGTCCTGCAAGAGGAGGGGCCTGGAGCCTCAGATTCTTGGGTCTGAGGGAAGGGAGCACTGGGGGGCTAGATTGCTGTGTTCCAAGGGAGGAGGGAGTGAGGATCCCGGACTCCTGGGTCTGAAGGAAGAGGGAACTGGGAGCTGGGACTCCTAAGTCTTGGGGAGGAGGGGGCGGGGGCCCAGATTCCTGGGTCTTGAAGGAGGAAGGGATCTGAGGTTGGGGTCCTGGGACCTAGAGGAGGAGGGGCCCCCGGCCCTGATGCCTGTGTCTGAGAACTTCTGCACCTCACCTTATGGAATCCAGGGGGCGGGGTCTCCTACTGATTCAGACTCAGAGGAAGAGGCCCCAGCACTGCGGCTGTCTGCCTGGTACAGGATTCTGGAGCCTTTTATCTGGGAATCTCCGCCTCCTGCTCCGCCTCCACCGTCTCCTGAGCCTGCGGAGCTTCTGGGCACTGAGACCCTGGGGATAAGCGAGGAGGGGCTGAGGGGCTGAACGGGACATCTTGAGGGAAGAGGAGCTATAATCTCGGACTTCGGAAGCAAGGGAGAGAAGGAGCTCAGCGCTGTGACTCCTGGATCTGAAACAGAAGGGGCTGAGGGCCTAGACATCTGGGTCCGAGGAGGAGGGGCTGGGGGCCCGGACTCCCGGGTCTGAGGGACGAGGGGCTGGGGGCCCGGACTCCCGGGTCTGAGGGAGGAGGGGAGTGGAGGCCAGGACATCTGGGTCTGATGAAGGAGGAGGCTGGGGACCTGGACTCCTGAGTTTGAGGGAGCACGGGGATGGAGGCCTGGACTTGGGTCCTGAGGGAGGAGCGGGCTGGCGGCTGAATTCTTAAGTCTTTTTGGAAGGAGGGATTTGGAGCCTGGGATTTTGTGGGAGGAAGGGGCTGCTGCCAGTAACCAGGAAAGGAAGAAAGGCGAGTCTTCTTGACCCCAACATTTGAGGGCAGATCGGGCCCCACCCGCTGCCCCCTGAGAGGTCTGGGATCCGGGAAGGCAGGTTTGGGAGGCACCGTGACCTGGTTTCCCCTTCCCCTAGGGGAGACGGGACCGGCCGGATCAGATCCCAAGAGCCTTGCTGCAATAGGGCTGATGGAGACAGACTTCAGGCAGGACCTATTAAGGGCGCAAGGGGAATTGCAGCGCGGTGGCTGTCCCCAATCTGCCCTCCACTGCCCACTGGTGGCCCTTCCCTCATTCCACAGCGAGAAGGAAGGAAGGCGCGGCTCTGCACGTTTATTGGCTTTGAAGGGATCGAGACCCTCCCCCGACCCCCCCAGCCCCCCACTTCTCCCAGTCTGGTCCCCGCCACAATTCAAACCCGGGACACGCCTGGGGCGGGGCCACATGGGGCGGAGCCCGGTACTGCTGGAGCTCCACGTGGGGGAAGGTACCGCCCCCTGACGTCAAGGGGGCGGGGTCTCTGGCGGAGGAGGCGGGGCAACAGGAGGCGGAGTGCAGGGGCGAAGTCTCATTGGACAAAGTTCCGAGGGGCAGAGCTATTTGGTGCATTTCACACCCGGGCAGAGCCACGAGGTGATGCTCTTTCGCCGGGTGGTGCCAGTTCTTGGTGACGTCATAGACACCCGGCCACGAGAGGCGCAGGTGTCTCCCTGCTCCATTCCGAGGGTCCGAGCCTGAATGTCCAGAAGGTGTCTCCAGGGCAGCTGAGGCCAAGGGCGGAGACCATTGAGGCTGGAACGCGGCTGTTCCTCCCTGCTCTGCACCCACCCTCTCTTATCGTCCAAAGATCGAGGGCTCAGTTGTCCTCCATGGTCTTTCGGATCCAGTCCACGTAGTGGCAAACGCTGGTATAGACGGCGGGGCGCTGGGGTCTGGAGCAGGGCTCGGCGCCCCCAGATACCACACCTGCCAGGGTTCCGTCGCAAACCAGGGGCCCCCCAGAGTCACCCTGTACGCGAGAGAAGAGCAGAGAGACTGTCAGGAGGGTCTATCTGTGACATTACACGAGTCCCTTCCTCCCTCCAGGAACACCCGACTCCTTCTCCCCCAACATCCCCGTATCCAGGTCTCCAGGCCCTCCTCCCTCAGACCGTCACAGCTCCCACCTCACCCCTGGACCTAGCACTGTCGTCTCCTAGTCCCTGCTTCCCCAAGGACTTAAAGTCTAGACCCCCAGTCCCCTCCTCCTCTAGATCCAGGAATCCTGGCCCTGGCCCCATCCTCTCCCAGGACCCAGGTGTTCCAACTCCCTCCTTGCTTTGATCCAGGAAGTCTGGGGCCCCAACTCCCTTCTCCACAGGACCCAGGAATCCCCGCAGGATACCCATCTCCCTCCTCCCTAGTGTAGGTCTCACCTGGCAGGAGCCCCGGCCCCCCTCCCACAGGCCGGCACAGATCATGCTGTCCGAGATGTGGCCAGGATATGCCCGACGGCAGAGTTTGGACTCCAGGATGCTGATGTTGGCACACTGCAACGTGAGCGGGTACTGCACTGTTGGGGAAAGAGATCCATCCGTAGGGGATCAGCAACTGTCCCCACCACACTTAGCAGCCCCCCCCCCCGTTTCTGAAGGAGGACTCACAGAACCACAGCATACGACTCTCAAAAACAGAAACAAGAGACGGTGACAAAGAGACAGAATCATAGTGTGAAAGAGAAACTGATGTATATGAAGTGGGGAAGAGGGCCGAAGAGAGAGAGATGAGAGGCAGATGCAGAGACCCAAGAGACAAGAAGAGATACGTACATAACACACAGAGAGAAATAGAGACTGCGGCAGGAGATAGAGACCTCTTAAACGGAAAGAGATTCTCAGAGGAAGCAATGAAGAAATGGGGAGATATAGGACCAGAGATACCAAGGGAGAAGGCAGTGAGATAAAGGAGAGGAGACATTTATGGTCATTGATAGAGACAGAGATAACGATTTAGAGATACTAGATAGAGAGAGGGAGATACAGTGCATATAATAGAGATAGAGGTGGATATAGACCTACATATATTCATGTACATAATATATGGGTGCAAATTCAGATGCATCTAGGGGCTCGATGGGTAAACAGAAGTGAGTGGAGGGGACTGTACAGGGAGACGGCAGCCAGTAGGGTGAACCGTAGTGGACCAGAGGACTTGTCTGAAGGGGACAGCCTCCACCTACTCTGTTCAACAGTTGTCGATATTTTGGGAATGTGGGCCCAGTGTACACAGTTCTTTGAATTTTTCAAGTGAATCCAGAGACTTGGCTTTTATGTAAAATCTCCTAGGCTTTGTTGGCAGCAACAAATTCAGACTTTTTTTTTTCAAGACACTTTGAAAACTGATTCTGATGTGGGAAGCCAAATTTGGCTAATAGATTGCTGCTTTGTGATTCTGAGAGATGTAGCCTTATTTTGATTCTAAGATGCATGTATGTTCACATTTAAACATTTCTGAAATCAGGAGGTATCTTCCAGGAAATGCTGCCATACAAGGATCAATGGGATCTTTTGTTGTTGTTGTTGTTAGCGGGTCTTAAAATAATGATGCATCTTATAATTCATGGCATCTTAGATTTGATGAAATATGTGGATGGATGGATGGATGGATGGATGGATATGTAGGTAGAAAGGTAGATAGACAGACAGATAGGTAGATAGATAGATGGCAGAGATGAAAAGGCAGAGACAGAGAAAGAGGAGGGATTCAGACTCTCGGCATGAGATGTAAGGGAGTGTGTTGTGGGCAAGGCTGTACCCTTGGGGCTGGACACGGCCCCCCAGCCTGAGATGAGGCACTGGGTGCCTGGAGAGACACAGGTCTGGCTGAGGTTGAGGGGTTGCACAGCAGGTCCCAGCCGTGCCTGTCTGGGCAGACGGATCAGCATGATGTCATCATTGTGGTCATTGGCGCTGAGGTCATCATTGAACCCAGGATGCGGGAAGAAGTCTGTGGCTCGGAACAGCTGCTCTAGACCCTCCCATTTCCAGAGATGGTGCTCCCCGAGGCGGACCCACAGATGTCTGCTGAGACAGGGCTCAGAGGTCAAGCTGGGAGAAGGTGTGGGGTCTTCTCAGTCCTAGTGCTCTTTTCCTGTCCACTAGGATGTGTGTGACCCTCCACAAGCCACACACCCTCTCTGGGCCCCCATCATCTACATGTGACCCAGGGTACTGTGTGATTTTAAACAAGGCACACATCCTCTCCGGGCCTCTGCCCTCCCTTCCATCCGTTTGTCTGCCGCTACCTTTGTCATTCTCTCTTGAAACCTCCTACACCTTCCTAAGCCCATGCGCAGTGAGCCACCTTCCTCCCTGCCTCACCTGGGGCTTTGGTGGTGACCTAGATCCCCGCGAACCATGTGGGCATGTGGGGGCTCCACCTACCATACAACAACAGCCCCACCTCCTGCCCCCACAGGTCTGGTGGCGTCTGTGGGGAGTGGCTCTGTATGTATTTTGGTGTATGTGTGCGTATGGAGGGAGAAGGGATATGGAAAATCCCCAAGTCGGGGGTCATCTGTGGCGTCAGGCTTTTCCTGTTTGCTATTGCTCACCTCTCAATGCATTTCTTCCTGAGGTCTAACCTCAAGCCCTCTCACTGCAGCTCCAGTCCACTTGTTCTGCTCTGGGTCCATGCCCTGGACAGCTGGAGACCGGGGACCCGCTAGGGGTCTACATGTCCATCCCCCAGCCTCTGACCTCTGACATTAGGGGCCAGGCTAAACTGAGAATTCCGGGTTTGAAGAGTGTGAGGTGTTGTTTCGATCTCTGTCCTTCTCTGTTACCTCACCGTCTTGTCTCTGTGTCTGGGAAACCAGCCCTGCGCCCCAACTCATCCCCATCCCTGAATCTCTTACCTCCACATCTCAGCTTCTGTCTTTCTTTGTCTTTGGGGCTGAAATCTGAACATTGTTCTCCCAGCCTGATGTACAGACCTGAGCTAAAAGAGGCTCCATCGTGGAGGAATGCATGATGGGAAATTCCCACACAGCATCCTGGGCAGCCAGAGATAATGTAGAAAAGATTTCTGCATCATGTAGATTCTAGGATTCTATTAGAATGCTCAGAATCTAAGATTCTAACACCCTAGGAATCCGCGATTCTAGAATTCTATGAGGCTCAAGTGCTAGAATGTTATGCTTCCCAAGATTCTAATGTTCTAGATTTCTCTGGATCAAAAATTCTGGGATTTTAAAATGATCTGAATTAAATCTAAGATTTAAAGAGCCTAGAATTCCAATATTCTGGGACAATAAGACTAGAATTTCATCTTTCTAGAATTCTATAAATCTATGATTTTAGAAACTTAAGAATCTAGTATTCAAATAGTTTGAGACTCTAGAATTCTGTGAATTAAAACTTTGGGGATTTTAAGAATCTGGAATGAGAGCATTCTGGGATAGTAAATCCAACAGATTCTAGACATTAATGAGTATAAGCTTCTAGAATTCTCTTGTTTCAAGATTCTAGAATTCTATAAATCACAGTATTCTAGGATACCGTAAATCAAAAATTCTAGGACTATGAGTTTCTATAGTCAATAAACCTAGCTAGAATACTCTAGAATACTCTAGAATTCTAGCTGGAATCTAAGATTCTAGGATTGTGCTATCCAATACAACTATTGAGCACTTGAAATGTGGCTAGTCCAAAATGAGATGTGGCATAAATGTGAAATACATGTCTGATTTCAAAGCCTTAGAACAAAAAAAAGAGGAAACTATGTCATCCATAAACATTTAAAAATTGATTACATGTTGAAATAATATGCTGAGTATGTCAAATTAAATCTGTTATTAAAATTCACTTTACTTGTTTCTTTTTGGCTTTTCCATGCATCTACTAGAAAACTTAAACTTAGCTTTGTGGCTGTCATTATATTTCCATTGGGTAGTGCTGCTCTGGACTTCTAAGATTCTAATAATCTCTGAATCCACTATTGTAGAATTCTCCAAAGCTAACGTAGAATCTCGTGGATCCAAGACTTGAGGAGTCTATGATTCTGGATTTCTCTGAGTCAGAGTCTAGGATTCTAAGAGTATAAGTTTTGAATCTTTAGACTCTTAGAACCTGGTATTTAAAGACTCCAGAATTAGGAGAGTGGAGTGTTTGTAATTCTAAGAGTTGAATTTTGGGGAACAGAAATGGAGCCTCAGCCCTTCCCGCCTACAGCTCCCTCCCTCCTCTACCAGAGGCCCCTCGCCCCTCACCCTCCCCAGAATGGTGCACCCCGGTCACTCACGGCTTGCGGCAGTGGGCAGCTGTGAGCAGCCAGCGGTCACTGATGAGGGACGCCCCACAGAAGAGGTGGGTGAGGTAGAAGAGGCCGGCCTGCCAGGGCTGCGAGTTGGGGCGGCATTCCACGGCCCCAATGGCTCGGATGTCTGCCCAGCTGTGCCCTGGGGTTAGGGTGGGGGGCAGAGGGATCAATGAAGAGCAAGAGGGAAGGGCTGGGGAGAGATGCTGAGATGCGTAGAGGGCAGGAGGGGAAGCCTGGGGGGTGAAGGGCAAGATGGATGGGCACCCAGAGCCATGGAGGGGCAGTGGGTTGGAAGGCTGGGGCCTCACCTGCCAGGAGAGAAAGCAGAGCACAGGCGAACCCCAGCTTCATGACCGCCGGGTGTCTGGGTCCTCCAGCCTGCACTCGGCCGGCCGTCCTAGCTTCTTTAAGGTAAGCCATGCCTTCTCCTTCCTCCTCCCTGGGGCCGCCCCATGATTAATCTCAGTTGGGAAATGTCACAGGGGGAGGGGGAAGCCCGGGACCTTGACAGGGGCCTTGGGAAGGGAGGTGGTGAGGGGGACCCCCTCGGGATGAGCCTGCTGGTCAGGACTTGGCTAAATGGGGGAGGGGCCTGGGAAGTGGAGTCCTCCTGAGGGTCTCCAGAAAGGGGAGCCCTCATTCCTCATGACATCAGGATGCAGAATCTGGAGACAGGGTATTCTGTGGCCTGGAGGAGGAAGAAGGAGACGGGGAAGATCCTTAAGGTGGGGTCCCAGAGTGAAAGCAAATTCATCTTGAATGAGGCTGCGGAGAGCTGGCATGTATGGGGCAGGCTGGAGGGATGTGCAACAGGACCTCGCAGAAAGCAGGCTGGGGGTGGGAGAAAGAACCAGGACTCAGAGGGAAGAAGGCAGACAGGATGCGAGTGAGGTGGGGAAAGAGAGAGAAAGAAAAAAAAAAAAAGGATGATAGAGACACAGAAGGATCTGAGGTAAGAGAAGGAGAGAGAGACAGAGAGACAGAGACCACAAGACCGCTGCACAGGTGTACACACCCCACAGAACCCTCTCTGCCCTGGGGATTTGCGCCCCTTCCCACAAGGGCAAAGGCCTCTCCTAGAAGGTTGAGAAATGTGGTCCCCACTGGATGAACCACTCTTGTCATAAGTTACCCCATTCTTCACATCCCCACCCATCCATTTCTTTGAATACCACCGGATCCTGGCTAAGTCCTCAGAACATTGTCCTCTTTTTTTCTCACCTATTTCCCCTCCATTGTCCTTCCCATCACCCTATCCTTGCTGCCTCTCTCCCCATCGTTCCTTCTCATCAGGTGGGCATTCCTTGGAGGGCCAAGCCCACGTCTGACTCATCTCTGTGTCCCCAGCATCACGCAGTTCAGGCCTGGGCTCATGGGAGGCCTCAGGAGATGTTAATTGAATGAGCGAATGTCTTTCTCTAGATCCTTCTTTTCCTGGTGAGCACGTACTCATCCTTCAAGACCCAACCTAAACGCCCCCTCCTCCAGGAAGTCTTCCCTGATTTCTCTAGGCTGAGTCCATCTTTTCCTCCCCTGGGCCCTCACAGCCTCTTCCACTTTCCATTGCCACAATTCTGATTATCAAGCTGGATCTGGGCTCCCCTCGAATGCATCCTCACTATGGTGTAGTGGTTTGGAGCACGGACTCTAGAACTGGACCACCCGGCTTCAAATTTCAACATGAGCAATTATTGGGTGTGACCTTGGGCAAGTCATCAGATATCTCTCAGTGGCTCCATCTGTTAAGCAGCAATAGTAACCGGGGCTGTAGGGGGATTAAGTGAATTAACACATAGGAAGGACTTAACGACAGTCCCTGGCATATGATAAGCATTCAATAAATATGATATGTCCATCCATCTCCTACAGGGCTCTATACTGCCTCCAGCATAACACACACCACCCATGGCTACAGATGTCTTATACCCTGTCTAGAAGGGTCTTCTGAGACCAGGGACTTCTTTGAGACCAGGGACTGAATATGCACTACATGCTAAGTGCCATACTAACAGCTTTAAGAACATTTTGATAGGGGCCAGCCCGGTGGTGTAGTTAAGTTCCATGCCCTCCACTTTAGGTAGCCCAGGTTTGCAGATTCAGGTCCTGGGCGTGGACCTACACCACTCATCAAGCCATGCTGTGGCAGTGACCCACATACAAAATAGAGGAAGATGGGCACAGATGTTAGCTCAGGGCCACTCTTCCTCAAGCAAAAATAGGACGATTGGCAACAGGTGTTAGCTCAGGGCCAATCTTCCTCACCAAAATAACAAAAAAAGAACATCTTTATAGCTATCTTTATTGACTACTCTGTGCCCGGAAGTTAGGTAAGTGTTTTGTGTATACTATCTCACTTAATTCTCAGGAGCCTCTAATCAATCTCTGTTTCACAGAGGGGAAAATTGAGGTAGAGATCATTCAAGTAATATGCTCAAGGTCACACAGTAAGTGACAGAAATACATTTCCTTCTCTACATAGTTAACTCCTACACATCCTTTAAAACCCCAGGCAATTGTCCCCTCATCTGAGAAGCCTTCCCTTACTCCTTCAGGTAGAGTCCTTGGCCTCTCCTTGGGGCTGTGCCTCCTTCTGTTACAGCAGTGATAAATTTGGGTTATTTGTTAATTTAACAATGTATTGAGTAGCTTCTGTGTGCCAGGCACCACAGCAAGTGCTTAGAAACCACAGCGAGTAAATCAGAGTTCCTGACCTCACAGACTGGGTCAGGGGAGGGAGAAGACAGATCAGCGTGGAGTAACCGAATAAATGAGATCATTTCAGCTATAACAAGTGCTGTAAAAGAAATTAAAAAGCAATTCACTGCTCCTCATTCACTGCTGGTGGGAATGCAAACTGGTGCAGCCTCTATGGAAAACAGTATAGAGATTCCTCCAAAAATTAAAAATAGAAGTACCTTATGATCCAGCTATCCCACTTCTGGGTATTTATCCAAAGAACTTAAAATCAACAATCCAAAGAGGCTTATGCACCCCTATGTTCATTGCAGCATTACTCACTATAGCCAAGAAGTGGAAGCAACTCAAGTATCCATTGACAGATGAATGGATAAAGAAGATGTGGTATATATACAATAGAATACTACTCAGCCATAAAAAAAGACAAAATCATCCCATTTGCAACATCGATGGACCTGGAGGGTATTATGTTAAGTAAAATAAGGCAGACAGAGACAGACAAACACTGTATGACCTCTCTCATATGTGGAATATAAACCAACACATGGACAGAGAGAAGTTTGGTGGTTACCAGGGGGAGGGGAGTTGGGGGGTGGGCACAAGGGGTGAAGGGGCGCATTTATATGCTGACTGATGAATAATAATGTACAACTGGAATCTCATAATATTATAAACTATTATGACATCAATAAAAAAATTAAACAAACAAACAAAAAGCAATGGGTTGGTGACCATGGGTGGGGGAGACCCCTTTAGCCAGGGCAATCCTGAAGGCCTTCTTGAGGTGATGACCTTTGAGCAGAGACCTGAATGACAAGAATGTAAGGCTTGCCTGTCTCTCTGACCTGACTAGTAGCATCTTGAGGGTAGGGCCCGGTCTGATTCAGCTCCAGGATCTGGCGTAGGACATGGCTCAATAAACACTTGCAGCATGACTAAAGGAATGGTGTGAATTGCCTTTAAAAAGGAATAGGGTTTTCGAGTTCCCACCTACTTTGCTTCTGATCTCTGCGTGACAAACTCAGCTGATATGCCTGATTGACATTTCCTGGGTGTGCTAATGGGGGCGGGGGAAGAGGCAATGGAAGGCTCTGTGCTCGGACCTGTGCCCTGGGATTCTACGGGCTCTGTGAGGGCAGGGACCTTGCGGTCACTGCTGTGTTCTGGGCCTGCCACACAATAGGTGCTTAATAAACTGGTACTTGAAAGAGAAAACAAAAACAGCCAGTGCTGGACCCAGCCCTGACGGCCTAGTGGTTAGAGTTTGGCACACTCTGCTTTGGCAGCCCGGGGTTCAGTTCCCGGGGTGTGGAACCACACTACTCATCTGTCAGTAGCCTTGCTGTGGTGACGGCTCACGTAGAAGAACTAGCAGGACTTACAACTAGAATATACAACAATGCACTGGGGCTTTGGGGAGAAAAAAAAATAGAGGAAGGTTGGTAACAGATGTTAGCTCAGGGCGCAGCTTTCCCAGCCAACAAAAAAAAAAAAAAAAAAAAAAAAAAACCCACCAGTGCTGGGTGGGAAACTTCTGTTGTGCGTATGTTCAGCTTATGTTACTGCTCCAAAGTCAGGGGTAAGCAAAGACACCCAAACGACTGTGAGCTTTGCCTGGATTCTGTGTATAACACCCCCCAGCACAGGAATATTTACACAGAGACAATTTTCAAGAAGAGGAAAAGAATCCCTCCTCCTAAATTTTCAGGGCAAAATCTCAAAGCCAGTTTGGGATGGGGATGCAGATGGAATTGGACCTAGGGTTACGGGTGTTGGATTGGGGAATGAGAATGGGGATGTGGCGGAGCTGGGACTGCAGCTTGCGGTAGTTGAGGCGATGGAGATGCATCTGACAAACAAACTAAAAAATTTCCCCTAAATTTCAGAGGGCTTTTCTTCATGAACTTAGCAACAGAGGTGGGGAGTGTTCCTCTGGTCTTAGAGGCTGGGATGGAGGCAGGGTGAGGTCCCTTGGGTTCCAGGGGCCCCAGGAAGGCAGAGAAGGTACCAGATGATTCAGAGCCAGCCCAGCTCTGGGACAGGAAGAACTGGTGTTGGGCGGACTCAGACATGGGAAATGGTGGGAGGTAAGAAGGAAGTGCTTAAGGGGTACTTCATGGAACTTCAGAGGAGGGTGGAGACTGTGATTCTCCCATCAGCCCTGAGGGATGGAGACAGAGATGGTGTTGGGGGGTTGGGATTGGGGGCTACCCCTATGCTTTTCTTCCCAGGACAGAGTCACACACGTTCTCACCAGGACTTGTTCACAGATCATGGCAACAGGTAACGTTTAGTGAGAGCTCACCACCCACTGTGTTAACACTTTACGATAATTACCGCCGTGACCTGCGCACACACACATGATATCATAGTCTCCTCACAACACGTCTGTGAGGTAGGCGCTTCGTTATCTCCATTTTCCAGGTGAGGAAACCCAGGCCCAGAGAGGGTATTTGGTTTGCCCAAAGTCACACAGCAGGGAGTGGTAGAGGAAGCCAGGTTGGATGACTGACAAATTCTCTCAGAGACTAAGTGACTACAGGCTTCCTCGTTTCTCTGGAACAAAACGTTGCCAACACTTTCTGCCCTGCAGCTTCAACGCTGGCAGAGAACAGCAGAGGGCAGGGTGGGGGATGGGGAAGCAGAGAGACGTCAGCAGGTGCGGATGGACGGCAGAGATCTGAGCGGGGCAGGGGCAGAGTCCAGCCAACTGCGTAGGAAGGAGGAAGGAAAGGAGCAGATGGCGAAGGAGCTGCAAGGCGTCTGGGTCAGTTGGAGCGTATGGTTTTCTCTATCCACGAGGCATATTTGCAGATCTGAGTGTAGACAGCTGGATGCTGAGCAGAGCCGCAGGGGTAAACGCCCCAGGAAAGGATGCCCTGCAGGGTCTCGTCGCAGACCAGAGGACCACCCGAGTCACTCTGGGGTGGGAAGAAGGAGAGAGCAAGTAAATACATCAATACGAGGGCTGCCACTTGGAGATCTGGGGTAGTGATGAGGAAGGTAGGGGTTGGGCACGGTTGGGATAAAGATGAGGTTGGGGTTGGGTTGGAATCAGGTATGGGGGATTGGGGGGGGGGATGGAGTGGGACTTGGGGTTGTGGGCGTTGGCTCAGGGGATAAGAGTGGAGATGTGGTGGAGATGGGATCATAGGTAAGGAGAGGGAGATGGATCTAAAGATAGGGGTGGAATAGGGGTTTAGGAATGGGATAGGAAGGGAATTAGGGCTGGGGATGGGCTTGGGAATAGAGTTGGGGAGAAAGTTTGGCATGAGAAGATGGACCCAAGGAGGTAGCATTGCACATGCGGTTGGAGTTGGGATAGGGATGGGGTCGTGTTGGACACGGGGATGACGTTGGGTTGTGGGTGGCTATGGGGTTGGGGACTTCTGTTTTCCCATAACCTCCCTACACTCGCCTCCACGAGTCAGAGACCCTCCCTGGCCAGTCCCTACCTGGCAGGGGTCCTGGCCCCGCTCCAGTCCTGCACATATCATGTTGCTGGTGACCACGCCAGGGTAGAAGACCTCACACTCTTTAGGGCTCAGGATAGTGACCCTGGAGCAGCTCAGGCCCTTGTTGTACTTCACTGATGGGAGAGAACACCAGGTAATTCTGGGGTCCAGCCCCCAATCCTCCAGGACCCAGGAGTCTGGATACCCAGACTGTTCCTGTCCCAGGCCCCAGGCCCCCAGCCCCTCCTCCCTCAGACCCAGGAGTCCAGGCCTCAAATCTCCTCCCTCAGACCCAGGAGTCCAGGCCCCCAACCTCCTCCCTCAGACCCAGGAGTCTGGTCCCCAGCCTCCTTCCCCGAGATGCAGGCCTCAGGGCCCCCAGTTCTTGCCTCTTCGGGCGGCCGTGGTGCCCCAGCCAGCGGCCTGGCACTGGTCTCCAGGCTGGGCACAGCGGTAGGGCAGGCGTAGGGTCTGGATGCGAGACCCCAGCACAGCGGGCCTGGCCAGCTTCAGCAGCATGAGGTCGTGCTCATCCGTTCGCCCTGGCAGGAGGGGGCCCGAGCCCTGGTGGTACTTGGGGTGGATGATGGAGCGAGTGGTCCGGCGGAGCTGCTCGCCCTGGAGAAGCAGCAAGTGGTCATCTCCCACTCGAGCCCACAGTGGCCTGAGGAAGGAAGAGCCACATGAAGGCAAAGCCTTTGTAGGGACTAGGTCTGGATTCTGAGTCTCAGGGATGGAGGGTACAGGTAGCAGGATGGGGCCTGGACTCCCGGGTCCGAGAGAGGAGGGGCTGGGGACCCTGACCCCCGGGTCTGGGGGAGGAATGGGTGGGGTAGAAGAGAACTGGGCATCTGAATTCTTGAGACACGGGAACAAGCAATCAGGTGTTTGGGTCCGGGAGTTCTGCCAGAATTGAGGGCTGGGGGTCTACCTGCTAAGCCTACCCCTTCATTCCTCCCCCAGTGGGGACTCATGAGGGGAACAATTTTTTTAGTTCTAAATTCCTAACCACACCAGACCGTGAGTTCTGTATCTTGCACACAACTACCTACACCCAAATGTAACCCAAGGAGAATCAGCTGAACAGGAGTGATGGATTGGCCCAGACACACATCTCCCCCTGGCGGCCACAGCACAACACTACCTTTCCTCCTACAGGAAGCCCTCCAGGACTGACCCCCATATCGAGCTAGGAGAGCTCCATACCCTCAAGTGCCCCAGCCCTTCCCGCACCCTGCCTCCCCCACCCCTCCGTGCGTCCCCAAGGAGCTCCCCCTACTTGTCGTTCCCGCAGTGCGCGGCCGTGAGCACCCAACTCTTGTCCACCAGGACGCCCGCGCAGTGGAACGAGAGGCCATTGAAGAGGGAGACCTGCCAGGGCTGCGAGCCGCGCGCGCAAGGGGCGCCGGAGGCCACGGGGCCGGAGGCCACGGGGTCCGAGCCCGTGTCGTTTACGGGGAGCAGCAATGCCTCCGCGGCTGGAGAAAGAAAGGGGGTGGCGATCAGAGCGGGCAAGGCAGGGTAAGCCCTGAGTTTGGGGTCCGGGCGGGGCTTTGGGGGCGCAGCCGGAACCGCGGCGAGGGCGTGGAAATGGGGGGGTCCTGCAAGAATCGAATGGGAGTGTGCGGCGAAGAACCAGCGTGAAAGGGGAAGGAGGCGAGTACGGGGCGGAGCAGAGTGAGGAGACCGGACAGGGTGGGTCTGGAGGGGCAGGGACAGAAGGCGGCGCGAAGAGAGACGATATAGCACGCGGCGGGGCGACAAGGAGGCGGGGCTAGAACGCGGCGGGGCTGCGAGGGGCGTGGCTAGAAGGGGCGGGGCTAGAACTCAGCGGGGCGGCGGGGCTTCAAGGGGCAGGGCTAGAAGGCAGAGGGCAGCAGGGGGCGGGGCTGAAAGGGGCGGGGCTAGAACGCAGAGAGCAGCAGGGGGCTGGGCTGCAAGGGGCGGGGCTAGAACGCAGTGGGGGGAGGCAGGGGCGAGGCTTCAAGGGGCGGGGCTAGAACTCAGAGGGCAGCAGGGGGCAGGGCTTCAAGGGGCGGGGCTAGGACGCAGCGAGGCATCAAGGGGCGGGGCTAGAACGCAGAGGGCAGCAGGGGCGGGGCTTCAAGGGGCGGGGCTAGGACGCAGGGGCGGCAGGGGCGGGGCTGCAAGGGGCGGGGCTAGAAGGCGGTGCAGAGTGAGAGTCAAGATGCACGGGTCTAGAAAAGTGAGCGAGGGCAAGAAGCGATAAGGCAAGACTTGGGACAAAACAGGGCGGAGTAAGAAGGGGCCAGGAGAGAATGGGTGGAGTAACGCGCGGGGAAAGGACGCCGAGGGGAGAAAGGGGGAGTAAGACTCCAGGTGGAGTGAAGGGGGCGGGGCCTGGAGGGGGCGGGGCAGACTTGGGGTTGGGGGGCTGCTCCGGATCGCTGGGTGGGTGCTGGGTTGCCAGCGGGTGCAGAAGTGCGCGAGGGTAGGTGATAAGAGCGCACTCTCCCATCGCCCCGGGTCCCCGGCGCCTCCTGCCCAGCCCTGCTCCCCGCCTCACCCCAGAGTTGCGCCGTCAGCAGCGGCAGCAGCAGCTTTGCCAGGGCCCGGGCGCCCGAGGTGGCGGAGAGGTGGAGGTGCGGGGATCTCATGGCCTAGGCTGGGGGGCCGGGGAAGCTTCAAAACACATGCCCTGTCAGAGACCCCCACCCCGCCGCTCCCGTCCGCCCAGCCTGGACCACCCCAGCCTGCGGGGACACGTTTAACCTGGGGCCAACAATCGCAGGGGCGGACGGGCGGGCGATTCGGGCCGGATCAGCCAAAATGGGTGCAATTATTCTAATGACGCCCGTGGTGACGTCCTCCTGCCCTCCCTACGCCCAAGGGGAGCGCTCTCCTGGCGGTGCTGTCCTGGCTCCTAGCCTGCCAGTGCGTGGGGTTTCGCCCTCCTTCGGGCGGTGGCGTGGGGGTCCGAGGTGGGGTGGGGGTCCGAGGCTCAGAGGCGTGTCCCGTAGATAGGGAAACCGCGGCTCAAACAGGGCTCCCGCCTGCGACCTGAGGGGCTCCACCCTTGCTCTCGAGACCCGCCCCAACCAGGGTGAGGTGCATCCCCCCTCACCTGGGAGTCGCCGAGGGGAAGAAAGCAGGAGACCCAGAAGTACCTCTGCCCTGCCGCGTGGGCCGCCGGAATCCTCTGCCAAGGACCCCTGGCCAGGCCTTCCCTTTTAACCCCGAGAGAGTTCCGGAAACTTCTCCACCTTCCCCCGAGGGCCTCACCCCCTCCCTTTCTCTCTCCCTAATTATGCCGTGGGTGGGGCTGGCACCCAACCTGGGCCCCAGATTCCTGCTCTGGGAGGGGCCCCCGGAATATAGGCTTCTCCCAGTGTCGGAAACACCCTTTTTGGAGGTGGATTCCATGGGGATTCCCCAGGTCCCCTGTTTCAAGAAGTCTTCCCAGACGGGGAGAGAGGATGCCTCATCCTCAGGTAGCCTAGGGGTCGCGAGGGAATAGTGTTGGAATAGGCGATGTGACCGAGAGAGTGGAAAATAAACAGGGAAGTGCATACCTAGAGTGACATAGTGAGAAAAGCCAGAAGGCTGACAGGAAGAGGGAGTCAGATAAGACAGATTGAAGGAAGAGTGGGAGTGACAGGGACTGAGACACACAGAAACAGGGAGACAGAATGGGAGGTAGCAAACCCAGAGAGCAAACCCAGCTCAGTGTGTCCCGGTGACTAGCCCCCCGTGTGTGTTGGGGGAGGCTCCGATCATGCCTATGCGTGGTCACTTCACATCCTCCCTGCCATCTGCGTGTCTCCAGGTGACACAGGCCCGTGAATCACAGGAGGCTGCAAGGGGCGTCAGCATCACCTGGGCCAACTCCCTCATTTCAAGTGAGGAATGGGAGGCTCAGAGAGGGCAGTGACTCACAGGAGATCACACAGCAAGCCCGACTAAAAACCGGAGGCCCCGGTTCCGGCTCTGGGTTCTCTTACTCCTCAGGCCAGCTACCTCCCCTGCAAAGCGAGCCGAACGTCAAAAGAGACCCCGAGTTCTGGACGATTTGTGGGGCATCTTCTCCAGTGGCTGTCCAGCTCAACACTGTCCAATTGAACTGTCTGCAATGGTGGAAATGCTGTCTATGTGCTATCCAACACGGCAGCCATCAATCCTGTGTGGCTGTAGCACATTTGGTATGTGGCAAGTGGAACTGAAGAATTACATTTCTGATTGTATGTAATTTTAATTTAAATAACGACATATGGTTAGTGGCTACCATATTGCCTAGCATAGGTCCTGATGAACCACCTATCACGGAGCCTGGAAAAAAACAATGACAGCTCTCTTTCTGTTAGATCTTAACTATCTGCAGACTGCCCGACTTACTGTGCTATCATACTTTTGCATGCACGATTTTACAGAGAAGGAAACTGAGGCTTAATCAAGGCAGTATTGCTCGGTACTTAAGAAATCACCTTGCTTCAGATTCCTTGCTCTTCTGCTTACTGGCTGTGTGACATGAGCAAGTGGCTTCGTTTTTCTGTGCCTCAGTTTCCTCGTCTGTAAAATGGGTATAATAACAGCACTGACCACATAAGGTTTTGTGACTATTGTTGGTTGCTACATTTAAAAGCCTTTGGACCAGGTTCTGGCATATGGGAAGCCCCCAAAAGATTCGTTCATTCAGTAAATATTTATTGAAACCTTGGTGAGTGCCAGGAACCATCGTTGGGGCTAGAGATACAACAGTGAACCAAAGAGCTGTTATCATTCCCAGAGTCACGAGTCAATACGAGGCAGGATGTGAAGCTAGGCTTCGCTAATTCCAAACCCCAAGTTGATTATTAAGCTACAGCATCTCTTGTAGTCAAGGAGATCCAGACAAAGTATATAAAGGGGTCCTGGCTTAGGCTGCTTTATTATAAACAGAATGAACAGGAACCACATCACCGAGTAGGGGTTGGCGGTGTTGGGCTGTGGTGAGCTGGTCCTGCTAATTTTTCTCCATAGTCTCCTGGATCCAGTTCAGATATTTGCAGACCTTTGTGTATACACCAGGCTTTCTGGCAACAGCACATGGATCCTGGCCCCAGGAGATAATGCCTTGAAGAGATCCATTACAGACCAGAGGGCCCCCAGAGTCACCCTGGGGATGGGGAGAGAGAGAACCAGTGAGAGAGGAGGGGAGGCCACCATGGGAGAGGAAGGGGTTGGGCATGGTGTTAGGGAGGGAGTGAGAATGGTGTTGGGTTTGGGATGGAGATTGAGGATGGGGTTGGCAATGGTATTAGGGATGAGGTTGGAGTTATGGGTGGGAACAAAGATGGGGTTAAGGATGAAAGTGGATTTGGGAATGGTTGAGTTTGGAAATAGGGGTGAGAAGGGGGATGGAACCAAGGATCATGTCGAGGTTAGAAATGGGAACTGGGGATGGAGATGGATTTGGGGTTGCAGGAGGAGATGGGGGTTAGGGCTGAGGATGAGACTGTGGGTGTAGATAAAGACACAATGAGGCTTGGAGATGGGAATGGGGATGTGGTTGGAGACCCAGGCCCTGCCCTCTGACCTGGCAGGAGTCCTTGCCCTCTTCTCGAACACTGGCACACACCATGGTGTCTGTGATGTTGCCGGGGTAGGCGTTCTCACATTCCTTGTGCTCGATGATGGTGATGTTGGCGCATCGCAAGGTATGAGGCAGGTGCACTGTGGAAATGGCATGAAGGGGTGTGGAAAATGAGAGCCCTGGTTCTCTTCCCTACACTGCAAAGCTTGCTTTGAACCCACAGACCTTGCTGTCCTTCTTGCTTGTAGCCAACTTGTCTTTCTACTTGTAACAACAGCAACAGTAATGCTATTGAGTAAATTCTTTATGCTAGTTGCTCTATATCCCTTATTTCTAATTCAGCTCTGGTAGGGAGATGTGATTGTTCTCATTTTATAGAGAAGAAAACCCAGGTTTAGAGAAAGGAAGCCATGTGTGTAAGGTCCTACGGCTACCAGGTTGTGGATCTGGGATGGCACACCATGTCTGTCTGACTGCAAGGCCCAAACTTTGTCTCCACCTCCCCCAGCGCTTACTTTTCCACTCTTCCTTTCGACTTATCCCACCACTGCCACCCCGAGGTAGCCCCCTATTTGTCACTACGACTCTCATCTTTGGCAGGTCCTCTGGTTCCCTATGATCTTCCACAATCGTGACCACCCTCCTTCCACCATGTTCCCCTCTAGAGACCCTACACTGGGGGCTGGACGTGGTGCCCCAGCCGGAAATGAGGCAGCGGGTGCCAGGAGTGACACAGCGTGACGATAGGGCGAGGGGTCGCACAGCCCAGGTGATGATGGCTGGTGACGCCATCTTCACCAGCATGATGTCATTGCGGTGGTCTTTGTTGGGGAGGCTGTTGTTGAAGTCTGGGTGGGGGAAGGACTCAGTGGCTATTCGGGTCTGCTCACAGCCATCCCGCTGCTGGAGGTTGTGCTCCCCCAGGTGAGCTATGTATCGGCTGAGGTGGGAGAGATGGTGGTCAGAGATGGAAGGGTAGGGAGAGGCAGGTGGTGGGGAGAGACACGGGGGGAGAGGTGAGTGCACCTGAGAGAAGGAAGGACCGTATCTCCACTTCCAACCTCTTCCCCATCTCCCACCAAAGCCCCTTTCCAAACCATATCCCAACCCCATACCCAACACCATCCCAGTTCCAACATCTTCCATCCCTCCATCTTCAATTACAACGCAATCTCCATCATCAATGCTAACGCCCCTCCCATCCATGCCCATCTCCGACCCCATACACATTCTCCCCACCCCCAAGCCCCCCTCCATCCATCTCTCCATTTCCAGCCCCCTCCCAGCCCCGCCCCAGCCCCCGCACCCACGGCTTGCGGCAGTGGGCTGCTGTCAGGAGCCATTTGGGAGCGATGAGCGTTGCCCCGCAGAGCAGCCGTGTCTTCTGGAACAGAGCCACCTGCCAGGGCTGGGAATGAGGAGAGCACTCATACCCTTTGATGATCCTGGTCTCTCCCCCTACACGCCCTGGAGGGGGTGAGGGCAAAAGAGGGGGCTCAGGCATGAGAGGACTCCCAGAAGTGGAGGTGGGGAGGAGAGAGAGGGTGGGTGGTCTGGGTCCCAGTCTGGTGTCCGGCTGGGACGCACTGTATGGACGTGCCAGGCGTTAAGTGATTGAAATCCTTCCATACTGGTTGGTCAGTAGCCACTGCTCTCAGCTCTTCGAGTGTCCCCCACACCACCCTAGCTTCCCTGGCCCCTCCCCTGGGACCTCCTTGGCCTCTCCCCGTTCTAGCATCTAAAGGGATTACATCTGGTCCAGCAAGGGGCATCCAGGACTCATTATGGCTCATATATTCATTCAGATGCCCTATGCGTTATTCTGTATTTTGACTATCAGCCCTCTCAATGTCCAGACAGAGGGTTAGGGATCCTAGAGATTCCAGAGGGAGGCCCCTGCCCTTCCCCATCTTCCACCGTACCTGTCACCAGAGCCAGCATGATTAATCGCAGAATCGTCATGGCCTGGAGGGGGGAAGGGCAGGCCCCAGGTTCTTCTGGGAACAGGGAGGGACAAGGAGCCAAATCACTTTATGGGGAGACTGGGGGCTGGTTCATGCCCTCTCCTCTCTCCCTTGCCTGCTTTGGCTTCCCCCAGGGAGAAACAACAGGGTTTGAGGAATCCCCTTGTTCTCACAGCACCCCAACCTCCAAACCTTTAAAATAAATTTTTGGTATGGAGGGTGGCCTTGGATCTCAGCTAGAAGCTTCCAGTAGCCAACAAGGATGTGGCAGCTGCTGAGAGGGACTTGGGCTGGGGCAAGTGGTAGACTGGCCTGTTTTAAGTCAGCCACGGGACCTCTGAGGTGCCTTCTAGAGAATGTTTTCCTTCTTGCCCACCTGAGACTTGGCCAGGCCCCAGCAGCTTGAGGAGGGAGATGAAGGGGACTGGCACCATTCAGCAACCACCCAGGGTGACATGGGCCCTTTGAGGGCTGCCTGGGGTGCAGTGAGGGCTCAGCCTGAGAGATTTCTGGACCCAACCCTGCTGACCCCCTACCTCTTTGAGGGATGGATGGACATAGCTGGGCGGGGCTTGTGAGGGGAAGGGCCAGTGCCCTCAGCTGACCTGGCCAGCAGGGGTGGGAGTGGAGGGCTGGATTCGGTGACCAAAGCTAGGGTCAGAGGTTACTGAGGTTGGAGGCAGCCCATTGGAGACCCAGAGACAGGCAGAGAGCCCCCACCCAAGCTGAGAAGGACAGAGTAGAGGCAGAAATGCCGCGGCAGAGGAGGCTTGGTGCCTTCGGAGTGCAGGCGTCCAGAGGGGACCTTCCCTTCCCTCCCGGACTCACGGGCTCTGGGGCTGGGGCTCTGGGGGCCGGCGCCGGTGGCAGTGCAGTAGGCTGGGTCGGAGAGCGAGGCACCAGACAGGCAGGAGTGGGGTGGCCCCGGGGCGGACCCAGGATGACTGCGCCTCCTAGCCCAGCCTTATCGCCCGGGGGCGGGGAGTGTGTGGGGACCGTCCCCAGGCCTGCTCTGGGCCTGGAGGAGGGGCTGCCTGCCCGGCCTGCCTCTGTCACCTCTCCAAGCCCCTCTTCTCTCTGCTTTTCTCCGTTTCTCCACACCTCTGTGTCCGTCCTTCTGTCTGTTTTCTTCCCTGCTGCTTGGAATCTGTCTCTCTTTATCTGTCGTTCGCTGCCTTTCTGTAATTCTTTGTGTGTCATTTTTCTTTTTCTGTCTCTCTCTGTGTCTCTGTACCCTTTTGTCTGTTTCTTTCTCTCTCTATCTGTTTTTCTCTCCCAGTCTTTCTCTGCATGTCTCTTCTAATTCTTTATATCTTTGTGTGTCTCTGTCTCTGCCTCCCTCGTCTCTCTCTCCCTCTGTCTCTAAATCCCTCTGCATCCACCTCATCTCCCAGGCTCTGTCTCCCCTCCTGTCTCTGCTCTCCCTCCCCACTGCCAGAGCCCAGGTGGGCCCCTTCTCCATTCCAAGAAGAGGGGGAAACTGGGGTGCTGAAGAGGTGGGGCTGCTGCTGGGCGGGCAGGCAGGCGGGCGAAGGGGCAGGACAGGAGGGTGGGGGAGGCAGATTGGGGCCTGTGGGAAGGGAAATGAGCCCTCTGTGGGCACCCCAACCTCCAGGGCTTGCTTCTCTGCCGACCCTTCTCTCTGCTCCCCTCTCCCCACCTCCCAGAACCTGAGGTCCTCTGAATCCAGCCATGGCACTTACTCGCTGTGTGACCTAGGTCCGATGACTTCTCAAATCTGAGCCTCCTCAATCAGTGATGATCCCTACTTCTCCCGGCTTGTTATCAGTTAGATCTCCTCTCTTGGTCTTGCCCTCCTCTCTCCCCCAACCAGATGTGGAGCAAGACTGCTGGGTAGGCCTGGGTTCTGACAGCAGCCAGCCCTGGCCCCAAACTCGGGCTCTGCCTCTTCCTACCCAGGTGACGTGGGACGAGGGACTCCACCCTGGTGAGGCTCGGTTTCTTCATCTGTGAGATGGGGGGGACAGCCCTGCCTCTGGGGGTTGGGATGAGGACTTCAGGAGAGCCAAGTAGAGCAGGTGCTCAGCAAATGTTCCCATGGCTGTCGTGATCACCCCGCACTCTCTCCTACCTCCAATTCCCCTTCTGTTCATCGGGGTGAAGAAGTTCTCTTCTCACCTCCTGGAGAGGCGGTGAAGACAGAACCCAAGAAGTGGGCAGGACTATTTTAAGACCTGGGCTGGGTCCTCCTGCTTTCCAAGGCTGCACCCACACCATCCGTCACTGCAGACATATGAAGACAAAGCCACATCCCACCTGAAATATAACATACGCTCAACTCCAGCGGAGGCAAGTTGCGGTTGACCAGTTGGAAGGATGTTACGTTTAATAGACATTTAATTAAATGGTTGTGAATTTTTTTTTTATAATTTTATTTATTTATTTTCCACCCCCCAAAGCCCCAGTAGATAGTTGTACGTCATAGCTGCACATCCTTCTAGTTGCTGTATGTGGGACACGGCCTCAGCATGGCCGGAGAAGCGGTGCGTCGGTGCGCGCCCGGGATCCGAACCTGGGCCGCCAGCAGCGGAGTGCGTGCACTTAATCGCTAAGCCACGGGGCTGGCCCTAAATGGTTGTGAATTTTGATTTCACAGTTTTCATTTGGTATTTTGGAGCCAATCATTTTTTCTCCCCTTTATATCCTTCATGGGCCCTCGAAAAGCTTATAAGCTCTGGGCACTGTTCCTATTGTGCCGCATGGAGAAAAATGGCCCTTATCTTTATTGTTATAAGTAACTTTTTCTACTCCACTCCTGTGTGACCCCTGAGGGAAAATTCTCTCCCTCTCTGATCTGTATTTCTACGCCTGTTAGGTAGGGGAAATGAAACTCCAGTCTCAACCAGCCTGGGGACATCAAATAGACAGACATATCCCCTCCTCCAGTTATATTATATTTATTCCAGATAGTCACACACTCCCTCCTCCCCCAATCATGGGTCTTAGAAGGGCTGGCTGGAGTTGAAGTTCCAGGAAGATACCCAGACCAAGAAGTTTGGGAGCTGGGGGTGATGATGGAGGAGATGTCGGTGCTCTGAGGGTCAGAGTGGCCCCCAAGCTGAGGGATGGAGGTGGAGGGAGAAGGTCAGTTGTTCCTTATGATCTTCTGGATCCAGTCCACATATTTGCAAATATTGGTGTAGACTCCCGGGATGCCTTTTTGCCCACAAGGCTCCGTGGCCCCCCAGGACACCAGACCCTGAAGGACTCCTCCACACACCAGAGGGCCCCCAGAGTCACCCTGGAAGGCAGAAGGAAAAGGAGCACAGACTGAATAAGGGAGAAATCCTGTTCCCATGTTCCCTCCTCCCATCCCTCAACCCATTCTTGGGCCTTGAAGACTGGCTCCAAGCCTGGTCATCCTTGAAAAGATCACAGCCAGGTTCCTGAAGACAACAACAATGACTGACCAATAGAGAACACACTGTCCGGAGGGGCCAATCCCAGGGAAGGAGGGCGGGGCTCCATGAAGGTAGAGCGGTCCCTCAAAGACAATGGCTGGGGCCCTGGCCAATGAGGGAAGAGGGCACCATCACCAATGACCAATCCCAGAGAAGGAGGGCGGGACTCCATGAGAGTTCTATTAAGGACAATGGCTGGGACCTTTGCCAGTAGGGTGGGGCAGCCTCCTCTCTGGAGTACTCAAGAAGGCAAGGTAGCCGAATTAGTGGGTGAGAGAGTCCTCCAGCCCCCTTTCCTGCCCCCATCCTGGAATCTCTCAGTCTCACCTGGGCCAGCATCAACTGGAGGATGTATGGGGAAGACTCAGAACCGGAAAGAGAGCCACTTACCTACCTGAGCTCCAAATGCCGGTTCACTCTTTGCCCTCCCCCATCTTCTCTCTCTGTCTCTTCCTCTCCCTCTCTTTGTGCCTCTCCCATCTTTCCCTCTCTGCTCCTGCCCTCCCTCTGTTCTCTTTTCCCATCCTCCCTCTCTCTGTCCTCCATGTTCTGGCTTTCCCTCCTATTCTCTGTCTCCTTCCCCTATTTTGTGCCTTCCCTTCTTTCCGACCCAATCTCCATCCCCATCCCCTTTCTCTGACTGGCCCTCCCTCATCCCCTCCCACTTGTCTGTCCCCTACTTCCTGTCCTGGGTGACCATGCATTGCCTGTCTTCGCTCACCTGGCAGGCATCCTCCCCTGCTACGCCGCCCGCACACACCATGTTCTCCGTGATTCTCCCGGGGAACACGGCCCTGCACTTGGCATTGGAGACGATGGAGACATTGAGGCATTGGAGCTGATCCGGGAATGGGCCTGGGAGAAGAAGGTGGATGCTGCAAGGTTCCCCAAAGCTCCCCTCTTTGGGGCCACTTCCCTCCTCTCAAGGAAGCCCAATCCAAGTCTATACCCTACTCCCTCCCTGTGACCTCCACTACAATCCTCAAACTTCTAAATTTCAGATTTATACTTGATTTCATAGTGACCCTTGACCCCAGTCCGTTAGCCCAGGCCCCCTGACCTTTAACCTATGACTTCGAGTGCCATAACTCAAGACCCCCTTTGTCGCTCCAACCTCAGATATGATGAATCCAGACCTGATTTTCTCCTTCAATCCCAGATGCTGTGACTTTCAACTCACAGTCTTATTACCCTTTGATCCCAACTTAACCTCATGTCTTCTCTCTGTCTCCCCCTGGCCCCATGTCTTCACCTTATCCTCCAACCTCAGCTCTGCATCCTCTAGAAACCACTGGTTGCAACTCCAAAGTGACCTGTGATCCTAGTTTATGTGACTCCAGACTCCATGACATCTAACCTTTGGCTCCACACTCCAAACTCTATGGCTTCCAATCCCAGACCACTGATTCCTGATGAAATCCCAATTTCCGTCCCCAGATTGTAGCTAGCTTGTGCAACATCTGTATCCCATGACTTCAACTCTACAATGACCTCTAACACCAGAGACCGTGACCCACGACCCCAAGATCCTATTTATATATGCCTTTTGCTCCAGTCTGATGACCCTGACATCACTCTGACCTCTAACTACCTCCCTGACCCATGACTTCTGACTCCACATCCAACCCCTTAACCACTTTGACTCCCAAGACCCCGATCCACCATGATCTCAGTCCCCTGATGCTTGACCCATCCTTCCTCTGAGATGGCATGACTCCTAACCTTTCACCCTGCACCCGACTTTTGCCCATCCAGGGACCCCTTACTCCATGATTGATTGGTGAGGCCCCAGCCTGAGACAAGGCACTCAGTGCCGGGTGCTGCACAGGTGGTGGGCAGGCGCAGGGGTTGGACACTCTGGGTCAAGAAAACGGGGCTGCCCAGTCGCAGAAGCCGGAGGTCATTGTCATGGCTCTGCCGGGCTCCCTGGTAGCCGGGGTGGGTCACGGAGAAGCCGCTGCGCCGAATCTGTTCCGTCCAGTCCAGTCGGCTGAGCCTGTGTTCCCCCAGGCGCACCCAGTACCTGCTGGGGAGGCGTCACGGTGGCTCAGCGGGGGGCCAGTGGGCAGTCCCAGCCCCCCAGGCCCTGCTGTCTCTCTTTGCTGCTCTGCATTTCGGTGTCTGTCCCCTCCTCCCTCATTGACTTGCTCTTTCTCTCTCTGTAAGTCTGTCTCTTCCAGTCTCTCGGTCTCTGTCTCTATCACCATCTTTCCATTTCGAGGGTTTGCCCCATTCCTCCTCCCCATGCCATTGCATCTGTGTCACTTTCTGATTCTCTTAGCCCGTGAGGCCCAGGGGGGCAGGGACACCTGTGAGTCCTGTTCACGCTCTGTTCCCACCACCTAGGAGAATGCCTGGGCTGTCAACACTGTCTGATAAATAAACTAGTGAATAATGAGTGGACTCTCTCTGTCCTCCTTGTGTCTCTCCCTGTCCCTGAATCTCTCCATCTCTTCGTGTCTGAAACGTTCACAAAAACTCCAGAGCTTTGGAGCTAGAAAACCCAATCCTCTCATTTTACAGATGGGACCACTGAGGCCCAGAGAGGTGCCAAATGTGGTCCAGGGCCCAGACTGGGTCATGGAATGGCTGGGGATGGTGACAGATGCCATGTAGGAGGGAAGTGGGAAAAGAGGGAATGGGAGGAGGTGGGTGGGCAGGTTCCAGGACTCTCCCCTGCCCTCCACCTCACTGCACTCACCCAGCCCCACCACAGGCCCGTCATTGAGGAAGTCCTGCTCCTTGTCTAACCTCAGACACTCTTGCTTCAGGACCATCTCCTTACTCTTCGGCACCCCCTCCCATAAGCCTTAACTCCCAGCGCTCCTCTCCCCATCACCCTCCCTTCAGCCCCTAGGAAGGGACCCAGACAGGGGCTTACCTGTTGCTGCAGTGAGCAGCTGTGAGGACCCACCTGCGGTCGATGAGGACCCCCCCACAGCGCAGGTTGGTGCCCACAAACAGCCCGACCTGCCAAGGCTGTGAGTGAGGGACACACTCCCTGCCGCTTAAAATCTTCACGTCAGTCTCGTGGCTGAGTCCTGAGGACAGGAGTGTAGGCCAGAGAGGTGGGGTTAGAGACCTAGAGATTGTGGATTAGAGACAGGAAGAAACACAGAGAAAGAGGCAAGAGGGAGACAGAGATCCTGACAGACAGTCAGTGAGAGACAGTCAGAGACAGGGATACACAGACTCAGTGATACATAGAAAAAGACACAGTGAAACGCCCAAAGAGACACAGAAAGCAACAGAGAGAGAGAGATGCTTAAAGATAGGAAGAAATAGAGAGACAGATTCAGAGAGAGAGAAGGGACAGGGACATAGTGATAGGGAGAGACAGAGGGGAGATGGATCAAAAGATACAGGGAGACAGAGGTGCACGGGACCCTGCGAGCTGGAGGTGATGGGGGGCACAGAGTCAGCCCCCCTCCCCTCCTGTGTGCCAGGCTGGGGGCCAGAGCTGGATGGGGAGATGAGGAGAGAGGGACCCCTTTTCCCCCTGGTGAACTCACCAATAACACACAGGAGCAAAAAGATCCTGGGCCCCATAGTGGGCCACCTCCCAGTTCTGGGGAGAAAAAGGGGCATCTCAGAGAGGTCCCTTTCCCTGCCAACTGCCTCCCCTTTCCCTATCCCTCCCACCAGCAGCTCCATGAGGAGGGGATGGCCTGCCTATCCCTCTCTCTGCCTGTCACCTTCTCACCTTGTCTCTCTGCTGTCCCGTCCTCCAGGTGGCTGTCGCAGCTTCAACCTATGACAGTCTGCCTCTGTCCACCTACCTGCCTGTCCTTTTCACCGGCCAGCCACCCTGCCAGTCAGCTGCCCCACCGTCCACCTGGCTTCTCAGCCACCTCTCATGCTGCCCCACCTGTCCCCCTCCTCCTGTCTGTCTGTCTCATGCTGCCAGCTGACACAGCTTTTAACTCTCTTTGTCCCAGCCCATTCAGTTTCCGGGTTGAGGGAAGGGGACAGGAAGACACGGGGTGGGGCACCCTCTAATTCTATAGAAACTCTTCTCAGCTGACGACACTTAACTGAACTTTACAGCTAAATGGAAGGAGAGAGGGGAAGGGACCCGGGAGAGAAGGAAGGAAGTCCCAGCCCTGCTACTTCTCCCCCCTCTCCAAACTAACCAGAGCCTGACACCTCAGGAACTGGGTCCTAATCCCGGCTCCAGTGACGAAGGCTCAGGGAAGACACGGTGTGAGGACACCTGGGGCCCCTCCCCACGTGGTGCAGGGAAGGGTCAGGCGGATGGAGAGGCTGAGAGAGGAGGACACTGGGAATGAGAGGCAGGGAAACCAAGAGCAGAGGGACCGAGGAAGAGAAGAGGAGAAGGAAGAGATTTCGACATAGATGAGACAGAAGAGGGTTTCCAAACTGGCTTCCACAGAAGTCTGATTCTAACTGAATTTTTTAAATGCACAGTCAGCTCTGCTCCCTGCTTCCAGAAGCACAGATCTGCTTCATACATGCGGTCAATTTATCTAATTCTATGACAGTTTTTCTCTGCGTAACGGCTTCCACTGAGAAAGAGACAGGGGACAGATAGGGACAGAGAGAGAGAATTGGGGGATAAGAGAAGTCTGTGCTGGTTTATCTGAGTTTTTGCTTCATTTGTGAGAGAGGAGGAAGGGAGAGAGAATAAAGATAAAAAGGGAATGAGACTCAGAGGGAAGGAGATGGAGAAAGAGTCAAGAGAAGGCGGTCGGAGACAGAGATTGCAAAGAAACAAAGAAACGCAGGAGAGGCCTCCCCACACCACTCCTGTCTTTTAGTCCCTCACCTTCTCTTGGGGTCTTGAGTCTCTTTCCCTTTCTGAATTCAGAATCATGAAACTTCAGCCTTTATTTTTCTGAGACACCGCCTAACTCAACCCCTCCCTTTTTGCAGATTTTTGGGGGATCCGGTTTATTGAGGTGTAATTTACATGTAATGAAATTCACCCTTCAGCTTCAGTTGGTGGCTGCCATGCTGGAATGCCGCCCAGCTTTGCCAATCCCTCTGACTTTTCAAGAGAAGCTAGAAATTCAGGTTTATAGTGGGACGTTTCTCGATTTTAAAATATTGGCAACAAACAAACAAACAAACTATAAGCCCAACACAGATCTCTCTCGGGCTTTCCCTCTCCCTCTCTCTTTCTGCCTTTACTTTTTTTTTAAGTAAAATTCCGAAAACATAAAATCCAGCATTTGAACCATTTTAAAGTCTACAATCCAGTGAATATCACTACACTCACAATGTTGTGCAACCATCGCCACAATCTAATTCCAGAACATTTACATCACCCCCCCAAAGACTCTGTACCCATTAAGCTGCTGTCCATCAACAGATGAATGGATAAATAAAATGTGGTCCATCCATACTATGGAATATTACTCAGCCACGAAAAGGAGGGAAATACTGATGCATGCTACAACTTGGATGAACCTTGAAAACAGTATGCTCAGTGAAAGAAGCCAGACACAAAAGGCCACATTTTGTATGATTTCGCTCACATGAAATGTCCAGAACAGGCAAATCCATAGAGACAGAAAGCAGATTAGTGGTTCCCTGGAGCAGGGAAGGGGGAATGACTACTTACTCGTTCTTTTTTGACACACAGATTTGTAGCTTGTAGCTTCTGGAAAAAGCCAGTCTCTCCTTTTTGTAGCTGGAGGCTCAAGGAGGACAAAGACAGGCTTGTGGCCACACATTTCCTGCTTCCAGAAAAAGCTCTGGGCGCCATGGCCACCACCCCCAGGGAGCCCTCAGAGCTCTCCAGTCCCCTTGCCTCCCGTTTTACTCTTGGACATCATCACAAACTCAATAGGAAGCCCATTCCCTAGAGAGAATTCAGCTGCCCTGACACATGCGGTGAGTGCCCAGCGCATGGAGGCTGTCAGACATATGGAGACTGAGGCAGGACTGGATGAAGACACTTGCCCAAAGCCACACCACTGGTAAGTGGCAGAACTAGAGTCTGAACCCAGGCAGGATGGCTCCAGAGTCATTATTATCCAAATACAGGAATGAACAAATGAATGACCAACTGGATGAGTACATGCGTGAATAGATGAACGTAGGGATGTTCCTACAGGTTTCAAAGAAAGAATATGGCTTTTGGAATCATACGGACCTGGGTTGAAACTTCATCTCATCCCCTGACTCCCTGAGGGCCAATCAGGCAACTCTCTTTTCCTGACCTCAGTTTACTCATCTGAAAAATGGTCCTAGAAGGAAGCTGAAGGTCTACACATCATTTCCTCTTGGGATCATCAAACAAGGAAACAAAGATGAGTGGAGACATCAGGTATGTTAAGTATAGACATGATCAACATTGCTCTTATTAGTTTATTTCTTTATAAAGAAGGAATTTTCAAAGTTGACTTAGGTGACAGAATCTTCTCTTCTCAGACATGAAGAAATATCAGCTACAATTTGGAGGTGTTCTTCGCCTTCTGTCTCTATCTTGACACTTCTCTCTCATTCTATTTCTCTGTCCCATTCATTCATTCATTCATTCATCAAACATTTTGAGATGCCCTGTGTGCCTGACTCTGCTGGGTGATGCTGGGACCACAGAGTTTAAGCAGAACCAATTCCTGCCCTGTTTCTCTACCCTCTTTCCCAGAAAACTTCTCCACGGAGATCCACTCACTGCTTGCACCCCACAGCCACAGTCCTTTTGGGTCTCCGGAGTTTTCCATGTTGAGCAACCCAGTGGTCACTGCTCCGTTCTCGTCTTACTCAGCCCTCCAGCAGCATCTGACAGTTGACAGGACCGGCCGCTCCTCTCCCGGCTTCCGGGGCACCCTGTATTTCTAGTTTCCCTCCTACATTTCTGGCTCTCCTTCCCAGCCTCCTCCATGAATAGGCCTTTTTTTCCTCCACCGATGGGTGTCTTTACAAACAATCGTGTTCCCAGGGCACCCTCCTAAGCCATGTCCTCTGCACTGACTGCATACACCTGACAGTTTCACCTGTCACCTGGGGCAAGATGGCTCCTAGGTCTCTCCCCAGCTTCAGGCCTGTGCATCCAACAGCCTCCTGGATGACCGGAACCGAGCTCACGTCCATCCCCACCGACCTGTTCTCAGACCCCACACCCTCTATCTTTGTGGTGTCCCCACCATCCACCCAGTCCCCTAGTCCAGACCCTTGGGAGACTGATTTCTCTAGAACCCAGTTTCTTTCCTTTCTTCCGAGACATCGCCCTGGGCCCCCAAGTCCGCCTCAACCTCTGACAGCTCCCTGGCTCCCTGTCTCTCAAATCTGTCTCCTGGGCTCCTGCCCTCTGCAGCCACTGGCCTCCTAATGCCCCTGGGCCCATCTCAGTCAGTGTCCCTCGTGAGCTCGGCATCTTCCCCCCACCCCGGTTCTCCATCTCAGGGGGGCCCCACCATCTGCCCATTCACTGGGCTGAACCCAGACACTATCCTCCTAACCTATTCTCAGCTTCTTCCTCCTATCCCAGACTGTGCCCCAGCTGAGCCCCAGCTCAGGCCTCATTCCCTACTCCCTGGACCCTGACCCTAGCCTCCTACCTGGATTCTGGTCCTCCAGGCTCCCCCCAGACAGCCCCACAGGAGTCTTTCTATATCCAAAGCTGACCTTGCTCCTCTCTTGCTCACAGCCCTCCCACGGCTCCCTAGTATGTATTTGGTATTCATCCCAAGGTCCTGGCACAGAGCTTTTGAAACTCTTGGAATTTCCTGAGTGGTAGGGGTGAAAGGAGCATCTTTTGTTATTCATAACAAGCCCCTTGTAACCCTACCGAGTTTATGCTAATGAGGTGACTCTTGGGAGGGGATAGGGGCTGGTTGCCAGGGGAACCAACCATGTGATTAGAGGGTTGGAACTTTTGGTTTGACCCCCCCCCCCCAGACCAACCACTCCCCGCTCCGTTGACCTTTGAGGGAGCGGGCAGGCACACAGATAGGTCCAGGCACGGAGATGCATGACTCAGGGCCACTTGAAGGAGGGCCACCATCCCAGACCCACGTTCCTGAAAGACAGCTATCGAAACTTCTGACTGAGGTCAGTTAACTCTACAACAATGCTCCCTAGTTCCCAAGAAATGCAGTGCCAAGCAGCACAGCTCAAAATGCATGCCTGCCAGCTGGCAGCAGGGTTCATGAGCAGGACAAAGACAGATGAGAAAGACCCTGGAGGTGGTGGTCATGTCAAGACTCCTGCTCACAGTGCCAAGTGTGGTCACCCCACAGAGGCAGGAAGGATCCTTTGGTGTGTGTGTGGCACCATCAATCTCAACATCTGAACAGACTTTTGGGTGGGGGAGTCCGCCTTGTTTCTGTGGGACAGCTACAACATTATCCTTCCTTATCCCCTCCTCCAGGAAGCCTGCCCTGGGTCTCCTGCCTCCTCAACCCTCCCGCAACCCGTCTGCTTCTCTCATCACTGTCCCTGTTAGAATGGGAGCTTGGGCTCATATATCCATTGCCCCCTGTGACACTGATTTATAATAAGAAATATTTTGTCTTTGTCCCCATTTCTAGCACAGAGGTCCTAAAACCCTTGGAATTTTCCAAGTGATGAGAGCAACAAAGGTGTCTTTTGCTGTGTTAATGAGATGACTTTTGGACCCCACCTAAGGATGGAGGCTGGTTGCCAGGGAAACAAACCATGTGATTGACGGGTTGGGGTTTTCAGTCCCATCCCCTGACCTCTAGGGAAGAGTGAGGGGCTGGAGTTAGAATCCACCGCTGACGACCAATGATTTAATCAATCCTGCCTATGTAATGAAGCATCCATAAACCCAAAAGGTTGGAGTTCAGAGAGCTTCTGGGTTGGTGAACACGTGGAGATTTGCGGAGAGTGGTGGCCTTGGAGAGCATGGAAACTCCACACCCCTTCCCTGTACCTGGCCCTGTGCATCTCTTCCATCTGACCCTTCATGAGTTATATCCTTTTGTAATAAACTGGTGATCTAACAAGTAAAATGTTTCTCTGAGTTCTGTGACCCCCAAGGAGGGGGTCGTGGGAACCTCTAATCTATAGCAGGTTGGTCAGAAGCACAGGTAACAGGTGAAGGGCGACAGTCTCGTAGGACGGAGCCCTTAACCTGAGGGATCTGATGCTATCTCCAGGTAGATAGTGTCAGAATTGAGTTTGAATTTGAGGACACCCAGCTGGTGTCTGAGAATTCCTTGGTGGTGTGCGGGAACCCCTCCCACACTCCCACACATTGGAATTGGGTGCAAAACCCAGTTACCCCCATTTGCCCGGAAAGCCAGCCTAGTCCCTTATACTAGGTCATGCAGTTGGGGCAGTGTCTGAATTTGGCTTGGACCTTCCAGACTAGAGGGGAATGTCTCTGGGAATATTCTTGGAGAAGTACAGGAATGCATCTCCATCAGCCTGGATGGGTTCAACACACTGGTGAATTTCCCTTAGTCTAGGTCTACACTTCTGTCAAATGGGGAGCTGACATTTCCCTGACTGGGGTCTAGGGAGAATGAAATGAACGGGCTTTATATGCCTGGCCAACGCTGGAAGTATTGTTAACCCTCTGACACCTCTCCCTGCCTGCTTTAGTCTCTACCCTAGTCTTTTCCACCCCCTTCTCTCCCTCTATCAACCTTGCGAATTCCTTCCAGCACAGGATTCCATTGTTACTATAATTCCCCTGAGCAAAAACAGGCAGGAGCGCAGGTGGCTCCAAAATTCTTGGAGAGGGAGGAGGGAGGGCTGAGAAAGCTCGCCACCTGGCCTACCTTCCTGAATTAAGGTGTTGTTGTCAGTAGAATCTCCAGCTCAGGTACATCATTATTATCTGTTCCGCAGGAAGGATTTGGGTGGCTGCCTACCATTCTTCCCAATCCCCAGCTGTCATGCAAGGCTGCTTGCTCTGGCACTCTTGGAGACAGAGTAGCATAACAATTATGTCAATAAGAGCAACAATAAGACCAATGACAGCTGCCACTTAGTAAGCATTTCACTCAGTGTCAGGTGTTCTGAGTGCTTTTCACATAGTAACTCAATTAGTCCTCCCGAGAGCCCTCTGAAGGAGGAACTACTTTTTTAAAGTTTATTACTATATTTAGATAGTTCTCAATCCTCAGATAGAGAGTTGAATTAGACAGTGGCACATTATCTTTAGTGATCTGTATAAGACCCCTTTTGTTTTCCTAATTTATTTTATTCGCATTCTCTTCTGCTATTGTCTTGGTCATTGTGTATCTTTTGCTGTTGTTTTACTATTGTATACCCTTTGCTATTGTTGTTATTATTGTGTATCCTTTGCTACTTATTATTGTGTATCTTTGCTATTGTATGTATTGTCGCATAGCTTTTTTATTAAGGTGAAATTCACACATTGTAATTAACCGTTTAAGGTGTACATTTCAGTGGCATTTAGTACATTCACAATGTTGTATATCTTTTTATTAGTATATGTTCTTACAAATCGTGTATTGCTTTGTGTGCATGTATTTTTAATTTATGTCAATGGTATTGTGGTAGATAGCTTATTATAATTTTTTTTGAGCTCAGAACTATGCTTTTTTCATTTTTAATAAGGTACTATCTACATAAAATAAAATCCATTCATTTTAAGTGTTGAGTTTGATGAATTTTGGAAATTGGATGCAATCCTGTAACCACCACTATAAATCAAAACATAGAACATCGCCCTATCCTTAAGCTGCCTGCCTGGAGTTCTTTTTGCAAAATCTCCCCTCCCTGCCCTGGCCCCAGGCAACCACTGATCTACATTCTGCCACTAAAATTTTGCCTTTTAAAGAACATTACATAAATGCTTGGTTTCTCTCACCAGCACAATGCCTTTCAGATTCATCCATGTTTTTGCATTTATCTATCAATTGTTCATTCCTTTTTATTGCCAATTAGTATTCCACAATATGGAAAGACCACAATTTGTTCATTCACTGGTTGCTGAATATCTGAGTTGCTTCCAGTTTTCTGACTATTACAAATAATGCTGCTGAGAACATTCATATACAAATCATTGTGCGGACATATGTCGTCATCTCTCTTGGGCAGACACCTAAGAGTGCAATTTCTGGATCGTATCATAAGTGTGTTTAACTTTATAAGAAATTTGCCAAAAGTTTTCTAAAGTGGTTGTACCATTTTACACTGCCATCAGCAGTGTGTAAGTGTTCCAGCTGTCCCACATCTTCACCAACACTTAGTATTGTCGGTATTTTTAACTTTCACCATTGAGGTTGGTAGCACCATACCTTTAAGATTCCATTCATGTTGCTATGTGCACATCTAGTCTGTTGTTTTGTTTTTAACTGCTGTATAGTCCTCCATGGTGGTCTTCACCACATCCTATCATCCATGCACCCAATAGTGGGCACCCAGGTCTCCTCTAATTCCCAGCACAGCAAACAGCTCAGTGATGAACACCTTGAACTTGTTCCTTTGTGACCTGCATGATCATGGCTCTAGGATAGACATCCAGGAGTGGAACTCCTGGATCCTAGGGTGTGCACAGACATAACTCGATCAAGGAGCGCCAAATTACTTTCCAAAATAACTGCACCAGTTTACATTCACGCCGGCTGTGCACTAAGGTTCCTGTGTCTCTGCATCCCTGACAATACTTGGATTATTTAAAGATTTTAATCCATCTGATAAAGTGATATGTTATTAATATTTGCATTTCTTAGATGCCTAAAGAGTCTGTGCACCTTTTCATATCATTTTTTTTTTTGGTTTCCTCCTCTACAAATCTCCTGTTCATATCCTTTAACATTTTTCTTATTTATATGCAGGGTTTCCTTGCACATTCTAGATAGCAACCCCAGATCAATATTACAGATTGCAGATATCTATGCCCATTGCTTTGCTTTCTCCATGGCATCTTTTGTTGAACAGAAATCCTTAACTTTGATATAATCAAATTAAACAAGCTTTACCTTATAGTTAGTCCTTCTGAAGTTTTAAAAAACACTTCCTCATCCCCAAGTCACAAAATTTTTCTCTGCCATTTTCTTCTATTACCTTTATAGTTTGACCTTTTGCTTTTAGGTCTTTAAGCCATTTGGTGTTAAGCACCCTTGTTATACTCATTTAACTCATGGGAAACCCACACATCTAGGGACAGCTAATTTTCAACGAGGGAGCCAAGAACATACAATGGAGAAAGGAAAGTCTCTTCAACAAACGGTGTTGGGAAAACTGGACAGCCACATGCAAAAGAATGAAAGTAGACCATTATCTTACACCATACACAAAAATTAGCTCAGAATGGATTAAAGACTTGAATGTAAGACCTGAAACCATAAAACTTCTAGAAGAAAACATAGGCAGTAGGCTCTTTGACATCTGTCTTAGCAGCATATATTCTTTTTTGTGTGTGTGAGGAGATCAGCCTGGTGCTAACATCTGCCAATCCTCTTCTTTTTTTTGTTGAGGAAGACTGGCCCTGGGCCAACATTCATGCCCGTCTTCCTCCACTTTATATGGGACACTGCCACAGCATGGCTTGCCAAGCAGTGCGTCGGTGAATGCCCAGGATCCGAACCGGCGAACCCTGGGCTGCCGCAGCGGAGTGTGCGCACTTAACCACTTGTGCCACTGGGCTGGCCCCATTAGCAGCATATTTTCAAGTACCATGTCTGACCGGGCAAGGGAAACAATAGAAAAAATAAACAAATGGGACTACATCAAACTAAAAAGCTTCTGCACAGCAAAGGGAACCATCAACAAAACGAAAAGAGAACCTAACAATTGGGAGAAAATATTTGCAAACCATATATCTGAGAAGTGGCTAATAACCAAAATATACAAAGAACTCATGCATCTCAACAACAAAAAAACTAACAAGCCAATTAAAAAATGGGCAAAAGACCTGAACAGACATTGCTCCAAAGAAGATAAACAGATGGCCAACAGGCACATGAAAAGATGTTCAACATCATTAATTATTAGAGAAATGCAAATCAAAACCACAGTGAGATATTACCTCATGCCCATCAGAATGGCTATAATTAACAAGACAAGAAATGACAAGTGTTGTAAAGGATGTGGAGAAAAGGGAACTCGCATACACTGCTAGTGGAAGTGCAAACTGGTGCAGCCACTATGGAAAACAGTAAGGAGATTTCTCAAAAAATCAAGGATAGAACTACCATATGATCCAGCTATTCCACTGCTGGATATTTATCCAAAGAACATGGAAACACAAATGCGTAAAGATATATGCACCCCTGTGTTCACTGCAGCATTATTCACAATAGCCAAGACTTGGAAGCAACCTAGGTGCCCAGCAAGGGACGAATGGATAAAGAAGATGTATATAGTATATATACTATATATAGTATATAGTACTATATACTATAGTATATATACTATATACTATACTATATACTGTACTATATACTATAGTGTATATATATATATATATATACTGAGTATATATATATATATATATATATATATATATATATACTCAGCCATGAAAAAGGATGAAATCCAGCCATTTGTGGCAACATGGATGGACCTTGAGGGTATTATGCTAAGCAAAATAAGCCAGAGGGAGAAAGTCAAATACTGCATGATCTCACTCATAAATAGAAGATAACAATAACAACAAACAAACATGTAGAGACAGAGACTGGATTGGTGGTTACCAGAGGGGAAGCGGGGAGGGAGGTGGAGAAAGGAATGATTCGGCACATGTGTGTGGTGATGGGTTGTAATTAGTATTTGGGTGGTGAACATGATGTAATCTATACAGAAATCAAAATATAATGATGTACACCTGAAATTTATATAATGTTATAAACCAATGTTACCTCAATAAAAACAAATTTAAAAACAAATTTAAAAAAGTAAATAAATCATGGGAAAACTGAGGCATGGAGAAAGTGAATAAGTCGTGCGCTTAAATAAGTGACAGAGCTGGGATTCAAACTCAGGCAGCCTGGCCTCAGAAACGAGGTTCTTTACTATGTCGTGCTGCTTCTCCATTGATTGGGAAGTTGCTGTGTGGAGAGCCTTTAAATGCCAATCTTTCATTCTGTCCTCCCAACAGCTCTGAGCAGTAGGTCCTGTTGGTACCTGTGAAAATTAATAAACAGAAACCTCATTTAAAATGATGTCAAAGGGGCCAGCCCCGTGGCTTAGCAGTTAAGTGCGCATGCTCCCCTACTGGCTGCCCGGGGGTTTGGATCCCCGCACGCACCGGCACACCGCTTCTCTGGCCATGCTGAGGCCGCGTCCCACATACAGCAACTAGAAGGATGTGCAGCTATGACATACAACTATCTACTGGGGCTTTGGGGGGAAAAAAAAGGAGGAGGATTGGCAATAGATGTTAGGTCAGAGCCGGTCTTCCTCAGCAAAAAGAGGAGGATTAGCACGGATGTTAGCTCAGGGCTGATCTTCCCCACAATAAATAAATAAATAAAATAAAATAAAATGATGTCAAGAAGACAGAAGGGGGAGCTCTCACATCCTATGACTTGGCCAACCCAACAGAAAGAAGAAAGACTTCCTCTTCTTGCCCAGCAAGAGCTCAGCCAATGAGAGACTGACTCAGCCCGTGAAAACCCACCACACTTGGAACTCCCAGTCTCCTCCAATGAGCTCTTTGATTCCAACAGCCCTCCCAACATCCTCTTCCCCTCTATCAAAGAGTTTCTATTCCCTTTGTTGCTTGGACCTTGCACGTGGCTGACCATGGTTGCAGATCCCAAACTAGAATTCTTTGTTGATCCTGAATAAACTCATTTTTGCTGGAGAAATAACTGGCTGTCTATTTGTTTAAGGTCAACCTACCAGATAAGGAAACTGAGGCTCCCAAAAGATAAAGATCCTTCAATCCCTAACCAGATCATTTGGACTCCAACCTCTGTGCTTCTAAACACCAAATTCCAGTCTCCCTTTGTAGGAACCAGAGACGATCAATCATCCTTGACACATGCCTCACCTTCACCCCTACGTGTATAGTTGATCCTCATTATTCACGGATTCCAAATTTGTGAATTCACTTACTCGCTAAGATCTATCAATACACCCAAACCAATGATCACAGGGCTTTCGCGGTCATTCACAGACATGCACAGAGTGGTGAAAAGTTTGAGTCACCTGATGTGCATGAACGTAAGAGAAATCTAAAATAGTAAGGCGTATGAGGAAGCTATTCTGGTTTAAACCTAACTTGGTCTGAATTTTATTTTAACCAGAGCAACCTGATTTATGGCCTGACAAACATACACTGTACATCTGCTTTACCTCACTATCCAAAAGCAAAGGATGCTCTCTGACGTCAATACCAGGACTCTTTTGAAGATAAGTTTTTCTTCCTGGAAACCAGGGTCAAGTTGGCCTGCTGTGTACGTGCCAAACTACAGCAAAATATCTCCTTGTGATTTTGAAAGAATGTATCCCTGTCATGCTTGATGTATGTTCTTTATTGTGAGACATTGTATAATCATGCTGCAAACCACGTTTCTCCGGAACGCTTTCTCCCTTGGTGGAGACTGCCTCCCCAGATCGAGCAAAATTCCCCTTCTGTCTCCTATCTATAGGATGGTTATTGGTTATTTGCACTGACAGCACGTTCTCAGCTGAGGTTGAAGAAAGCAATGCTTTGCCTTCTCAGTTCAGCTCTCAATCTGCACACAAGTGTCCTTTTAATGCTCAACTTGGTGCCACTTTTTTTTTTTTGCATTTTTGTGCTTTTTCTTGATGATTTCACTGTTTTAAATGCCTCCCCACCCCCACCCCACCGAGCATATCTCTGAAGTGCTGTCCAGTGTTCCTAGCACTGAAGTGCTGTCCAGTGTTCCTAAGTGCAGAGGTGTGCCTTGCAGAAAAAGTATATGTTAGACGAGCTTCCTTTATGCTTGAGTTATAGTGCTGTTGGCTGTGAGTTCAATGTGAGTCAATCAATGATGTATATTAGACTAAGTGTCTTTAAACAGAAATACAAATGAAACAAGGTTATCTATTCATTGGTTGACAGGAACGTGACCAGAGGCTTGCAGGAACCTGCAACTGTGTTTCCCCTAAGGGCAGTGGTTCGACATTTGCTAACTCAGGGCTGGCAGTGACTTTATAGAATGTAACTACCGTGACTAATAAGAATCGATTGTGTCACTAAGTTGCATTGATGTTACTGCAAACTCTCTCCAACCCATGCACATCTTTTCATCTCTCCTGGCCCAAGCCATGGCCCTGCCCTTGCCCACATGATCACTACAGTCAACTCCAGCTTGGCCTCCCTTGCTTCCACAGCCCCTGCTCCTTTGTCTTCACCTCCCACCCAACAGCCAGAGGGAGGATATGATCTCAGATAGGATCCTTCCCCTGTTCACCACTGCTCAGGGGCTTGCCATCACACCGGAAGAAGGACCAAGCTCTGTCCCACTGCCTAAAAAGATCCTGCATATTTGGCTCCAGCTGAATCCTCCAATCGCAATCCCTGCTGAGGAACTCCTGTCATCATTGCTCTGTGGTCTCACTGGCCTTCCCCAAAGATCCTGGAATAAGCTCAACTCAGGGACTTTGCCCCCGTGACACCCCTTTTCAGGGATATTTACCCCACTTTTTGCAAAAGTGGCTCCCTCCCATCTTTTAGGATCTTCAGCCAAATGTCAATACCTCCTCTGAGAAGCCCTCCCTGACCACCTCACTGAAAATAGCCTTCTCCCCTAATTCTCTAACACAAAACCCTGTTTATATCCTTTATGGGCTACATTTATTAACACATAGAAATCATCAATCTGCAGTTATTTAGTGTATTTGTTTGTTTTCTGTAAACCCCCTGAGGGCAGAGTTTATTGCCACTTGGCTGTCCAATAAACAGTTCAAAACAAAGACTCTTGACCTTTCCCTGCAAACCGGTTCCTCCCAGAGTCCCCCCATTTTAGTAAATGGCAACTCCATCCTTCCAGTTGCTCAGGGCAAAGCGTTGGAGTCATCCTCGACTATCCTTTTCTCGCATTCTCCATCTGACATCAGCAGACACTAACAATTCCTTCAAAAAGATCCAGAATCTGACCTCTTTTTTTTTTAGAATACAGGTTTATTGTTTTTTTTATTTTCCCCCAAAGCCCCAGTAGATAGTTGTATGTCATAGCTGCATATCCTTTTAGTTGCTGTATGTGGGACGCGGCCTCAGCATGGCCAGACAAGCAGTGCATTGGTGCGCGCCCGGGATCCGAACCCGGGCCGCCAGCAATGGAGCACCCACACTTAATCGCTACGCCACGGGGCCGGCCCCAGAATCTGACCTCTTAACTCCTCTGATGATATCACCCAGTCCAGGCACCCTCATTTCTGGCCTGGGCTATTGCAATTGCTTCCACACCAACCTCTTCACTGGTCTTCAGACAGACCAGGGAGCTTCCTGCCTCAGGGCCTTTGCACTCGTCATACTCTCCCCTTGGGGTATACTATCTGCTCCGCATATATGCACCTGGTTCCCTCCCTCCATCCTTTTGGTCTTTCTTTAAATGTCACCATCTCAGTTGAGTCTTCTTCCCAAACCATCCTATTTAAAACAGCAGCTCCAAAAAATAAATAAATAAAAAAAAAATAATGAAATAAAATAGCAACTCCATCCACTCTCTCCAAACCAATATTCCCTCTCCTTCAACCCTGCTTCATTTTTTTTGCCCTGGCACATATTGCCACCTGACAGTCTATTTCTTTTGTGTGTGTGTGTGTGAGGAAGATTAGCCCTGAGCTAACATCTGTTGCCAATCCTTCCCTTTTTGTGAGGAAGACTGGCCCCGGGCTAACATCTGTGCCCATCTTCCTCTACTTTATATGGAACGCCACCACAGCATAGTTTGACAAGCGGTGCGTCGGTGCGCGCCCAGGATCTGAACCTGTGAACCCGGGGCCGCCAAAGCGGAGCGAGCGCACTTAACCACTATGCCACCGGGCAGCCCGACAGTCTATTTCCTTATTCATCTTTTTTATCGCTAGTCTCCCCGAAAAGAATGTAAGCTCTGCAAGGGCGGAAGTTTTTGTTTAATTCACTGTTTACCCCCTGTGTCTGCAGTGGTGACTGGCTCAAGATAGGTACCAACATTTGTTGAATAAGTAAACAAAATTGTATTTACCAACACCTAGGAGAGTGCCTGCACATGGTCAGCACCAAATAAATGTCCACCGAGAAAAATAAATGAATGCAACACTGTTTGGACACTCTGCAAATCTGAGGGGTTGTTATTGATATCCTAAGGTAATATTTTACAGGAAACCATGCAAATAATAATAGCGGTAAGCGCTCGACGTTCATCTTTGTAACAATGCTATGAAGAAATGAGCCCCATCTTGCAGATGAGAAAGCAGAGGTGATGAGTTTTACGACTTATTCAAAGCAGGGACTCCAGTGGCTTGAGCATTTAACCACTGTAGTTTGGGATCGTGGGCAAAGATGAAACGGCACGGAGCATTGAAAAGGGATGTTCATGGAGGAGATAAAAGGACAGAATATTTGGTTGACAATAGGGTCCAGAAAGGGAGACACCTTGGGGTACTGAACCCCATCACTCTAGAGTCTAGAGTGCTGGTGGTCTTTAACGGACATGGGGATTCAGAGACCGAATATTGGCAGAGGCTGGATATTGACAGAACATGGGACGTAGGTAGGGATGGGACACTTGGGAGACCCAGAACTGTGTGAGAATGAACCATTATGAGGATCCAATGTGAGCTGTGATGAATCACTCAGAGGTGCACAGAATGTTGTTGGGGCAGAAGATTTGGAGCATTAGAGAACATTTTCAGGATGAAATGTCACGGGTGTCCAGAACCTTCTTGAGTACAAAACGTAGAAGGATCTAGAATATTGGCAATGAATAAATATTTGAAGCGGTATGGGATGTTGTCAAGGAAGGTCCGTTCACAGGACATAGGATATTGTTGAGACGAGCTGATGGAGGTATTTGAGTGTTTCGCAGATAGACCATCCAGATGGCGATCTGGGTTTACGTTGAAACAGTTGGGAGATCTGGAACGTTGTCTGGGTTGGGACACTCAGGAGACTGGGATGTTTCTGGGATGCAACGTCTGGGAGCCCATGATGTTGGCAGTGACTGAGTGCTTTTGAAACATCGAGTGTCAGCTGAGACTGGACATTTTGAGGTCACGGATCACTGGTTCAACTGGAGCACTCTGAGAGAGGCAGAGAAGGACTGGGCAAACCAAATAGGGAGGGCATGGTGGGAGGAAGGAGGCGGGTAAGTCAACTGACTCTTACTGCAGGCCCTTCGTCCATTTCTGCTTCTGCGTTGCCTGTTGTCGGATTGTTTCTTGGATCCATGAAACATATTGAGAGACTCGGGTGTAGACTCCAGGCCGGTTGGGCTGCCCGCATGGGAAGTCTCCCCAGGAGATGATACCATAGAGGGTTCCGTTACAGACCAGGGGGCCCCCGGAGTCGCCCTGAGTCAGGGAGAGAGAGAGAGAAGTGGGGTCCTCGCTGGGGCTAAACAAAGGCAGACATGGGGACATGTGGGGAGAGAGTGAAAGATGGAGAGAGATACCCATGGAGGCAGAGATATAAAGAGACAGAGGAATATGGAGAGAGAGTGAGAGACCATAACAGAGATACAGGGATGAGAAACAGAGATAAGAAGACAAACACAGAGGGACAGAGAGACAGGAAGAGAGAAGCAGAAAGACAGAGACAGACAGACACTTCTGTGTCTCTCCCTGTTTTCCTGTTCCTCAGTCTTAATAAAGTGGTGACAGCTTACCTCATACACACGTTTTTTGTTCCCTGGCACCAAATCCCACCTTCCACTCCCCGTCCCCCCAGCCCTGCTTTGGATTTATGGTTTCTCCCTGCGGTCTTACTATTGAATTAACCCAACCACATCTGGGTAGAGTATGCAACACACGTGTATGTCCACTTCCCCTGGGCCTGGGGCAAACATTACTAATTGATAAGGTACACATCATTAATTCATTATCATACTCTTTCCCACTGAACCAAAACTCAATCAGTCTAGTGAGAATCATGCTCAAGATGTTTATGTAAACTATAGGAAAAGAGATGTTCTCTCTTTCCGATGGGGTTGCTTAGAGGGTGGGACGTAAGCCCAAAGCTGCCGGGGCCATCTTGCTATCGCATAGGAAGAGCTTAATTGAGAATGAAGCCAAAACAGAAGAGAGAATAGCTGAGAGTTAAAGGGGTACAGAGTCCTCAACACATTATTTGTGCACCTGGATCCATCCATGGATGAAGCAAGACACCCGTGGACTTTTCAGTTACAAAAGCCAGTGTTTTGCTTAAGCCAGTTTGAGTTGGGTTTTTGTCAGTTGCAACCAAAAGAATCCCAATCTTTATGCATCTTGACACAAGGATCGGGGCAGCCACTGTCAATCAAAGCCCAGGCTTAACATGAATTATCTTTGCCAGCCATGAGTACTCCCTTTTCATCTTGATCTTCTATGCTAGGGAACATCTCACCTTACAAAGACTCGTTCCCCCAAGGCTGGAAGCAAAAATCTTTTCCCCCAAGCACGTTTTCACACTTCCATTCTGGCTTCCCATCCTGGCCCGTGGCAACCCACCACCCCTTTGGCCTCACCTCACAGGAGTCTTTGCCACCCTCTTTTGCGCCGGCACACAGCATGTTGGGTGTGATCTTCCCTGGGTAAACTTGACGACACTCCTCATCTGAGCGTAGCTGGATGTTGGCACATTGCAGGGTTTGAGGGAAACTCACTGGGGAGGAGGGAGAGGAAGGTCTAAGCACATCTGCTCAGGTAGGCTATGGGGTGGGATTTGAATGGACAGAGAGTTGGTAGAAAAATGGGGGAAGAGATGGGATATGTAAATGGGGGAAGTGATGGAAGAGACAGTAATGTGGAAATGGGGGGAGAGGTGGAAGGAAAGATGAGGAGAAAAGTGGAGGGAAAGATGGAGAGGGATGGGGCAGGTAACTGGGAGGGAAGAGAGATAAATGGGGAGGTAGATGAGGAGAGAGGTGGAGCGAGTGATGGGGAAAGAGAAAGAGCTGGAAGAAATAGGAAGACAGAGACGGTGAGAGATAGAGAAGTGGAGATGGGGAAAACACGAGGAGGATGGAGAGAGATGTGGGAGGGTAGGACAGAGCCGTGGTTAGAGAGACGGGGCGTGTTGGGAGACAGATATGGAAACGAGACTGGGAGACAGCTAGAGACTACTATGGAGATGCAAAGAGCGCTTGTTGCTATAGAGACCAACTTTATCTTCGTATATAATTTATACAAGGGATATATTTATTTATATTTTATTATATTTAATAAACATACTTATCAATAAATTAAATTTACTTTCTAAATTATAAATATTTATATTTAAATATATTTAGAGTGTATATAACATCTTCTTTATAAGTATATTTAAATAAATACACAAATAGATCATCTATAATTTAGAAAAATCTAATTTATATAATATAATTTGCATATTTATCCACAGGTCTATAATTATGTATATTTATATAAATATATCATGTATATATATTATATAGTACATTTTTACATATTTATATATTTTTACATATTTTATAAATTTATACATTTATCTAAAGAACATATATAACTATATATTATGCATAATATATAAAACATATATAACTTTATATATTTAAATAAAGGATATAACTATACATTATGTATGATATATAACATATATAGCTTTATATTTATAAATTTATATTTTTATATTTATTTAGGAGATATATCTTTATTTTTTTTATTTTTTAAAATTTTTATTTATTTATTTTCCCCCCAAAGCCCCAGTGGATAGTTGTATGTCATAGCTGCACATCCTTCTAGTTGCCGTACGTGGGACGCGGCCTCAGCATGGCCAGAGAAGCAGTGCATCGGTGAGCGCCCGGGATCCGAACCCGGGCCGCCAGTAGCGGAGGGCACACACTTAACCGCTAAGCCACGGGGCGGGCCCTGAGATATATCTTTACATATTATATACATATCACATATATAATATATAACTATATATACTTATATTTTTATATATAAAGAATCCTCCTCCAATCTACCCTCCCATCTCTGCCCATTCTCTGTGAGACCTCAGGCCACTTGTGTGGTTTCATACCCTGGGGGCTGGTGGTGGTGCCCCAGCCAGACACCCGACAGCAGGTGCCGGGGGGGAGGCCGTCATTGTGGGAGAGGGGCAGGACGCGGATGTGACTCGTGAGATTGACTGGTGACTGCAGCTCCAGAAGCATGATGTCGTGGTCATGGTTCAGGTGGGTGGGGCTGATCTGGTATCGAGGGTGGGGGATAGAATGGACTACCTCCCTCACTTGCTCTCCAGCCTCCACATGCCCCAGAGCATGCTTGCCCAGATAAACTCTGTACTTGCTGTGGGTATAGGAAAGTGGTGGTTAGAGGAGAGGATGAGCCCATCTCTATCCCCATCCCAGCTCCAGCCTCTTCCACATCCCACCTTCCTCATCTCCAAACACATCTCCTTCCACATCCTCAACTCCAATCCCATCCAAATCCTCTACTTTGACTCCATTTTTACACCCAACTCTCGTATCTCCACCCCAAATCTCATTCTCACTCTCGTATCCACCCAACCCTAACTCCAACCTCATCTTCAAATCCAAACCCACCCCACCCAGCACCCCACTCCCACTCTTATCCACGTCCCACGCTTCCCTGGCCCCCACATACTCCTTGAGACAGTGTGCGGCAGTCAGGACCCATTTGGGGTGGACCAGGACTCCTCCACAGAGCAGCCGCCCTCGCACTAGTAGGGCTGCCTGCCAGGGCTGAGAATGGGGGAGGCAGGTGTAGCCACCAGGGAGAAACCCACTGGTCCCATTGGTGTTGTTGAGAATCTTGGGAAACTCTTGAGAGATGCCTGGTGAAGAAGAGAAATGTTAGAGAATTGGGTCCAGGGAGAAGAGGCCTGGCATTGTGGATCCTGGGCGGGGAGAGAGGGTCAGAATTTTGCTCTGGGTAACCAGGAACTGATGATTCATTTGTTGGCCTCTAGGAGTTGCCATTTTCTATGTAGTGGAGATGAGTCAGGACAAAGAGGTGACATTCTTTTCCGTAGAAGTGCCAAACCCTCCATTGGGGTTAAAAGAAGAGTTCATGGAATGAGGATGGTTCTGATAGGTAAGCAGAAGGCTGATTTTCTCCCCATCTGCATTTTCTCTCTCATTTCACCGTGGGGATGGATTTCAGGATGTAGAAGTGAACCGTCCCTACATATCTACTTACATAGGCAGTATCCATACATCTATCCATCTATCCACCTATCCATCCATCCGTCCATCCACCCATCCATCCATCTGCCTATCCATCCATCCATCCATCCGCCCATCCATCCATCCATCCATCCATCCATCCATCCATCCATCCATCCACCTATCCATCCATCCATCCACCTGTCCATCCACCCATCCATCCATTCATCTATCCACCCATCCACCCATTCACCCATCCAACCATCCATCCTTTCAACACATATTTAAGGGTGACTCTATGGCTTTAAATACCATCCACAGACTAACTACACCCAAATTCAGTTCACAGGACTCTGGAGCATCCGACCCTTGCTGGCCTCTTTGGCTCCATCTCCCACCTCTCTCCTCTTCACTCACTCAGTTCCAGACTCATGGACCTGTTCTTCAAGCACACCAGACCCTTGATACTTGCTGCTTCCTCTTTCTGGACAGTTCTTTCTCGAGACCTGTGCTGTTCAATATGGTAGCCACTAGCCACATGTGGCTATTAAAATTTGAACTAACTAAAATGAAATAAAAAGTTCATTTCTTCAATCACACCAGTCACATTTGAAATGCTCAAAAGTCCCACATGTCCAGAGGCCACCGTATTGGACAGTGCAGGCATAGAACATAATACATATGTATGAAATACTCTACTCGGTGGCACTCAGAATCTAAAGCCATCCCTGATCCCTGGCCACCCGGTCTAATATCACCCCTCCTAGCTCCCCAGTCATTCCCTCTTATATCTCCCCAGTTGATTTTCATCGGTGCCACAATCACTATTCATTTCTTTTTCTATTTGTTCCCATTTATGTTTTTTGTAATGTCCCCATCTTGACTGTAAACCCTACTGACAACAGGCGCTTAACTGCTTTATTCAGTGCTGCATCCTCAGTACCTGGTACAGTGTCTGGCACACAGTAGGTGCTCAATGAATGAAGGTTGTGTGTGGCAGGCACTATGCCTGGCATTGGAGGCACAGCAGTTGACAAAGGGACAGAGAAAGTCCAGTCCTGAATGTGCCATGATCCCATACGAGTCACCAGCCCCAGTTTTCTCAGCTGTAAAGTAGGAAAAGTCATAGTTTCGTCTCTCATGGGGCAGTTGTAGGATTCAACAAGATCTTACATCTAAGACACACACAGCGCCTGTCACAGAGCAAGCACTCAGTAAGTGGGGATTGTTATTATTAACTACAACAGGGGGTCCCCAGCTCTGTGGCCAGCAGGTCCCTTCTCCCTGGGCCAGCTTCCCCACCTACATAAATGGTGGGATTAGGCCAGTGGTTCTCAGAGTTGGGACCGGGAGTCATGGTGGGCACAAGGTCATTTTAGGTGGTACAGAGATGAAGTGTGAGCAACGTCAGATTGCACCCTCAGAAACCAAATCGTCATCCAGTTCTCTTTCAATCCTGATTTTGTTAAGGGGAAAGTCTCATGATGGTGCTAATAGGCTCTTAACACCTCTCTAATCCTCACTGAGCTCACTTTTTAAAACCAGGAGGAAGTAGAAGCCTTTGTCCAGCAACCTAAAATTTGTTGATTTGAACCATCTGAAATCATTGTTTTGGGGGAGGTCAAAAAGGATCAACTGTTGGTAATTTCAGGTGGTCCAACCCAATAAACATATTGTTTTTGTTTCACTGTGTGAGATTTATTTTTCTCTCTTACCTTTTTGATAGGTAATGGAAAAGTAGGCTGTTTTCCATTTAGGACAGTGATATAAACTCACTTTTCTTTCTTTCTTTTTTTTTTTTTGCTGAGGAAGATTAGCCCTGAGCTAACATCTATTGCCAATCCTCCTCCTTTTTTTCCCTTTTTCTCCCCAAAGCCCCAGTAGATAGTTGTACGCCATAGCTGCACATCCTTCTAGTTGCTGTATGTGGGACGCCGCCTCAGCATGGCCGGAGAAGCCGTGCGTTGGTGCGCACCTGGGATCCAAACCCGGGCCGCCAGTAGCGGAGTGCACGCACTTAACTGCTAAGCCACGGAGCCTGCCCCTAAACTCACTTTTAATATCCTTTAAGCAAAGAAAAAAAAGAAAAGAATTGACGCTAAGCAGACCATTAGGTCCAAAATAATGAAGATGGTTTGCCAAGGCGTAAAGTCCAGGATGTGGGGGACAGGGCAGGCGGCGTGGATTAGGATCCTGACTCAGGCACTGTTGGTGTCTTTGGAGCAGGACTCTACTATCTCAGAGTTTTGGGTTTTTTTAGCTGTAAAACTGGAGTAATTATAGTGCACCTACCTCATAAGACCACTGAGGATTCCACAAGGGGATGCCTTTGGAGCTCCTAGCTCAGGGCGTGACACACAGGAGGGGCTCAGGTCATGGGCACAAGTCCTGGGAGTGTCGCCAAAGGAGAGAAGCCACCCCACCTTCAGGCCAAAGGTGGTGCTGGATGCCAGGTGCCCTCAGATCCCTCTCTCCTTTGGGTCTCAGCTCAAGGGTCAAGTCCTTCCTTCCAGGACAGGAGCAGCCATTACATCTCTAGGCTCCTTGACGCCGTCACTTCATGTCACAGTTGTAACTAATTATTAACTAATTATTTGGGTAATTGAATAACATCTGCATCCATTCCCTCTAGGCTCTGGGTGCTGAGAGCAGGAACTGTGTTTTTGGTCAACAGCTATTTGTTGAATGAATGAATGAATAAATGATGCACAAATGGGGTTTCCAGAGAACTTGTCTGCAAAGGCAGGGAAAGGGGCTTAAATGAGAGAAAAGGAATCTTTGGGGACCAACTCTGGGTGGAATCAGATAGGTTTCGGGTCACCCCAAGGATTAACGGAAAAACAAACTAGCAGGTTCTAGAAGGGGCTAAGAATAGAGAGAGAACACAGTCGTGTGTCACTTAACGATGGGGATACATTCTGAGGAATGTGCTGTGAAGCGATTTCGTCATTGCACGAACATCGTAGAGCGTACTGAAGGGGAACAAAATTTGCCATCACAAAATGTGTCTCTAACATGAGGACTATTTTAGGCTGATTATTTTTAAGAAACAAAAAACTCAGAAAGTTTTTCTTGTTCCTGCCCCCTTAACTGTCTAAAAGAATTCAGATTAAAAAACCTGTCTCAGGAAGTGAGCTATCATCTTAGCACCACACGAACTAGGTAGTAGACAGGGAGGAACCTAGAAAAGCCTGTATGTTGGGCTCCCCTCTGTGTTTCTGTTTCTGTGTGGCCAAATAAACACTTGTTTTCCAAACATCCGCTCCTTTTCAACTGCCTTCCTTCCCTTTGAAGTCCCTGACTCTCCCCACCTCCAACATCTTTTTTTTTTTTTTTTTTTGCTGAGGAAGACTGGCCCTGGGCTAACATCCGTGCCCATCTTCCTCCACTTTATATGGGACGCCGCCACAGCGTGGCCTGACAAGCGGTGCATTGGTGCGCGCCCAGGATCCGAACCGGTGAACCCCGGGCCGCCACAGCAGAGTGCGTGCACTTAACCGCTTTTGCCACCAGGCTGGCCCCCCAACATCTTCTTTTGTCTTTAGCTGAGGATGGTATTTAAGGTGAGGGCTTCAGCCATTTTGGAGAGTTACTGGGTTTTCCTGGGTTTCTCCCACGTGTACATGTTATCAAACTTTTGTTTGTTTTTCTCCTATTAATTTGTCTCATGTCAATTTAGTTCTTAGACCAGCTAGAAGAAACTAGAAGGGTAGAGGAAAATTTCTTCCTCACCTGTAGTACTTACGCAAACCTACATAGTTTGTGGTACTTAGATTATATGGGACTAATCCTATGGGACCACCATTGTATATGCAGTCCATCTTTGACTGAAAGTCATTTAAGTGGGACATGACTGCACTACTAATAAAGTAATAATGACTAGCTTTCCAATCCTTGCTACCTACCATGCACTGAGCACCTGATATGCATTATCTCATTTTAATATTCACAACAACCCTTTGAGGTAAGGACTTAAATGTTCCCATTTTACAGATGAAAGAAAGAAGCTAAGTTACTTGCTCAGAGTGGCAGCATCAGGATTTGAACCCGTGTCTGTCTGTCTCCTCTAACTCGCAGAGAGGCCTTGAATGTGGGAGGGGCTGCTATGAGGTAGCGATTGGAGGGTGGGCTCTCCAGTGCTGAGTAGGACACCCAGGGAAGGGGCTGGCGGGGAAGATCCAGAAGACTTAAAAATAGTGGTGGGTGCCCAGCTGGGCTGGGATGCCCCTGGGAAGGGTCTGGGGTCGTTGGGGAGAGTGGGCTGACCCCAGCCGGAAAACCAGGTCACGCAAGGATAAGCAGGAAGCTGTCAGGGCCATCCCGCGGGACCGGCCTGAGCGGGCAAGGGGCGGAGCTCGAGGCTACCACGCCCCCTCCCCTCGGCCTGACCCCTCCTACCATTGTCCGGAGTGGCCACCCCGCCTCCACTCCCCGCGCATTCTTACCGCCTGACAGGGTCACGGTCAGGAAGGCGGTCATAGCGGCCAGGGGCCACATGGCGACTCCGGGGTGGGCGGGCCTGAGACGTTGAAGGAGGTGTTAAGGGCTGGCTAGATCCCCCATCTCTGGAAGCCCCCCCACCTCTGCTCCTGCACTTCTCAGTCTTGAATTTTTCCTCTCCTGCACTGAGAGCTCTGACTCTGGAATCTGCATTCCCTTTCCAAACTTATCCTCGGTGGGGGGCCCAGTAACGAGGTGGGGGGGCGGTGTGCACCCCCCTAGGACACCGGCTTGCTGTCCCTCACCCCAGGTGGCCTGCCCTTCCACCCCTGCCCCCCGGGAGCTAGGTCCTCGGTCGGCCCTCCTGCCCCTCCCTCCCCCTTCTGCGTCCCCAGTGCCCTCTCTTAGGGTCGGTAGGGACACCTGGTCTCAAACGGAGGTTCTTATCTTTCTGCGTGCTTCACCTCTCTCCATCTCTGCAGATTTCTCTCTCTGTAACTGAGCCTCTGGCTCCCCTCTCTATCTCCCTGACTCAGCTATTCTCCCTCTGTTCCCTTCCCTCCTCTCCTCTCCTTCCTCTCCTGCCTCCTTCCCTCCAACGCTCCCGCCCCCGCCCCTGGGGGACCCTACCTGGGCGAGGGGCCCGGGTGAAGAGCTTCTGCCGCCAACTGCTCCCAACTTCAGCCCGGACCCATGGCTTTTAACCCCTGAACTCCCTCCCCCAGCGCCCTCAGAATTTCCCTGTTGTTGGCCTCCCCCTCTCCACCCCCAATGGCTCGGCAAGCAGTCACCAGGCACCCCCCAGCCTGGGCTTGGCCCTCCGCTGGGGGCGGAGCTTCCAGGACAAGCTGGGACCTAGATCTGGCCCCGCCCAAGCCCGCGTTGAACCCACTGTGAATCTTCAGGCAGCAGGACCCACCTAGAGGGAAGGGGACAGGCCAAACCCACTCCAAATCCCCATGACCTGCCCTAACATCAACACATTTTCCATCCCACTTTCTGATCTCCACTCCAGCCCCGTGCATATTCCACCCAGATGGCCATTTTCCACCTTCTTTCCATATACCTACCTAATCCTAACCACACCCCTTACCATCAGCCTATCCCTCAAATCCAGTCCCATCATCCAGTCCCATCAAAAATTATCTCAAATTTATCTCTCAACACCAAACCTGACACATCCAAATTTCAGTCCCGAGCCTCATCTCCAGCTCCAACTCCAATTCCAGCTCTTTTTCTTCTGAAAAACACAAGGACGCCCAAATGTATTCTACTGTTTCCCCCTCCCCAACCATCAGGCACAAGAAGGGAATCTTCAGATAGGTGGGTATAAATCACCTGTCTTGGATTTGGATGGGGGTGGGGATTGGGCCTGGGAAAGCAATATTTTGGACCAATGGCCTTTTAGGAACAGGGCCAGATGGGTTCAGGGAGTCCACGGGGCCGTAGGTGGAGAAAAGGGGGAACTGGAAAGCTCTGGGGGCCATGATGGGGGGGAAGAGGAAGCAGGAAGAAGTGGTGTTTTGGGAATGAATAGGCGGCTCCTGGAACTGTGACAGGGTGGGACCGAGAGTTAATCTGGGGTGGAGGGGGCAGGATTAAGGATTAGGGAGGACAGAGGTGGGGTCAGAATTTGGAAGAAAGCCATGGATGGGGACGAGATAAAGTCTGGAAGGAGAGAGAGCAGTGGTGTCACAATGAGGTTAAAGGGTTGAGATGGAAGGAGTGAGGATTCACATCAAAACTGGTATGGTCCGTACTGGGGGAGTTAACGTTTGGATGTAGGGATCAAAACTAGTGTTAAAAGACATATATTTTTGAAGGGTCTAACCATGACTCTCCTACATATTTAAAATGAACATGTCAAAGATTTTATTTTGATTCATTAATAAATGATGGAACTAGCAAGATGTTACGAAGAACCACACATGTGTAAGCAATAAGGAATGTCGAAATGAATTTATAGATAGATGCAAATACTGGCTTATTCTATATGGAGGGGAGGGAAATGTACTTCCACCTGACAAAACTCATTTGCACGGTTATGGACGAGAATTATTTGCATTGCTATCAGCTATCTATAATTTATAGAGTTGCAAAGTAGCTCAAAGACAGTAAAAGAAGCAGAGACCTCATAAAATCAGATAACTCATCTAATTTTCCATCCAAGACACCTATTGGGTCCATCTTAAAGTCTTTCACAATTTTTCCCTATTCTAGGACGAAAAGTTTGTGGTCAGGTTTAGGATGGGTCTGATGGTCATCACAGCACTGGGAATGCAAGTGAGTTTGGGGAGGAGAATGGATATGGGGAGAGGAGGGAGTTGGAGTTGGTTTTGGGGGTAGGATTGGAGTGTAGATGGGAGGGATCTGGGGATAAGGTTGTTGATAGAGTCCCGTTGGGTTGGGGCTGGAGATGGTGCCAAGTTGAGGTTTTAGATGGGGAGGTATTGAAATACAGTTGAGTTGGTGTCGTGGGTTGACACTGATAGTGAGGACTAGACGTGAGATTGAATGTTATGTGCTAGGGTAGGGTTTTGGTGGGAGTGGGCTGGGTCATAGCTGTGAGCGCCTCTCAAAGTGAGAGAAAGGCCACTGTCCTTCTCCACCTTGAAACCACCCCACGTCCCAGGGCTGGACCCAGAGTGGGGACTGAGTTCACTCTTTTTGAGTAGAGTTGGGTTCAGACGAGTGGCAGGAGGGAGGATGCCAGATTGAGTAAGGTGACAGGCTTGTATGGGAAGTCAGGGTAGCTGTGCCCTCTTGTGGCCTGGGTCCATGCTTCCAGAAAAACCTTTCTCATTTGGGAAGGGTTGGAACCTGGAGTGGGGGTGGCTGGCTTTGGCATTTGCTAAAAAGTGAGTAGCAGGTCAATGATGATACTAGGGGTTCTGATTGGCCAGTTCTCAGGTTGGCTGATTCTCATTGAAGTGAGTTCATGGACTCACAGAGAGTTGGGTGCATTCCCCCCTCACTTGATCAATAAGGCAACTGGAGTGGAGGGCAGTGAGCTGCTGAAAGTCACACACCAACTGGACCAAATCCAGGAGTACTGTCCCCCCACAAAGAGCAGGGCAGGAGAAAGAAGAAAGGACTAGAAAAAAGATGAGGTGTTCCTAGTGGTTCAGAGCTCAGACTCTGGAGCTAGACTGCCTGAGTTCAAGTGACATGACCACTTGGTGCCTCAGTGTCTCATTTGTAAGATGGAGCTATCGACAGCAGCTACCTTGTAAAGGAGGGTTAAATGAGTTAATATTTGTAGGTGCCCAGATGAGAACCTGGTGCGGACCAAGGGCCACAAATGTGCTCGTTAAATAAGTAAAGCTGGAGAGATGGAGGTAGCCCGAGGTTCCTGGATGCCCCACCCTAGCTTGGCTTCAAAATGGAGTTCTTTGTCAAGCAGAAACTTGAAGTTCTGGTTGGAAGTGCTGGCTGGGACTAGAAAGTTGGCCCCACACCCAGGCCTGGGGGAGAGGCCACAATGCAAACCTGAAGGGAGGAGGAGACAGAGAAAGAAACAAAGGGGTAAATACACAGAGATAGAAGGACAGGGTGGATGGGTAGAGGACAGAGGAAATGCGAAGTGCTACAAAGACATAGAGACGGAGAAACACTCAGGGAGAAACCAGACTCCTGCTCCTGGAAAGAAAAATGCACAAGGAGTTGAGAGACACCAATTCTTCTTTTAAGCCGGATCCGTGTTATTAAGGATGTTAGCCCCAGTCATCACCTTTCCCTGCAGCAATGACATACCACTTTTCACCCATCGAACAGCAAGAATTAGAAAGGTCACTCTTGCCACCTACCTGCACCTGCGTCTGTGTCCACATCCTCTGTCTCCTCTCCCATTTCTATAGATGAACAGTCTGCATCTCCAAGACCCCTCTACTTGTGCCTGGTATTCCATCCCCTCTGGCTTCCTTGAGGACATTGTTGCAGTCAGCAGTTCTCTGCTCCTTTGCCTGCATCATCAATTTTTTTCCTTCCCCAGTGAGCAGTCCATTAACATGCAAATGTGCTACAGTTTCTCCCATCTACCATTAAAACAATAAAAACAAACCAAAACAAAACAAAACCCTGTTCTCTCAACCTTCATGCTCTCCTTCAGCTCCTGGCCCAGCTGTTGCTCCCTTGACTGCAATTCTTCTCTAAAAAAGTTGGCTACACTTACTGTCTGCAATTCATCTCCTGTTCTCTCATGAGTACACTCCATGAAGGCTTTCTCCTCCACTACTCCACCAGCTGTGCTCCTGCTAAGGGCACCAATAACTCCCATGTTGCCGGACCCAGTGGCCAGCTCTTTAGGGTTCATCTTACTTGAGTTATCAGAAGCATTTAACAAGTGGATCATTCCCTGTTCCTTCAAAGAGTTTCCTTCCTCAGCTCTGGGACACTATACCCATCTGGTCTTTCTCATAACTCACTGGCTGCTCTTCATCCATGTCTGGTACTGTTTTCTCCTCATGTCCCCACTCTACGTGGTGGAGCATCCCAGAGCTCAGCACCTGGCCCTCTTCTCTCCTCTGTCTACACTCACTCCCTTGGTGATCTTATTTGGTCTCATGGCTTTAAATACTATCTACATGCTGACAACTCCCAAATTTACGTCTCCATACAGATCTTGCTGTTGAACTCTTGATTTAACATCCAACTGCCTACTCAACATCTCCATGTTCAAAACCAAACACCTACAACCTGTGTGTCCATTGATGGGTGAATGTATAAAGAAGAATGTGGTATATATATACAATGGAATACTGCTCAGCCCTAAAAAAGATGAGATCTTGCCATTTGTGACAACATGGATGGACCTTGAGGGTATTATGCTAAGGGAAATAAGTCAGACAGAGAAAGACAAATACCATATGATTTTATTCCTGTGGAATCTAAAAAAACAAAACAAACTCATAAACAAAAACAAAAACAAAAACAAACTCATAGATACAGAGAACAGATTGGTGGTGATCGGAGGGGAAGGAGGTTGGACAGTGGGTGAAATGGGTGAAGAGGGTCAAGTGTATGGTGATGGATAGTAACTAGGCTTTTGGTGGTGATCACCTTGTAGGGTATACAGATGTTGAGTTATAATGATGCACACCTGAAACTTATATAATGTTATATACCAGTTTTACCTCAATAAAAACAAACAAACAAACAAAACTCCCAAAAACCAAACCCCTGTCCTCCAGCCTTCTCTTGTTCCAAACAGGCTCCTCTTGTAGTCTTATTCTTCTCAGTAGATGGTCTTTCCATCCTTCCATTCCCCGGCCAAAACCTTAGTCTCATCCTTGAATTCCTTTCCTCACAGGACACATCCATTTTGTTACCAAACCCTGTCAGCTCAAAATAGATCCAGAATCTGACCATTTCTCAACAACTTCCATCCTTGCCAGTCTGGTTCCTCTCAGCCACCATCATCTCTCACCTGAATTATCATAGGTCTCTTATCTGGTCTCCTCATTTCTGTCCTTGCCTGCCTACGCTATATTTGCGTCACAGCAGCCAGAGAGACCTTTCAAAATGTATCTCAGGGCAGGTCACTACTCTTCTCAAAACCCTGCAGTGCCTCCCATCTCTCTCAGAGTGAAAGTCATGTTTCCTTATGGTGGCCTTCAAGGCTCTAGACGATCTGGCCCCCAATAGTCCTCTGACGTTATCCATCCTCTCCTCTCCTCCTGGCCCTGTCATGCCAGGCACACTCCCATCTCAGAACTTTAATACCTGTGGTTCCCACTCCTGGACCCCCCTTCTAAACCAGATGCTGCATGGTTTCTTCCATCCTTGTCATCCTCTCCATGAGGTCTTCCTTGACCACCGTAGTTGGGGGTCCCCAAGACAGGGTCAGTGAATCACTAGAAGGACTTGCAGAACTCAGAAAAGCTGCTATACTCACGATTTTGGTTTATTACAGGGAAAGGATGGAGATTAAAGTCAGCAAAGGAAAACGGCACACAGGGAAGAATCCAGGAGAGACCAGGTGCCATCTTCTAGTGTCTCTCCCAGTGGAGACGTGCAGACAGCGCTTCTCCCAGCAACGTGTGACAGCACATAGAGAGTGTTGCCCACCAGGGAAGCCCACCTGAGCCTTGGTGTCGAGGGTTTTTATTGGCGGTTGGTCACACAGGCACATGGTTGTCTGCCCTCATGACTGACCTTCGTGTCCAGCCCCCTCCAGAGGTCAAACTGATACAACATGCCCCAAGGCCTCCACCATAAGTCACCTTATTAGGACAGATGCTCTGGCATGGCCCAAGGCCTTCAGGTCATCAAAGACATTATTATCAGGCAGGCTATTTCAAGGGTTTAGAGGTTCCCTCCCAGAATCCAGGCAAGGGCCAAACCTTTCTTTGTAATGTGCAGAGGCTGGAAAACCCAGGCCTGCTGAGTTAACCCTTCACTGCACAACCACTCACTTAAAATTGCAACCCTCCTCTGACGTTCTCCACCCCCTTCCTCTGCTTTGCTTTTCTCCATGACACTTAATTCCCATCTGTAATACTTGATGTTTTGTTTATTCATTTGTTTCTTGTCTCCCTCTCCTCTAGAAGTGAGTTCCTTAAGGACAGAGGTGTGTTTTTTTTTTTTTTAATTTTATTTATTTATTTATTTTCCCCCCAAAGCCCCAGTGGATAGTTGTATGTCATAGCTGCACATCCTTCTAGTCGCTGTACGTGGGACTCGGCCTCAGCATGGCGGGAGAAGCAGTGTGTCGGTGCGCGCCCGGAATCCGAACCCGGGCCGCCAGTAGTGGAGTGCGTGCACTTAACCGCTAAGCCACGGGGCCAGCCCAGAGGTGTTTATCTGTAGTAGGATTTAACGAATATTTGCTGAATGAATGAATGAACTACAGGCATCGTTGAGGATGTGAAATTCTTCTCATTTGGGCAAAAATCTGCCAGTACTTGGTGAAATTGAATAAGAGTAAGACTTTTGGTCCCTTGGTCCTGCTCCTGTGAATATTTTGGGGAAGTCTTCTATAGGTCCATAAGGGGCATGCCCCCAAATAGTCATTGCGCAGTTGCTTGGGTTGTGGAGGGAACCTAGGTGTCCATCACTGGGGCATTGGGTCATTAAACATGGTGGATGTATATCATGGAGTGGTTCTTCTCAAACTTTCATAAGCATTGAGTCCTCTGGGGATCTTGTTAAAAATGCAAATTCTGGTTCGGTTGGTCTGGAGGAGGGTCCAAGACTCTGCACTTTTAATAAGCTCCAGGGGATTCCGATGCTGCTGTTCTCTGGACCACATTACAAGAAACAGGAGTATAGAGTAGAGTAGGGCTATCCGGTAGAACTTTCTTCCATGATGGAAATATTCTATTCTTCTGCGCTGTCCAATATGGCAGCCACTTGCCCCACATGGCTATCGAGCACCAGAAATGTGGTGAGTGTAACTAAGGAATGGAATTTTAACGTGGATTAAATCTAGCTAATTTTAATTTAAAATTTAAATGATCACATGTGGCTGGTGGCTATCATATTGGACAGCATAGGTTGAGAAGACTCTGTGGCACTGAGAACCAAGAAACTAGATGAGCAAACAGCAACATGGCTAGATTGTTAAAACAGTGTTTGGTGGAATAACGTCACCAATTTAATACCACAATGTGACTCCTCACCTACAATCACCTTCCTTGGTACTCTGTCTCATTAAATCTAAAATACCATTGATTGGATTTGCACTATTATTTTGTATACCACTAAGAAAGAAAAGGGAGCTTTCCATCGAATTGTGACATAATGCTAAAACACCATCAGTTGTAAGATGCTTCCTGATTTCAGAGATGTTAAAAATATGAAAGGAGGGGCCAGCCCGGTGGCGTAGCAGTTAAGTTCCCGCATTCCACTCTGGTGTCCCGTGGTTCACCGGTTTGGATCCTGGGCCCGGACAGATGTACCGCTTATCAAGCCATGCTGAGGCGGCGTCCCACATAGAGCAACTAGAAGGATGTACAACTGCGACATACAACTATCTACTGGGGCTTTGCGGAGAAAAAAGAAAGAGAGGAAGATTCGCAACAGACGTTAGCGCAGGGCCAATCTTCCTCAAAAAAAAAAAAAAAAAAAGAAAGGAATGTGCGTCTGAGAAGCAATAAAATACCGTACTCAGCCACCACAGCTGGGAGAACGGGTTGGAAATCAGATTAAAGTAATCTTCCATCTAAATTACTTTTACTCAGCTTTCTAGAGGGATGCAGGCTAAGAATTACAGCATGGGCCATACCGTTTCTTCACCTCACTGGGGGCCCGAAGCTACCCAAGTCTGTTTTTGTCCTTTTTCTTCCACTTGTACAGAAGAAGAGCTCATATGGCTGCCACGTCTGAGAGCCACAGTGTTTCTGCATCACCTTGACAGAAAGAGCAGCCTCCGTTTCCCAGCGATCTTCTGAGCTGCTGTAGGCACGCAGGCCCCCGACCTGCCACCTGGGAACTCTCCAATCCTGTGCTGTCCCCCGCAGCACAGCAGGTGAGCACCTGTGAGGCTGGTGCAGCCTTCTACTCTATCTCAACTCTGCAGCATCCAAGCACAGAACTATGAAAAGACAGACACTAAGACCATTAGGTCGTTCCCAGGCAGACCTGTCCTGCAGTGTGCCAGTGGGGGTTTAACCACAGCTCTCAGAAAAGAAGCCCTGATCTGCAGTATTTGCCAATTTCTGTGGTGTAAATCATCCCACTGGGGCTGATGGGAAGCTCCCGATTTGACGTCACTGGGCACGGAGTTGGGAAGAGACGCCCGAAAGTCCACCGTTACAGACGCTGTGTGTTGTACAGACACAAATAACCTCAAAGCATAGATATTAGTAAAAATAATTAGGACTTGAGAGTTTTCAGTATTTATTGACTTTGTTTTTACTATACATGATTTAATTGTCAATTTATGTAATTCGATTTTTCATAATAGCTGTTTAGCAACCGGTTCAGAATTCCTGAAAATCTGCCAATAGGCTTTTACGGGCTGGGATGAGCTGGCTCCGGCACACACTGTGCCTGCTGCCCGGCCCAAATTTATTGGCCTTTTTACTCATAGAGACTCTCTACTTTACTTTTAAATTACGTTGACTGTTTCCTGTCTATCACCTCCTGCTACAATGTAAGCTCTGTGAGGAGAAGCATTTAATTGTGTCTGGCTTGTTCACATCTCCACCCCCAGCACCTATACCAACATCTGGCACCGAGTAGGGGCCCAATAAATAGATCAATGTCTGGCGCATAGTAGGGCCCCAATAAATAGTCGTTGAATGACAGTAAGAAAGAGAATGAAATTCATAACACAACGATTTCATGCAAATTACAAACCAGGCAATGCGACAAGGCACGTTTTCCAAGAAATGCACGGTATTTGAGGCCATTTGTGTCGGCGCCTGTGGGGAAGGAGGGCACCAGAGGTAAGGATGATGGGTGGAAATAAATCAATAAAATGAGAGCAGAGCTCAGCTAGGACTTGAACTCAAGGGTGTGATTAACTCAGCTCTCCTCACCTGAGATCTGATTAGGAAAAAGAGGCCCTCTAGTTGCACAGGGTTTTCCAGGAAACGGTGAGTCTTTGCCCTCCCTGCCCTGAATCTCAGCAGTTGCTGCTCACAGGACCCGGAGAGGAGGCTAGGGGGGCAGTCCTGCTCAGGGTCACACTGTGGGGCTAGGCGTCTCCTTCTGCCACACCAGACACAATGGATGGGGAGGGGTGCAGGCAGACCCCCAGGGAACAACATGCACCCTCATTCAGCCACTTGTCTTGTCAGAACATGATCCCTGGCTGGGCACACTGGGGCCGCTGTGTATATACCCGTTGAATGAGTTAAAGGAACAGATGAACGGCATTTACTGTTATTCAATTTTTATTATCATTATTTATCCGGTTTTAGAGTTTTGAAAATTGCCTTCTTTGGAATATGGTGTCAGTTTGGTGCCTTCAGGTTCTTGCCCTCTGTGTCTAGGGGGGTCTTGAATAATGATGGTGATGTTGTGGGGGTGGGGAGAGAAAACCTGAAGGAACTGATCTGGGAGAGAAGAGTTCTGAGCTAAGGGTCAAGATCTGGATGCTGGGGACCAGGACTCCAGGGTCTGCTGGAGGAGGAGGCTGGGGGCCTGGAGTCTTGAGTCTGAGGGAGGAGGGTCTGGGGGAGGAGGAGGGGCTGGGGGCCTGGACCCCTGGGTCTGAGGGAGGAGGAGGCTGGGGGCCTGGAGACTTGGGTCTGAGGGAGGAGGGTCTGGGGGAGGAGGAGGGGCTGGGGGCCCGGATCACGGGATCTGAGGGAGGAAGGGGCTGGGGGTCAGGACTGGTGGGTCTGAGGGAGGAGGGGCCGGAGGCGGGGACTCCCTGGGTCTAGGGGAGGGGGAGAGGCCAGGGGCCCGGACCCCGGTCCTGAGTGGAGAGAGCGGTGTCTGGGGAAGCATATCCAACAGCTAAAGTTTGGTCACACTGGCGATCATTTGCTCCGTATGGTTTCCTGAATCCAGTTGTGGTACTTGCACAGGTTGGTGTAGACCCCGGGGTAGCCAGGCAGGGCACAGTGCTCCATCCCCCAGGACACGAGGCCCTGGAGCTATCCTTTGCACACCAGGGGTCCCCCAGAGTCACCCTGAGGGGGAGACACAGAGAGGGGTATGCCCACGAACAGATGGCCAGAACCATGGGTGTGGAGACCCCAGCATCAGAGATGAAGAGGGAGATGGGCTGAGACCCCTAGCAGGGGCTCTGGAGATATCAGCCCTGGGGGCTAGGCTCCCTTCTGTCCCTCTCCACTGGTGCCTGTGCTGTCTCTGGCCCTTGCGTCTCACTGGGCCCCTCTGTCTCCGGAAAACTGTGTGTGTCTCTTTATATGGACCATCTCTTCCAGCTCTTAGAGGTGCTACTCCATTGAACAGATGGGGAAATTGAAGCACAGAGGGGTTAGATCCATTACCCAAGGGCACACAGCTATGAGGCAGTGTAACCCGGCTATGACAATCTCTCTGGGTCTCCGGGGACCTCTGCTGATTTTCATGCTCCCGAGATCCTTTTGTCCCAGCCCCAAACAATCCCCCTCCTCCAGCTCTCCCTCTGGGCCTCACCTGACAAGAGTCCTTCCCGCCTTGGGGGACCCCTGCACAGACCATGCCTGTGGTGATCGCTCCGGAATAGGCCTGCCTACACTGCTGATCCGAGAAGATGTTGATATTCACGCACTGCAGCGAGTTGGGGTACTGGGCTGGGGGGGCACTGAGAGGTTATGACCGGGGTCCAACCTCCCACAGGACTCAGGAGTCCAGGGCCCCAGCCTCTTTCTCCCTCAGACCCCGGAGTCCAGGCCCCCAGCCCCTCCTCCCTCAGACCCAGGGGTCCAGGCCCCAGCCCCTCCTCCCTCAGACCCAGGGGTCCAGGCCCCCAGCCCCTCCTCCCTCAGACCCAGGAGTCCAGGCCCCCTGCCCCTCCTCCCTCAGACCCAGGAGTCCCGGCCCCCAGCCCCTCCTCCCTGAGGCCTGGAGATCAGGCCCTTAGCCCCTCCTGTCCTGGATGCACGAGTCCTCACCTATGGGGCTGGATGTGGTACCCCAGCCTGACACACGGCAGGAAGTCCCTGGGCTGGCACAGGATCTGGCCACAGTGATAGGCCTCACTGCTCTCCCCAGCCGAGCGGGCTGCTCCAGCCGCAGCAGCATCAGGTCATTGTCGTGGGTCCGGGAGTTGTACTGGGGGTGTGGCACCTGGCGAACCACGCGCAGCACCTGCTGGGTGGCCTCCCAGTTCTTCAAGTTGTACTTGCCCAGGGCGACCTGAAGGATCCTGGCCCATGACCCCAAGAGTAGTGCTGCTTAGGATCTGACCTGGAGACCCCTCCCCCGCCTCCAGCCCCGTTCTCTTCCCTGGTGATGCATTTTCCCCAAGTCTAACCTGCCTCCCTCTATCTGCAGGCTGAGTGTTTGCTGGCCTCCTGTACCAATTCCCACCGCCTGGGCATCCTCTCTTGGCCCAATCCCACCATCCTCCCGGTCCTCTTTTGAACTGTGCTCTGTCTTCTGGCTTGGGTGTAAGGTGATGGTTGGGCATTGTTGACTCAGTTTCAGAGTCTGAGCCTGGTTCTGTGCTCTGAGTTCCAAGTGAGACTCTGGGCTTTGGCTCTAGGCTCTAAATCAGAATTGATATTCTGGAGTAGGCTCCAGGGAGGCTTCATCTCAAGTCTAGCCTGGCCTCTGGGTTCTAGACATTTTGAACTTTTGACTCTAAGATAGGAGCTGGGTTCTAGATTGAGTCTGAATTATGGCATACTTTCTAGATACTGGTGTGAGCTTTCGGTTTTAGGGTAGGCTGAGGGTTCTACTTTGAGCTCTGCATGATGGCTGGATTCTGGGTTCTAGATACTGATATAAGCTCCAGTGTCTACACTGAGTTCTGGGTTCCTGATTATGCTCTGGTTTATGACCTGGGTTTTAGACAATGGTTTGAGTTCTGTGCTCTGGTTGAGGTAAATGTTCTAAACACTAGTCTGAGTTCTTGATTTTAGGTCAGGCTCTGTTTCAGATTGAATTACAGGTTATAATCTGGGCTCTTGGTTCTAGACTCTGGTCTGAGCCCTTGACGTAAGGTTGGGCTCTGGGTTCTAGGTGGAGCTCCATGATATGGCCTAGATCCAAGGTTCTAGATGTTGGTTAGCATTCTGGGCTTTGCATTCTAGACTCTGGGCTGAGTTCTGTACTCTAGGTTCTAAGTTGAACTTCAGTTTATGGCATTAGATGTGGTTTATAGGCATTGGGTGAGCTCTCATCTGGACTTTTACTTCTAGTCTGGGGTCTAGGTTCTAAGTTAGGTCTAGAATCTTGGAGGGGCTCTAAGTTCTGTATGGGGCTTCAGATTATGGTCTACATTCTGGGATTTAGATGCTGGGTTGAGGTCTGGGTTCTAGGCTGCTCAAAGAGGAGATGCAGACTACAATCTGGATTAAACATCAGATCTAGGAGAGGTTCCAGATTTGTCTCTATCTTATGCTCTGAGGTGTATGTTCTAGCTATAAGTGAGGTTCTGGATTTGTGGCTGGACTGTAGGTTCTGGATCAGACTCTGGATTCTAGGCAGTGTTCTGAGAGGGGTCCTGAGTTTCTGAATGTAGACTGTGCCCTGCATTCAACCACCCATCTAGAATGGGCTCCTGATCTTTCTCTCTTTGTAGAGCTTGGTCTCTGGATGGATCTCTAGGTTATGTGTTAGGTTCTAGGTTCTCTGTGAGTCTCTAAGCTGGTGTATGGCTTCTAAGCTGTTGATCTGCTTTCAGAATCTAAACTAAGTTCAAGATTTCTGGCTGGATTCCAGGTTCTGAGCTGTGTCTGCGGTTCTAGGCAATTATCTAGACCCCAAACCAGGACCCAGCTACTACATTGGGTTCTACACAGGGTTCCAGGTTCTCAGCTGGGCTCTGGGGCTCTAGACTAAGAAATTCACTTGGTGCAGGAACAGGAGAGGGAGTCACTCACGGGCGGGCGCAGTGAGCAGCAGTGATGGCCCACTGGTCTGACAGCAGGGCCCCTCCACAGAGGAAGCGACGCCGGGGACCTGCCAGTAGGGCTGCCTGCCATGGCTGAGAGTTCTGTCTGCACGGATAGCCACCAATTATCTTGTTCTCATCCCCTTGGCTCTGTGACACGGCTAGGAACAGGCAGAGGTGGGGTGGGGTGGGGAAAGCAGAGTAAACACTCTCCACCCCCCAACCCTCTAGGGTGTCCAGGACCCACAAATCCCTCTCTTCTTTGCCTAACCCTTAAACCACCCATCTCTATCCACCCCACTCAATATGAGATATGACCAAGGCTGCCCCCATTATTGCCCCAACACAATAGGGAGTTTTCTGACCCCCCTAGTCACCTCCATAATATCTATTATTTGATCCCATGGCACCTCATCTAGGGCCTTCATACATCTGCTCTTCATGACTTCTTTATCACGAATACTTTCTATCATCACTTTTCACAATATGCCACATTTCCCCCATTAATCCATCTCCAACACATTCAAGGAGCTCCCTGTCCCTTCCCCAACCTTCCCACTCCATGTGACCCCTCAGGACCCACTATCTCGCCCAACACCCTCTCCGCCCACCACACCAGGCCACCTGCCATGAGCCCACCACCCCATCGTCACCCCCACCATCATTTCTGACAACACTCCGTCTTTCCCATGTTGGTTTCTCCTTAGCACAATCAAGGACCGTCCTGTGGCCCCCCTTTCTAATATGACCCCATAGTTCTCCACAATTCATCATTCATTTCTCCCCATCTCCTACGACTCTCCTGTGCCGCCATCTCCTGACACCTCCACAACTCAGAACTCAACCCCCTCCAGCACGCTTCTCAGCCCTGATCCCCAAGTTCCTTGCCACTCCTTCTCATCAGGTCGTCCATGAGCATCCTGCGTCCCTAGCACCCTTCCCCATCTCTTCTCAGAGTCTCCAGAGGACCCCTACCCCAGACCCCACTGCTCTCTTACCTACAGCCAAGATCTGAAGTGCTGTCAGCAGGAGGAACATTCTGGGGGCCACTGGTTGGGTTCTGGCAAATGCAGACAGGGATTGAGAGAGGAGGAGGCTGCAAGAGACCCAGAAGGACAGAGACAGAGAAAGCCTCTCACACAGAGATCAAGACCCTTAGAGACATGGATCAGAGACAGAGCAGAGGCCAGAAAGCAGGAGGGCAGGGTCCGGGGGCTCCTTGGTGGCTGGGGGGAGGAGGCTTGGCAAGGCTCAGACTGGGCCCTGTTGTCTCCCTCTTGGAAGAGGTGTGAGTGGCATCGCTTCCTTGTCACTCCGTGGAGGCCTTTTATCCCTGGTCCTGCTGCTGGCCCTGCCCTTGCCCTTCTCCTGACATCTTTGTAATTGCCTACTTAGTTCCTATTCAGAATTCTCCTCCCTCCTCTCTGTGGCCAGAGAAGCGGCCACAGTCAGTAATGAGAGCCCGCCCACCAGCCCAGTGAAGGTTTTATAATCTGGGAGGAAGCCAGAGAGGGGGACCCCAGGGCAGGGCAGACAGGGTGGAGGGGCTCAGGGGAAGGCGCTGGGTGCGGCCAAGGGGGCAGGGACAGAGACAGAGAGAGGCTGGGGAATGTGAGAGAAGTAACACGAAGGAGGAGAGGCAAAGAGCAAGAGAAATACAGGCCCAGAGAGGAAAGTGTCCCCGGTAGGGAGAATTGAGGGAGGTGGAGAGGGCAAATGGAAAAAGACCAGAGGAGGCGAGGGGAGGCACAGAGACAAAGTTGTGGAGAGATGAGTGTGGAAGGGCGGAGAGAGAGAAGAAGAAAAACAGAGTGAAGAAGGCGAAGACAGAATAGAAACAGACACAAAGAAAGAGAAAAAGGTGGGGAGAGAGGAGAGAGGCAGAGGTACCCCCAAACACACACACGTAGAATAATGGCAGTGGTGACGGATGGAGGTGGAGAGGCGATGGGAGGAAAGGGTGGTACCATGGAAGAGAGAGAAAGAGGATGCAGGACACGGCAGATAACATGGGGAGATGGAGGGAGCAGTGGATACGAGGTGGGTGATGGGGACACTGACAGAGGACACTGAGAAAGAGGAGACAGGCAGGCAGAGATGAAAGGTGACAGCACAAGAGGAAGAGAGAGAGGTAGGGACTGGGGATGGGGAGCCACAGGAGAAGGAGTGCGGGAGCACTGGGCAGTCCTGCCTCCCATGTATCTCACCTCCTGTTCCTCACAACCCTGAAGGTGGGGCAGGAGGGGCCCCGGCAAGGAGGAGGGACAGTGCAGAACTGATGTCCCCCAACTTGGGCTCTGCAGAGGGATGGGAGAGTGGGGTACAGAGACAGAGTAAGGGATGGAGACCCAGAGAAGGAGACAGAGACCCAGAGGGAGGGAGACAGCGACCCAGAGAGAGGGACAGAGACCCAGAGAGAGAGGGGGACAGGGACCCAGAGAGAGGGGGCCAGAGACCAGAGGGAGGGGGGCAGGGACACAGAGAGAGGGGGACAGAGACACACAGAGAGCAGGAGAGACAGTGGTGAGATGGGGAAGGGTTCCAGGCAGCCCGAGGTGGGGCCCTGGATTTCGGGGACCCATTCTAACGTGGGGCGAGGCCTGCCAGCCTCAGTCCCTCCCCCAGCCTCTTAAACTCCCTAATAACTGCTATTTACCCTGGGCCATCCCGGACCTCCACGCAATGACTCAGGAGGCCGCGTCTCTGCACTCTCCCTCCCACCGTCCCTGTCTCCACACCTGGGGACTCCCACTGTGCATCTGAATCCACACTCCCACCTCCGCTGCATGCATTTCTGTGTCCTGTGAACTGGCTTTGCTGAGGGGCCTTGCTGCTTTGAGCTGAAGGTCTGGGCTCAGGCCCTGGTGAGCCAGAAGGGTGAGATGCATAAACCCCGTGTAAGGAGATAATTCTCTGGGAACGTAGAGGTGGGGCTGCACAATGGAGCTGCTCTGTGGGGGATCAGTGCTGTATCTCGATGCTTTTGTGGTTACGCGGATCTATGCACGGGACAAAATTACATAGAAACACACGTGCACACACGTGCCCACAGGCAAGTAGATGCACATGAACGACGGACATGGGATGAGAGCTGGAGTCTAGTTAACAGTGAGGTACCCTCCTTGGTTTTGTTCTGATGTTGAACTGCAGCCATCTAGGGTGTCATCATTGGGGGAAGCTGGGTGCTGGGCATTGGGACTCTCAGGACTATTATTTTGCAACTTCCAGTGAGTCTGTAATTATTTCAAAATAAAGAGTTAACAACAGGGGCCAGCCCCGTGGCCTAGTGGTTAAGTTCGGCATGTTCCGCTTCTGTGGCCTGGGTTCCATTCCTGGGCACGGACCGACACCACTCATTGGCAGCCATGCTGTGGCGGCATCCCACATAAAAAATACAGGAAGATTGGCACAGATGTCAGCTCAGGGCAAATCTCCCTCAGCAAAAAATAAAAATAAATAAATAAATAAATAAAATAAATACATAAATTCAATATTAATTTAAAAATAAAGAGTTAACAACAAAACAGAATTTCCTCGTAGACACAAGCCCCCCTCCCCGATATGAGCAGAAAGCTTTGATTTGATGGACGTAGGGAGACCCTCAGCTGAGCTGGAGGGCCCCAGTAAACACGAATCTCCCTCTTCCTAGAGAGAACGCTCTGCTTAAGCGCAAGGCCTCTGTGAACTGAGGGAGCCTGAGAGAAAGGCTGGCAATGTAGACACAGATGAGGCTCAGTGAACCGCCTTATTGCTCTGCTCCCCATCCCAGCCCCTAAGCACTCCCCCACCAGTGTCCTTGCCAATTTACTCATGCCCTTCCCTCCAGGCTCTGAACTCTGAGCTACCTTGCTCACCAGACCACCCACCTGCTTAGCACAGTGTTGTCTGCCACGACCTGGGTCCTCAATAAATATCTGATGAAGGAATGAACGAATGAACACATGCTCACAGTCCTTGCCTTCAAGGAACTCACGGTCTGGGAGGAAAGGCCAACGGGGCTGCAGGAAATTCGGTCCAGGGTGATGTGTGCTCTGACCAGGGATATCGAAGGGCCTGATGGAGCCCTAGGAGTGGGGAAAGGGTTCCCGGAGGGCGGGCTGTCTAAGCTGGGGCCTGCTGTGGATGAGTAGGAGTTCACCAGGGGGATGAAGGGAGTGTGGGGGGTGGGGTGGGAGGGAGGTGAGCAGCTATGAGTAGATACCTTCTGGCAGGAGGATCTGACAGAGCTCAGAGTGCTACTGGGAGCAGTGGCCAGGAGAAGCATGGGTCCAAGGGTGATTCTGAACAGGGGAGAGAAGAGCCCTTAGGGTCCTCACTGGAGACCTAGGTCTGGAGCTTAGGAGAGCTGTCTGGTTAGAAACAACAGTGGGGCATGACTGGTGCAGAAGACCCCGGAAGACAGAGCGTGTGGAGCCCACCCAGAGAGATTGCATAGAGTGAGAAGACCAGGGGCATCTGCCCGGGACCCCAGGGAAGACCCCCAGCTTAGGGGGAAGGGGGCTGAGAAGGAACGATTGAAGAGCTAGGAGGAAAATCAGGAGAGAGTGGTGTTGGGAAGTTGAGATAACTTTTAAGGATGTTAGCTCAGGGCTAATCTTCCTCAGCAAAAAAAAAAAAATTAAGGAAGAAGCAGCACAGATCAACACAGCTGGGTGGCCACTGGGAAAAATGACAGAGAGGTGACTGGAGATTTTGGAGAGAGAGATTTTGTGGGGAGTGGAAGGCGGGGAGGTGGGTGGAGAAGATCAAGGAATGGAGGAACCTGTGGGTGAAGAAAGACGACTTTTAGACGTGGGGGGGAGGAGAAACGTGTGTGACCAGTGAGGGCCGGTCATGAGAGAGGAAAAAACAAACACTGTAGCTGACATTTATTGAGGGCTTGGCACAGCCAAGCACACTGTTGTCTTCTTCTTTTTTATTTTGTTTTCGTGTTCAAAACTTAAGAAAAAGTTAATTTGCTTTTTTATTGTCGTAAAATATACATAACAAAAACTTTACCGTTTTAACCATTTTTAAGTGTTCAGCTCAGTGGCATTAAGTCCACTCACATGGTTGTGCAACCATCCCCACCATCATCTCTAGAACCTTGTCATCTTCCCAACTGGAACTCTGCACCCATTAAACACTAAGTCCCCGTTTCTCCCTCACCCCAGCCCCTGGCAACCACTGTTCTGTCTCCTGTCTCCATGAATTTGACTATTCTAGGTGCCTCGTATAGGTGGAATCATACAGAATTTGTCTTTTAGTGTCTGGCTTATTTCACTCAGCATAGTATCCTCAAGGTTTGCCCATGTTGTAACAGGTATCAGAATTCCCTTCCTTTTTAAGATGGAATTATACTCCATTGTATGGGTAGACCACATTTTGTTTATCCAGGTAACTTTTTTTTTTTTTTTTTTTTGCTGAGGAGGATTGGCCCTGAGCTAACATCTATTGCCAATCTTCCTCTTTTTGCTGGGGAAGATTAACCCTGAGCTAACATCCATGCCCATCTTCCTCTATTTTGTACGTGGGACGCCGCCACAGCATAGCTTGATGAGCAGTGTGTTGGTCTGCACCCAGGATTCGAGCCTGCGAACCCCGGGCCACCGAAGTGGAGTGTGTGAACTTAACCACTACGCCACCAGGCTGGCCCCTGGGTAACTTCTTTATGTGGGTTATCTTCTTTCCTTCCTCCTTCCCTCCCCTCCTTCCTTCCTTTCTTTCTTTCTCCCCCTCCCTCCTCAATCTCTGTCCTTCCATTCAACAAATATTTATTGATACTTACTATGTATCTGTCATGGTTCTAAGCTCTGAGGATACAGCAATGAGCAAAAGAAACAGAAATCTCTCCCCTGTCGATGCTGACATTCTGGAAGGGGAGGCAATCAAGAAAAAGAAAGTTAAACAAAATAGAAAGTGATTAAAAAAATCATATGAAAAATTGAAATGAAAAAATTTCAATTTTTATGAAAAATCATAATAAAGGGGCTGGCCCCGTGGCGTAGCGGTTAAGTGTGCGAGCTCTGCTGCTGGTGGCCCGGGTTCAGATCCCAGGCGCGCACCAACGCACCGCTCGTCAGGCTATGCTGTGGCTGCATCCCACATAAAGTGGAGGAAGGTGGGCATGAATGTTAGCTCAGGGCCAGTCTTCCTCAGCAAAAAAAAAAAAAAAACTTAATAAAGCAGGCAGAAGGTAGGGTCAGGGAAGACCTGACTGAAGTGACCTTTGAGCAAAGACCTGAAGGTGGTCGGGAGTGAGCCACGGGGATCTCTGGGGGAAGACTGTTCCAGACAGAGGAATCAGAATGTGCTAAGGCCCTGGGGTGGGAGGAGGTCTGGTGTGTGTGGGGACCGGTGAAGAAGCCAGTGTGGCTGAGGCAGAGTGAGAGATAGGAAGAACAGAAGAACATGAGAAGTGAGGTATGGGAAGTCTGGACTCTGTGGGATAGGTTCTTTCTTGTGCCCATTTTACAGACTGAGAAACTGAGGCTGAGAGAGGGGAAGTGGCTTGTCCAAGGTCATCCAGCTGGTACGTGCAGGAGGAAGTGTACAAATTCCAGGACTTTCTGAGTCTCTGCTCCACCCTCTGAATCTTCTACTGTGGCTGGTGGTGATGGGAGAGTCAATTCCATTCGAGCACTGATTTGTGAGTCTAACACCGTTTTAAGGCATTTTTTGTAAATTAACTCACCGAACCCTTCCCTCGGTCCCGTGCAAAAGGCACTCACGATCCTCCACGTAGAGATAAGGAAGTGAAGTCGCCCGCCCAGGGTTACACAACGCTGAGTGGTGGCACCTGTGATGAGAACCCAGGCAGAGGGCTCTCAACAACTCGTGGGTGCGAGATGAGCCAGAACAAAGGGGCGGATGGTGCAACCGAGGAACGTGACATTAGCCCCAGACAGGAGGAAAGACGCCTCTTCCATTGTCCCAGGAAGGAAGAAGGAAGGGTGGGTTAGGCTGTGGTGAGGTGTGGGTCGGGTGGCAGGAAGTGGAGGCAGGGCCGGTCCAGGGAGATGGGAGACCGAGGCTAGCCCTTCTCAAGGGGCACATGGGTGGCTGGGGTTGGGGAGGACAAGGGGTGGGGAGATGTTGGTGATGAAGAATTTAAAGAGGCACCTCTGAGGCCAGCCCCGTGGCTTAGCGGTTAGGCGCTCCCGCTCTGCTGCTGGCCGCCCGGGGTTCGGATCCCGGGCGCACACTGACGCACGGCTTCTCCGGCCATGCTGAGGCCGCGTCCCACATGCAGCAACTAGAAGGATGTGCAACTATGACATACAACTATCTACTGGGGCTTTGGGGAGAAAAAATAAATAAATACAATTATTAAAGAGGCACCTCTGAGCAGTTGGGCTGGGTGATGGTGGGAGGGATGCTGCGACAGGGGAGCTGAGGATAACAAGGGTAAAGGGGCGGACTGTGGGGGTGAAGGGAGCTCAGACAGAAGGGGCTTGGTGGGGAGGCTGCATGAGGAGGGTCAGAGTGTCTTCGAGGTGTCAGAACAGGTAGGGCAGAGCCACCCACAGCTCTGGGGCTGTGGTCAGGGAGTGGGATGTGGACTTTTGTGGTTTCAGAGGTGGAGCCCTTCTGGATGAAGATAGGGCCCAGGGTGTGACTGTGGGAATGGGTGATGGGGGAAGTGGTCTCCGGCCACCTGGAGGCTGGGGGACTGGAAAACCAGGAGGTCCTTTCTAACCCAGGTTCCTGACTCCCTGTGTGAGCCAATGCTTGTCTGTTTCCACTTAAAATGCAAATCAGGCAGGTTGCCAAGGGCTTTACAGATATTATCACATTTAATCCTCATGCCAGCTGTATGAGGTGAGGGACTCGCGTTAGTATCACATTACAGGTGAGGAAGTCGGTCTCAGATTGAAGTCACTTGAGCAAGTGGCAGAGTCGGGATTGGAACCTGGGTCATCTGGCTGTTAAACATGACGCCACTCCATCTCCAAACCTGTTTCCGTGCCATCGAGGGCGGGGAGCTCTCTGCTGGGTCCCCATCCCCTGGAACAGCCTCTCGTGAGAGATCGTGCAATGAATGTTTGCGGGATGAGCGAACGGACCCTCACTGTCTGTCTTTTGCTAGGTCCCCACCAGCTCTCGGTTGGCAATTGTTCTAGCACCCACTGTGTGCCTCGCTTAACTCTCCCATGGGCCCTACAGGGTGCCCACCATCGCTCCCATTCTACAGATGAGGAAACAGAGAGAAATGAGGTCCATTGCTCAACGTGGGGTGGTGAGCCAGTGAGTGTTGGAGCCGGGATTCGAACCCTCTGCTCCTGACCTCATGTGTCTCTTTGAACTCTCTCTGGGCAATCTCCCAGACGTCTCTCAGTTGGTACCTGTATCTGCTATATATGTGCCAGGCAGCCTCTATCTGTGCACCTGGGCGCCCTGGATGCCGGGTGATAGCCAACGAACATCTCTGGTCCACCACCCTCCATCTCTGTTATCTCCCACGTGTTTTGGCTTCAGCTCCACGGTCTGCTCCCGCTTTCCCTCTGATTCTTCCCCTGGATCCTAAATGACACCATCCTCTCCTCAGTTGCTCGGACTGAAAGCTGGGGGCCGTCCTTGATCCCTCCCTCGCCCCCACCTCCCACTTTGTCAATTCCTGTCACCTTACCTCCAAAATAGACGGTGAATTCGCTCACTTACTTCCTCTCGCACCCACCCTTGTGTAAGCCACACTTATCTCTCCCCTGGACAGGTCCCATAGTATCCAAGCTGGTCTTGTTGCTTCCACATTTGATCCCCTCCCCACCCCCTCCCCCCCCACCCCACGGCAAATCCATTCTCCACTGGCCACACTGGGCAGGGCGGACAATGTGTTCTTTTTTTTTTTTTTTTTTTTTTTATTGCTGTAACATTGGTTTATAACATCAACGCGTTCTTAAAACATAAAACAGTATCATGTTAAAACCTGCTTAAAATCCATCTGTGATTTCCCATTGCAATTATAATAAAAGCTAAACGCCTCCAAGGCACTCTATGTCTGGCTGATGTCCATCTCTCCAACCTCCTTATTCCGTCATGCCCTGTGCCTCAGCCCCCCTGGACTTCTTTGAATTTCTTGATGTGGTAGGTGCCTTCCCACCTCAGGGCCTTTGTCTTTGCTGTTCCCTCTGCCTGGGACATGCTTCCTGCCACTCCTCCATGATCACTGGCCCAAATCTAAGCTGGAAGGTCACCTCCTGGTCATGTTCTCTAGTGCAGACATTCCCTTCCAGAGCCCAGTCCAGTACCCGCCATGCGGCAGAGGTTCTACGAAAACTGAATGAGTGAGATTATCACAGAGCCTTCTCTCCAGTATCTGCTTCTCTCCAGAATCTCTGCCTGTCTGCAGAATCTCTGCCTCCTCCAGAATCTCTGCCTGTCTCCAGAATCTCTGACTGTCTCCAGAATCTCTGTGTCCAGAATCTCTGCCTGTTTCTAGGATCTCTGCCTTCCTCCAGAATCTCTGCTTCTCTCCAGAATCTCTACCTCCCTCCAGAATCTCTGCTTCTCTCCAGAATCTCTGCCTCTCTCAGGAATCGCTGATTCTCTCCAGAATCTCTGCACCCAATGCCTCTATCTCTTCAGACCTAACAGTAATCTCCAATTACCCAGCCCTCGGAGAGCAACACAGGCGGAAAGTGGGGAAGCCCATCTTTCTGAGATTAGGCTCCAAATCCTTGCAGGGAGGAATGCTTCTGATTCTGGGTGATGGTACCCCAGGCCATGGGGATTTCTGCCTCCTCAGCCCTGGTCCTTTCACAGACCCACATTCAATGGGAATAAAGTATCCCTTGTACGTAGGGGCTGCATTTACCAAGGCCACAGGCCTCAGCCAAAGCCCCACTCAGTGATCAGTAGGGCATCCTGCCTCAGCAACACCCCTGCCCCGCCCTTCGTGTTTACTGTCAGCCTGAGTGGCAAACATCTGCATTTCTGTTCAGTCTGTTTAGGAGAGGCTTCTCTTGTATTTACAGTCTTTGAGTTTGCATGGGAGCTCTTACGCTTACCAAACACAACCTAGAGTTTAGTAGGATTACCAACCTTGGCCAGTGCTTCTTAAAGGGCCCTCCTATCTGCTCCCACCATCCCCACTCCCTGCCACTGCCTCAGTTTCAGCCTCTCCCTGGCCTCCTGACCTATAAGTTTCTCCCCTGCTGTGCTCCTGGACTAGGCCCCAGAGGCTCTCCCTGCGCCCTGGGCCAGCCCTGTCTGCTGTAAACCCTTCCTGGCCCCATCACCCCAGTGGAAAGTCCACCTGCTGGCACAGCAACATCCTGACCCTTCTCAGGGGGCTGGCTGCCCTCACCAGCTCCTCCCCAGCCGTCCAGCCGTCCAGCCGTCCTGCCCTGGGACCAGCCATTCTGCACAGGTTTCTTGCCTGCAGGAAGGCACGTGCCCTTTGCACGTGCTCTTCTCTCCTTCCCCTCCCAACCCTCTCCCCTGCTCATTCTTACCCATCTCCTGGGTCCTGGGTTAAACACTACCTCCTTCAGAGAGCATTCCATGACGCCCCACCTCTGGGATCCCCTGAGTCCTTGCTAAGCCCACTGCCTCATGGACCGCTCTGGGTCTGGACTAGCCAGAGTCGGTGTTCGCCTCCCCCACCGGACCAGGAGCCCGCTGAGGCCAGGACTGCGGCTGACTCAGCTCTTTCCCCTCGCCCGGTGCAGGGCCTGGCTCCTGGGAGGCGTCAGCAGATGTTTGCTCTGTGAATAAAGGGATGATCCTTATCGCTCCTCTGCGCAAAAATCCCCGCAGCTCCCTTCTCAGAACCGGAGCCGCGCCTATCCCATCTGGTCTCTCTTACCTCTCTCCACTCACCCCCTCCGTCACTCCCCGGCCTCAGAGTTTGCACTTGCTGTTCCCTCTGCCAGCGACGCTGTTCCCACAGATCTGCAGGGCTCCCTGCCTCCTTTTGGAGGTCTTTGCTGACATGCCACCTTCTCCTCGAGGCCATTCCTCTGCACCCTACTTAAATGTGGGCGTGCTCCTCACCCCCTTGTTTATCACCATCTGACATGCTATATATTCTACTTATTTTTCTTTTTTGGCCTCTCCCAGGAGGGCAGATTTTTGTTTCGTTCGCTGCTGTCACAAATTAAGCGCTCAATAAATATTTGTGGAATGAACAAATGATGGAACACACGGTCAAGGAAGGTTTCCAGTGTTCATTGGCGGCCTCAAGACTTCTGCCAGACTGTGTCTCTCGCCCCGGGAGGCTGGCTCAGAGCCGGGGGACCAGAGAGGAGGTGGCCCGAGAGAGGGGAGGTCCCCGTCTAGGCAGCGGAAGGAGACCTTGCTTTGCCAGCAATGGCCAAGCGATGCACAGGCGTGGGCACAGTGACCCCTGGTGGCCAGTGCTGAGAACAGCATTTTCCCCAGCTCCCTTGGGGGGCCCTCAGGTCACATGTGGCGACTGACTTTGAATGGAGATAGGCTGAAAGTATAAATACACACTGGATTTCGAAAACTTAGTACAAAAAAAAAAAAAAAAGGAATGTAAAGTATCTCAAAGTTTTTTTTTTGTGAGGAAGATCAGCCCTGAGCTAACATCCATGCTAATCCTCCTCTTTTTGCTGAGGAAGACCAGCTCTGAGCTAACATCTATTGCCAATCCTCCTCCTTTTATTTTTCCCCCCAAAGCCCCACTAGATAGTTGTATGTCATAGTTGCACATCCTTCTAGTTGCTGTATGTGGGACGCAGTCTCAGCATGGCCGGAGAAGCGGTGCGTCAGTGCGCACCCGGGATCCGAACCCTGGCCGCCAGTAGTGGAGCGCACGCACTTAACCGCTAAGCCACAGGGCCGGTCCTCAAAGTTTTTAAAAATACTGGTTACATGTTCAAATCATTATATTTTGGATATAGTGGGTCAAATAAAATGTTATAGAAATTTCACCCTTTTTCCTCGTGGTTTAAAAAATATGGGTATTGGGCCTGCCCCATGGCTTGGCGGTTAAGTGTGCACGCTCGGCTACTGGCGGCCCAGGTTCTGAACTGGGCGCCCACGGACACACAGCTTCTCCGGCCATGCTGAGGCCGCGTCCCACATACAGCAACTAGAAGGATGTGCAGCTATGACATACAACTATCTACTGGGGCTTTGGGGAAAAAAAAAAGGAGGAGGATTGGCAATAGATGTTAGCTCAGAGCTGGTCTTCCTCAGCAAAAAAAAGAGGAGGATTAGCACGGATGTTAGCTCTGGGCTGATCTTCGTCACACACAAAATATATATATATGGCTATCAGAACATTTAAAATTACATACAGGGCTCACATTAAGTTTTCATTGGATAGTGTTGCTCTAAATCACAGCAGAAATCTAACCAACCATCCACCTCCTGGTGGAGGGAGAAAGTCGCTTGAACAGAAGGGGAAAGGTCCCTTGCACAAATCCATATTGGGTGAATCAGTGGCTGACCTGTAACGAGGACGCAGGTCCCCTGGCTTCCAGCAGGCAGCACAGTAAAAGGGTCAAAAGCTCCAGCTTCTTCTCTGATTTGCTGCTGTGTGACCTTGGGCAAGTCACTCCACCTCTCTGAGCCACAAGAGTATCCTTCGTAAAACTCGAGATCAAAATCCGTCCATCGCATCGCTGAGTTATCACGGGAGGGGTGCTCAGAGTCTGTGCCTCGCACGCAAGAATCGTCCTAACTGACCTTGATCATCTCGCGCCCCCTGCAGCCGGATCTCCTCACTGCAGCCGGAATGATTTTTAGAAAATGGAAATCGGATCGACCTCTTTCGGTGGAAAGCCCTCCAACGATTCACCATCACTCTCAGAATAAATCCAAGTCCTTCCGGCCTCTAGAAGACCCTGCATGACCCGTCCCTGGCTACCGCCCCCTCTTGTCTCTTGCTATGCTTCTTCCTGCCCACTCTGTTCTGGACACACTTCCCTGCTGCTCCCTGGATTTACCAAGCTTATTCCCACCTTCCAGCTTCTGCATCCGCAGTTCCCTGACTGGAAAGCTCTTCCCCTAGATGGCTTTGGGATTCGTTCCTTTGCTTTACTCAGGTCTCTCCTCAAATGCCACCTCCTCCAGGAGGCCTCGCCCTGACCCGTCTGGAAACTGGCTCTTGCTAACTCTCTTCTTGTCCTGTTTCATTTTTATTTGTTGCCTTAATCACTACCTGACATTATATATTTGCTTATGGTCTGTTTCTCCCAGCCGGTCAACTTCCTGAGGGCAGGGGCTTCCGTCTTTTGTGCACTGCTGTATTTCTAGCACCTGGGGGAAATCCTAGCACCTGGCACATGGGTCAAAGATGAGACACTCCACAAACGTTTGTTGAATGAATAAGTAACCTAATGCTCAAAGTAACTCACAGGGGAGGCGGGGCATCTGGTCCTTGCGCTCCAGCCCCATTGAAGTAGGAAAATTGAGACCCAAAGAGTGTGGATGGCCACATATGAGGGCAGGACCCAGGGTCTGGGGTTTGGGAGAGTCCTTTGTCCTGGGCTGGGCGGGGTGGGAGGAGAGAATCAGAGAGGCTGCTGGGAGGACCCTGGAGGATTTGAGCAGGAAGATGGGAACGGAGGGCATTCCTGACAAGGGACCAGCCCAGCACGGCCCGGAGGTGGGACTGGGAACACCAAGTCTCCCCAGGGTCAGGCAGGAAGCTTCTGGGCTCACACTTGTCTGGACGGGCAGGGCAGCAACCCTGAAACCCAGAGCCCCCTGGTGGCCAAACCCTAACATGGACAACGCAGTGGGCCACATTTACTGAGCACGTGATCAAATCCTCACGACAGCGCTTTGATGGGGGGCTTCGATTCCATTTTCAGAAGAGGAAATGGAAGACCAGAGAGGTTAGGTCACCGACCCAGGCTCACTCAGCTCTGCCTCCAGAATCTGAGGCGTGGGGTGCCCACCCAGCTGCCCCTCACGCATCACACAGGCACTGGGGGAGACTCAGGTGGGGGTGGGGCATGACTGCAGTCTTGAAGAGCCCCGGGCCGACCTGGGTGTGAGCCCCCAGTTTGGTCCTTCTCCAGCTAGGTGACCACTGGGCCTCAGGCTACAACCAATGAGATCGTGGTGCAATGAATGAGATCCAGGAGTCCGGGCCCCCAGCCCCTCCTCCCCCGGACCCGGGAGTCCTGGCCCCCGGCTTCTGCAGGGTCACAGGCAACCCCTTCCGTCCCCCTCCCAACCTCACGCCGAAGCCCCGGGCGAAGGTAACCGGGTTTATTCAGTGTCTTTTACAGGCAGCCCCGTGCTCCCAGGCGGCGGATCCCGGCGGGAACCGGAGTCCCTAGAAGGCAGGGATGCGTCCGAGGCGGGGGCCCGCTCCCGCTCCCGCTCCCCATCTGGCGGCAGCCCCGCCTCGTCCAGCCCCCGGCGGCCCTTGCCGATGGCCAGGCGGGGCCGGCCGCGGTTCAGGCCTTCCAGAAGCGCGCAGGCCTGGCAGAGCGCGCGGCTGGCCAGCGCGCCGCAGCGGGAGCAGGCGCCGGGGGGCGGGGGCCGCGCGGCCGGGGCCAGCGCCAGGCGCTCGGCCGAGTGCACAAGGTCCAGCACCGCCGACGGCCGCGCCGCCTCCAGGAGCTTGAGCAGGTGGCGCGCGTGGCCGCGGAAGGCCTCGGGCGCGTAGACGCACTCCTCGGAGAAGTAGTCGAGGCGGCGGAAGTGCGCGTACAGCACCACCTCCTTCTGCGAGGCCAGCTGCAGCGGGCGGCAGCGCGGCAGGGCGCCCCCCCTCGCCCGGCGAGCCCAGGCCCCCGCCCCGGGCCAGCCGCGCCGCGTCGCCCCGCAGGAAGTTCATGAGCACCGTCTCCGCCATGTCGTCGGCGTTGTGGCCTGGGGGGAGAGAGGGGGAGCAGGTGAGGCGGGGGCGGGGGGCGTTGCTGGTCATGGAGACCCCGGGGCACCGTGGTGCAGCCAGGCCCCAGAGACAGACGTGAGGGCGGGGGTGGCGAGTGGTGTGCACGGAGTGGGTGACCGGGCCATGGAGACCACGCCCCCCCCCCCCCCCCCCCGTGTGGGGCAGCCAGGACCTAGAGAGAGACTGGGAGCAGGATCAGGTAGGAGCAAGGGGTGCAGGTCATGGCGACCCCGGGGACCGCGGGGCAGTCAGGACCCAGAGAGACAGGGAGGGGGCCTGGAGAATGGCACAGAGTGGGTGACCCGGCCATGACAACCCCCGGGCACCATGGGACAGCCAGGTGGAGGCTGAAGGTGGACACAGCGAGAAACGAGAGGGGTCACACACAGGCTCCGAGGAGCAGCTTCGGGGTGCCCTCAGTTGCCACCCACTTATTGCAAACCAGGCCCTGTGCTGGCCGCCCTTTCACCTAGTGAGGAAAGGGGCTTCACGCCACCAAGATCATTGCAGCCTCAGTTGAGAGTGTCCTCCAGATTGCACAGGAGTCAAAATGGCACTTAATGGAGACTCTCAAGTGAGCTGTTGACACAAGCGCCTCTGGGGATGCAGATCAGCGTGTTTACAAAGACCAGGGAGAAAGTGAGGGAATATTTACATGAGAGTCACCGTAAAATTTAAGCTAAATCTCTACCTATCCTGCGTCTTGTCATCTTATCCTTGAGCCTATATAGTAAAACACTGGTCTTCTTAGGGCTGCTCAAACTGGCCCTGCTTGCCCTCCTCAGGGCCTTTGCATGAGCCATTTCCTCTGCTCAGAACGCGTCTCCCACCTCCTATTCAGCCTTCACCTGTCACTCACACGGCCTTTGGGGCTCAGCTCACTCAGGAAATGCTCCTCAATCCCTACCTTTCTCCCTGCACTAGGTCCTCCTGTTACAAACTCCCAAAGTCTGTGTAACTTTCCTTAGTAGCACTTGGGTTATAATTATGAATGTGAGAAATGGGCGGGAGCAGAGACTGTCTGTCTTGTGCATCATTATAAGGGCAAACATTTGTATGTTTACTGTTTTCCAGTCTCTAAGCGCTTCACACATAACTCATCCAATTCCCAGCAACGCCAGGACCTAGATACTACTAATATCCCCATTTTACAGAAGAGAAAAGCGAGATTAGGTCATCTGCTCATGGCTACATGGCTTGTATCTGGTACACAGTACATAGTCAGTAATTACTTGTTGCAGTAATGTTTGGGACGGAGTAAGCGAGTTATCAGAGAGGAGAAGCAGATAGAGAGGAGCTAAAAGACGCCGTGCGCTTCAGAGATGGCTTCTGATGGGAGATATCCCTTCACACCCCGCCTTTTATGGAGGGAGATACAAAGAATGTCATTTTCTTAAAAAGGCAGGGAACCACAGCTCTAGCCCCTAGAGAGTACCCCTCCACCCCTCTATTCGCCAGTGTGCGTGAGCAAGATGATGGCAGTGACTTAAAAACTTGCCACGCCCATCCTAGGGAAGCGCACGTACTGTGCCCATGACCTTCAGTGGGCATGCACACTTCTTCTCCTTACTGAGATCTTCCACCTAGGGCACACCCAGGGTCTCTTTTTCACTTCTTGGGCACGCGCCCCATCCCCCTTTCAATTCCCGCCCCTCACCCGCGCATGCGCCCCTCTCCCTCCCGCTGCGCGCCTGCGCTCACCCGTCACGATGTGCGTGGCTCCCACCAGGCGGGCCCCTTCCTCCAGCGCCCGGCGTCGCAGCACCCCGCAGAAGGTGCAGCAGGCGCGGCTGCGGCCGGAGCCGGCCGTGCTGCGGGCCACGGCGTCCATCGTCCAGCCCCCGAAGAGGTCTGCGTAGGCCACGACGGTGAGCGGGAGCTCCCAGCGCGCCGCCTGGCGCCGCACGGCCGCCAGCGCCGCGTCCCGGTAGCCGCCGATGCCCTCGTCCACGGCCACCAGGCGCAGCGAGATGCCCAGGCGCGGCGCCAGCGCCCGCAGCACGTGCGCCAGCACCGTGGAGTCCTTGCCGCCCGAGGCGCCCACGGCCACCACGGCGCCGGGCGGCAGCAGGCGGCCCGCGACCACCGTGTGCAGCACCTCGGCCTCAAAGGCGGCGCAGAAGCAGGCGCCGCACAGCGCGTGGCCAGAGCGCGGGCGGCGGAGGGCGGCACGCGCTGTGTGGCAGGTGGCGCACTGCGGGGCGGGCATCGCGGGGTCCGGGCTGCGCGGGAGGGGCCGGCTTCTCCTGGACGGGGAGAGAGAGGAGGTGGGTTACATGTGGATTCCAGATCGAGAGCTTGTTGCCTCGGTTGCCTCCGGGGAGGCTGCCTGGATAGCGCCCCTGCCTGAAACAGACCCAGGGCCACGCGTGTGCGGGTCCTGGAGTAAGCTTCTTCTGGAGTTGGGGGTTGGCTATATGTTCTGGCTTAAGGAGGCTGTTTCCTCCAGGAAGTCTTCTTGGATTGCACCCACTAAGAGGAGTCTCAGGAGTTGATTTCGGGGGAAAGAGAGGGAGAGTCAAGCATATTATACACAGAATTAGGTTGGATCCTGTTTAGAGAGATGGGGGTGCATATTAAGGACCAGTTTTCACAAGCCCCAAGGAGGCCACCCCCCGTACAGCCCTGATCAGAGGGACAGGGTGGAAACCACTGACCTGGGCCTCCAGGGCTGTTCAGAGAGCTTGGGAGGGGTCAGTGATCTAAGGATAGATCTAAGGATAAGGATAGAGGGGTCAGTGATCTAAACATTACTACAGGGGACTGCAGTAATGTTCGTGGAAGGGGATTGAGCTGGAAAAACCAATTGAATTTCACTTTGTGGGGCTGGGGTACTGTCTCCAGGAATGGGTCCCGATGGCATCCTCTGAAAGGCAGGTGATCACCTCCACCAGGGAGACACACAGGCAGCCTGGATCACACCTCCCAGGAGACCAACTGGAGTTGCTTCTGATTTGGGGGTGGGGGTGTGTGTGGGCCTCCAGGATTGGACGGGACTCTGCTCTGGTATCAGAATCTTCCACAAGCTTCTGTGGCCTCATCAAGACATGGGTCAGCCCATCCTCGACCCCTTTCTGTTCTCCACTTCCTACCTCATCCCAACTCACCCAGCCAAAACTCCAGTCCTCCAGCCACACCCTCCTTGGTCCCACCTGCCTGGTGAACCCATAAAACCCCACCAGACTCAATCACCCTCCCCAAGCCACCATCACCTCCAGCCTGGACTTCTTCAGTAGCCTTTGGGCAGGTCACCCTGCTTCTAGGATTTACAATGTGTGGAATCATTTTATGTGACTTTGTGTTTACTGTCTGTATCTTACTGGGGTTACGGGCCGGTGCCACTGAGATGGCTAACAGGCATCTCAAAACCCAGATTCCTGATTCCTTGTCCCAAACTTGCTTCTCCTGCAGTAAAGGGGAGTGCCATCCTTCTGGGTGCTCAGGCCGGAAGCCTTAGGGTCCAGGACCCTGGGCTGCTCACTCTCTCTCCTCTTCTCAATCTCCCCGTGAGTGACTCCAAATTGCAACGTTGGGTCCTGACCTTCCCTCCAAATGCCCCACTGAGGATGCATCCCCCTGGGGCATCCTCAGACCTCAGACCCCAAGTGCCCAACCGGAACGTAGCAAATCTTGTTTGACTGTAGCTTCGAAACAGATCTAGAAGCCCACATTGCAGGGTCTCCATGGCTGCCACCCTCGTCTGACCCACCATCTCTCTCCTGGAATACTGCAGGAGACTCCTCGCTGGTCTCCCTGCCTCCACCGCCCCTCTCCTCCTCTACACACACTATTCTCCACAAAGCCAGCAGGATCCTGCCCAGTATCTTCTCTACATCCTCCCGTGCATCTCATCTCTCTTGAGGAAAAGCTAATGGCCTGTGAGGCCCTATGCCAGCTGGCTCCCTTTCTCCACTCTCCCTCAGCCACACTGGCTTCTACTCTCAAATGCCCCAGGAACACTCCTGTCTGTAGGAGTTTGCATTGGCTCTTCTTCTTCCCATCCCTGGGCCCAGCAAGCAGCCTTCAGAACCCATCCACTGTGACCACAAGGCACAGCTGTCACAGGGGAGCAGTGCCCCCTTGAAATCTTTTCTCCCTCTGACTTTTGACTTGACCCTCCCTCTGCTCTCCTGGTTTTTCTCCTGCCAATTCTGCAGTCTCTTTTGGAGAGTCTTCTTCATGGTCCTCAGGTCCTGCCCAGCTCCTTCTTCTTGTGGGTGACTCTGAATTGTGACGTCCACCAGCCTGGTCCTCCAAATGCCCCACTGAGGAACCCCGCTGGACCTTCTCTCTAAGTCTCCAAACTGACTAGCCCTCCACCCTAGGCAGAAATCTGTTCTTGCCCAGCTGTTCCCTCTCTCCTAAAAGGACCACACCTTCCACCCAGCTCCTCTGCAGGAAGGGACCAGATCACCCTGGACTGATCTCTCCTCTCCCCCTAAATCTACAATCACCCTGTCCTGGGAGTCCACCTCCTGAAGGAGGAATACCCAGCAGGAGATGAGTCTGTGCAGGTTATCAGAGACTCATAGGCCATGATATGGGGTGTTAAGTCTATTCAGAGGGAGATGGGAGCCATGGGAAGGTTTTGACCAGAGAAGGGATATGATCTGACTTAAGGATCCCTTTAGCTGCTGTGTGGGGAACAGACTGTAGGGGGCAAGGGCAGAGGCAGGGAGCCCATGGAGGAGGCTATGGCAACAGTCGGTGAGAGATGATAGTGGCCTGGACGGTGGTGGTGGCAGTGGGAGTGGGAAGAAATGGTGGAATTTTGGATCCGTTTTGAAGGTAGAGTCCATAGGACTTGCACAAGACTTGGGTTGGGGTGGAGGGCGGGGTGATAAGAAAACATGAATGATTAATGACTTGGAGGTTTTGCGCAGAGCACCTGGAAGGATGATGGGACCATTTAGTCAGGGGGGACGACCAGGAATTCCATTTGGGCACGTCAAGTTTGAGGTGCTTGTTAAGCGTCTTCCCTTGAAGACTTTAGGGACCCCAGGCTGGGTCAGGCGCCTCCTGTGGGCTCGCAGAGCCATTTGTATGTCTCCATCCCAGCCTGACCACGACTCTACCTGTCATGGTGACAGACCTGTCTGCCTTGCTGTACTGTGAGCTCCCTAAAGGCAGGGACTGGGTCTGCATCGTCCACCACTGTCTCCTCCCGCCTCGCGCAGAGCTTGGCACAGATTGGCGCTCAGTAAGTATCTGTAGGATGACGGAATGATAAATGCGCCCGGAGGACGGGACGCGGACCCCTGGGATGCTAGTCAGAAGGGTGGATAGTGTGTGACATCTTTCTATCAGGACACTGGTTCTAGAGCAGAATAGGGGCCTCCAGGAAGTACCCAATTGGAGGCGGGGGCAGAAGATGGTCGAATCCCGACCTGGGGGAGGGGGTGGGTGGGCAGGGAAGAGACAGGTCGGACCAGTGTCCAAAGTGGGGATCTTGGCCAGAAGGCCTCTGGGATACAGGTATTGGGAAATCACAGAGGCGACGGTCACCACCCCCAGAGAGACCCTCAACCCTCACACAGTACCGCAACAAAGAGCGGGCGCCCACGGGCCGACCCGCCGCGGGAGGAAATACTCACCTGGGCAGACTGAGATGCTAGGACGCACAAGCTGCTTAACACGCGGAGTCCCGGCACGGAAGTGGCTCGGAGACTACGACTCCCACAAGGCCTTGGGGCTGTCTTGCCTACAACTCCCAGAACCCCATGCAACAGCTCCGCCTGAAGTACCCGTGGAAGCTGCGCTAGCGTGGCCTACAACTCCCAGAAATCCTTGCGGCCCTTCCTTTCACTCTGCCTACCACTCCCAAAATGCACTTCTCTTGTTTCTCGCGCCTGCGCGCGGTCATAGGCTGCTCCCAGCTGTGTGTACCTGTTTTTTTGCTGTGGCAGCGCGCTCCTGCCGTGCGGGCTGGATTCTTATTATCTGCTTTTGTGGGATTGTTATACGCCTTTAAAGGGATTATAGAGCATACGATTTCTACCTGTTGTGGTGGGGTTGCGGGTGGGCATTGAAAATGGGGCTGTAGAGGTTGGTCGCGAATGTAAAAGGAACAGATAGCGCATGCGCAAAGCAGAAAGTCCTAGGGTGGGGGTTGGGAGTGTATGTGCGCGTGCTCTGCAGGGGTGGTAATGGTGCGCGTGTCAAATGAGAGTGAGCAGTGTGTGAGCTGAGGTCTGCGCGTGCGTCAGTCGTTAGTGATTTCCGGGGCTCTCTGCACGTGCGCTTGGCTCTGGCTGGTGGGTGAGATTGAGACCCCTTGCGCAGGCTGCGGCCGGTGAACTCGGTGCACACTTTCTTTCGCGTGGAGTTGGAGCTCGAGGATGGAGGGCCCGTGAGAGAAGTCTTGACGGGACCAGGAGACCCTAGAGACCCTGACTTCTGAGACTGAGGGATCCAAAGTCTCAGACCCCTGAAATCCAGTAGTCTCTGGGCCCGGGTCATGGAGACTCCGAATTCCAGTATCCCAGGGACCCCCAGACACTCTAGACAGAAGGGTCCAAAGGCTTATATTCCTCCCCACCCCCAAACCCAGGAGCCCAGAGGCCTGGAGACCCAGACCCCTGGGTCCCAAGAAGCCACAGAATCAGGGCTCCAGAGACCCCAAGACCCAGGGACTTGGAGACTCCTTCACCCACACCCCTCAAAGGTCAAGGGCCTTGGAGACCCCTGAGACTCAAATCTGAGGCCCAAGGAGTCCAAAGACTCAGATCTCCCCAAACCCAGATCCCCACAAAACTGTAGCTCAAAGGTTCTCAAAGTGAAGAGGCCAGAACCTCAGAGATCCCAAGACTGAGATGGAGCCCCAGGGTGTGTGTGGGTCAGTGTTGGGTGATGGCATGAGAGGGACATGACGGGCACTGTGTAGCCCATGTTTTCCCCATGACTGGGGAACCATAATGCCTTAGTTTCAGTGTCTAAGGCTCGGTAACCTTTGACACCATTAAGGGTCAGTGAGGTCACCATTAAAGGTCGTCACAGGCCAGTCTGGTCATCACTGGCTTGTTGGCTCATTTGTTGAATGGCCATTTCCTAAGGTCTCCTTGTGCCAGGCTGTCCCTGTGCTAGGTTCTGGTGACGCAAATGAGGTTACTGTCCTCTGAACCCCCTACCTGGGAGCAACAGAGACACAGTCAATACAGGATGATAAAACTTGACATGGAGTTTTAGGAACTCTGGGAGTTTGATCTCAATCCCTTGCCAGCCAGGGCATCAGGAAAAAAAAGATCAACCAGGGGTTACCATGTATCAACCACTGTGCTTAGCACTTTAAATGCACTCAGTTTGCTCATCTGTAAAATGGGGGTGATAATAGCAATACCTGCCTCATAGGGTTTGTGTGAAGTCAAATTGAATTAACAACACCTACGAAGAATTTAGAACAGTGCCTGGCACATAGTACATGCTGAATGCATGGTTATTGTTCTCATCTCATTTAATTCTCATAACAATGTTATATATTACATATGAGGTGATACTACTATAATTTCTACTTAATAGCTGAAGAACTGAGGCTCAGAGAATAAGTTCCTTACCTGGACTATCTGAGTGTAAAGCAAGGATCAGTCAACTTTTTCTGCAAAGAGCCATGTGGCAAATATTTTAGGCTTTGTGGGCCATGGGGTCTCTGTTGCAACTCTGTTGTTGTAGGGTGAAAGCAGGCTTAGACACCGACGTAAGAGGAGGAGGGTGGCTGCATTCCAATAAAACTTTATTGATGGTCACTGAAATTTGAATTTCATGTAATTTTCGTGTATTGGGAAATCTTTTGAATTTTTCCCCCAACGATTTGAAAGTGTAAAACCATTCTTAGCTTGTGGGCCATATAAAAACAGTCAGCAGGGGCCGGCCTGGTGGCTTAGCAGTTAAGTGCGCGAGCTCCGCTACTGGCGGCCCGGGTTCAGATCCCGGGTGCGCACCGACGCACCGCTTCTCCGGCCATGCTGAGGCCGCATCCCACGAACGGCAACTAGCAGGATGTGCAACTATGACATACAACTATCTACTGGGGCTTTGGGGAAAAAAAGTAGGAGGATTGGCAATAGATGTTAGCTCAGAGCCGGTCTTCCTCAGCAAAAAGAGGAGGATTAGCATGGATGTTAGCTCAGGGCTGATCTTCCTCACCAAAAAAAAAAAAAAAAAGGGCAGCAGGCCAGATTTGGCTGGTGGGCTACTGTTTCCTGATCTGTGTTCTTTTTTTTTTCTTGCTGAGGAATATTTGCCCTGAGATAACATCTGTGCCAGTCTTCCTCTATTTTGTATGTGGGTCGCTGCCACAGTGTGGCCGCTAATGAGCGATGTAGGTCCACACCCGGGATCCGAATCCAGGCTGCTGAAGTGGAGCATGCCGAACTTAACAACTAGGCCACAAGGCTGGCCCCCTGATCCCTGTTCTTAAGCTTAGAAACATGTTCATCTGTTTCTGTTTGTTGCATTGGAGCATTTTCCTGCCATAACTTTTTACATCCTGCCAGGAGTAGAAGTCCACACGTTGCATTTTCTGGTTGTTACGTTTCCTATATCTTGTTATGTCTAGAACAGTCCCCACCTTTTTTTTTTCTCAAAACATTGCTTTTATTTTGTTTTTTGTTTTTTTTCCTGTGGGAGACAAGGGCCAGCAGTGTTACAGAATGTCCGACATTCTGTATTTGTCTAATTGTTTCTTTCACTATCCTTTAAGTATCCCTCACCTGCCCCTGATTTCCATGCCTATGGTTATTGTCCTAGTTCAGGCTGCATCGTCTCTCCCCTGAATTCTCACCTTGCTTCCTCCCCAGGTTCCCCAGCTTCATCCACATTTCGTGTCACCCCTCCACGATGCCCACTGTCTGACTGAGGACAGATAGTTATTGCTTATTCCTGACTGTAGGAGGCAGCCTTCTAAGATGACCCCCAGTGATCCTCACATCCTAGAATTCATGCCCTTGTGTAATCTCCTTCCTATGAGTGTGGCTGGACCTAGTGACTTGCTTCTAATGAACAGAATACAATAGAGGCACTGTAATTTGGTTACTTCCAAAATTACGTTGCAAAAGACTGTGACTTTTGCCTTGTTCTTTCTCTTTCTGTCTGTTTTTCTCACGTTGATGAAGGCAGATGTCATTGCGTGAGCTGCCCAATCTTGGGAGGTACTGAGGGTGGCCTTCATCCAACAACCAGTGGGGAACCAGTAGTTATTTCAACTACACCCTCCATTGACATCTCGATTACAGCCTGTGAGAGACACTAAACCATGGGACCCAGCTAAGCTGCACCCCGAATCCACTGAATAGTTCCCACTGAAGAAGGAACTCTTACATTTCAGTCCCAGATACTTCATTCTGCTGGACATCATTGCCTTTCAAAACGTAGTGCAGATAAGAGGGAATCTTTGCTCTCTGGGGCTACAGAGACCCGATGGCCCACAAAGCCTAAAATATTTGCCACGTGGCTCCTTGCATAAAAAGTTGGCCAATCCTTGCTTTACAGTCAGGCAGTCCAGGGAAGGACTTACCTTTGAGCCTCAGTTCTTCAGCTATTAAGTAGGAATTATAGTAGTACAGCCTCATATGTAACATATAACATTAATATTATGAGAATTAAATGAGATGAGAACAAGCCTTCCTGATCAAACCGGCTCTGAATCAGCACCCCGGACAGCACCATCACCCTTTCCTGGGGATCCCCAGGAGCCAGGTAAGTAGGCAGAGGGAGCGCCCCTTATTGGCAGTGGTGACCACAGCTGGGACAGAGATGGAGTTGGTCATAAACAGAACACAGAACTTGGTAGCTGGGGGAGGATCTCCAGCACAGTGGGGGAGTGAGTGGAATTGAGAAAATACCTGAGAGGCCAGGAATTCCCATGGTACCAGGATCATCCGTGGAATTCACATCCCTCATGACTGCCTGAGAGTCCCTACCATGTCTACTTGGTCCATTCCTCCCTGAGACTTACCTTCCAGTCCAGAAGAGCAAGAGCCCCTCCCACCCCAGCCTGTGCTTCCCCATCACAGCTGCCTCCCCTATGGCACTGGAATTGTCAGGTAACCTGTCTGTTTCCCGATGAGATGTTGCTCTCCTCAAAGGCAAGGGCTAGATCTGTCATATTCACCCCTTTACTGGAAACCTGAAGGCACAGTGTACATGGTTGTTGAATTAATGACTAAATGAATGAAATTTCCTCCCTCACTTCATGGGACGAGTTGACAATTCTTCCTTCTCGGATTGACGTAAGCTTCCCATCTCCCAGCCCGATGAATCCTGGGCAGACAAAGATTGATGGAGTGGCTTCTGGTGCAGACAATGATGCATGAGACAGGGCACCTGTGTGCTTTGGCCAATTAACTTGCCCACTCTGGACTTTGGTGTCTTCTTCTTTAAATTGGAGAAGTGGGGCTACAAGGTCCTCCAGCTCTGTTGGTCTGTCAGTCATAGTTCCTCTTTTGCACACAGATTCTCTGTGGCTTCCCCGTATCTGTCCTTCCCATTCTTCTGCTTTTCTTTGCAGATTGGGGACCACAGGAAACAGGCAGAGCATGGGCAAGCCTTTCTGACCACAGATGCTGCAACTTTCCCAGCAAGGAGAGAGTTAGTGGCCAGGACAGGGGGCCCAGCAGGGGGATGGGGCTGCAGGCTGAGATTCCAGCTGAAAATGCAGGAAATGGTGATGATGTGGGAGTGTCTATGCATGCTCAAACCCTGCACCTTCCTTCTCCTTGATCACAGCACTGACTGTACTCTGGGTTTGGGTGATAGTTCTGGGAAGGGGATAATATGGGATGGGCAGATTCATGAAGTTGAATAGAAGAAAAGAGCCTGTAATTTTTTCTGTGTATACAAAGTCTTAAGGAAAGCGTGTGCAAAGCCATAGTACTAAAGGCAGCATGATCAGATGATAAAACTAGAGAGCAAAACTGAAAATCATTTGGCATTACAGTGAGGCTGGGGCTCCTTGGGGGCAGTGGGGTGTGGGGATAAGGAGAGGGACCAAGGGGGAGGTCCTGGGTGCTCCCAACATTCTATTTCTTGGAGGGTGTTCATTTTGTGGCAAATCACTGAGCTGTTCTTGTGTGGGCACTTCTCTGTATGCGTCTTATGTTTCCCCCCAAAAAAATTTCAAGAAAACCGACAAGTCTCTGAGGAACCACAACCTCCTAGGATTGCCACCACTTCCTCCAGCCCCCACCACACAGTTAAAAATAACCTTCTGTGTATTGAGGTGCATGTCTCTTCTCTCACGAAATCCTCACCATCCCTGAGGGTGGATGACCCCCAGATTTGGCATTCCTTGCTCTGTGTCTCCTGAACACTGGGTTTCCTGGGAGCAGAGCCTGCTCGGGCAAAGGCTTGGAGGCCAGCAGACCACACCATGCTCCAAAGCAATGAGGAGAAACATGGCCCCTTGAGACACCAGCGATGAAGAAATCCATCGTGTTCTCCAGACAGCCCCAGCGAATGGGGAAGTTTCTATCCCTTTCGAAATCTGCCTCTTCCCTCCTGCACTTTCTTCCCTTCCAAAACTCATGGTGCAGAGAATCACAACCTCAGTTTCCCAGGGGTCCTGTGGGCTGGACTTCCCTCAACATCCTTAGCTGTGCTAACACACAGAATCCTCGCCTCCAGCGCCTGAGTGTCCCCTCTGCCCAGTCCTCCTGAGACACAGCCTCCAACCTGGAGAGAGAGCGACACCCCACACTGCCTGTGTGTCCCCCATTGCAGCCCCGGTCACAGGGAGCTCCAGCTGTCAGGACACTTGTTGTCTCCCCACTGGATGGTGACTCAGGTCTGCGTCCAGGGCTGGTATATGACCTCGTGAGCAGAGAGGGGATGGCCACCATGGTGATGCTGAGAGAGGGAGGTCAGTTGGCCTCCCTCATATCTCGTGTCCCTGAGTCCCACCCCTGGCTGGAATGACCTCCACAGACAGACTCAGGGGGTTTGGCCAGAAGCGACCAGTTTACACTTTGCAGAAAATGATCCCTGAGGGAAAGGACATCGACAGGGAGGCAGCAGATGGGACTCAGGCCCTGCATGGGCTGTGAATTTGGGTGAGGATCTCACACTCCCTGGCCCAGGGTCCCCAGGAGTGGACGTGGTTGGCGGTTGGTTGACTCCATGGGGTGTACCGGCCCTGATGCAGTCTGGGTGTGAAGTTCCTCCTCTGAGGAGGGTCACTGTTCTGACCTCACCCTCATCTTCCTGTTAATGACTCCTCTAAATCTTGCAATTTTTAGTTCCTGAGAGAGAACCCTGACAAAAAGCCTTTCCCAGAGAACCCGGCACAGCCAACCCCAGACATGCTACTGCTGCTGCTGCTGCTGGCCCTGCTGTGGTGGAGGGATGGGGCCGAGGGATGGAGGGAGCCGGAGGAGGATGACAAGCAGAATTATCCACTGCAAATGCAGGACTCAGTGACGGTGCAGGAGAGCCTGTGTGTGTTTGTGCCCTGCTCCTTCTCCTACCCTAAGAGTGACCGGGCTTACGTTAACTCAGCTCATGGCTACTGGTACCGGGAAGGGGCAAAACCACACCAGGATGCTCCTGTGGCCACAAACAAACCAGATCATAAAGTACAGGAGGAGACCCGGGGCCGATTCCGCCTCCTTGGGGACCCCTGGACCAATGACTGCTCCCTGGACATCAGAGACGCCAGGAGGACAGATGATGGAAAATACTTTTTTCGAGTGGAAAAAGGAAGTGTGAAATATTCTTATACAAGTAACCAGCTCTCTGTGCATGTGACGGGTAAGGTGCTGGCTCCAGGAATCACCACAGAGGAAGGACATGGGGGTCCTGGGGCAAGCAGGGAGGGGGCTTTCCATCCTGGGAGGGGTTTGGGGGTAAAACAGGTCAGGGGTCAAAGGGAGGAGCTGGACCCAAGCCTGAGGCTTCTCTCAGGGCAGCTCCTCAGACCCTCCCTCCTGATCCCTGTGTCTCCCTCTCTCCTCACCAGCCCTGAACCATACACCGAACATCCTCATCCCACAGACCCTGGAGTCTGGCCGCCCCAGGAACCTGACCTGCTCTGTGCCCTGGGCCTGTGAGCAGGGCACGCCCCCCATCTTCTCCTGGATGTTGGCTGCCCTCACCTCCCTGGGCCCCAGGACCAACCTCTCCTCGGTGCTCACCCTCACCCCACGGCCCCAGGACCATGGCACCAACCTCACCTGTCAGGTGAAGTTCCCCACAACTGGTCTAACTGTGGAAAGGACCATCCAGCTCAACGTCACCTGTGAGTGCTGGGCCAGGATGCCCGGATCCTGAGGGCAGTGAGGATGGGGGTGTCAGGATCTCAGATACTGGTGGTGGGTCCCAGAATCTAGGCTGGGAGGGGGTCAGGAGGATGCCCACTTCCACCCTTCCGCCATTTATGCAGCTCCTGGGGACAAGGACCCGTGTCCACCCAGCCCTCACCACTGATGTGGGGCCACCTTGTCTTTCTGTGCCAGACTCTCCACAGAGCCTGACCGTCACTGTCTTCCCAGGAAACAGCACAGGTAGGAAGGAGCTGTGAGCATCTGTCCCCATCAGCCCCTCACTCCCCTCAGAATTCTCCACCCCCCTCGGCTCCACAAGGAGAAAGGGCAACATTCACACAGCAGAGCCCATCTCTTGAGGCTTCTTATCACCCATCTCCTGAGGAATCCTCCAGTCTCATCTTTTTATTTTCCCTAACAACTGTTTAGGTATTTTTGAACAGGTAATATATTCACATGGTCTAAAATTCACAATGCACAGCAGAGTCTGTCCTCGGATGCCCAGTCCACTCCCAGGAAGTGACCAGTGTCCACAGGCTGTTCTGGGCCTTGGTTTCTTCAACTAAATGATCTTACAGGTCATTTGACGTCAGTAGTACAGACTGTCCCCATTCTTCCCCGTGACTGTGCCGTATTCCACGGCCTGGCTGGATTCTGATTTGTGTGCATCTTCTATTAATGGAAAAATCATGGCATTTGTTTTCTTCTACAAACAGAAACACGGAAATGAATGCTCTTGTGTCTCCTTTGACACGTGTGTGTGTGTCTGTGGGGTAACTTCCTAAAAGCAAAATAAGGCTGCTTCCTATGCTCTTTCTAATTTTGAGAGATATGGTCAAGTCGCTTTGCATGGAGGGTGGACAAGTGTACATTCCCAGCAGCGAGGGGTGACAGTGTGAGTTTTCCTGCACTTCAAATTGCATCTGCATCTGTCCTCTTCATCAGGTCTCCTTCTGCGTCCATTTTTTTCTCTCCATCTCTTTGCCTCTCTGACCCCCTGTCTCTTGTTCTCCAGCACCCACAACCCTGAAGAACGGCTCATCTCTTTCAGTCCTAGAGGGCCAGTCCCTGCACCTGGTCTGTGTTGTCGACAGCAACCCTCCAGCCAGGCTGAGCTGGGCCCGTGGGAGACGGATCCTGACCCCCTCACAGCCCTTGAACCCCGGGGTCCTGGAGCTGCCCCGGGTGGAGTCGGGGCATGAGGGTGAATTCACCTGCCAAGCTCAGCACCCTCGGGGCTCCCTGCATGTCTCCCTGAGCCTCTCTCTGCAGAGTGAGTGCACCGGTGGAAGGGGGAGGGGCTGGAGGAGGAGGACAGCACCCACCCCACCCCACAGTCCACCCAGCAGCCCCCTGAGCTTCAGAGGGGAGCTCAGCTCTTGTCTGTGATGGGATGTGAGGCCTGGAAATTCCCTGGGACTCAGAGTCTCACTGTCGTCTTCCTGCCGGGACAGGGCTGTGGGGTGGATTGAGGGCTGGAGGGGGAGCCAGGGAAGGAGGTGGGTCTTGGAGGAGAGGGGCTGGGGCCTGGACTGGTGTGTCTGGGGACATAAGGTCCTCGCTTTTTGGGGCTGGGAGGAGGGTCAGGCAAGTGTAGGACTTACCATGGCCACAAAATTTAAAGATAAGCCAAAAAAATCTTAGTAATCAAAAGAAATAATACTGAAATGCAATATTTTTTTAAAAAAATAAACATAAATGCCATGAAGAACAAAATATCAATATCTTAATAAAGACAGGCTGCAACCCAGCACTCGTATGCCTCACTCTCCTCACCCTAACCCCACCCCTTCCCGCAACCCCATCCCCATGTCCCTGTTTCTGTATCTGGTGAAGTGGACTGCACACAGAAGTGTGACGTCCTACAGGGAGTGGGAGGAGAAGAAATTGAGCTCTCGGAGGAGAACCACCAATAATCCAATCCTCTGCAGGAAAAGCGTGTCCTTTATCAGGAGTGGCGCTGGGTGCAGTCTGGGGAGCAGGTGCTAAGACTCTGCTCTTTCTGTCCTTCTGCGTCATCGTCATCATGTGAGCAGGGACCTGGGGAGGGAGGGAGAGCCCTGGGGTGGGAAGGGCAGGCAGACACGGATCCTTGAAGCCAGAGCTGTGTGAGTGGGTGGGTCCAGAGCCTGAAGCAAGGGCAGGAAGGAGACCCCTGGCACCCAGGTGAGTCTGTCACAAACCCCGGGCCCCACTGTCCGGGAAGGGGGAGCCTGTTCTCAACTCTGGGGTCTCTGGGACGCGACCACTCCTCTCCCATCTCAGTCTCCCCTCCAGCCCCTTAGAAGACAGCAGAGGAGGGGTCAGTCTGCCCACTGCACCCTGAGCGGGCCAGACTGAAAGTCTCTCTGGTCTCTTCACTCAGAGTGAGGTCCCGCAGGAAGAAAGCAGCAAGGCCAGCGGTGGGCATGGAGGACACAAGCATGGAGGGTGCAAATGCAGTCACAAGGTAAGTCTCTCAGTGAGTGACCTGTGTATCTCGCCATCCAGCATCTTGCCTGGACGCCTCCCCCAGGATGGCTCTCTGAATTGCTCTGCTCATCATGGCCAAAGTTGTTCTCCTCATCTCCTCCTGCTCCCCCAGGGTCAGATCCCCATCTCACTGACAGCAGGACAGCCCCCTCCTCTTTCCTTCAGGCTAGGATCAGAGGAATCACCGTCTCTCTGTCCTGCCTTTCTTCTGCTTCGACCAAATACTCACCCCGTCTTTTCCGTGTTTCCCCTTAAGAACAGGTAGCATCAGTCTCCATCCCTCCATTTTGACCTCTGTCATTGCTGAGGCTTCAGGATCTCTTTCCTGGACCCCTCATCTCCCTGCCCCTCATCTCCCTTGCTCTACACAGAGTGATCATCTAAAAATCATCATTGTCCAGTTCCTCTGTATTTGAACATCTGTTTGCCCCCATCACCTAGAGCAGAGGCCGGCAGAGTTTTTCTTTCAAGGGCCAGAGAGTAAATGACTTTGGCTTTGTGGGCCATACAGTCTGTGTTGCAGCCACAAAACTTTGCTATTGCAGCATAAAAGCAGCCTCAGACCATATGTAAATGAATGAGCGTGGCTGTGTTCCAGTAAAACTTTATTTAGAAACACAGGTATGGGGCCGGATTTGACTCATGGGCTGTAGTTTGCTGACCCCTGACCTAGAGAATGAAGCTCACGCTCCTCAGCCTGCAGCCCTGCATATTCTGGCCTCTCAGCACCTACCTCTCCAGAAGGGCCAGGGTTAGGGTGAGGAGGGTGAGGCACTCGCCCCAAGTGCAAAACTAAGAAAGGTGCCAAAATTCTCAGCAATCGAGATAATACTTCAATGCACTGTTTATAAAAAATCAAAATTAATGAAAAAATTTCATGAGGAGCAAAATATAAAAAATCTGAACAATGGTAGGATCAGTAGACTCAAGTTAGTTAATAATAATTTAAGATCATAACTTGGTCAAGAGAAATTGTCACATATGGCAGTGTTCTCAGCTGAAAACGAGAGAGTCAGAGAAGCAGATTTTGAAAATATTCTCTCTGCATTTGTTTCCAGTAAGGCCACGAAACCAAAATTGTAACAAATTCTGATTTGGGTAGCCATAAAACCTTTAAACTTAATGTTCAAATACACTGTGCATTTCAGGTTTTTAATAATATTTCAATTATTTTAATGTTCTGGAAAAAATTGACCACTAAAATCCTTAAAAACCTATGTAGAGAGGGACACATTTTTCTTCTGTCTGAGGCTCCAGTAGGTTCAGAAAGACATTCTTACTAATCCTGGGTTATATAAATTTTTGATTTTCCCTTCTCCGTGGTGTTTTTTTGCATTTAATTGATTCAAAATATCTTGCATGAAAACATTATTTATCTCAATTACAGAGGTTTTCAGCTCCCCTTTTAAATTTGCATTTTGGGCAAGTGCCCTACTTGCCTCACGCAGTCCCACTATCCAGTCCTCTTCCTCCAATCCCCCCACCTCCCAGTCTGCTCCATCCACCCTGGACTTTTCATCGTCATCAGTCAGAACAAGGTTACTTGTGCCTCCGGGTCTCCGCATGGGCTGTTCCTCCTCTAATGGTCTTCACTCTCCATTTCCACTCATTCATTCCTGTTCATCCTCCACGCTCTTATGGATATGTCACACTTTTCACTTATTTATTGCATTCAGAATGTGACTGGACATCTTTGGAAGGTTGTGATAGTGGGTAACGTGCATCTTTTCATTCATCAGTTCCTCCAGGAAATGTTGTTGAGCACCTATTGAGTGATGAGCACTGTAGGTGACAGAGACTCATCATGAAAAATATCTAAAATCTTGGCTCAATGAAGTTGTTTTCTAGACAGAGGATGATAATCAAACTAGTGAAAAAAAAAAAACAACCAAACAACAAATAAGTGAATAGAATGTGCAAGTTAGACGTGTGCTTTGGGGAAAATGCAAGGTACAGAGAAGAGGGAGAGATGACTTGTGGGGAGATGACTTGTGGAGTGCTCTTGGGATTTATTTATTTCTTGTAGTGAAAATTTCATAACAAATTTACCATCATAAGGATTCTTAAGTGTACAGTTGTGCAACAGATCTCTAGAACATTTCCATCTTGCAAAACTGAAACTCTGCACCCATCGACTACCCACTTTCCCCGCCACCCCAGCCCCTGCAAACGCCATTCTACTTTCTGTCTCCATGGGCTTGACTACTCTAGACATCCCATATTAGTGGAATCATGCAGTATTTGTCTTTGTGTGACTGGTTTATTTCACTTAGCATACTGTCCTCAAGGTTCATCTATGTTGTGGTATGTGACAGGATTTCCTTTGTTTTAAAGGCTGAATAGCATCCCCATCTATGTATACACCACATTTTCTTTATCCATCCATCTGTCACTGGATATTTGAGTTGCTTCCACTTCTTGGCTACTGTGAATAATGCTGCAGTGAACATGAGTGTGCAAATGTCTCTTGGAGATTCTGCTTTGAGTTCATTTGGATAAATACTCCTAAGTGGAACTGCTGGATCATACGGCAATTCCATTTTTAATATTTTGAGAAACCTCCATACTGTTTTCCCTAGTGACTGCACCATTTTACATTCCCAGCAACAGTGCACAAGGGTTCAAATTTCTCTGTATCGTCACCAACACTTGTTCTTTTTTTTTTTAATAGTGGTCATTCTAATGCGTGTGAGGTGATATCTCATTGTAGTTCTGATTTACACTTCTCTGATGATTAGTGACGTTAAGCATCTTTCCATATGCTTATTGGCCATTTATATATTCTTTGGGGAAATGTCTAATTCAAGTTCTGTGCTCATTTTTTAACGGGTGTATTTTTGTGGTTGTTGTTGATTTGTGGGAGTTCTTTATAATTCTGGATGTTAACCCCTTATCTGTTACATGATTTGCAGATATTGTCTCCCATTCCGTAGGTTGGCTTGCGGTTTTTTTAGTGATGTTTGAGCAAAAACGTGAAGGAGGATCAAGAGTTTTCAATTTGACTGTGTGATCCAAGAGCCCTGCAGGCAGAGTGAACAGCAGGTGAAAACAGTCAGACACAGGAGGCTGACCAGTGAGTGAGGAGCAGCAAGGACGTCCAAGTGATTACACAGAGGGAGGCAGGGCCAATAAGCATGAAATGAGTTTGGGGAAGTCAGCATGTGTGTACATCACGTCTGCACAAGGAGGACACTGTGGGCATCTGGAGACTTTCTGGCAGAAGAGGATCCTGATCCCACTTTTCATTTTTACAGGATCCCTCTGGCTGTTGTGCACAGAGAGACTGTGTGTATTAGGGAAGTTAGAAAAGGGGCTGGTGAAACATTCAGGCAGGAGATGATGGTGGCTGGAAGCAGGATGGCGTGAGGGTGGGGCCTGATCAGATTCTGGGTGAATTCTGAAGTTAAGGCTACTGAGAGTTGATAATGGATTGGGAGTGTGGTGTGAGTGACAGAAAGGGGCCAAGGATGACTCCTAGATTTCTGCACTGAGCAGCCAGAAAAATGGAGGTACCAATTACTGAGGTGGAGATGATTGGAGGAAGAGATTTGGGGGAGAAAAGGAGAAGTTCGGTCTGAATATGTTGAGTTTTCTGTTTGTTTTGACAGGGAATGGGCATTTCAAGTATACCTTTGGATCAAAGTCTTTCCAGAGAGTAGAAGGAGCTGGAGGTACGGATGTGGGAGTCATCAACCTATTAGATGAGATGAAGCCAATGTAGTGGATGAGGTCACGAAACAAAGTTGAAGAAGGAAAGTGTCCGGGGCTGCTCTGATATTTAGGGGCAGGGAGATGGGGAGCATCCAGCAAGGGGGCTTCCAGCGAGGTCAACGGACACAGAAAGTGTGATGTCTTGTAATTAAGTCCAAAGGGGCTTTCCTTTAGGGCAGGTGTGCAGTCAGGTCACCTGCTGCTGCAAAGTCCAGAGAGGTGAGGACTGAAAGATGGCTATTTGGATTTCCCCAGCAGAGGTCACTGGTGTGCCTGATAACAGCAGTATCGGGAAGTGTGTGTGTGTGTGTGTGTGTGTGTGTGAATCTTAATTTGAATTATGAAGAGAATGGGAGGGGCAAAAATATTAACAATTCTGTTGAAATGCTCTCTTGTCAAGAGGAGCAGCAGAGAAGGATGCTCCTTGGCAGCACCAGTCACTCTCCTCCATGAGTCTGTGTTACTTTCTTGTTGCTGCTGTGATGAATCATCACAAATTCAGTGGCTTCCAACAACATAAATTTATTATCTTACGGTTCTGGAGGTCACAAGTCCAAAATGGGTTTCACTGCGCTAAAAGGAAGGCATTGGCCAACAGGGCTGAGGCCCGTCTGGAGGCTCCAGGGGAAGATGCATTTTCTTGCCTTTTCCATCCTCTAGAGGGCGCCTGCATTCCTTGGTTCATGGCCTCTTTCTCCATCTTCAAGGCCAAAAGTACAGCGTCTTCAAATCTCTCTCTGCCTCCTTTCACATGTAAAGACCCTTCTGATTACCTTAGGCCTTCCCAAATAATCCGGGAGAATGTCCCCATCTCAATATCCTTCACTTAATTCCATCTGCAAAGTCCCTTTTCCTTATGTAGTCTAACACATTCACAGGTTCCTAGGGATTAGGGCTTGGATATCACCTTGGACAGCCACCGTTGGGGGGCTGTTATTCTGCCTACCACAGGGACATAATTTCTTTGACTGACTTGTCCTTCCACCAAACTGCGAGCTTCCCAAGGGCAGGTGACATGCCTGAATCAAGGCCCTATAATCCTCTCTCGCTTACCCAGTTCCTGTCCAACATATAATTCACAATTAGGTATTTATTTGCTTAACTCATATTTTGCTGCCTTCCTCAATTAAAGAGTAAGCCGCAAGAAGTCAGGGTCTGTGTCTGCTGTGTCCACCACAGAACATCCAGCACCCAGCTCAGGGCCTCACACACAGGGGGCCTCACGCTTCGTGGTCAGAAAGAACTAGATTGGATCCTGGTTTCAGCAGGGATATTTTGCTGAGGAAGATTAGCCCTGAGCTAACATCTGATGCCAATTCTCCTCTTTTTGCTGAGGAAGATTGGCCCTGGGCTAACGTCCGTGCCCATCTTCTTCTACTTTATATGTGGGACGCCAGCCACAGCATGGCTTGATAAGCAGTGCCTAGGTCCGTGCCGGGGATCTGAACCTGCGAACCCAGGGCTGCCAAGCAGAGTGCACGAATTTAGCCACTATGCTACCAGGGTGGCCCCTTCCTCAGGGACTTTGAGCATGTTGCTTACTTTGATCATCGCCGTTGTCATATATATAAAATGGAGACAATGATAATATCTTCCTTATGGGGTTGTTGTGGGAAGCTCATGAGATTAGCAAGCACCAAATAATGTGTTCTTTAAATATCAAATATTCAAGGAAAACATAAAGAAAGGAGATGTCACGAAAAATGTATGTGGGATGAATGGAAGAAGGAATACGTGGGGTTCCCTCTTGGACACTCGCTGTCTTATCCTGTCCTTACTGTTCTGCTCTGACTCCCTTCTCTCTCCCTCTACTCAGGGTCCCCTGATTGAATCCCAGGAGAGCAGCTTCCCAGACCACCCTCCCCCAGATGTGGCTGCCACCTGCTCCGGGGAGGAAGAACAACTCCATTATGCATCCCTCAGCTTTCATGGGATGAAGCCTTGGGATCCACAGGAACAGGAGTCCGCTGCTAGTGAGAACTCAGAGATCAAGATCCACAAGTGAGATACTGCAGAGACTCGATCCTGGCTTGAGAGATCACAGCTCCTGTGGGGCAAAGAAAAAGTCAGGTGCTGTAGAGTTAAAAATCCCACTAAATAGTGTAAAGAACAGAGACTTTGGAACCAAAGAGTTTGAGTTTGCATCCACACTACCTGTTTACAAAGTAAGTGACAGACTGACTCCTACCTCTCTGTGCCTCAATTTCCTACTCTGTGAATCAGGGATGGGAAGCCCTACCTACCAGTTCATAGTGAGAATTCTTGGAGTAAAATCCTATCAGAACACCTGCCACAAAGTGTATGCTGAACACATGCTGGATCACCATGCTTTGGACAGTAAGGTCCTGCTGGGAATTTCTCCTGACTCTGGAGGGGACCAGCGTCAGACCTCAGACCTTGCACAGTGAGATCCCTCCTCCTGGAATGTCCATGCACCAGGCCATCATCTTCCTGTGTCTTTGAAAGCTGAGCCCAAGTGGTGGACATTTGCATTGCGATGGGGCAGTCAAGCAGCAGCTCATGATCGCCCCCTATAGAGACAAACCCGGTGAATGAGAAAGGTTCTCAATCGATCACATTACCTTCTGATGAATGAAGCAAATCATCCCCAAATTGCCCTTTGACCCCCACACAAAGACAGGACTATTTCTCAGCAGTCACTTCATAAAGTGGTCGTTGTGGAAAGAAATCAAAGATTGGGTGAGGCACGAAAAATTCTCTACAAAAGGACCCCAACAAATTTATAATAGCACCAAAAAAACATAAAGGACAAAGGAACAATTTTTTATTTAAACATGAAATACTTTTGCACTGAGAAATAGGGAACATTGCTGAGGGAAGTTAAAGAAGATCCAAATGAATGAAGAGATATACCATGTTCATGGATGGGAAGACACGGTTTTGTTAAGACGTCACTTTTCTCCATATTGATTTATGTGTATATATATATATATATATATATAATATATAAATTGAGAAGCTGATTCTAAACTCTATATGGAAATGTAAAAACCTAGAATAGGAAAACAGTATTGGATAGGAAGACCACAGTTGGAGACATCAGACTTTTCTATGAAGTAGAGTCATTAAGAGAGTGTGCTGTGGACAGAACAGAATCCATAAATAGACCCACACATTATACATGGTCCACTGAACAGCATCTAGTCTATTCATTTTGGAAAGGAAGGATATTTCAACCAATGTGGTAGAAGAAGTGAATCAATGTTTGGAAAAAATGAACTATATATATATTATAATTTGTTTATATAACTAGAATCATGCAGTATGTACTCAAGTGGCTTTTTCACTCAGTATTGAATTTTTTGAGGTTCATCCATTGTGTGTGTATCAGTACTTTGTTCCTTCATTGCTGAGTAGGTTTCCAGTATATCACAGTTTGTTTACCCTTGTTTTTGTTGATGAACATTGGGCTTGTTTCCCGTTTTTGGCAATTATGAATAAAGCTGCTCTGAATATATTTCTACAAGTTTTATTTTTATTTTTTATTTTTAATTATTTATTTATTTAGTGAAGAAGATCAGCCCTGAGCTAACATCCATGCTAATCCTCCTCTTTTTGCTGAGGAAGACAGACTCTGAGCTAATGTCCATTGCCAATCCGCCTCCTTTTTTTCCCCAAAAGCCCCAGTAGATAGTTGTATGTCATAGTTGCACATCCTTCCAGTTGCTGTATGTGGGACACGGCCTCAGCATGGCCGGAGAAGCGGTACGTCGGTGCGCACCCGGCATGCGAACACGGGATGCCAGTAGTGGAGCGCGCAGACCTAACTGCTAATCCACGGGGCTGGCCCTCTACAAGTCTTTTCCATGTATGTTTTCATTTCTTTCAAGTGTTGGGGGGCAGGGCCATGATGGAGACAATGATGTCAGAGTCACATGTTGGAAACTCACGGGTCTCTGGGACTCCCCAGGGAGACCAGCATGCAGCAGGCAGCTGGAGAGATGGATGGTCTGGAGCTCTGGAGGAAGGTAGGGACTGGAGATGGACAGTGGGAACATCATGGGGGTCCAGTAATCCTGATAGTGAATGCCTGCTGTTGTGGGTTGAATTATCTCCCCCAAAAAGATTTATTCAGGTTCTCACCCCTGATACCTGTGAACGTGATTTTATTTGGAGACATGACCCAGTTAGTATGAGGTCAGACGTATTTTGCCGGGTGGAGGGGGGGGCGAGGAGCCCTAAAACCAGTGACTCTTGTCCTTATACAAAGAGCGAAATTTGGACACAGAAACATGTAGGGAAGAAGGCCGTGTGACAATGGAGGTAGAGATTGGAGTTGTGACGCCACAAGGCAAGAAACGCCAAGGATTGCTGGCAACCACCAGAACCCAGATCAGTCAAGAAAGGATTCTTCCCTAGAGTGTTCCGAGGGTGCGTGGTCCTGCTGAAACCTTGGTTGTTGTCTTCCAGCCTCCAGAACTGTGAAAGAATAAATTTCTGCTGTTTTAGGCCACACAGTGTGTGTTAATTTGTCACAGCAGCTCTAGGGAACTAATCCATCTGCTATCACCTATTGTGCATCAATTCCTCACCTATCCTGTGTTATTCAGTCCTCACAGTGACTCTGAGAGGATCAGCATTGCCTCTGTGTCACAGAGGAGGCTCAGGTGAGCTGCTCATATTCACACAAGCCAGCAAGTGGAGGAACAAGAAAAATCCAGTTAGACAGCCTCAGTGTTACAGGGGGTCGTTATCAGTGGGCCCCAGGGATTTGCCTTGTGTCCAGCCACTGTCCTAACTGGTTGGTGAGCGCTCAAACAGTTAAGTGTGTTCCTAAGAGCAGTGACGACCACAGCTGCTAAGCTGGCCATCCACACTTCCATGGATTCAGCCAGCTCAGAGTCTCTCTCTGTCTCTCTCTTCTCTTTCTTCCACCTCTTGCTCTCCTTCTTTCCTTTCATTTTTTTTCTTTTTCTTTCCTTAATTCCTTCCTCCCTCCCTCACTCCCCAGCCTGGTCCTGGAAAGGAAAGGAACAGACTTCCCAGCCTCGTCCTCTCTTTTTATCTGTCTGTGTTCACCTCTGAGACTTTGCCTGGGCAATGTTTCCTCACTGCCCGTTCCCAAGGACAAGTCTATGCCTGATCTGTGATACAGGGTGAAGGTATTTTTGTCTATTTTGATCACCAAGACCAATACCTGACACATAATATGCTTTTGATAAATATTTTAAAAATTAAAGAAAAGATGCTGTTGCTTTAAAATATGTCTCCAGCCCAGGTCTTTGTTCTGAGCCTCATACTTTCCTAACGGAACTGATATTGTCTGTAAGGGCATCTTCAATGCTCCCCATTCCGATAGATGGTGAGCCCATGGGGTTAAGGAGTGGGTGTGTTTTGGCTCCCAGAGCTATTCAGAAAATTTTGTTGATAAGATAAGTCTCAGAGAAAGCCCTGAGTCAGGTAGATAGGTCCCCAGGAGGCAAAGACAAGCAAATTCTGAATCTACCACATCAGAGCAAGCAGTAGGTGAGCCTGCTCTTTGTCCTGGATGGAGACGTGATCTCATCCCTCAAGGTTGCTCCCTGCAAATACATCCATGAGAACTCGGCCAGGTAATGAGCAGTCAGAGCATCATGATTTGGGTAGAGGCAGCAAGATGTGTGAGAGTATGAGAGACTCAGGACTATCTTTCCCAACAGGTGGTTTTGCTCTTCTTTAATGAAGTGGGAGTTCTCAGAATATTCTCATAAAATTCTCCTTTTTTAGGATAGACTAATGATTCTGTCACTTGTGGTCAACATATTACTATAGAAGCCTGAGCATGTGGCTGGTTCCCCATCAGAAAACCAGAAGGATGTTGTGAATAGAGAAATCCCAATACTGACATTTCACAACTCTGTTTTCTCACTTCAGGCTTTGTTTGAGGAAGTTGAAAAGGAGATGACTGGAAGGAAGTGACACTGTAAGAAAATAAAATCTCTTTTTTGGCCATAAATCCATTGCACTTTCTTCCATCCAAAGGCAGCCAGACTTTGCTTATGTCTTCAACTCCTCCAAGTACCTCAAAGGATCTGGAATCTGGAGTGTGGAATTCTTGTGTGAACTTCATCAGTTTAGGACGTTCCGGGGGGAAATTGGCTGAGCAACGCTGTTGTAGAGAAAATGAGTCAGTGGGATCCCAACTGTTCTAATCAGGAGCATGAGCTCTACTTATCTTTGTTCTAGAAAGTTTGCTCCAGTTACCCAATGAGAAGAACTGCAAAAACTGGTTATTTCCAAAAGCAGTGATGTTAAACCACTTTCACTCAAGAAAAAACGAAAACAAATACATGTTCTCACTATTTTGAGATGGATGAAGAAGATGTGGTATATATACGCAATGGAATACTACTCAACCATAACAAAGGATGAAATCCAGCCATTTGTGACAACATGGATGGACCTTGAGGGTATTGTGCTAAGCGAAACAAGACAGAGGGAGAAAGTCAAATACCATAAGATCTCACTCATGAGTAGAAGATAAAAACAACAACAAACAATCACATAGAGACAGAGATTGGATTGGTGGTTACCAAAGGGAAATGGGGGGGGAGGAGGGTGACAGGGATGATTAGGCACATGTTTGTGGTGATGGATTTTAATTAGTCTTTCGGTGGTTAACATGATGTAACCTAAGTAGAAATAGAAATATAATGATGTACACCTGAATTTATATAATGTTATATTCCAAAGTTACTGCAATAAAATAAAATAAAAATAATTTGAGAGATTTATTAAGTATAGCACATCTCCCATTAAAAACAAGCAGTACAAATGAAATTTAGAAGACTAGGTAATTACTCTGCAAAATAAAATAGAACTATATAGCATCATACCTCCAACAGGATCAAATGAGAGAAAAAAAACAAATGTCCTGAAACCAAAGAATGGAGTATACCAAGATGGTCATCAAACGTTGCTGGCTCTGGGAAGCGGGACCTGCTGTTGATGTTATAGACCAGACCACGGGCGCCACGTAACCTCACGTGTGTGATGGTGCTTAGCGCTGAGTAGATGTTCAATCAATATTCAAGAATGAGTGAAAGTCAGCTGCTTTCTCCAGGATCTAGATCTAAATATTCTATTTAGTAGATATAAATTATAAGTAGTAAGGTCTTATGAGAAAACCTATTTTTAAAATTTTCCTGAAATATATTAGTCAGTAAACAAGGGTTATGAATACTTCTCAGTAGTATAAGGATTACTCTTTGAAACTGATGGCCCCTCGCCCACGAGTTTCTGTAACTCCGATATCTCAGCCTCTCAACATAAAGCCCAATATTCTCCCAGAATCTTTCTCTCTTCAGTTCCCTATTGGTCTCTTTAATCTTAGGTCCAATTGTCTTTCATATAGTCTCACTGTTCTTAGTTCCTCTAGGCAATTAGGGACACCCAGGCATGCAGAAGCATGCCCAAGAACGAAAAAGGAAACAGAGAGAGCATAAGAGAACCCCAGGCAACTGACGAGAGGATTCATGTCTCCTAAAGCTTTTCTCTTAGGCAAGCCATATCTTTTCACCACTTCAGGTTATATGTCTGCCTTCCTGGCCTGAATCTTGGATCCCATGCTTGAGGGGTTCAGACCTCTCTTAGAGCTGGGCGATTTTTGACCTCAGAACTTGGCCTTAGTTCAGAACCACAGACAGCATCATTCCGTGGCCTGGAGCTCTAGGTCTACAAAGAGTATTGGGAGGACAGACGTCCCCTTGTGTGGTGAGCCACCTTCATTGCAGCCCAGAGAAATTAGTTCATGATAAGGCTGGAAGGAGGGGAGAGAGTTCATTACATCATAGCATATAAAGGATCTTGATACACACCTCAATTTTAGGTCATCACCCAACAAGACTGGGAATTTGGCATCAACCACTCTGATGTATAATGTTTCCTGGAGTTAGTGTGATCATGGAAAACCACCCAATGCCATGTCTTCTATGAGTGTGGGGCCAGGATTCCCAGCACCCTGAGTGCAAGAGGGAGTCCAAGGAGAGTTCAGTGCTTGGGATACTCAGCGCCTGGTTTCTGGGTACTCAGTGCCTGAGGAGTGGGACAAGAGGGATTCCAGAATCTACCTATTTCTCTGTTTTAATGGCTTGAGAAGAGGGGAGGACCAACACTCATTCCACCCTTCACCACTACAGAGGGAGCTATTATGTTTCTTCCCAGATACTCCATTCCGATGGACATCATTGCCTTTCAATAACATAGTAAATGAAAGAAACAATCTTTTTTCTCTGAGACTCATTGGGAGAGGGGTATCTGCCACTCCATAGCACAGCGGGAGTCCCAAGTTGACGTGATGGGAAGGATGAGGTTATACATGGTATGTCCTCATTTCCCCATAGTCAAGTTCTGCCCATAAGCCTTTCTCATCAAAGCATAATGAGATCAAGAGCTCCACTAACTTTCCCTCAGGTATCACAGGCGAAGCTTGAGGGCCACGGGACAGGAACATCAGCCCCCAGTATTCAGAGGATAGAGGACAAATATTTTCTATAGCTCAGAGCTTCTCTGGGAAAGGGAGACTTCAAACACTGGTTCTAGTGGAGTAAATGTATCTTTAGTCAATGGATTATAAATAATTTAATGGGAATTCTTTGCTGTAGGTAATAAATATAAGCTTTACAATAAGAGAAATTTGAATTCAATTCTAGTTTCTCCATTTGCGAAGGGGGTGACATGAGAAAGTTAGTCACTCTGCTTCTCTGTACCTCAGTGTCCTGCTCTGTAATGTGGGGAAATAATAAGCCCCATGTCACAAGGATGCTGTGACACACTTAAAGCACTGTATGCAGGTCCTGGTACAAGGTGTGTGTTCATTGTGTGCTGGTTCTTTATCCCTTGAAATGCAAGTTCCTGCTGGCAACTTAGCCTTTTGCTGTGATTGGCGATTCCCATCCTGTTTTAAGTGAACACGGGACATTTCAGTAAATGGAGCTAAAATTTCACCACCAAAGTACAAACCAGGAAAGGAATAAAACATCACACCATATCCTTCTCAATGGGGTCAATTGGAAAGAATCAGAAGTCTGTAGTGTGGCCCCGAAAGGTTCCTGATCTTGAATAATTTCTTCTTCTCAAGAAGCAGGAACATATGCGGGAAAGTTGGGTTGACAGAACTCTGAGAACTTTCACCGAGATCTCCCAATTGGCACACACGCTCACTCATATGAGTGGACTGATCTGGATAAAATCAATGAAAAGACTTCCAGAGAAGAAGGCTTACATATCATAGGGGCTGTCTCTGAGGGTTGCCAGAGCTTAGCATCTTCCCTTACACTGTTCTCAGTTTGGTTTCAAGCAAAAACCTCAATGTAGGATACACCTCTAGATTTATGGAGAGGACTCTAGAGAAGCTTGAAGTGTAAGTAGACACTTCCAGGTCAGGGGAGTCCTGGACCTCAGGAGGGGTGTGCCCATTCCCATTTGAGTTCTACCCTCTTTCTATCACCGGGGATTCCCTCAACTCCAGACACTTGGATCTCAGACAAGTTGGTTGAAAGTAACACCTACACCCTAAACCCTAGCTCTGAGTTAAGGAGGAAGATACAGTGTCTGGAGAGACTGCCTGTGTAAAGCATGAGAATATGAAGAGTAATCACATGAACACTATAAAACATACTACAACAGAAAGGGGGAAGAAAGATACAAGGATGTGCAAGCCAAAGAACTCAGTCTGGGAGCACTTACAATGCCAGAAACAGAAGAAGATTTCTTTCAGGTGTTTCAGTACAGCTGAAATTAATAAGAAAAAACAGTGACACTTAATAGCTCAGGAGAAAGGTGAATAATTCTTAAATCCAGGTGACAGGTTTGTTATTCTATTCTGTCTTTGGTACTTGTTTAACAAAAAAGTTAAGTAAAGATATGATGTTGTTTCAATGCCCTTACGGAAGGTTTTAGTTTCAGTTTGGGTAATTTCTATGAATTGATCTTCAAGTTACTGCTTCTTTCCTTGGTTGTTTCAAGTCTACTGAGTCCATCAAGGGCATTCTTCATGTTGTCAAATTTAAAAAATTGCTACCATTTCCATTTATCTCTTTGTATAATTTTCATCTTTCTGTTGAAATTGCCCATGTGATCATGCATTTTGCCCACTTTTTCCACTAGAGCATTTAACATAATAATAGTTATGTTATATGTTCCTTTCTGATAGTTCCAACATCTGGTTCATATCTGAGACTTCTTCTGTTGATTGCGTTGACTCTTGAAAGTTGGTTGACACATCTTGCTTTTTGTGCATTCCCAAATATTTTATTGAATGTTGGACAACGTGTGTAGAAGAGTAGACACTGAGGTAACAGTGTTTATGCCTGGAAGTGGGCATGCCTCTTCTGTTGAGATGGTAATGTGGAAATTTGAACCTGTCCTGTCAGAATTGAACTGAATTATGGTTGTGTGGTTGGTATACTTACCTTCAGTCACCAGAGCCTCAAATTCCTCTAGCGTTACTTAGGATCATGACTAGTCTGTAGAAGGGGTTTTCAGTGCTTATTTTCCACCTTTAGCTTTGCTCTTCCCTATGAATCTATTTCTCAGACGATCTCTCTCCGTGTTCTTGCCCAGTAGAAGGAATGCAGTACTAATCATTATCTAGATAGACTTATTTTGTTGGAAAGGACCTAGAAGAGGCAAAAAATCATAAAAAAGAGAAAAGTTATAGTATATTCTTACCACAAGCTACCAATACCTCTTATAAAGCCACAGTAATTAAGGTCATGTTGGGATTTTACTAGGATAGACCAACAGAGCAGGATAGAATGTTCAGAATCAAACCTACACATATGCAATTACTTGATTTATGACAAGAGCTATGCTTCAATGCAGTGGGAGAAATATGGCCCTTTTGAGAAATAGTGCTGGATCCATTGGCTCTCCCTATGGGCAAAAAGGAATCATAACACCTACATCACACAATACAGGAAAGTTCATTCCTAGTGGAATGGATACGTAAATGTAAAAAGGGAAACTTTAGATTTTTTTAGTAAACATAAAAGACAGTGTGTGTTTTTGTGGCTATGCAAGCACTTCTTAAACAGGGCAAACATTTATTAACAATGACAGAAGAGATTGATAAACTTGACTATGTTAGAATTAAGAAACTCTTCATAAAAGATGCTATGAAGAAGATATTTGTAATAAAAATCTCCAAGAGAGAACTTGTCTGCAGAATATTTAAGTACCTGTAAAAACTGATACAAAAAGGATCAACAACCAAATAGGAAAATGGGCAAATGACTTAAAGTCCTTCACAGAGGAAGATGCTCAAATCCCCAAGAGAATATGAGAAGTTCCTCAGCCTCATGAGTCGTCAAGGAAATGCAAAATAAACCCACAATGAATTCCACTAATTTCCAGCATGATTAAAATGAAAGCAGACCAAAAATCCCACGAAGGAAACAATTGGAAATATCAAGTATTGTCCAGAATTGAAATTACTGGAACTCTCATAGACTCATTATTGAAATGTAAATATTATAAACACTTTCAAAACTGTTTGGCAATACTTACTAAAACTGAATATGCACATACTCTATTACTGAGAAAGGCCACTCTACAAGATACACCCATCAAAAGTGCACATACATGCCTAAAGCACCACTTTTGTGGCACCAATCTTCTTCAGAGATCCAGACTGGAAATAGCCCAAACATCCATCAAAGGTAGACACATTATAGAGTGTACGGTATACGCACACAATGGAATTCTTTCAGAATTGAGAATGAATGAATTGCTGATGTGTGGGTAAATCAGACAGCAAAAGACTGAGCACAGGGGCCAGACAACGATGAACGCACACTGGAAGTTCCCAACTGTGTAAAAATTAAAAACAAATAAAACGAATCGATGATAGAAGTCAACAGTGGTTCTTTTTTTCGGGTGGGCCTGACTAACTAGGAATGGACATTGGTGACGCTTCTTAATCTAGATGATTATTCTGGGAATGTCACCATTAGGAAAATTGATCAAGCATGTCTTTATAATCAGAACTGCTTTCACTATGTATATCGGCTTCAATGTCTTTTACTTTAAAAACAATATATGAGGATACCTCACACAAATATATGCTAATTCATTTTAAAATATACATCACATCTAAAAATTATAAAAAATGTATATTTTACTGAAACCATCTCAGGACAAAGTGAAAAACCCAAATAGCCCTATACCCATAAAGGAATTGATTCAGTGGGAAACATTATGTTCCAGGGAAAAAGTTAATGACAAGTTCATCCGAATGTGCAGGGCAGAAAAAATTCCAACTTTTCATAAGCACTTTCGAGTATGAAAGTCACATCAGCCAGTATCACTTTTGGAAGTCTTTTGCTTTCTCTAGACCTATATTGAGTTCTGCAGAGTAGGGAAGTGGTGATGGCTGATCTCCAAGAACTTCCGCATGTCTGGCAGCTGTGGGTCTGAACTTGCACTTATGTGCACAATTACTATCCTGTTCTTATTCACTCACTTCGTGTTGTAGTTTACTCTTCTTTTTCCCCAGCCATTCTTCCCATACTGAGGGTACCTGGTGGCCAGACTGTCCCAGGGCAGTGGCTGGCATTTATGGTTCAAGAGACGCTTCTGTTGTTGGTAGTGCTGCTGCAGTCCATGCTGTGGGAAGGTGAGAGGACCAGGAGCCAGAGGGGTCCAGGGTGGGGATTGAGGGTGGAGTTGATTCTCTTACTCATGTTTATTACATGAAACACAGTTACAAAATGAGAAACTGTTCCTGAATGTGACAGGAAGGGTAAGTCCCAGAAAAATCTTTTCTCCATCCAAGTTAATGGGAGGCCCACAGGCCCCTGGGAGGCTCCAACACAGATCGTCCCCCTCCAGAAAAAGACATCAGCCCCTTTCTCTTCCCTAGCCATGACCTAAACTCATGAGATGCATTTCCCAGGAATGCTGGAATCCAGTTACCCTGGAAATCTGACTTGTGAGAAGGAGACCCCACCTTGGAAATTTACCCTGGAACATTTCCCTGGAAATTTGACCTGCACTGCTTTCTCTTCTATTCAGAGTCTCAAAGGATTGGATGGTGCCCACTCCCATTTGGGAGGGAAATTCTTTTTACTGAGGTCACCACGTTAAAAACCTATCTCATCTGGAAACAGCCTCACAGACACATGCACAAATAATATTTAACCTGGGCATTCCACAGCCCAGTCAAGTTGACACATAAAATTAGCCATCATACCTGCCTCGGAGGCTAATGATGAGCATACACACACAGAAAGACAGACAGACAAACAGCTTGGCACTGGGCTTTCTGAATACTGAGATGGGCCATTTCCTGCCCTTTGCCCCGGGGAAGATGGGACTCCTCTGAATAGGCAAACGGCCCAGGTTGTCAGGTCAAAGAGATTCTAGGACATGTCTTAGTAGGAGAGAAATACTAGGGATGCTCTTCTCCTGGATCCTTTGCATGTCACTGTAAATGACTCTCTGGGCCACCTGTGTCCAACTGGGTCACCAATCCATGTACTGAGGCTTGGTGCTCCTTGTCGTCCGAAATACAGCCAGTGGTTTTCCCCTACCCATCCTTGCCTCCCAGCAATTGAGAAGCTGTTACGTCACACCAGCAGGGTAGCCAAACACCAGTGATGGTGTGCGAGGTCTTCATAGCACCTGCCCCTCCACTGACCCTCAGAGCTTGGTGGCTGCAGCTTCCACTTCTCCCTTCTCTTGTGGCCAGCTTTAACCTGCAAGCAAAGAGGGAAGGGGATGCTGGGAAATGTAGTTCCAACTTGGCAAAGCCTCCACGGGTATGTTCACTGAAGCTCTCAAATAACCTTTTAAAAGTCATCCTTTAAATATAGTAAATGGAAAAATCCATCAGGTAAGTAAACTTTCAACTTAACCTTTTCCCTATTAGCTATGATTTGCGTGGCTGCTGTTTAGTTATCTCGCCCTGCACATCAAATCAACCTAAAACACAGTGGCTCAAGCAATTATTTTATTCTATTGTTTAATGTTTATTCTCATTGCTCTGTAAATTGGCCAGAGCCCCACTGGGCAGTTTCACCCCTAGATTTGCTTATGGCTCTTTCAGGCAGTCGCATTGGGATGGTGGCAGTGACCTGGGCTGGACATCTGACCCCTCAGTGTTCCTCTATGTAGCATCTCTCTCCATCAGAGTCCCCGCAATTGCTTACACAGATGCCCAGAAATCCATGAGGCGGGAGTGGAACCTGCCAGGCTTTCTTAGTGTCTGAGTGATATGAGTCTCAGAACATCTTGTCCTCCACATTCTATTGGTCAAAGCGATCATGGGACCAGTCTAGGTTCAAGAAGAGGAGATAATAATAACAAACTCCATCTTGTAAGGAGAGGAGCGCCATGTTTGTATAAAGGAGAGTCTGGATTGTTTGGGGCTGTCTTTGGTGACTAGTTGCTACAGCTACTCGCCTGTCTGAATTTAAGCTGCCTCCTCCACTTGATGAGGGGAACATGCCTCTCTGTTAGAGATGTTGGGAAAATGAAATGGGAAGAGATATGCAAAGGCGCAGGACAAAACCTTCACCTTCCCTGCCCTTGGACCGGTGACCACAGCCTGACATTGTTCATAGGACATTCCTGAGGGTGGACAGAAGGAAAAGGAGGAGAAACAGAGGAATTCCCCCCTGTCTAGTCCCTCCTCCCGGGTAGACCTGAGCCCTCCCCAGCACATCTGATGTCTTGACCCTCCTGACTCCAGATATAAGGTCCCTGTGCTGTGTGAGCAGGCCCCTCCACAGAGCTGCAGATATCTCCAAAGTCAACCCTCAGCTCTGAATCAGAACCACGGACAGCACCATGGCCCTTTCCTAAGGAATCCCCAGGAGCCAGGCAAGTCCTGTGTAGAATGAGCGCCCCCTAGTGTGGTGGTCTAAGGTCGGCTGGGGCAAAGGTGTGGTTGGGCACATTCAGAGCGCAGAACTTGGTAGCTGGCGGAAAATCTCCAGCACAGTATGGGAGTGAGTGGTATTGAGAAGATAATATCTGAGAGTCCGGCAACTCCCAGGGTACCAGCATCACCTGCAGAATTCACATCCCTCGTGACCCCCTGAGAGTCTCTACCGTGTCTACTTGGCCCAGTACTCCCTGAGACTCACCTTCCAGTCCAGAAGAGGAAGAGCTCCACTCACCCCAGGTGTGCTTCCCCATCACAGCCACCTAGCCTATGGCACTGGAATTATCATGTAACCTGTCTCCCTACCAGATGGTGCTCTCCTCAAAGGCAAGGGCTAGACCTGTCATATTCACCCCTCTTACTAGAAACCTGAGGGCATGGTTTACGTGATTGTTGAATGAATGAATGAATGAAATCTACTCCCTCCCCTCTTGGGATGAGTTGAAAATTCTTCCCTTCCAGATTAACATAAACTACTGCCTCCCAATCCAAGGAAACCTGGGCTGACACAGATTGATGAAGTGGATCCCAGTGCAGAGAATAGTGCATGAGGCATGGCACCTGTGTGATTTGGGCAATTGTCTTGCTTCCTCTGGATCTCACTGTCTTCTCTGAAAATTGGAGAAATAAGGCTAGAAGCCTCCTCAGCTCTGATGGCCCATGGGTCATGCTTCCTCTTTTGCACACAGTTCGTTTCTTGTACTTCCCCATGTCTCTCCTTCCAATTCTTCTGCTTTTCTTTTCAAATTGGGAACAATGGGAACAGGATCGGCATGGCCAGGCCCTTCTGACCACAGATACTGCAGCTGCCCCTGCAGGGAGAGAATGAGTGGCCAAGACAGGGGAGCCCAGGAGGGGGATGGGGCTGCAGGATGAGATTCCAGCTGAAAATGCAGGAAATGGTGATGGTGTAAGAGGGTCTATGCAGGCTCCAACCCCGCACCTTCCTTCTCCATGATCATGGCACTGACACTGCCGTAGGTTTTGGGTGATAGTTCTGGGAAGGGCATAATATGGGATGGACAGATTCATGAAGTTGAATAGAAGAAAACAGACTGTAATTTTTCTATGTATATTTCTATGTCTTAAGATAAAGACATGCAAATCCATAGTGTTAAAGGCAGCATGTTCAGATGATAAAACCACAGAGAAAAGCAAGGAAACAAATGACATTACAGTGAGTCTGGGGCTCCTTGGGGGAGTGTGGTGTGGGGATAGGGAGGGGGACCACGGGGGAGGTCCTGGGTGCTCCCAAGGTCCTACTTCTTGGAGGATCTTCATTTTTTGATGAATCACTGAGCTGTTCTTGTGAGGGCACTTCTCTGTATGTGTCTTATGTTTCCCCAAAAAATGTTTCAAGAAAACCCACATTGGTCTGACGAGGCACCACCTCACAGGATTCCCATCACTTCCTCCTGGCCCGCACCACACAGTTAAAAAATAACCTTCTGTGAATTCAGGCTCATGTCTATTCTCTCATGGAATCTTCACCATCCCTGAGGGTGAATGACCCCCAGGCTGGCGTTCCTTGCTCTGTGTCTCCTGAACACCGGCATGCTGAGAGCAGAACCTGCTCAGGCAACGACTCAGAGGTCGGCAGACCTCACCATGCTCTGGAGCAATGAGGAGAAGCGCGGTCCTGTGAGACACCAGCGATGAAATAATTTGCCCTGTGCCCAAACAGCCCCCACAAAGGGAAAAGTTTCTATCCCTTTTGAAATCTGCCCCTTCTGTCCTGCACTTTCTTCCTTTCCAAACCCATGGTGCAGAGAATCACAGCCTCAGTTTCCCAGCCGTGCTGTGAGCAGGGATCCCCTCGACGTCCCCGGCTTGTGCTAACACAGAATCCTGGCCTCCACTGCCTGAGTGTCCCCTCTGCCCGTCCTCCTGAGACACAACCTCCAACCTGCAGGGAAGGTGACACCCCACACTGCCTGTGTGACCCCCATTGCAGCCCCTGTCACAGGGAGTTCCAGGTGCCCAGACACCTATTGTCTCCCCGCTGGGCAGTAACTCAGGGCTGCATCCAGGGCTGGTGTGTGACCTCATGAGCAGAGTGGGGATGCCCACTATGTGGATGCTGAGGGAAGGAAGTCAGTTGGTGTCCCTTATACCTTGGTTCCATGAGTCCCACTCCTGGCTGGAATGACCTCCACAGACAGACTCAGGGGTTCTGGCCAGAAGGCACCAATTTTCACTTGGCAGAAAATGATCGGTGTGGGAAAGGGGATCCACAAGGAGGCAAGAGACGGGGCTCAGGCCCTGCATGGGGTGTGATTTTGGGTGAGGCTCTCATCATTCCGACCCAGGGTCCCAGGAGTGGACGTGGGAGGTCAATGGTTGACTGCAAGGGCTGTCCCTGCCCCAACGGTGTCTGGATGTGAAGTTCCTCCTCTGAGCAGGGTCACTGTTCTGACCTCACTCTCATCTTCCTGTTGCAGCTTCCTCTAAATCTGCAACTTTTAGTTCCTGAGAGAGAACCTTAAGAAACGGACTTTCTCGGGGAACCTGGCACAGCCAACCCCAGACATGCTGCTGCTGCTGCTTCTGGCCCTGCTCTGGTGGAGGGAGGGGGCTGAGGGTCAGAGGGAGTTGGAGAAGTATTACTGGCTGCAAGTGCAGGAATCAGTGATGGTGCAGGAGGGTCTGTGTGTGCGGGTGCCTTGCTCCTTCTCCTACCCCCGGGATGGCTGGACTGACTTTACTCCAGCTCACGGCTACTGGTTCCGGGAAGGGGCCAAAACAGACCGAGCTGCATTAGTGGCCACAAACAATCCATATCGAGAAGTGCAGGAGGAGACCCGGGGCCGATTCCACCTCCTTGGGGACCCCCGGAGATACAACTGCTCCTTGGACATCAGAGACGCCAGGAGGACAGATGATGGAAAATACTATTTTCGAGTGGAGAGAGGAAGTTTTGTGCAATATTCTTACACAAGTAACCAGCTCTCTGTGCATGTGACAGGTAAGGTGCTGGCTCCCGAAATCCCCACAGGAGAAGGACATGGGAGTCCTGGGGTAGAGCAGGGAGGGGACTCTCTATCCTGGGAGGTGGTTGGGGGTAAAACAGGTTTGGGCTCAGAGGGAGGAGCTGGATCAAAGCCTAAGCCTTCCCTCAGGGCCGCTCCTCAGACCGTCCCTCCTGATCCCTGTGTCTCCCTCTCTCCTCACCAGCCCTGACCCACACACCAGCCATCCTCATCCCGGAGACCCTGGAGTCTGGCCGCCCCAGGAACCTGACCTGCTCTGTGCCCTGGGCTTGTGAGGGGGGCACACCCCCCATTTTCTCCTGGACATCAGCTGCCCTTACCTCCCTGGGCCCCAGGACCATCCTCTCCTCAGTGCTCACCCTCACCCCACGGCCCCAGGACCACGGCACCAGCCTCACGTGTCAGGTGAAGTTCCCTGCAGCTGGTGTGACTGTGGAAAGGACCATGCAGCTCAACGTCACCTGTGAGTGCTGGGCCAGGGTGCCCGGGTCCCTGATGGGGTCCCGTGGCCAATGGGGATGTGGGATTCAGGGTCTCAGACACTGGTGGTAGATTCCAGAATACAGGCTGGGAGGGGATCAGGTGGACGCCCACCTCCACTTTGCCCTTCAGATGAGGCTCCTGGGGACAAGGACCCATGTCCACCCAGCCCTCACCACTGATGCGGGGCCACCTTGTCTTTCTGTCCCAGACTCTCCACAGAACTTGACCGTCACTGTCTTCCAAGGAAACAGCGCAGGTAGGAAGGAGCTGTGAGCAGCTGTCCCCATCGCCCCCTCACTCCCCTCAGAATCGTCCACCCCTCCTCACAGCTCCGCAAGGAGAACAGGACAACATTCACACAGCAGAGCCCACCTCTTGAGGCCTCTTATCACCCATCTCCTGAAGACTCCTCCAGTCTCATCTTTTTATTTTCTCTGACAATTGCTTAAGTATTTTTGAACAGGTAATATATTCATATGTCAAAAATTCAAAATGCACAGCAGAATGTGTCCTCAGATGCCCAGTCCCCTCCCAGGAAGTGACCTGTGTCCACAGGCTGCTCTGAGCCTTGGTTAGTTCGGCTAAAGGATCTCAGGAGTCCTTTGACATCAGTAGTGCAGACTGTCCTCATCTGCTCCGTGACTGTGCAGTATTCCATGGTCTGGGTGGATCTCATTCTGTACACATCTTCCCCTAGTGGAAACCCATCGCATTCACTTTATTCTACTAACAGAAACACTGCCACAAATACTCTTGTTTCTGCTTTCACAAGTGTGCGTGCGTGCGTGTGTGTGTGTTTCTGTATGTCTGTGGGATAAGTTCCCAAAGGCAAAAAATAGCTGCTTAATATGTTCTTTCTAATTTTGAGAGATATGGACAAGTTGCTCTTCATGGAGGGTGGACAAGTTTACATTCCACCAGTGAGGGGTCAAAGTGTGCGTTTTCCTGCACTTCAAATTATGTCTGCGTGTCTGTCCTTCTCATCAGGTCTGCTTCTGCATCCTTTTTCTTTCTCTCCATTTCTTTGCCTCTCTGACCCTCTGTCTCTTCTTCTCCAGCACCCACAGCCCTGAAGAATGGGTCATCTCTTTCAGTCCTGGAGGGCCAGTCCCTGCGCCTGGTCTGTGTTGTCGACAGCAACCCCCCAGCCAGGCTGAGCTGGGCCCGTGGAAGCCAGACCCTGAGCCCCTCACAGCCATTCAACCTTGGGGTCCTGGATTTGCCCCGAGTGGAGTCGAGGCATGAAGGTGAATTAACCTGCCAAGCTCAGCACCCTCGGGGCTCCCTGCACGTCTCCCTGAGCCTCTCTCTGCAGAGTGAGTGCACCGGTGGATGCGGGAGGGGCTGGAGGAGGAGGACAGCCCCCATCCCACCCCACAGTCCAGCCAGCAGCCCCCTGAGCTTCAGAGGGGAGCTCAGCTCTGCTCTGTGCTGGGTTGTGAGGCCTGGAAATTCCCTGGGACACAGAGGGTCACTGTCCATTTCCTGCCAGGCCTGGGCTGTGGGGTGGGGCAAGGGCTGGAGGGGGAGCCAGGGAAGGAGGTGGGTCTTGGAGGAGAGGGGCTGGGGCCTGGACAGGTGTGTCTGGGGACACAAGACCCTTTCTTTGGGGGCTGGGACAAGTGTCAGGTGAGTGAGTTTCTCCTCTTCACCATAAAACTTAAGGAGAACGGATTATCCTCAGGAATCAAGAGCAATAATATTGCAATAGAGTAGTTAAAAAAGTATTTTAAAAATACAAAATAAACTCCACAAAGAACAAAATGACAAAATTTTAATTAAAGACAGACCGCAACTCAGCTCTTGTATGCCTCACTCTCCTCACCCTAACCCCCACCTGCAGCCCCTGAACCTGTTCTTGCTCATGGCAAAGTGCCCTGAACACAGACGTGTGGGGCCCTACAGGGAGTGGGAGGGGAAGAGACAGAGTTCTCAGAGGGGAATCGCTAATAATCCAATCCTCTGCAGGAAAAGCGTGGCCTTTATCAGGAGTGGTGCTGGGGGCCGTGGGGGGAGCAGGTGCTACAGCCCTGCTCTTCCTGTCCTTCTGCGTCATCGTCATCATGTGAGCAGGGACCTGGGGAGGGAGAGAGAGCCCTGGGGTGGGAAGGGCAGGCAGCCACGGATCCCTGAAGCCAGAGCTGGGGGACTGGGTGGGTCCAGAGCCTGAATCAAAGGCAGGAAGGAGGTCCTGGCACCAGGGTGAGTCTGTCACAAACCCCGGGCCCCACTGTCCAGGAGGGGAGCCTGTTCTCAACCATGGGGTCTCTGGGACAGTACCACCCCTCTCCCACCTCAGTCACCCCTCCAGCCCCAGAGAGAACAGAGGAGGGGTCAGTCTGCCCACTGCACCCTGAGCTGGCGAGACTGAAAGGCTCTTGGTCTCTTCACTCAGAGTGAGGTCCGGCAGGAAGAAAGCAGCAAGGTCAGCAGAGGATGTGGGTGACGCGGGCATGGAGGGAGAGAATACAGTAGCAAAGTCAGTCTCTCAGGTGAGTGACTGGGTGTCTCTCCATCCAGCATCCTGCCTGGATGCCTCTCCCAGGGTGACTCCCTGGATTATCCCTCTCAGCATGGACAAAATTGTTGTCTTCATCTCCCCCTCCTCAACCCCTTCAAGTTGGATCCCCATCTTATCCGCAGCACCACAGCCCCTCATCTTTCCTTCAGGCCAGGCTTGGAGGAGTGACCTTCTCTCTTTCCTCCCTTTCTTCTCCTACAGGCAAAAATTCACCACATCTTGTCCATTTTTCCTCCTAAGAACAGGTAGCATCAGTCTTCCTCTCTCCATCTTGACCCCCGTCATTGCTGAGGCTTCAGGATCTCTTTCCTGGAGCCCTCATCTCCCTGCCTCTCATCTCCCTTGCCCTACACAGAGTGATCATCTAAAAGCCATCATTGTCCAGCTCCTCTGCATTTGAACATATGTCTGCCCTCATCATCTACAGCATAGGCCAGCCAAGTTTTTCTACCAAGGGCCATAGAGTAAATATTTTTGTCTTTGTGGGCCATTGAGTCTCTGTGGCAGTCACTCAACTCTGCTGTTGCAGCATGAAATAGCCATAGACCATATGTAAATGAATGAGTGTGGCTGTGTTCCAATAAAGCTTTATTTACAAATACAGGTAGCCTGCCAGATTTGACCCAGGGCTGTATGTAGTTTGCTGACCCCTGACCTAGAGAATGAAGCTCACACTCCTCAGCCCGCAGCCCTTCATATTCCGGCCTCTCAGCATCTACCTCTCCAGAAGGGCCAGGGTTAGGGTGAGGAGGGTGAGGCACTCTCCTTAGGTGCAAAACTTAGAAAGCTGCGAAAAATCTCAGCAACAGAGATAATACTTTAATGCAATATTTTTTAAAAATCAAAATTAATGAAAAAAATCCACAATGAGTGAAATATCAAAAATCTAAATAATGGTAGGATGAGTACAATGAAGTTACTTAATAATTATTTAAGATCATAACTTGGTCAAGAGGCATTGTCACACGTGACAGTATTCTCAGTTACAAACGAGAGAGGCAGAGAAGGATATTTTGAAAATATTCTGTCTGTGTTTGCTTCCAGTAAAGGCATGAAATCAAAATTGTAATAAATTCTGATTTGGGTACACATAAAACCTTTAAAACTTACAATAATGTTTTTTTTTTTTTTTTGTGAAGAAGATCAGCCCTGAGCTAACATCCATGCTAATCCTCCTTTTTGCTGAGGAAGACCGGCTGAGCTAACATCTATTGCCAATCCTCCTCCTTTTTTTTTCCCCAAAGCCCCAGTAGATAGTTGTATGTCATAGTTGCACATCCTTCTAGTTGCTGTATGTGGAACGCGGCCTCAGCATGGCCGGAGAAGTGGCGTGTCGGTGCCCGCCCGGGATCAGAACCCAGGCCGCCAGCAGCGGAGCGCGCACACTTAACTGCTAAGCTATGGGGCCGGCCCTGGAAGATTTTGACAGAAGGGTAAAATGCACCTTTTCATTCATTAATTCCTCCAGGAAATGTTATTGAGCACCTACTGAGTGACGAGCACTGTAGGTGGCAGAGACTCATCATGAAAAATGTCTAAAATATTGGCTCAATGAACTTGTTTTCTAGACAGAAGGTGATAATCAAACCAGTAAAAAAACAAACAAAATAACCAAACAACAAATAAGTGAATAGAATGTGCAAGGTAGACGTGTGCTTTGGGGAAAATGCAGGGTACAGAGAAGAGAGAGGGTTGGGGAGGTGACTTGTGGAGTGCTCTGGGTGTTTATTTATTTCTTGTAGTGAAAATTTCATAGTAAATTTACCATTGTAATGATTCTTAAGTGTGCAGTTGTGCAACAGATCTCTAGAACATTTCCATCTTACAAAACTGAAACTCTACACCCGTTGACTACCCACTTCCCCTGCCACACCAGCCCCTGAACCACCCTTTTACTTTCTGTCTCCATGGGTTTGACTAGTCTAGACACCGCATTTTAGTGGAATCATGCAGTATTTGTCTTTTTGTGACTGGTTTATTTCACTTAGCATACTGTCTTCAAGGTTCATCTATGCTGTAGTATGTGACATGATTTCCTTCATTTTAAAGGCTGACTAATATCCCAATCTATGTATACACCACAATTTCTTTATCCATCCATCTGTCACTGGATATTTGAGTTGCTTCCACTTCTTGACTACTGTGAATAATGCTGCAGGGAACGTTGAGTGTGCAAATATCTCTTGGAGATTCTGCCTTGAGTTCATTTGGATAAATACTCCTAAGTGGAATTGCTGGATCATATGGCAATTGCATTTTTAATATTTTGAGAAACCTCGGTAGCGTTTTCCATAGTGGCTGCACCGTTTCACATTCGCAGCAACAGTGCACAAGGATTCAAATTTCTCTGCATCCTCACCAACACGTGTTTTTTTTTTTTTTTAATAGTGGTCATTCTAATGGGTATGAGGTGATATCTCATTGTAGTTTTGATTTGCACTTCTCCAATGATTAGTGATGCTGAGCATCTTTCCATATGCTTATTGGCCATTTGTGTATATTCTTTGGGGAAATGTCTAATTCAAGTTCTGTACTCATTTGTTAAGAGGTTTATTTTTGTGGTTGTTGTTGATTTGTGGGAGTTCTTTATATATTCTGGATGTTAACCCCTTATCTGTTACATGATTTGTAAATGTTCTCTCCCATTCCATAGGTTGGCTTGTGGTTTTGTTAGTGATGTTTGAGCAAAGGCATGAAGGAGGCTCAAGAGTTTGCAATTTGACTGTGTGATCCAAGATCCCTTCAGGCAGAGTGAACAGCAGGTGAAAACAATCGGACACAGGAGGCTGACCAGTGAGTGAGGAGCAACAAGGACTTCCGAGTGATTACACAGAGGGAGGCAAGGGCCAACAAGCAGGAAATGAGTTTGGGGAAGTCAGCGTGTGTGTACATCATGTCTGCACACACAAGACACTGTGGGCATCTGGAGACATTTGGGCAGAAGAGGAACCTGATCCCACTTTTATTTACACAGGATCCCTCTGGCTGAGGTTCACAGAGAGACTGTGTATATCAGGGAAGTTAGAAAGGGGGCTGGTGAAACATTCCAGGCAGGAGATGATGGTGGCTGGAGCCAGGATGGCGTGAGGGTGCGACCTGATCGGATTCTGGGTGAATTCTGAAACTAAGGCTACTGAGAGTTGCCAATGGATTGGGAGTGTGGTGTGAGTGACAGAAAGGGGTCAAGGATGACTCCTAGATTTCTGCACTGAGCAGCCGGAAAAATGGAGGCAGCAATCACTGAGGTGGAGATGATTGGAGGAAGAGATTTGGGGGAGAAAAGAAGTTCACTCTGAATATGTTGAGTTTTCTGTTTGTTTTGACAGGGAATGGGCATTTCAAGTATACCTTTGGATCAAAGTCTTTCCAGAGAGGAGAAGGAGCTGGAGGTACGGATGTGGGAGTCATCAGCCTATAGATGAGATGAAGCCAATTTAGTGGATGAGGTCACGAAACAAAGTTGAAGAAGGAAAGAGTCCGGGGCTGCTCAGATATTTAGGGGCAGGGAGATGAGGAGCATCCAGCAAGGGGGCTTCCAGATACGTCAATGGACCCAGAAAGTGTGATGTTTTGTAATTAAGTCTAAAGGGGCTTTCCTTTAGGGCAGGTGTGCAGTCGAGTCACCAGCTGCTGCAAAGTCCAGAGAGGTGAGGACTGAAAGATGGCTATTTGTATTTCCCCAGCAGAGGTCACTGGTGTGCTTGATAAGAGCAGTGTCGGGAAGCGGTTGTGTGTGTGTGTGTGTGTGTGTGTGTGTGTGTGTGAATCTTAATTCGAATAATGAAGAGAATGAGAGGGGTAAAAATAGTAACAATTCTGGTGAAGTGTCCTCTTGTCAAGAGGAGCAGCAGAGAAGGATGCTCCTTGGCAGCACCAGTCACTCTCCTCCATGTGAGTCTATGTTACTTTCTTGTTGCTGCTGTGATGAATCACCACAAATTCAGTGGCTTCCAACAACATGAATTTATTATCTTACAGTTCTGGAGGTCACAAGTCCAAAACGGGTTTCACTGGGCTAAGATGAAGGCATTGGTAAGCAACGCCTCCTTCTGGAGGCCCCCGGGGAAAATGCATTTTCTTGCCTTTTTCAGCCTCTAGAGGGCGCCTGCCTTCCCTGGTTCGTTGCCCCTTCCTCCATCTTCAAGGCCAGAATCACAGTGTCTTCAAATCTCTCTCTGTCTCCTTTCCCATGTAAAGACCCTTTTGATTACATTGGGCCCTCCCAAATAATCCAGGAGAACGTCCCCATCTCAATATCCTTCACTTAATTGCATCTGCAAACTCTCTTTTCCTTATGTAGTCTAACACATTCACAGGTTCCTAGGGATTAGGGCTTGGACATCACCTTGGACAGCCACCATTGGGGGGCTGTTATTCTGCCTACCCCAGGGACAAATTTCTTTGACTGACTTGTCCTCCCACCAAACTGCGAGCTCTCCAAGGGCAGGTGCTATGCCTGAATCAAGGCCCTATAATCCTCTCTCGCTTACCCAGTTCCTGTCCAACATATCATAATTCACAATTAGATATTGATTTGCTTAACTCATATTTCGCTGCCTCCCTCAATTAAAGAGTCAGCTGCAAGAAGTCAGGGCCTGTGTCTGCTGTGTCCACCACAGAACATCCAGCACCCAGCTCAGCGCCTCAAACATAGGAGGCCTCGGGCTTTGTGGTCAGAAAGAACTGGATTGGATCCTGGTTTCATCAGGGACTTTTATTTGGTGAGGAAGATCAGCCCTGAGCTAACATCTGATGCCAGTCCTCCTCTTTTTGCTGGGGAAGATTGGTCCTGGGCTAATGTCCGTGCCCATCTTCCTCTACTTTATATGTGGGATGCTGTGCCCTGGGTCTGCACCTGCATACCCAGGGCTGCCAAGCGGAGTGCATGAACTTAACCGCTATGCTACTAGGCTGGAACCTTCATCAGGGACTTTGAGCATGCTGCTTACTTTGATCACCTCAGTTTTCATACGTATAAAATGGAGACAATGATAATATCTTCCTTCTGAGGTTGTTGTGGGAAGTTCATGAGATTAGCCAGCACCAAATAACGTGTTCTATAATATTAAATATTCAAGGAAAGCATGAATAAATGAGACGTCAAGAAAAATGTATGTGGGATGAATGGATGAGGGAATACATGGGCTTCCCTCCTGGACACTTGCTGCCTCATCCTGTCCTTACTGTTCTGCTCTGACTCCCTTCTCTCTCCTTCCACTCAGGGTCCCCTGATTGAATCCCAGGAGAGCAGCTTCCCAGACCACCCTACCCCAGATGTGGCTGCCCCCTGCGCAGGGGAGGAAGAACAGCTCCATTATGCATCCCTCAGCTTTCATGGGATGAAGCCTCGGGATCCACAGGAACGGGAGGCCACTGCTAGTGAGTACTCAGAGATCAATATCCACAAGTGAGAAACTGCAGAGACTCGACCCTGGCTTGAGAGATCACAGCCCCTGTGGGGCAAAGAAAAAGTCAGGGCCTGATTGCCCCTGTCTTAGAGATAAAAATCCCTCTAAATAGTGTAAAGAACACAGACTTTGGAACCAAAGAGTTTGAGTTTGCATCCACGCTATCTGTTTACAAAGTAAGTGACAGACTGACTGCTACCTCTCTGTGCCTCAATTTACTACTCTGTGAAACTGGAATGGGAAGCCCTACCTGCAAGTTCATAATGAGAATTTTGGGAGTAAAATCCTATCAGAGCACCTGCCACAAAGTGTATTCTGAACACATGCTGGGTCACCGTGCTTTGGACAGTAAGGTCCTGCTGGGAATTTCTCCTGACTCTGGAGGGGACCAGCATCAGACCTCAGACCTTGCACACTGAGATCCCTCTTCCTGGAATGTCTATGCACCGGGCCATCATCTTCCTGTGTCTTTGAAAGCTGAGGCCAAGAGGTGGACATTTGCATTGCGATGGGACAGTCAAGCTGCAACTCATGATCGCCCCCTACAGAGACAAACTCAGTGAATGAGAAAGGTTCTCAAACGATCACATTACCTTCTGATGAATGAAGCAAATCATCCCAAAATTGCCCTTCAGCACCCACACGAAGACAGGACTATATCTCAGCAGTCACTTCCTAAAGTAGTCGTTGTGGAAAGAAATCAAAGATTGGGTGAAACACGAAAAATTCTCTACAAAATGACTCCAACAAATTTATAATAGCACTACAAAAACATAAAGGACCACGGAACAATTTTTTATTTAAACATGAAATACTTTTGCACTGAAAAATATAGAACATTGCTGAGAGAAGTTAAAGAAGATCCAAATGAATGAAGAGATATACCATGTTCATGGATGGAAGACACAGTTTTGTTAAGACGTCACTTTTCTCCATATTGATTTATGTGTATATATATATATATAACATATAAATTGAGAAGTTGATTCTAAAATCTATATGGAAATGTGAAAACCTAGAATAGGAAAACAGTCTAGGATAAGAAGACCACAGTTGGAGACATCAGACTTTACTATGAAGTAGAGTCATCAAGAGAGTGTGGTGTGGACAGAACAGAGTCCATAAATAGACCCGCACATTATACATGGTGGACTGAACAGCATCTAGTCTATTCATTTTGGAAAGGAAGGACATTTCAACCAACGTGGTAAAACAAGTGGATCAATGTTTGGAAAAAATGAACTTTGTAAATATTATAATTGGTTTCTATAATTAGAATCATGCAGTATGTACTCAAGTGGCTTTTTCACTCAGTATTGTGTTTTTTGAGATTCATCCATTGTGTGTGTGTATCAGTACTTTGTTCCTTCATTGCTGAGTAGGTTTCCAGTGTATCACAGTTTGTTTACACTTTTTTCTGTTGATGAACTTTGGGTTTGTTTCCAGATTTTGGCAATTATGAATAAAGCTGCTGTGCACATATTTCCACAAGTTTTATTTTTATTTTTTATTTTATTTTTATTTATTACTTTATTACTTTATTACTTTATTTATTTATTTATTTATTTATTTATTTATTTATTTTGTGAAGAAGATCAGCCCTGAGCTAACATGTGTGCTAATCCTCCTCTTTTTGCTGAGGAAGACAGGCTCTGAGTTAACATCTATTGCCAATCCTCCTCCTTTTTTTTCCCCCAAAGCCCCAGTAGATAGTTGTATGTCGTAGTTGCACATCCTTCTAGTTGCTGTATGTGGGAGACGGCCTCAGCATGGCTGGAGAAGCAGCGCATCGGTGCGCACCCGGGAACCGAACCCGGGCCACCATTAGTGAAGCGTGCGCACCACTCTGCCAAGCCACGGAGACGGCCCTCTACAAGTTTTTTCCATGTATGTTTTCATTTTTCTCAAGTTTTGGGGGGCAGGGCCATGATGGAGGCAATGATGTCAGAGTCACATGTTGGGAGCTCAAGGGTCTCTGGGACTCCCCATGGAGACCAGCATGCAGCAGACAGCTGGAGATGGTCTGGAGCTCAGGAGGAAGGTAGGGACTGGAGATGGACAGTGGGAACATCAGGGGATCCAATAATGCTGATAATGAATACCTGCTGTTGTGGGTTGAATTATGTCCCCCAAAAATATTTATTCAGGTTCTCACCCCTGATACCTGTGAATGTGATTTTATTTGGAGACATGACCAAGTTAGTAAGAGGTCAGACTTATTTCGCCGGGCAGAGGGGGGGGGCGAGGAGCCCTAAATCCAGTGACTGCTGTCCTTATACAAAGAGTGAAATTTGGACATAGAAACATGTAGGGAAGAAGGCCGTGTGACAATGGAGGCAGAGATTGGAGTTATGATGCCACAAGGCAAGAAACGCCAAGGATTGCTGGCAAACAGCAGAAGCCAGATAAGTCAAGAAAGGATTCTTCCCTAGAGCCTTGTGAGGGTGCGTGGGCCTGCTGAAACCTTGATTGTGGTCTTCCTGCCTCCACAACTGTAAAAGAATAAATTTCTGCTGTTTGAGGCCACACAGTGTGTGTTAATTTCTCACAGCAGCTCTAGGGAACTAATCCATTTCCTTATCACCTATTGTGCATCAACTCCTCACCTCTCCTGTGTTATTCAGTCCTCACAGTGACTCTGAGAGGGTCAGCCCTGTCTCTGTCACAGAGGAGGCTCGGGTGAGATGCTCATATCCACACAGTCCAGCAAGTGGAGGGACCAGAGAAATCCAGTTAGTCAGCCTCAGTGTGACAGGGGGTCGTTATCAGTGGGCCCCAGGGATTTGCCCTGTGTCCAGGCATTGTCTTAGCTGCTTTGTGAGCATCAAACTGTCAAGTGTTTCCTAGGAGCAGTGACGACCACAGCTGCTAGTGGGGCCGTCCACATTTCCACAGATTCAGCCAGGAAGGAGTCTCTCTCTCCTCTTTCTTCCACCTCTTGCTCTCCTTCTTTCCTTTCCTTTTTCCTTTTTCTTTCTTTAATTCCCTCCTCCCTCCCTCACTCCCCAGCCTGGTCCTGGAAAGGAAAGGAACAGACTTCCCAGCCTTGTCCTCTCTTTTTATCTGTCTGTGTCCACCTCTGAGACTTGGCCTGGGCAATGTTTCCTCACTGCCCATTCCCAAGGACAAGTCTATGCCTGATCTGTGATACAGGGTGAAGGAAGTTTTGTCTATTTTTGATCACCAAGACCAACATCTGACACATAATATGCTTTTGATAAATGTTTTAGAAATTAAAGAATAAATGCTGTTGCTTTAAAAGCTGTCTCTAGCCCAGGTCTTTGTTCTGACCCTCGTACTTTCCTAACGATCCTGATCTTGTCTGTAATGGCATCTTCAATGCTCCCCATCCTGCTAGATGGTGAGCCCATCGGGTTAAGGAGTGGGTTTGTTTTGGCTCCCAGGGCTGTTCAGAAAATTTTGTTGATAAGATGAGTCTCAGAGAAAGCCCTGTGTCTGGTCGATAGTTCCCCAGGAGGCAAAGACAAGCAAATTCAGAATCTACCACTTTCAGAGCAAGCAGTAAGGGAGCCTGCTCTTTGTCCTGGAGGGAGACGTGATCTCATCCCTCAAGGTTGCTCCCTGCAAATACAGCCATGAGACTTGGCCAGGTAAGGAGCAGTCAGAGCATCATGATTTGGGCAGAGCCAGCAAGATGTGTGAGAGTATGAGAGACTCAGGACTATCTTTCCCAACAGGTGGTTTTGCTCTTCTTTAATGATGTGGGAGATCCCAGAATATTCTCATAAAATTCTCCTTTATTAGGATAGACTAATGATTCTGTCACTTGTGGTCAACATATTACTATAGAAGCCTGAAGCATGTGGCTGGTTCCCCATCAGAAAAGTAGGAGGATGTTGTGAATAGAGAAACTGCAATACTGACATTTCACAACTCTGTTTTCTCACTTCAGGCTTTGTTTGAGGAAGTTGAAAAGCAGATGACTGGAAGGAAGTGACACTGTAGGAAAAGAAAATCTCTTTTTTGGCCATAAATCCATTGCACTTTCTTCCATCTAAAGGCAGCCAGACTTTGGTTACTTCCTCAACTCCTCCAAGTGCCTCAAAGGATCTGGGCTTTGGAGTGTGGAATTCTTGTGTGAGCTTCATCACTTTAGGACGTTCAGGGGGCAAATTGGCTGAGCAACGCTGTTGTAGAGAAAATGAGTCGGTGGGCTCCCAACTGTTCTAATCAGGAGCATGAGCTCTACTTATCTTCACTCTAGAAAGTTTACTCCAGTTACCCAATGAGAAGAGTTGGAAAAACTCATAATTTACAAAAGCAGTGATGTTATGCCACTTTCACTCAAGATAAATAGAAACAAATAAATGCCCAACCTAATTTGAGATGGATAAAGATGTGGTATATATACGCAATGGAACACTACTCGACCATAAGAAACGATGAAATCCAGCCATTTGTGACAACATGTATGGACCTTGAGGGTATTGTGCTAAGTGAAACAAGACAGAGGGAGAAAGTCAAATACCATAAGATCTCACTCATAAGTAGAAGATAAAAACAACATCAAACAATCACATAGAGACAGAGATTGGATTGGTGGTTACCAGAGGGGAAGGGGAGAGGGAGGAGGACGACGGGGACGATTAGGCACATGTGTGTGGTGATGGATTGTAATTAGTGTTTCAGTGGTTGAACGTGATGTAACCTAAGTAGACATGGAAATATAATGATATACACCTAAAATTTATATAATGTTATATTCCAAAGTTACTGCAATATAATAAAATAAAATTAATTTGAGAGATTTATGAAATATAGCACATCTCCTATTAAAAACAACCAGTAAAAATGAGATTTAGAAGACTAGGTAATTACTATGCAAAATAAAATAGAACGATATAGCATCACCTCCAATAGGATCAAAATGAGAGAATAAAAACAAATATCCTGAAAAAAAGAAGGGAGTATACCAAGATGGTCATCAAATGTTGTTGGCTCTGGGAAGAGGGACCTGGGGTTGATGATGTTACAGACCAGACCACGGGCGCCATGAAACTTCACATGTGAGATTGTGCGTAGCACAGAGTAATGTTCAATCAAGATTCAAGAACGAGTGAAAGTCGGCTGCTTTCTCCAGGATCTAGATCTAAATATTCTATTTAGTAGGTGTAAATTATACGTAGTAAGGTCTTATGATAAAACCTATTTTTAAAATTTTCCTGAAATATATTAGTCAGTAAACAAAGGTTATGAATACTTCTCAGTAGTATAATGATTACTTTTCGAAACGGATGGCCCCTTGCCCACGAGTTCCTGTCACTCCGATCTCACAGCCTCTCAAAATAAAGCCCAATACTCTCCAGGATTCTTTCACTCTCGAGGTCCCCATTGGTCTCTTTAATCTTAGGTCCAATTGTCTTTCATATAGTCTCACTGTTCTTAGTTCCTCTAGGCAATTAGGGACACCCGGACATGCAGAAGCATCCCCAGGGATGAACTAGGAAGCAGAGAGAGAAGCATAAGAGACCCCCAGCCCACTGATGAGAGGATTCATGTCCCCTAAAACTTTTCTTTCCAGCAAGCCATATCTTTTCACCACTTCAGGTTATATGGCTGCATTCCTGACCTGAATCTTGGATCCCATGCTGGAGGGGTTCAGACCCCACTACAAGCTGGGCGATTTTTGAGCTCAGAACTTGGCCCTAGTTCAGCACCACGGACAGCATCACCCCCTCCCCCCTCCCCCGCCACCCCGCCTTGCCTGGAGCTCACCAGGTCTACAAAGAGTATTGGGAGGACAGACGTCCCCTTGTGTGGTGAGCCACCTTCACTACAGCCCCGAGAAATTAGTTCAAGATAAGGCTGGAAGCAGGGGAGAGATCACTGCATCATAGCACATAAGGGATCTCGATACACACCTCATTTTTAGGTCATCACCCAACAAGCCTGGGAATTTGGCATCAACCACTCTGATGTACAATGTTTCTTGGAGTTTGTGTGACCATAGAAAACCACCCAACTCCATGTCTTCTATGAGTGTGGGGCCAGGACTCCCAGCACCATGAGTGCAAGAGGGAGTCCAAGGAGAGATCAAGGCTTGGGATACTCAGTGCCTGGATCCTGGGTACTCAGCGCCTGAGGAGAGGGACAAGAGAGATTCCAGAATCCACCTACTTTGCTGATTTTGTAGCTTGAGAAGAGGAGAGGACCAACACTTATTCCACCCTTCACCACTACAGAGGGAACTATTATGTTTCTTTCCAGATACTCCATTCCCATGGACATCATTGTCTTTCAGTGACATAGTACAGTAAGAAGCAATCTTTTTTCTCTGGGATTAATGGGAGTGGGGTATCTGCCACGCCATAGCACAGCAGGAGTCCCAAGTTCACGTGACGGGAAGGATGAGGTCATACATGGTATGTCCTCATTCCCCCATAGCCAAGTTCTGCCCATAGACCTTTCTCATCAATCCATAATGGGCTCAAGAGATCCAATAACATTCCCTCAGGTATTACAACTGAAGCTTGAGGGCCAAGGGACAGGAGCATCAGCCCCCAGTATTCAGAGGATAGACGACAAATAGCTTCTAGAGCTCAGAGCTTCTCTGGGAAAGAGAGACTTCAACACTGGTTCTAATGCAGTAAATGTATCTCTAATCAATGGATTATAAATAATTTAATGGGAATCCTTTGTTGTAGGGAATAAATATAAGCTTTACAATAAGAGAAATTTGAATTCAATTCTGGTTTCTCTATTTACTAAGTGGGTGACATGAGAAAATTGGTCACTCTACTTCTCTGTACCTCAGTGTCCTGCTCTGTAATGTGGGGAAGTAATAAGCCCCATCTCATAAGGATGCTGTGACACACGTGAAGCACTGTATGCAGGTCCTGGTACAGGTGTGTGTTCGTTGCGTGCTGGTTCCTTATCCCTTGAAAATGCAAGTTCCTGCTGGCAACATAGCCTGATGCTGTGAGTGGCAAGTCCCATTCTGTATTAAGTGAACACAGGACATTTCAGTAAATGCAGCTAAAATTTCAACAACAAAGTCCAAACCAGGAAATGAATAAAACATCACACTATATACTTTTCAATGGGGTCAACTGGAAAGAATCAGAAGTCTGTAGTGTGGCATCGAATGGTTCCTGAGCCTGAATAATTTCCTCTTCTCAAGAAGCAGGAATATATTCGGGAAAGTAGGATTGACAGAACTCTGAGAACTTTCACCGAGATCTCCCAACTGGCACACACGCTCACTCATATGAGTGGACTGACCTGGATAAAATCAATGAAAAGACTTCCAGAGAAGAAGCCTTATATCATAGGGGCTGTCTCTGAGGGTTGCAAGAGCTTAGCATCTTCCCTCACACTGTTCTCAGTATGGGTTCAAGCAGAAACCTCAATGTAGGATATACCTTTGGTTTGTGGAAAGGACCCTAGTGAAGCACAAAGTGTCAGTAGAGAGAGGGGAGTCCTGGACCTCAGGAGGGGTGTGCCCATTCCCATTAGAGTTCTACCCTCTTTCTCTCCCCAGAGATTCCCTTAACCCCAGACACATAGATCTCAGACAAGTTGGTTGAAAGTAACACCTACCTCCTAAACCCTAGCTCTGAGTTAAGGGGGAAGATACAAAGTCTGGAGAGACTGCCTGTGGTAAGCATGAGAATATAAAGAGTAATCACATGAACACTATGCAAACATACTACAACAGAAAGTGGGGAGAATGATACAAGGATGTGCAAGCCAAAGAACTCGGTCTGGGAGCACTTACAATGCCAGAAACAGAAGAAGATTCCCCTCAGTTGTTTGCTGTACAGAAGAACTTAATAAGAAAAAACAGTGACTCTTAATAGCTCAGGGAAAAGGTGAATAATTCTTAAATCCAGGTGAGAAGTTTGTTATTCTAGTCTCACTTTGGTACTTCTTTGACAAAAAAGTTAAGTAAAGATATGATGTTGTTCCAATGACCTTATGGAAAGGTTTTAGTTTCAGTTTGGATAATTTCTATGAACTGATCTTCAAGTTTACTGATTCTTTCCTTGGTTGTTTCAAGTCTACTGAGTCCATCAAGGGCATACTTCATTTCTGTTGTTAAATTTATAAGATTGCTACCATTTACATTTATCTCTTTGTATAATTTTCATCTTTCTGTGGAAATTCCCTATATGATCATGCATTTTCCCCACCTTTCCACTACAGCATTTAACATAATAATAGTTATATGTTCCTTTCTGATAGTTCCAACATCTGGTTCATATCCGAGACTTCTTCTGTTGATTCCTTGGACTCTTGAAAGTTGGCTGATATTTCTTGCTTTTTGTGCATTTCCAAATGTTTTATTGAATGTTGGACATCATGTGTAGAAGAGTAGACACTGAGGTAAACAGCGTTTATGCCTGGAAGTGGGCATGCCTCTTCTGTTGGGATGTTAATGTGGGAATTTGTACCTGTCCTGTCAGAATTGAACCGGATTTTGATTTTGTGGTCTGTGTAGTTACCTTCAGTCACCAGAGCTTCAATTCCTCTGGCATAACTGAGGATCACGACTAGTCTGTAGAAGGGGTTTTCAGCACTTATTTTCCACCTTTAGCTTTGCTCTTCCCTATGACTCTATTTCTCAGAGACGATCTCTCTCCGTGTTCTTGCCCAGTAGAAGGAATGCAGAACTAATCATTATCTAGATAGACTTATTTTGTTGGAAAGGACCTAGAAGAGGCAAAAAATCATAAAAAAGAGAAAAGTTATAGTATATTGGTACCACAAGGTACCAAGACCTCTTATAAAGCCACAGTAATTAAGGTCATGTGGGGCTGTTTTAGGATAGACCAATAAAGCAGGATAGAATGTTCAAATCAAACCTACACATATACATTTACTTGATTTATGGCAAGAGCAGTGGGAGAAATATGGCCCTTTTGATAAATAGTGCTGGATCCATTGGATATCCTCATGGGTAAAAAGGAATCATAACACCTACATCACACAATACAGGAAAGTCCATTCCTAGTGGTTTGGATACCCAAATGTAAATAGGGAAACTTTGGATTTTTTTTAGAAAAAAAAGACCATCTGTGTATCCTTGTGGCTATGCAAGTATTTCTTAAACCCGGTAAACATTTACTACCAATGACAGAAGAGGTTGATAAACTTGACTACGTTAGAATTAAGAAACTCTTCATAAAAGATGCCATGAAGAAGATATTGGTAATAAAAATCTCCAAGAGAGAACTTGTATGCAGAATATTTAAGTACCTGTGAAAATTGATAAGAAAAGGATCAACAACCCAATAGGAAATTGGGCAAAAGAGTATAAGTCCTTCTCAGAGGAAGATGCTCAAAACCCCATGAGAATATGAGAAGTTCCTCAGTCTCATGAGTCATCAAGGAAATGCAAAATAAACCCACAATGAGTTCCACTAATCTCCAGGATGATTAAAACGAAAGCAGACCAAAAATCTCATGAAGGATACAATTGGAAATATCAAGTATTGTCTAGAATTGAAATTACTGGAACTCTCATATACTTGTTATTGAAATGTAAATATTATAAACACTTTGGAAACTGTTTGGAAATACTTACTAAAACTGAATATGCACATACTCTATGACTGAGAAAGGCCACGCTACAAAATACACCCAACAAAAGTGCACATACATACATAAATCACCACTTTTGTAGCACCACTCTTCGTAAGAGATCCAGGATGGAAATAACCCAAACGCCCATCAAAGATAGACAGATTATGGAGTGTGTGGCATATGCACACAATGGAATTCTTTCAGCAGTGAGAATGAATGAATCACTGATGTGTGGCTAGATCTCACAGCAAAAGACTGAGCAAAGGGGCCAGACACAGATGAACGCACACTGGAAGTTCCAAACTACGTAAAAATTAAAAACAAATAAAACTAATCAATGATGATAGAAGTCATTACAGTGGTACTTTTTGTTCGGGTGGGCGTGACTAACTAGGAATGGACATTGGTGACGCTTCTTAATCTAGATGGTTATTCTGGGAATGTCATCGTTAGGAAAATTGATGAAGCATGTCTTTATAATCAGAACTGCTTTCAAGATGTATATTTGCTTCAATGTCTTTTACTTTAAAAACGATATATGAGGATACCTCACACAAATATATGCTGATTCATTTTAAATTTTAAATGACATCTAAAAATTATAAAAAAATGTATATTTTACTGAAACCATCTCAGGACAAAGTGAAAAACTCAAATAGCCCTGTATCCATAAAGGAATTGATTCAGTGGGAAACATTATTTTCCAGGGAAAAAGTTCAATGCCAAGTTCATCCGAATGTGCAGGGCAGAAAATATTTCAATTTTTCATAAGCACTTCCGAGTATGAAAGTCACATCAACCAGTATCACTTTTGGAAGTCTTTTGCTTTCTCTAGAACTATATTGAGTTCTGCAGAGTAGGGAAGTGGTGATGGCTGATCCCCAAGAACTTCCGCATCTCTGGCAGCTGCGGGTATGAACTTGCACTTATGTGCACAATTACCATCCTGTTCTTATTCACTCACTTCCTGTTGTAGTTTACTCTTATTTTTCCCAAGCCATCCTTCCCATACTGAGGGACCCTGGTGACCAGACTGTCCCAGGGCAGTGGCTGGCATTTATTGTTCAAGAGATGCTTCTGTTGTTGGTAGTGCTGTTGCAGTCCATGCTGTGGGAAGATGAGAGGACCAAGAGCCAGAGGTGTCCAGGGTGGAGAGCGAGGATGAAGTCTGATTCTCTTACTCATGTTTATTACATGAAACACAATTACAAAATGAGAAACTGTTCCTGAATGTGACAGGAAGGGTAAGTCCCAGAAAAGAAGTCTTTTCTCCATCCAAGTTAATGGGAGGCCTACAGGCCCCTGGGAGGCTCCAACACAGAGTGTCCGCCTCCAGAAAAAGACTTCAGCCCCTTTCTCTTCCCTAGCCAACCTAAACTCATGAGATGTATTTCCCAGGAATGCTGGGATCCAGTCACTCTGAAAATCTGACTTCTGAGAAGGGGACCCCACCTTGGAAATTGACCCTGGAACATTTCTCTGGAAATTTGACTTGCACTGTTTTCTCTTCTATTCAGTGCCTCAAAGGATTGGATGGTGCCCACCCCCATTTGGGAGGGAAATCTCTTTTACTGAGGTCACCACGTTAAAAGCCAGTCTCATCTGGAAACACTCTCACAGACACATGCACAAATGATATTTAACCTGGGCATTCCACAGCCCAGTCAAGTTGACGCATAAAATGAGCCATCATACTGACATTGGAGGTTAATGGTTAGCATACACACACAGAAAGATAGACAGACTCACAGCTTGGCACTGGGCGTTCTGAATACTGAGATGGGCCATTTCTTGCCCTTCGCCCTGGGGAAGATGGGGCTCCTTTGAATAGGCAAATGGCCCTAGTTGTCAGGTCAAAGAGATCCTGGGACAATGTCTTAGTAGGAGAGAAATACTAGGGATGCTCTTCTGCTGAATCATTTGCCCGTCACTGTAAATGACTCTCTGGACCACCTGTGTCCACCTGGGTCACCAATCCATGTACTAAGGCTTGGTGCTCCTTGTCCTCCGAAATCCAGCCGATGGCTTTCCGCTACCCCTCCCTGCCTCCCAGCAGTTGACCAGCTGTTATGTCACACCAGCAAGGTGAACCAAACGTCATTGATGATGTGCAAGGGCTTCATAGCACCTCCGCCTCCACTGACCCTCAGAGCCCTGTGGCGGCAGCTTCAACTTCTCCCTTTCGTGGCCAACTTTAACCTAGAAGCAACGAGGGAAGGGGATGATGGGAAATGTAGTTCCAGCTTGGCAAATCCTCCACAGATATGTTCCAGCTTGACAAATCCTCCACGGGTAGGTTCACTGAAGCTTTCAAATACCCTTTTAAAAGTCATCCTTTAAATATAGTTAATGGAAAAATCCGTCAGGTGAGTAAACTTTCAACTTAACCTTTTCCTTATTAGCTATGATTTGCCTGGCTGCTGTTTAGTGATCTCACCCCGCACATCAAAACAACCTAAAACACAGTGGCTCAAGCAATAATTTTATTCTATTGTTTATTATTTATTCTCATTGTTCTGTAAATTGGCCAGAGCCCAGCAGGGCAGTTTCACCCCTAGATTTGCCTCGGGCTCTTTCAGGCAGTCGCATTGGGGTGGTGGCAGTGACTGGGGCTGGATATCTGACCCCTCAGTGTTCCTCTATGTAGCATCTCTCTCCATCAGAGTCCCCGTGATTGCTTACACAGATGCCCAGAAATCCATGAGGCGGGAGTGGAACCTGCCAGGCTTTCTTAATGTCTGAGCCATATGAGTCTCAGAACATCTTGTCCTCCACATTCTATTGGTCAAAGCGGACATGAGCCCCATCTAGGTTCAAGGAGAGGAGATAATAATAACCAACTCCATCTTGTAAGGAGAGGAGCGCCATGTTTGTATGAAGGAGGGTCTAGATTGTTTGGGGTTGTCTTTGGTGACTAGTTGCTACAGCTACTCACCTGTCTGAATTTAAGCTGCCTCCTCCACTTGATGAGGGGAACATCCCTCTCTGTTAGGGATGTAGGGAAAATGAAATGGGAAGAGATATGCAAAGGTGCAGGACAAAACCTTCACCTTCCCTGCCCTTGGACCGGTGACCACAGCCTGACATTGTTCATAGGACATTCCTGAGGGTGGACAGAAAGAAAAGGCGGAGAAACAGAGGAATTTCCCCCTGTCTAGTGTCTCCTCCCAGGTAGACCTGAGCCCTCCCCAGCACATCTGATGTCTTGACCCTCCTGACTCCAAATATAAGGTCCCTGTGCTGTGTGAGCAGGCCCCTCCACAGAGCTGCAGACATCTCCAAAGTCAGCTCTGAATCAGCACTACGGAAAACACCGTTGCCCTTTCCTAAGGAATGCCCAGGAGCCAGGTAAGTCCTGGGCAGAAGGATCACCCCCTATGTGTGGTGGTCTAAGGTCGGCTGGGGCAAAGATTTGGTTGGGCACATTCAGAACACATAACTTGGTAGCTGGCAGAAGATCACCAGCACAGTATGGGAGTGAGGGGTATTGAGAAGATAATATCTGCGAGTCTGGCAACTCCCAGGGTTCCAGCATCACCTGCGGAATTCACATCCCTTGTGACCCCCTGAGAGTCTCTACCATGTCTACTTGGCCCAGTCCTCCCCGAGACCCCCCTTCAGTCCAGAAGAGCAAGAGCTCCACCCACCCCATGTGTGCTTCCCCATCACAGCCACCTTGCCTATGGCACCAGAATTATCAGGTAACCTGTCTCCCTACCAGATGGTGCTCAGCTCAAAGGCAAGGGCTAGACCTGTCATATTCACCCCTTTTACTAGCAATGTGAAGGCATGATTTACATGACTGTTGAATGAATAAATGAACAAATGAATTAAATCTCCTTCCTCCCCTCTTGGGTTGAGTTGAAAATTCTTCTCTTCCAGAATAACTTAAACTTCTTGCCTCTCAGCCAAGGAAAGCTGGGCTGACAAAGATTGATGAAGTGGCTCAAGGTGCAGAGAATAGTGCATGAGATAGAGCACCTGGGTGATTTGGGCAATTGACTTGCTTACTCTGGACTTCGGGTTTTCTGCTGCAAAATGGAGAAGTAAAGCTAGACGGCCCCTCAGCTCTGATGGCCCGTGGGTTATACTTCCTCTTTTGCACACAGTTAGTTTTTTCCCTATGTCTCTCCTTCCCGTTCTTCTGCTTTTCTTTGCAAATTGGGAACAATGGGAACAGGATCGGTGTGGTCAGGCCCTTCTGAGCACAGATGCTGCAGCTGCCCCTGCAGGGAGAGAGTGAGTGGCCAGCACAGGGGCCCAGGACGGGGAGGGGTCTGCAGGATGAGATTCCAACTGAAAATGCAGGAAATGGTGATGGTGTGGGAATGTCTATGCAGGCTCCAACCCCGCACCTTCCTTCTCCATGATCACAGCACTGACTCTACTCCAGGTTTTGGGTGATAGTTCTGGGAAGGGGATAATATGGGATGGGCAGCTTCATGAAGTCAAATAGAAGAAATACTGTAATTTTTCTATGTATACAAAGTCTTAAGATAAACACGTGCAAAGCCATGGTGTTAAAGGCAACATGTTCAGATGATAAACCACAGAGCAAAGCAAGGAAATAAATGACATTACAGTGAGGCTGGGGCTCCCTGTGGGGAGTGTGGCGTGGTGATGGGGAAGGGGATCTAGGGGGGAGGTCCTGGGTGCTCCTAACCTTCTACTTCTTGGAGGGTGTTCATTTTTTTTTTTTGTGAGGAAGATCAGCCCTGAGCTAACATTGATGACAATCCTCCTCTTTTTCTTCTTTTTTTTATATTTTTGCTGAGGATGACTGGCCCTGGGCTAACATGCATGCCTATCTTCCTCTACTTTATATGGGACGTGGACACAGCATGCCCTGACAAGCAGTGCATCAGTGAGCTCCTGCGATCCGTGCGTGAGCACTTAACCACTACGCCGCGGGGCCAGCCCCGGGTGTTCATTTTTTGAGGAATGACTGAGCTGTTCTTGTGGGGGCACTTCCTTGTATGTGCCTTTCATTTCCCAAAAAAACCTTTCCAGAAAACTGACTTGCGTCTGGACAGTCACCACCTCCCAGGACTCCCATCACTTCTTCCCAGCCCCCACCACACTGTTAAATCTAACCTTCTGTGAATTCAGGTGCATGCTTCTTCTCTCATGAAATCTTCATCATCCTTGAAGGTGGACGAACCCCAGGCTGGCATTCCTTGCTGTGTGTCTCCCACACACCCAGATTCTGAGAGCAGAGCTTGCTTAGGCAAAGACCCAGAGGTGGGCAGATTTTGCCATACTCTGGAGCAATGAGGAGGAGCAATCTTGAGACACCAGTGATGAAGAAATCCGTTCTGGCTCCCATACTGTCTCTACAAAGGGGGAAGTTTCTATCCCTTTCGAAATCTGCCCCTTCTCTCCTGCACTTTCTTCGCTTCCAAACCCCACTCTACAGAGAGTCACAGCCTCGGTTTCCAGGGGTCCTGTGGGCCGGGCTCCCGTCGACAACCTTAGCTGTGTTAACACACAGAACCCTGGCCTCCACCGCCTGAGTGTCCCCCCCGCCCAGTCCTCCTGAGACACCACCTCCAACTTTGAGGGTTGTTGACATTACACACTGCCTGTGTGTCACCCATTGCATCCCCTGTCACAGGGAGTTCCAGCTGCCTGGACACCTGTTGTCTCCCCACTGGACAGTGACTCAGGGCTGTGTCCAGGGCTGGTGTGTGACATCGTGAGCAGAGAGGGGATGTCCACCATGGTGATGCTGAGGGAGGGAGGTCAGTCGGCCTCCCTCATATCTTGGTTCCCTGAGTCCCACCCCGGGCTGGACCAACCTCCACAGACCAACTCAGGGGGTCTTGTCAGAACACACCAATTTTCACTTGGCGGAAAACGATCCCTGAGGGAAAGGACATTGACAGGGAGGCAGCAGACGGGGCTCAGGCCCTGCATGGGCTGTGAATTTGGGTGAGCCTCTCACCTTCCCTCGCCCGGGGTCCCCAGGAGTGGATGTGGTTGGTGCATGGTTGTCTCCGTGGGCTGTCCTGGCCCTGATACTTTCTGGGTGTGAAGTTCCTCCTCTGAGGAAGGTAACTGTTCTGACCTCACCCTCATCTTCCTGTTAAAGTCTCCTCTAAGTCTGCAACTTTTAGTTCCTGAGAAAGAACCCCGGGAAACAGATTTTCTTGGGGAACCTGGCACTGCGAACACCAGACATGCTGCTGCTGCTGCTGCTGGCCCTGCTCTGGTGGAGGGAGGGGACCGAGGGACGGAGGGAGCTGGAAGAGGGTTACGGGCTGCAAGTGCAGGAGTCAGTGACGGTGCAGGAGGGCCTGTGTGTGTTTGTGCCCTGCTCCTTCTCCTATCCTTGGAGTCGCTGGAGCAGCTCTACCCCAGCTCGTGGCTACTGGTTCCGGGAAGGGGCCAGAGTAGAGCAGGGTGCTCCTGTAGCCACAAACAGCCCATATCCAGGAGTGCAGAAGGAGACCCGGGGCCGATTCCGTCTTCTTTGGGACCCCCAGAGATCCAACTGCTCCCTGGACATCAGAAACGCCAGGAGGACAGATGCCGGGAAATACTTTTTTCAAGTGGAGAGAGGAAATGTGCGACATTCTTACACAAGTAACCAGCTCTCTGTGCATGTGACCGGTAAGGCGCTGGCTCCAGGAATCGCCACAGGGGAAGGACATGGGGGTCCCAGGGCAGAGCAGGCAGAGGACTTTCCAACCTGGGAGGGGTTTGCGGGTAAAACAGGTCAGGAGTCCAAGGGAAGAGCTGGAGCAAAGCCTGACGCTTCTCTCAGGACCGCTCCTCAGAGTCTCCCTCCTTATTCCTGTGTCTCCCCATCTCCTCACCAGCCCTGACCCACACACCCGACATCTTCATCCCGGAGACCCTGGAGTCTGGCCGCCCCAGGAACCTGACCTGCTCTGTGCCCTGGGCCTGTGAGCAGGACACGCCCCCCATCTTCTCCTGGATGTCGGCTGCCCTCACCTCCCTGGGCCCCAGGACCCGCTTCTCCTCGGTGCTCACCCTCACCCCACGGCCCCAGGACCATGGCACCAACCTCACGTGTCAGGTGAAGTTCCCCACAACTGGTCTAACTGTGGAAAGGACCATCCAGCTCAACGTCACCTGTGAGTGCTGGGCCAGGATGCCTGGATCCTGAGCACAGTAGGGATGGGGGTGTCAGGGTCTCAGACATTGGTGGGGGGTCTCAGAATCCACACTGGGAGCAGGTCAGGAGGACTCCTGCCTCCACTCTTCCCCCATTTATGCAGCTCCTGGGGACAAGGACCCATGTCCACCCAGCCCTCACCACTGATGCGGGGCCACCTTGTCTTTCTGTCCCAGACTCTCCACAGAACTTGACCGTCACTGTCTTCCAAGGAAACAGCACAGGTAGGAAGGAGCTGTGAGCATCTGTCTCCATCGGCCCCGTCACCCCCCTCAGACTTCTCCAAACGCCTTCTCAGCTCCACAAGGAGAAAGGGCAACATTCACACAGCAGAGCCATCTCTTGAGGCTCCTTGTCACCCATCTCCTGAAGACTCCTCCAGTCTCATCTTTTTATTTTCCCTAACAACTGTTTAGGTATTTTGAACAGGTAATATATTCACATGGTCTAAAATTCACAATGAACAGCCGAGTCTGTCCTCAGATGCCCAGTCCCCTCAGGAAGTTACCAGTGTCCATAGGCTGCTCTGGGCCTTGGTTTCTTCACCTAAACGATCTTATGGGTCATTTGACGTCAGTAGTACAGACTGTCCTCATTGTTCTCCATGACTGTGCCGTATTCCATGTCCTGGCTGGATTCTGATTTGTGTGCACCTTCTGTTAATGGAAAAATCATGGCATTTGTTTTCTTCTACTAACAGAAACACGGAAATGAATACTCTTGTGTCTCCTTTGATGTGTGTGTGTGTCTGTGGGATAACCTCGTAAAAGCAGAATATGGCTGCTTCCTATGCTCTTTCTAATTTTGAGAGATATGGTCAAGTTGCTTTGCATGGAGGGTGGACAAGTGTACATTTCCACAACTGAGGGGTCAAAGTGTGCATTTCCTTGCACTTCAAACTGTATCTGCGTGTCTGTCCTCCTCACCAGGTCTCCTTCTGCATCCTTTTCCTTTCTCTCCATCTCTTTGCCTCTCTGACCCTCTGTCTCTTCTTCTCCAGCACCCACAGTCCTGAAGAACGGGTCCTCTCTTTCAGTCCTGGAAGGTCAGTCACTGCACCTGGTCTGTGTTGTTGACAGCAACCCCCCAGCCACGCTGAGCTGGGCCCATGGGAGCGAGACCCTGAGCCCCTCACAGCCCTTGAACCCCGGGGTCCTAGAGCTGCCCCGGGTGGATTGGAGGCATGAAGGCAAATTTACCTGCCAAGCTCAGCACCCTCAGGGCTCCATGCACGTCTCCCTGAGTCTGTCTCTGCAGAGTGAGTGCACCAGAGGATGGGGGAGGGTCTGGAGGAGGAGGACAGCGCCCACGCCACCCCGCATTCCACCCAGCAGCCCCCTGAGCTTCTGAGTGGAGCTCAGCTCTGCTCTGTGCCGGGTTGTGAGGCCTGGAAATCCCCTGGGACTCAGGGTGTCACTGTCCATTTCCTGCCAGGCCAGGGCTGTGGGGTGGGTTGAGGGCTGGAGGGGGAGCCAGGGAAGGAGGTGGGTCTTGGAGGAGAGGGCTGGGGTCTGGACAGGTGTGTCTCGGGACACAAGACCCTTTCTTCGGGGGTTGGGAAGAAGGTCAGGTGAGTAAACCTCTCCTCTTCACCATAAAACTTAAGGAGAATCGAAAAACCTCAGGAATCAAGAGCAATAATATTGCAATAGAGTAGTTAAAAAAGTATTTTAAAAATACAAAATAAACTCCACAAAGAACAAAATGACAAAATTTTAATTAAAGACAGGCCGCAACTCAGCTCTTGTATGCCTCACTCTCCTCACCCTAACCCCCACCTGCAGCCCCTGAGCCTGTTCTTGCTCATGGCAAAGTGCCCTGAACACAGACGTGTGGGGCCCTACAGGGAGTGGGAGGAGAAGAGACAGAGTTCTCAGAGGGGAATCGCTAATAATCCAATCCTCTGCAGGAAAAGCGTGGCCTTTATCAGGAGTGGTGCTGGGTGCCGTGGGGGGAGCAGGTGCTACAGCCCTGCTCTTCCTGTCCTTCTGCGTCATCGTCATCATGTGAGCAGGGACCTGGAGAGGGAGGGAGAGCCCTGGGATGGAAAGGGCAGGCAGCCACGGATCCTTGAAGCCAGAGCTGGGGGACTGGGTGGGTCCAGAGCCTGAAGCAAGGGCAGGAAGGAGACCCCTGGCACCTGGGTGAGTCTGTCACAAACCTCTGGCCCCAGTGTCCAGGAAGGGGGAGCCTGTTCTCAACCATGGGGTCTCTGGGACAGGGCCACCCCTCTCCCACCTCAGTCACCCCTCCAGCCCCTAAGAGAGAACAGAGGAGGGGTCAGTCTGCCCACTGCACCCTGAACTGGCCAGACTGAAAGGCTCTTGATCTCTTCACTCAGAGTGAGGTCCCGAAGGAAGAAAGCGGCTAGACCAGCAGAGGATGTGGGTGACACGGGCATGGAGTGTGCAAACTGTGTCACGGGGTCAGTCTCTCTGGTGAGTAACTTGGACTTCTCTCCATCCAGCATTGTGCCTGGACACCTCTCCCAGGGTGACTCCCTGGATTATCCTGCTCAGTATGGCCAAAGTTCCTCTCCTCATCTCCTCCTAATCATCCCTTCAAGTGGGATCCTCATCTTGCTGACAGCGTGACAGCCCCTCCTCTTCCCTTCAGACCAGGCATGGAGGATTCACCTTCTCTCTATCCTCCCTTGCTTCTGCTACAGCCAAAAATTCACCACGTCTTGTCTACTTTCCTCCTAGAAACAGGTAGCATCAGTCTCCCTCTCTCCGTCTTGACCCCCGTCATTGCTCAGGCTTCAGGATCTCTTTCCTGGACGCCTCATCTCCCTGCTCCTCATCTCCCTTGCCCTACACAGAGCGATCATCTAAAAGCCGTCATTGTTCAGTTCGTCTGCGTTTGAACATCTGTTTGCCCCCATCATCTACAGCAGAGGCCGGCAAAGTATTTCTATCAAGGGCCAGAGAATAAATATTTTTGGCTTTTTGGGCCATAGAATCTCTGTTGCAGCCACTTAACTCATCTTTTGCAGCATGAATGCAGCCTTAGACCATAAGTAAATGAATGAGCATGACTATGTTCCCATAAAACTTTATTTACAAACACAGGCGTTGGGCCGGGTTGGACCCAGGGCTGTATGTAGTTTGCTGACCTCTGACCTAGAAAATAAAGCTCCAACTCCTCGGCCCACAACCCTGCATATTCTGGCCTCTCAGCACCTACGTCTCCAGAAGGCCCGGAGTTAGGGTGAGGACTGTGAGGCACTAGCTTGAGACACAAAACTTAGAAACGTGTCCAAAATCTCAGCAATCGTGGTACTACTTTAAGGCAGTATTTTTTAAAAATCAAAATTAATGAAAAAAATCCACGATGAGTGAAATATCAAAAATCTAAATAATGGTTGGATGAGTATAATGAAGTTAGTTAATAATAATTTAAGATCATAACTTGGTCAAGAGATATTGTCACACGTGGCAGCATTCTCAGTTGAAAACGAGAGAGGCAGAGGAGGAGATTTTGACAATATTCTGTCTGTGTTTGCTTCCAGTAAAGGCATGAAATCAAAATTGTAGTAAATTCTGATTCGGGTCCACATAAAACCTTTGAAACTTACAGTAATGTTTTAATACACAGCATTTTCAGGTTTTCAGTAATATTTCAATCATTTTAATGTTTTGAGAAAATTGACCATTAAAATACATAAAGTCGCGTATATGGGGGCACAGATTTTTTCCTCTGCCTCAGACTCCAGTTGTTCCAGAAGGACACTCTTACTAATCCTGGGTTATTTAAAGTATTGAATTTTGTTCTGCATGGGATTTTTTGCATTCGTTTTGATTTAAAAAATCTTGTATTCAAATACTGTTAATCTCAATTACTGAGGATTTTGGCTCCCATTTTAATTTTTCATTTTGGACGAGACCTTCACTTGCCTCACTCTGATCCCAGCCCCACTGTCCAGGCGACTTCCTCTACTCCCCCCACCTCCACTCACACTCCATCCACACTGGACTTTTCATCGTCATCAACCCGAACAAGGTTACTTGTGCCTCTGGGTCTCTGCATGGGCTCTTCCTCCTCTAAAGCTCTTCCCTCCCCGTTTCCACTCATTCATTCCTGTTCATCCTCCATGCTCTGATGGACATGTGACACTTTTCACTTATTTATTGCATTTGGAGTGTGAATGGGGGCTTTTGGAAGGTTTTTACAGCAGGGTAACATGCATCTTTTCATTCATCAATTCCTCCAGGAAATGTTATTGAGCACCTAATGAGTGACGAGGAGTGTAGGTGGCAGAGACTCATCATGAAAAATATCTAAAACCTTGGCTCAAAGAAGTTGTTTTCTAGACAGAGGGTGATAATCAAACTAGTAAAAAGAAAACAACCTAACAACAAATAAGTGAACAGAATGTGCAAGGTAGACATGTGCTTTGGGGAAAATGCAGGGTACAGAGACGAGACAGTGTTGAGGAGATGGCTTGTGGAGTGCTCTTGGGATTTATTTATTTCTTGTAGTGAAAATTTCACAACAAGTTGACCATCATAATGATTCTTAAGTGCACAGTTGTGAAACAGATCTCTAGAACATTTCCATCTTGCAAAACTGAAACTCTGTACTCGTTGACTACCCACGTCCCCCACCACCCCAGCCCCTGAAACCACCCTTCTACTTCCTGTCTCCATGGGCTTGACTACTTTAGACACCCCATGTTAGTGGAATCATGCAGTATTTGTCTTTTTGTGACTGGTTTATGTCACTTAGCATACTGTCCTCAAAGTTCATCTATGTTGCAGCATGTGACAGGATTTCCTTCATTTTAAATATCCCAATAGATTGAATAATACCCCAATCTATGTATACACCACATTTTCTTTATCCATCCATCCGTCACTGGATATCTGAGTTGCTTCCACTTCTTGGCTACTGTGAATAATGTTGAAGGGAACGTGAGTGTGCAAACATCTCTTGGAGGTTCTGCTTTGAGGTCATTTGGATAAATACTCCTAAGTGGAATTGCTGGATCATATGGCAATTCCATTTTTCATATTTTGAGAAACCTCCGTACTGTTTTCCAGAGTGGCTGCACCATTTTACATTCCCAGCAACAGTGCACAAGTGTTCAAATTTCTCTGTATCCTCACCAACACATGTTTTTTCTTTTTTCCATAGTGGTCATTCTAATGGGTGTGAGGTGATATCTCATTGTATTTTTGACTTGCACTTCTCCAATGATTAGTGATGTTGAGCATCGTTCCATATTCTTATTGGCCATTTGTATATATTCTTTGGGGAAATGTCTAATTCAAGTTCTGTGCTCATTTTTTAACGGGTGTATTTTTGTGGTTGTTGTTGATTTGTGGGAGTTCTTTATATATTCTGGATGTTAACCCCTTATCTGTTACATGACTTGCAGATATTCTCTCCCATTCTGTAGGTTGGCTTGTGGTTTTGTTAGTGATGTTTGTACAAAGGCATGAAGGAGAATCAAGAGTTTGCAACTTGACTGTGTGATCCAAGAGCCCACCAGGCAAAGGGAACAGAAGGTGAAAACAGTCAGACACACAAGGCTGACCAGTGAATGAGGAGCAGCAAGGACATGCGAGTGATTACACAGAGGGAGGCAAGGCCAACAAGCAGGAAATGAGTTTTGGGAAGTCAGCGTGTGTGTACATCACATCTGCACACACAGGACACTGTGGGCATCTGGAGACTTTCGGGCAGAAGAGGAAACTGATCCCCTTTTCATTTTCACAGGATGCCTCTGGATGCTGTGCACAGAGAGACTCTGTGTGTCAGAGAAGTTAGAAAAGGGACTGGTGAAACATTCCAGGCAGGTGGTGATGGTGGCTGGAACCAGGATGGCATGAGGGTGTGGCTTGATAAGATTCTGGGTGAATTCTGAACTTAAGGCTACTGAGAATTGTTAATGGATTGGGAGTGCAGTGTGAGTGACAGAAAGGGGTCAAGGATGACTCATAGATTTCTGCAGTGAGCAGCCGGAAAAATGGAGGCACCAATCACTGAGGTGGAGATGATTGGAGGAAGAGATTTGGGGGAGAAAAGGAGAAGTTCAGTCTGAATATGTTGAGTTTTGTGTTTGTTTTGACAGGGAATGGGCATTTCAAGTATACCTTTGGATTAAAGTCTTTCCGGAGAGAAGGAGCTGGGGTTACAGATTTGGGAGTCATCAGCCTACTAGATGAGATGAAGCCAATGCAGTGGATGAGATCACGAAACAAAGTTGAAGAAGGAAAGAGTCCAGGGTTGCTCTGATATTTAGGGGCAGGGAGATGGGGAACATCCAGCCAGGGGGCTTCCAGCGACGTCAATGGATCCAGAAAGTGTGATGTCTTGTAATTAAGTCTAAAGGGACTTTCCTTTAGGGCAGGTGTGCAGTCAGGTCACCTGCTGCTGCCAAGTCCAGAGAGGTGAGGACTGAAATATTGATTTCACCAGCAGAGGTCACTGGTGTGCTTGATAACAGCAGTGTCAGTAAGTGGTTTTGTGTGTGTGTGTGTGTGTGTGTGTGTGTGTGTGTGTGTGTGTGTGAATCTTAATTTGAACAATGAAGAGAATGGAAGGGGCAAAAATATTAACTATTTTGGTGAAGTGTTCTCTTATCGAGAGGAGCAGCAAAGAAGGATGCTCCTCAGGCAGCTCCTGTCACTCTCCTCCATGTGAGTCTGTGTTACTTTCTTGTTGCTGCTGTCATGAATCACCACAACTTCATTGGCTTCCAAAAACATAAATTTATTGTCTTACAGTTCTCGAGGTCACAAGTCCAAACTGGGTTTCACTGGACTAAAATGAAGGCATTGGCAGGCGGGGCTGAGTTCCTTCTGGAAGTCCCGGGGGGAAATGCGTTTTCTTACCTTTTCCAGCCTCTAGAGGGCGCCTGCCTTCCTTGGTTCTTGGCTCCTCCCTCCATCTTCAAGGCCAGAAGCACAGTGTCTTCAAATCTCTCTCTGCCTTCTCCTTTCGCTTGTCAAAGCTGTTGTGATTATATTGGGCTCTCTCAAATACTTCAGGAGAATCTCCATATCTCAATGTCTTTAATTTAATTCCATCTGCAAAGTCCTCTTTGCTATGTAAGGTAACACATTCACAGTTTCCTAGGGATTAGGGCTGGGACATCTTTAGAGGCTGTTATTCTTCCTATCACAGGGACAAAATTTCTTTGACTGGCTTGTCCTCCCACCAAACTGTGAGCTTCCCAAGGGCAGGTGCTATGCCTGCATCAAGGCTCTGTAATCCTCTCTTACTCACCCAGTTCCTGTCCATCATATCATAACTCACAATTAGGTATTTATTTGCTTATCTCATATTTCACTGCATCCCTCAATTAAACAGTAAGCTGCAAGAGGTCAGGGTCTGTGTCTGCTGTGTCCACCATAGAACATCCAGCACCCAGCTCAGGGCCTCACACTGAGGGGGCCTCGGGCTTTGAGGTCAGCAGGAACTGGATTGGATCCTCATTTTCCTCAGGGGCCTTTTGTTTCTAATGAGGAAGATCAGCCCTGAGCTAACATCTGATGCCAGTCCTCCTCTTTTTGCTGAGGAAGATTGGCCCTGGGCTAACGTCCGAGCTCATCTTCCTCTACTTTATATGTGGGACGCCACCCACAGCATGGCTTGTTAAGTGGTGCATAGATCCGTGCTGGGGATCTGAACCTGCATACCCAGGGGTGCCAAGCAGAGTGCCTGAATTTAACTGCTATGCTACCAGGCTGGTCCCTTCCTCAGGGACTATGAGCATGCTGCTTACCTTGATCATTGCAGTTTTCATATGTATAAAATGGAGACAATTATAGTATCTTCCTTATGCGGTTGTTGTGGGAAGTTCATGAGAACAGCAAGCAGCCAATAAGGTGTTCTCTAAAGATTAAATATTCAAGGAAAGCATGAATGAAGGACATGTCAAGAAAAATGTATGTGGGATAAATAGACTTGCTGTCTTATCCTGTCCTTATTGTTCTGCTCTGACTCCCTTCTCTCTCCCTCCACTCAGGGTCCCCTGATTGAATCCCAGAAGGGAAGCTTCCCAGATCGCCCTCCCCCAGATGTGGCTGCCCCCTGCTCAGGGGAGGACGAAGAGCTCCATTATGCATCTTTCAGCTATTGTGGCATGAAGCCTCAGGACCCACAGGAACAGGAGGCCACTGGTAATGAGTACTCAGAGATCAAGATCCACAAGTGAGAAACTGCAGAGACTCAGCCCTGGCTTGAGGGATCATGGCTCCTGTGGTTCAAATAAAAGTCCTGGGCTGATTGCTGTAGAGTTAAAAAGCCCTCTAAAGAGTGTAAAGAGCACAGACTTTGGAACCAAAGAGTTTTGAGTTTGAGTCCACACTCTGCCTCTTGACTAAGTAAGGACAGATCAACTCCTACCTCTCTGCCTCAGTTTCCTGCTGTCTGAAATCTGAATGAGAAGCCCCACCTGCAAGTTCATAGTGAGAATTCTGGGAGTCAAATTCTATCACAGCACCTGCCACAAAGTGTATGCTGAACACATGCTGAACCCCGGTGCTTTGAACAGAAATGTCCTGCTGGGAATTTCTCCTGACTCTGGAGGGGACCAGTGTCAGACCTCATATCTTGCACACAGGTCCCTTCTCCTGGAATGTCATCCCACCAGGCCTTCATCTGCCTCTGTCTTTGAAAGCCGATCTCCAGAGGTGAACTTCCGGGTTGAGATGGGAAAGCCAAGCTGCAGCTCATGGTCTCCCCTATAGAGACAAATCAAATGAATGAGGAAGGTTCCCAAATGCTCACATGACCATCTGATGAATGAAACAACATGATCCCCAAATTCTCCTACAGCACCCAGACGAAGACAGGAATATATCACAGCAGTCACTTCATGAACTAGCTTCTATGGAAAGAAATCAAAGGATTGGATGAAGCTTTAAAAATTCCCTACAGATGGACCCCTGCCCATTTATAACAGCAGCAAGAAACATAAGGCACCAAGGAACATTTTTAAAATTGAAACAGGCCATACGTCCATACTGAAAAATACAGAATACTGCTGACAGAAATTAAAGAAGATCCACATGAATGAAGAAATATACCATGTTCATGGATGGGAAGACACAGTATTGTTAAGATGTCCGTTTTCTCCATATTGATTTCAAGTAATCCCAGTAACAGACATAAAGCTAGAGTCATCAAGAGAGTGTGGTGTGGACAGAACAGAGTCCATAAACGGACCCACACACTATACAGAATCCACTGATTCTAGACTACACCCAGTCTATTCATTAGGGAAAGGAAGGACTTAACAAATTGGTAGAACAAGTGGATTAAGGTTTGGAAAAAATGAACCTTATACTTGATACATTTGGTTTTTATAATTTGAATCATGCGGTTTGTACTCGTGGTTTTTTCATTCAGTATTGGTGTTTTTGAGATTCATCCATGCCGTTGTGAGTATGAGTATTTTGTTTCTTTATTGCTGAGTGAGATTCCAACATATTACACTCTGTTTACCCCTTTTTCTGTTGATGCACATTTGGTTTGCTTCCATTTTTTGACAATTATGTATAAAGCTTCTGTTAATGTATTTGCACAAGACTGTGGCCAGGTGTGTTTTCATTTCTGTCAAGTGAATGGGGGGCAGGCCAGAGATGGAGACAACGAGGTCAGAGTCACGTGTTGGGAGCTTGAGAGTCTCTGGGACTCCCCATGGAGACCAGTGTCCAGCAGGCAACTGGAGAGATGGGTGGTCTGGAGCTCAAGAGGAAGGTAGGGACTGGAGATGTACAGCGGGAACATCAGGGGGTCCAATAGTCCTGATAATGTTTGCCGTCTGTTGTGGGTTGACTTGTGTCCCCCCAAAAAAGACATATTGACGTTCACACCCTTGGTACCTGTGAGTGTGATTTTATTTTGAGATGGGGCTTTGCTGATGTAATCAAGTTAATATGAGGTCAGACTGAATTGGCAGACCCTAAATCCAGTGACTGGCATCCTTATACAAAGTGGGAAATTTGGACACAGACACATGTAAGGAAGAGGGTCATGTGACAACAGAGGCAGGGATTGGAGTTATGATGCTCCAAAGCAAGGAAGGCCAAAGATTGCCGGCAACCACCAGAAGCAGGAAGAGGGAAGGAAGGGTTTTACCCTAGAGCCTTCTGAGGGAATGTGTCCCTGTTGAAACCTTGATTGTGGTCTTTCAGCCTCCACCACTGTGACACAATACATTTCTGCTGTTTTAAGTCACCCAGTTTGTGGTAAGTAGTCACAGCAGCCCTAGGGAACTAACACATTTGCTCAGCATCTATTGTGAACCAATTCCTCAAGTCTTATGTCTCATTCAATACTCACAGTGACACTGAGAGGGTCAACCCTGTCCCCGTGTTACAGAGAAGGCTCGGGTGAGCTGCTCAAAGCCACACAGGCCAGCAAGTGGAGGGACCAGATTGAATCCAAGTAGACGACCCAGAATCCACAATCAAATCTTAATCAGTGTTCCCTGGGTATTTGCCTGTGTCCAGGCACTGCCCTAACTGGTTTGTGAGCATTCGAACAGTCAATCTGTTCCTAAGAGAAGTGACAACCCAGAGCTGCTAGCCTGGCTGTCCACATTTCCATAGATTTGAAAAAGGGTCTCTCTCTCTTCCTTCTTCCCTCCATCACTCCTTTTCTCCTTCTTTTTTTCCTTCTTTTTTTCTCTTATTTCTTCCTCCCTCCATCCCCAGCTTTGCCCTGGAGGAGGGAGAAACAGATCTCTTAGCATTGCCCTCTCTTCTTTATCTGTCTGTGCCCAACTCTGAGGTCCTGCCTGGGCAATGTTTCCTCACTGTCCTCTCCGAAGAGCTAGTCTACACCTGATCTGTGATACTGGGTGAAGATATTTTTGTCTATTTTGTTCACCAAGAACAATACTTGATACATGGTAAGCTCCCGATAAAAATTTTAGCAATGTAAAAATATGGTGTACTTGGAAAATCTCTTTCCCTAGCCCAGGTCTTTGTTCTAACCCCAGCACTTTCCTAACTGTCCTCATGTTGTCTATAAAAGCACCTCAATGCTCCACATTCCACTACATGGGAAACCCATCAGGGCAAAGATTGTGTCTGTTCTAGTTTCCACAGCAGTTCAGAAAATTTTATTCATAAGATACATCCCAGAAAAACCTGTGAGTCAGGCTGATAGTCCAAAGGAGGCAAAGACAATCAAAGCGGAGAACCTAAATAAAGCATATCCTTTCTGACACACACACAAAACAATGAGAAAGAAATATAGAAGACTAATTAATTACCCAGAAAAACAAAATGGAACGACATAAAATCTTCCCTCCAATAACATCAAAGTGAGACAGTAAACAAATGTCAAGAAAATAAGGAAGGAAGTATACAAAGATGGTCATCAAATGTAGTTGGCTCTGGGAAGCGGGACCTGGTGTTGACTACGTTATAGACTGCACTGCGGGCACAGCGAAACCTCATGTGTGGGATGGTGCTTGACAGAGTAGATGTTCAATCAACAATCAAGGATGAGTGAAAGCCACTGCTTTCTCCAAGATCTAGATCTAGATCAAGACCCGTTATAACCGTACATTAATTAAGGTCATGTGGGCCTGTTACTAGGATAGACCAATAGAACAGAATAGAATATTCAGAATCAAACCTACACATATAAAATTACTTGATTTATGACAAGAGCTATACTTAGGTGCAGTGGGGAATATATGTCCCTTTCAGAAACAGTGCTGGATCCATTGGATATGCATATGGGAAAAAATGAATGGTAACACTTACATTACACAATACATGAAAATCACGACTAACTGTTGAGATATCTAAATGTAAATAGTAAAACTTCCGGTACTTTATTAGAAAATCACCTGTGTATTCTTGAGGATATGCAAACATTACTTAAATAGGGCAAATATTTATTAATAATGAAAGAAAAGATTGATAAACTTCACTACATTAGAATTAAGAAATTCTATTTCTAAAGATGCCATGAAGAAGATATTTGCAATAAAAAATATCCAAGAAATAACTTTTATGCAGAGTATTTAAGTATCTTCCAAAAGTTGATAAGAAAAAGATCAAAAACCAAAGAGAAAAATTAGAAAACAGCTTAAACCCTTCACAGAGGAAGATGTTCAAATTCCCCATAAACATATGAGACGTTTCCCAATCTTATTAGTCCTCAATGAAATGCAAATTAAACCCACAAGGAAATTCCACTTATCTTTAACATGGTTAAAATGAAAACAAAACAAAACAAAAAAAAGAACAAGGAAATACCAAGTATAGTCTAGAATTGAAACCGCTGGAACTCTCATATGCTCACGATTGGAATGTAAATTTTATAATTGCTTTGGAAAACTGTTTGGCAGTACCTACTGAAACTGAATATGCAAGTACCCCATTACTGAGAAATGCCACTCTACACATATACCCAACCAAATTGCGTATTTATACCAAAAGACATGATGATAGCAGCACTCTTCAGAAAAGATCCAGTCTAGAAATAACCCAAACATCCATCAAAAGTAGATGGGTTATATGGAGTGTGGCATATGCACACAATGGAATTCCTTCAACAGTGAGAAAGAATTAACTGCTGGCATGTGAGTAACTCTCACAACAAAAATGTTGAGCACAGGAAGCCAGACACAAAAGAACACATAATGTAAGATCTCAATTACTGAAAAATCAAAAACAGATAAAGCTGATCCATGAAGATAGAAGTCATTACATTGGTTACTTTTTTGGGGGGATGTGGGAGGAGTAACTAGGAATGGGTTTTGGTGGGGCTTCTTGATCAAGGTGGTTGTTCCAGGAATGTCATCACCTTGAAAACTGATCAAGTGTATCTCTATAATCTGAACTGTTTTCTCTATGTATGTTTTGCTTCAATCACTTGATTTAAGAACAAAATAAGAGATACTTCAGGCAAATATATGCTAATCCATTTCAAGTTCAGATGGTATATAAAATAATAAGAAAAATATAATTTATGGAATCTGTCTCAAGAAGAAATGAAAAACGCAAATAGCCTTGGATCCATAGAGGAATTGATTCACTGGGAAACATTTTCCAGGGAAAAAATTCACTAGGAAGTTCTGAATGTGCAAAGCAGAAATAATTCCAATTTTTCGTAAACCCTTCTGAGTATGAAAGTCGCATCAGCCAGTGTGACTTTTGCTTTCTCTAGAACTATATTGAGCTCTACAGAATAGGGAAGTGGTGATGGCTGATCTCCAAGAACCTCCTCATCTCTAGCAGCTGTGGGTCTGAAGTTGCACTTATGTGCACAATTACTACCCTGTTCATGTTCACTGGCGTCCTTTTGTGGTTTACTCTTGTTTTTCCCAAACAGCTCTTCCCATAGTAAGGGACTCTGGTGACCAGACCGTCCCAGGGAAGTACCTGGCATTTATGGTTCAATAGATGCTTCTACTGCTGGTAGTGCTGCTGCAGTCCATGCTGTAGGAAGGTGAGTGGACCAGGAGGCAGAGGGGTCCAGGGTGGGGATTGAGGGTGGAGTCTGAGTCTCCTTCTCTCCAGCAGCTTTGGCTCAGGTCCAAAATATGACCTTGAGATGCAGGAGTTGGTGACAGTGCAGGAGAGATTGTGTGTCCTTGTGACCTGCACCATTTCCTACCCAAAATTCTACTGGATGGATTCTGACCCAGCTCATGGCTACTGGTGCCAAGATAGGGCCCCAGTCCTTTACAGGATGTCCCAGTGGCTACAAATGACCCCAACCAAGAAGTGCAGGAGAAGACTCAGGAATGATTCCACCTCACCTCCTTGGTGATCTTCAGACCTACAACTGCTCCGTGAGCATCAGAGATGTACATAATGGAGACAAGAGGGCATACTTCTTTCAAGGGAAGAGAGGTTATTACCTGAAATACAGTTGCAAAAAAATAAGCTGTTTCTGAATGTGACAGGCAGGGTAAGTTCCAGAAAAGAAGACTTTTCGTCTCCTCCAAGGTCATTGGAATCCTTCAAGGACCTGGGAGGCTCCAGCAGAGGGAATTCCGTCCCCAAGCCAAGGTCAGCCCTTTTATCTTCCCTAGCCTTGACCTAAATACCTGAGATCCATGTCCCAGGGATGCTGGAATCCAGTTACCCTGGAAATCTGACCGGCAGCACTTTTTGTTCTATATGGGCCTTCAATGGATTTGATGATGTCACCTCCATTGAGGAGCGCAATCTATTTACTGAGTTCACCAATTTTAATGCCAATTTTATCTGGAAGCACCGTCACAGACACACCCACAAATAACATTTAATTTGCGCATCCCATGTCCCAGTCAAGTTGACACATAAAATTGACCATCACACTGGCCTGACAGCCCAATACTCAGGATATGCACACAGGCAGACAGACAGACAGACACACACACAGCTGGGCATTAAGAACTGAGTACTGAGAAGTGCTGTTGTCTGCGCTTTGTACGGAGGAAGATGGTGCTCCTATGAATAGACAAAGGGCCCTAGTTGTCAGGTCAAAGAGACCTGGGATAATGTCTTAGAATGCTCTTGTCCTGTATTTTGCACGCCACTATAAACATCTCTCTGGGCCACCTATGTCCACCGGGATCACCAATCCTTGGGCTGAGGCTTGATGGTTCTTGTCCCATGAAGTCCAGCCAGTGGCTTCCCCCACCACCTTCCTTGCCTCCTAGCAGTTGAGCAGCTGTTGTGTCTCGCCAGCAAGATGAGCCAACAGATCAGGGATGATTTGTGACAGCTGCAAAAGCACCTGCCCCTCCACTGACCCTCAGAGCCTGGTGGCTGTGGCTTCAACTTCTCCCTTCTCTGTGGGCTAAATTTAACCTGGAAACAAATAGGGAAGAAGATTCAGGGAAATGTATTCCAGCCTGGCAAAGACTCCACAGGTATCTTCACAGAAGGCTTCAGATAACCCTCTTAAAGTCACTTTTTAAATACAGTATGAGCAAACATTTGTCAGATTTGTTTTTTCCATATTAGCTACGATTTTTGTGGTTACTGTCTCATTCATCTTTTTCTGATGATCAAACCACTCTAAATCTCAGTGGCCCAAACAATCATTTTATTCTGTTTCATAGAGCTATAAATTGGCCAGAGCCTGGCTGGGTAGATTCATTCCTAGTTTTGCTTTGGGCTCATTCAGGCAGTCCTGTTGGGATGGTGGCAGTGACTGGGACTGGACGTCTGACCCCTGAGTGTTCCTCTATGTAACCTCTCTTTCCATCAGAGTACCCTGGATTGCTTACACAGATGCCCAGAGATCCACGGGGCAGGAGTGGAAGCCGCCAGGCCTTCTTAATGTCTGAGCTGTATGACTCTAAGAACATCTTGTCATCCATATTCCATTGGTCATGCAGTCACGGATCCAATGTAGGCTCAAGAGGAGAAGATAATAATAACAAACTGCATCTTCTAAGGAGAGGAGCACTGTGTTTGTATAAAGGAGGGCGGGATTGTCTTTGGAGATTAGCTGCTATGGCTACTCACCTGGCTGAGTGTCAGCTCCCTCCTCTGTCTGATGAAGCGATTACCCCTCTCTATCAGGGATGCTGGGAAAATGAAATGGGAACAGAGATGGTAAGGGTCAGCATAGAGCCTTCACCTTCCCTGCACTGGGACCAGTGACAATAGCCTGGCATTGTTCACAGGACATTCCTGAGGGTGGACAGGGCAAGGAGGGGAAGTACAGATCTTACCTTTCCCTCAGCCCCTCCTGCCAGGTAGACCTGAGCCCTTCCAGCACATCTGATACCTTGACCCTCCTGACTCCAAACATAAGGTCCCTGTGCTATGTTATCAGGCCCCCCTACAGAGCTGCCGACATCTCCAAAGTCAGCACTTAGCTCTGATTCAGCACCACAGACAGCACCTTGGTCTTTTCCCAGGGATCCCCAGGAGCCAGGAAGTCCTCGACAGACAGAGGGGGCGCCCCCTATGGGTAGTGGCCTGACCCCTGCTGAGACAGACGTGGGGTTGATCAGAAACAGAGCACAAAAGTTGGTAGCTGGCAGAGGATCTCCAGCAGAGTTGGGGAATGAGTGGGTTTGAGAACATAATACCAAAGAGTCAAAGTATTCCCAGGGTACCAGGGTCACATGTTGAATTCACATCCCTCGTGACTGCCTGAGTGTTTTTACCATGTCTACTTGGCCCAGTCCTCCCTGAGACTCACCTTCCAGTCCAGAAGAGCAAGAGCCCCTCCCACACCAGGTGGGCTTCACTCCTCAGAGCCATCTATCCTATGGCACTGGAATTATCAGGTTACCTGTCTGTCCCAACCACTTGTTGTTCTCCTCAAAGGCAAGGGCTAGGTCTGTCATTTCACCCCTTTACTGGAAAATTGAAGGCACAGTGCACATCGTTGTTTGATGAATGAATGATTAAATGAATGAAATTTCCTCCCTCACCTCATGGGATTAGTTGACAATTCTTCCCTTTCCGATTAAGTAAGCTTCCTGTCTTCCAGCCCAATGAAACTTGGGCAGAGAAAAATTGCTGAAGTGGTTCCAGTATAATCAATGGCACATTATATATGGTAGCTGTTTGATTCAGCTGATTCATTTGCCCACTCTGGACCTCCTTGCCTTCTTCTGCAAACTGGAGAACTGGGACTAGAAGGTCCTCCAGCTCTGACGGCCTGTCGGTCATAGTTCCTCTGTTTCACACAGATTTTCTCTGGCTTCCTCATGTATCTCCTTCCCCTTCTGCTTTTCTTTGCAAATTGGGGACCATGGGAAACAGGCAGAGCATGGGCAAGCCTTTCTGATCACAGATGCTGCAACTGTCCCAGCAGGGAGAGAGTGAGTGGCCAGGACAACGGGGCCCGGTGGGGAGATGGTGCTGCAGGCTGAGATTCCAGCTGAAAATGCAGGAAATGGTGATGGTGTGGGAGTGCCTATGCAGGCTGAAATCCTGCACCTTCCTTCTCCATGATCACAGCACTGACTGTACTTTGCGTTTGGGTGATAGTTCAGGGAAGGGGATAATATGGGATGGCCAGATTCGTGAAGTTGAATAGAAGAAAACAAACTGTAATTTTTTCTATGTATTCAAAGTCTTAAGAACAGCGTGTGCAAAGCCATGGTATTAATGGCAGCATGCTTGGATGATAAAACTATAGAGAAAATCAAGGAATAAAATAGCATTACAGTGAGGCTGGGGCTCCTTGGGTGGAGTGGGGTGTTGGGATACAGAGAGGGACCAAGGCGGAGGTCCTTGGTGCTCCCAATATTATTTTCTTGAAAGGTATTTATTTTGGATGAATCACTGAGCTGTTCTTTTGGCGACACTTCTCTGTATGTCTTATGTTTTGCCCAAAAATATTTCAAGAAAATCGACATGGGTCTGAGGAGGCATCACCTCCCAGGATCCCATCACTTCCTCCCAGCCCCCACCACACAGTTAAAAATAACCTTCTGTGAACTTAGGTGCGTGTCTCTTCCCTAAGGAAATCCTCACCATCCCTGAGGGTGGACGACCCCCAGGCTAACGTTACTCACTCTGTGTCTCCTACACGTGTCTCCATGTCTTCCCATCACAGGGAGGTTGTGGTGCCAGGACAACGATTGTCTCCCCAATGGACAGTGACTCTCAGGGCAGCAGCCAGGGCTGGTGTGTGACCTCATGAGCAAGAGAAGATGCCCATCACGTGGATGCTGAGGGAGGGATGACAATTGGCTACCTTCATCTCCTTTGTCCCTGAGTTGCACACCTGACTGGATTGAACTCCAGAAATATCTATAGGCTTGAAATAGGAGATCTGATTAGAAGAGACTCATTTTTACTTTACAGAAAATGTAATACTGAGGAAAAAGACATCAAATGAAAGGCCAGAGATGAGACTCACACCCTGCATGAGGTGTGAATGTGGGTGGGGATCTCACCCTCTCTGGCCCAGGGTCCCCAGGAGTGGACTTGGAGGGGTGGTCGATGGTTGACTCCATGAGCTGTCTCAGCCCCAGCTCTGTCTGGCTGTGAATTTCCTCCTCTGAGGAGGGTCACTGTTCTGACCTCACCCTCATCTTCTTGTAAGAGCCTCCTCTAAATCTGCAACTTTTAGTTCCCGATAGAGAACGCTGAGAAACAGACTTTCCCTGGAGGAACCTGAGACTGCCAATCCCAGACATGCTGCTGCTGCTGCTTCTGGCCCTGCTCTGGTGGAGGGAGGGGGCTGAGGGCCAGAGGGAGCCCTCAAATAATTACAAGGGCTACAAGCCTCCAGTGCAAGAGTCAGTGAGGGTGCAGGAGGGTCTGTGTGTGCGGGTGCCCTGCCCTGTCGCCTACCCTCGGGATGGCTTGACTACTTCTACCCCAGCTCATGGCTACTGGTTCCGGGAAGGGGCCAACATAGACCGAGACGTTCCAGTGGCCACAAACAACCCAGATCGTAAGGCACAGGAGGAGACCCAGGGCCAATTCCACCTCCTTTGGGACTCCCGGACCTCCAACTGCTTCCTTGACATCAGAGACGCCAGGAGGAGTGACACCGGAAGATACTTTTTTTGGGTGGAGAGAGGAAGAACAAAATACAATTACAAAGACAAACATGTCTCTGTGCGTGTGATGGGCAAGGAGGGGGCTCCAGGAGAGACCACAGGGGAAGCACACAGGAGTCCCAGGACGCGACTGGGATAAGACTCTGCTCCTGGTTGGGGTTGGGGGTACAGCGGGTCAGAGTTTAGAGGCAGGAGCTAGACTGAAGACTGAGTCTTCTCTCATGGCTGCACCTCAGACCCCCCCTACTGATTCTCATGTCTCTTTGTCTCCCACCAGCCCTCACCCAGACACCTGACATCCTCATCTCGGGGACCTTGGAGTCCGGCCACCCCAGGAACCTGACCTGCTCTGTGCCGTGGGCCTGTGAGCGGGGCACACCCCCCCATCTTCTCCTGGACATCAGCTGCCCTCACCTCCCTGGGCCCCAGGACCCACCTCTCCTCGGTGCTCACCCTCACCCCACGGCCCCAGGACCATGGCAACAGCCTCACCTGTCAGGTGACCTTGCCTGGGGCAGGAGTGACCAGGACCTGTACCATCCACCTCAACGTGTCCTGTGAGTGTTGCGCCAGGATGCCCCAGTCCCTGATGGGGTCCTGAGGGCAATGGGGATGGAAATGTGATGGCCTTAGACACTGGGTGTTGGGTCCCAGAATCCAGGCTGAGAGGGGTTCTGAGGATGCCTGCCTCCACCCTTCCCCCATTTATGCAGCTCCTGGGGACAAGGGCCGATGTCCACACAGCCCTCACCACTCACGCGTGTCCACCATGTCTTTCTGTCCCAGATTCTCCACAGAACTTGACTGTAACTGTCTTCCAAGGAAACAGCACAGGTAGGAAGAAGCCCCCTTCCAGGGTCCCTGTCTCACACTTGACTTAACGTGGTCACCAGAGCACCCCTTGTGTGTGATGCCAGTGTCCCCTCACATCCTCAGCCCCCATGGCCCCCATTGACCCCTCACTCTCCTCACACTTCTCGATCTCCGACAGCTCCAGAAGGAGAACAGGGCAACACTCCTACAGCAGAGCTCGCGTCTCGAGGCCCCTTATCATTTGTCTCTTGATGACTCTCCCAGCTTTATCTTTTCATTTTCCCTTCCAGTTGCTTATTTAAGTACTTTCGAACAGGTAACATACTCACATGCTCAAAAATTCAAAATTCACAGCAGAGTCTGTCCTCAGATGCCCAGGCCGCCCCTCGGAAGTGACCAGTGTCCATAGGCTGCTCTGAGCCTTGGTTTGTTCACCTAAAGGATCTTAGGGGTCCTTTGACATCAGTAATACAGACTCTCCTCATTCCTCTCCGGGACTGTCAGTATTCCATGGGCCGGCTGGATTCTGATTTATATGCATCTTCTGTTAATGGAAAATCATGGCGTTCATTTTATTCTATTAACAGAAAAGCTGCAATGAACAATCTTGTGTCTCCTTTCACAAGTGTGTGTGCAAGTCTGTGGGAAAAGTTCCAAAAAGCAAAATATAGCTGTTTCAAATGTTCTTTCCAGTTTTGAGAGATGTGGCCAAGTTGTTCTGCAAGGAAGGTGGGCAAGTTTACAGTCCAACAAGGGAGGGGTGAAAGTGAGCATTTTCCTGCACCTCAGCTTATATCTCTGTGTCTGTCCTCATCCAGCCTCCTTCTGCATCCTTCCTCTTTGGATCACTTTTTCACTCTGACCTTCCGTCTCTTCTTCTCCAGCACCCACAATCCTGAAGAATGGCTCATCTCTTGCAGTCCTGGAGGGCCTGCCCTTGCGCCTGGTCTGTGTTGTTGACAGCAACCCCCCAGCCAGGCTGAGCTGGGCCCGTGGAAGGCAGACCCTGAGTCCCTCACAGCCCTCAAACCCTGGGGTCCTGGAGCTGCCCCACGTGAAGTCAAGTCATGAAGGCGAACTCACCTGCCAAGCTCAGCACCCTCGGGGCTCCCTGCACGTCTCCCTGAGCCTCTCTCTGCAGAGTGAGTGCACCGGTGGATGGAGGAGGGGCTGGCTGAGGAGGACAGCACCCACCCCACCCCACAGTCCACCCAGCAGCCCCCTGAGCTTCATAGGGGAGCTCAGCTCTTGTCTGTGATGGGTTGTGAGGCCTGGAAATTCCCTGGGACTCAGAGTGTCACTGTCGTCTTCCTGCCAGGCCAGGGCTGTGGGGTGGGACGAGGGCTGGAGGGGGAGCCAGGGAAGGACTTGGGTCTTGGAGGAGAGGGGCTGGAGCCTGGACAGATGTGTCTGGGGACCTAAAGTCCTTGCTTTTTGGGGCTGGGAGGAGGGTCAGTCGAGTGTAGGACTTACCATGGCCACAAAACTTAAAGATAAGCCAAAAAAATCATAGTAATCAGAAGAAATAATGCTGAAATGCAATATTTTTTAAAAAAATAAACATAAAATAAATGCCATGAAGGACAAAATATCAATATCTTAAATAAAGACAGGCTGCAACCCAGCACTTGTAAGCCTCACTCTCCTCACCCTAACCCCACCCCCCCCTCCCGTACCCCCATCTCCATGTCCCTGTTTCTGTATCTGGTGAAGTGGACTGCACACAGAAGTGTGGCGTCCTACAGGGAGTGGGAGGAGAAGAAATGGAGCTCTCGGAGGAGAACCACCAATAATCCAATCCTCTGCAGGAAAAGTGTGTCCTTTATCAGGAGTGGCGCTGGGTGCAGTCTGGGGAGCAGGTGCTAAGACTCTGCTCTTTCTGTCCTTCTGCGTCATCGTCATCATGTGAGCAGGCACCTGGGGAGGGAGGGAGAGCCCTGGGGTAGGAAGGGCAGGCAGACACGGATCCTTGAAGCCAGAGCTGTGGGACTGGGTGGGTCCAGAGCCTGAAGCAAGGGCAGGAAGGAGACCCCTGGCACCCAGGTGTGTCTGTCACAAATCCCAGGCCCCACGGTCCGAGAAGGGGGAGCCTGTTCTCAACCCTGGGGTCTCTGGGACGCGACCACCCCTCTCCCATCTCAGTCTCCCCTCCAGCCCCTTAGGAGAGAGCAGAGGAGGGGTCAGTCTGCCCACTGTATCCTGAGCTTGCCAGACTGAAACTTTCTCTGGTCTCTTCACTCAGAGTGAGGCCCCACAGGAAGAAAGCAGCATGGCCAGCGGTGGGCATGGAGGACACAAGCATGGAGGGTGCAAATGCAGTCACAAAGTAAGTCTCTCAGTGAGTGACCTGTGTATCTCGCCATCCAGCGTCTTGCCTGGACGCCTCTGCCAGGATGTGTCCCTGAATTGCTCTGCTCAGCATGGCCAAAGTTGTTCTCCTCATCTCCTCCTCCTCCCCCAGGGTCAAATCCCCATCTCACTGACAGCAGGACAGCCCCTACTCTTTCCTTCAGGCTAGGATCAGAGGAGCCACCTTCTCTCTGTCCTTCCTTTCTTCTGCTATGGCCAAAAACTCACCCCGTCTTTTCCGTGTTTCCCCTTAAGAACAGGTAGCATCAGTCTCCCTCCCTCCTTTTTGACCCCTGTCATTGCTGAGGCTTCAGGAGCTCTTTTCTGGACCCCTCATCTCCCTGTCCCTCATCTCCCTTGCTCTACACAGAGTGATCATCTAAAAATCATCATTGTCCAATTCCTCTGTATTTGAACATCTGTGTTCCCCCATCACCTAGAGCAGAGGCCAGCAGAGTTCTTCTTTCAAGGGCCAGAGAGTAAATGACTTTGGCTTTGTGGGCCATACAGTCTGTGTTGCAGACACAAAACTTTGCTCTTGCAGTGTGAAAGCAGCCTCAGACCATATGTAAATGAATGAGCGTGGCTGTGTTCCAGTAAAACTTTATTTAGAAACACAGGTATGTGGCCGGATTTGACTCATGGGCTGTAGTTTGCTGACCCCTGACAAGAGAATGAAGCTCACACTCCTCAGCCTGCAGCCCTGCATATTCTGGCCTCTCAGCAACTACCTCTCCAGAAGGGCCAGGGTTAGGGTGAGGAGGGTGACACACGCGCCCCAAGTGCAAAACTTAGAAAGGTGCCAAAAATCTCAGCAATTGAGATAATTCTTCAATGCACTGTTTATTAGAAAACAAAATTAATGAAAAAATTTCATTAGGAGCAAAATATAAAAAATCTGAACAATGGTAGGATCAGTAGACTGAAGTTAGTTAATAATAATTTAAGATCATAACTTGGTCAAGAGAAATTGTCACACATGGCAGTTTTCTCAGCTGAAAACCAGAGAGCAGAGAAGGAGATTTTGAAAATATTCTCTCTGCATTTGTTTCCTGTAAGGCCATGAAACCAAAATTATAACAAATTCTGTTTTGGGTAGCCATAAAACCTTTAAACTCAATGTTCAAATACACTGTGCCTTTCAGGTTTTCGATAATATTTCAATTATTTTAATGTTCTGGAAAAAGTTGACCACTAAAATCCTTAAAAACCTATGTAGAGAGGGACAAGTTTTTCTTCTGTCTCTGGCTCCAATAGGTTCAGAAAGGCATTCTTAGTAATCCTGGGTTATTTAAATTTTTGATTTTCCCTTCTCCATGGTGTTTTTTTGCATTTAATTGATTTAAAAAATCTGGCATGAGAACATAATTTATCTCAATTACAGAGGTTTTCAGCTCCCCTTTTAAATTTGCATTTTGGGCGAATGCCTCACTTGCCTCACTCTGATCCCAGCCCCACTGTCCAGTCCAGTTCCTCCACTCCCGCCACCGCCCACTCTGCTCCACCCCACAGGGCTGTGGGGTGGGGCGAGGGCTGGAGGGGGAGCCAGAGAAGGAGGTGGGTCTTGTAGGAGAGGGGCTGGGGCCTGGACAGGTGTGTCTGGGGACACAAGGTCCCAGCTTTGCAGGACTGGGGTGAGGGTCAGGCGAGCGAGCCACTTACCATGGGTCCAAAATTTAAAAAGAAGCCCAAAAAATCACAGCAATAAAAGCTAATATTTTGATGCAATATTTTTTATTTAAAAATGAATGCAAAATAAATGCCACCATGAACAAAATGTCAACATTTTAAATAAAGACAGGCTGCAACCCAGCACTTGTATGCCTCACTCTCCTCACCCAACCCCTGCCCCTGCCCCAACCCCTGTCCCTGTTTCTGTATCTCGCAAAGGGGCCTGAACACAGAAGTGTGGGTTCCCTACAGGAAGTGGGAGGAGACTAGACCAAGTTCTCAGAGGGGAATCACCAATAACCCAATCTATCTGCAGGAAAAACGTGGCCTTTATCAGGAGTGGTGCTGGGGGCCGTGGGGGGAGCAGGTGCTACAGGCCTGCTCTTCCTGTCCTTCTGCGTCATCGTCATCATGTGAGCAGGGACCTGGGGAGGGAGGGAGAGTCCTGGGGTGGGAAGGGAAGGCAGCCACTGATCCCTGCACCCAGAGCTGGAGGGACTGGGTGGGTCCAGAGCCTGAAACAAAGGCAGGAAGGAGGTCCCTAGCCTCCCGGGTGAGTCTGTCACAAATCCCTGGCCCCACTGTCCAGGAGGGGGGAGTGTGTGCTCTCAACCTGGGGTCTCTGGGATGGGACTACCCCTCTCACACCTCAGTCACCCCTCCAGCCCCTTAAGAGAGAACAGAGGAGGGGTCAGTCTGCCCACTGCACCCTGAGCTGGCCAGACTGAAAGGCTCTCTGGTCTCTTCACACAGAGTGAGGTCCTGCAGGAGAAAAGCAGCAAGGCCAGCAGGGAGCGTGAGGGACACGGGCGTGGAGCGTGCAGATGCTCTCATGAGCTCATTCTCCCAGGTGAGTGACCTGGACATCTCCCAATCCGGCAACCTGCCTGGACACCTCCTCTAGAATGGCCCCCTGGATTGACCCACCCAGCATGGCCGATGTTGCTCTCCTCATCTCCTCCGCCTCCTCCCCCCATGCTGGATACCTCAACTTGCTGACAGCACGACAGCCCCCACTTCTTTCCTTCAGTCCATGCACAGAGGAGTCACTTTCTCTCTATCCCTTTCTTCTGCTACAACCAAAAATTCACCACGTCATGTTCATTTTTCCAGTTAAGAACAGGTAGCATCAGTCTCCCTCTCTCCCACTTGACCCCTGTCATTGCTGAGGCTTCAAGATCTCTTTCCTGGACCCCTCATCTCTCTGCCTCTCGCCTCCCATCCCTCACACACAGCGATCATCTAAAAGCCATCATTGTCCAATTCCTCTGCTTTTGAACATCTGTTTGCGTTTCAATAAAGCTGTATTTACAAACACAGGTATGCGGCCAGATTTGACTCATGGGCTGTAGTTTGCCGCCCTCTGACCTAGAGAATGAAGCTCACACTCCTCAGCCTGCAGCCCTGCACATTCCGGTCTCTCAGCACCTACCTCTCCAGAAGGGCCAGGGTTAGGGTGAGGAGGGTGAGGCACTCGCCTCAGATGCAGATCTTAAGGGGATGCAAGAAATCTCAGTAACCGAGATAAATACTATCTTAATACACTATTTTTAAAAAACAAAATTAATGATGTGCAAAATATCAAAAATGTAAATAATGGCAGAATCAGTCGACTGAAGTTAGTTATTAATTCCCTACGATCATAACGTGATCAAGAGAAATTGTCACACGTGGCAGTATTCTCAGTTGAAAAGGAGAGAAGCAGAGAAGGAGAATTTGAAAATATTCTCTCTGCGTTTGTTTCCAGTAAAGTCAGGAAAGCAACATTATAATAAATTCTGATTTGAGTACACATGAAACCTTTAGACTTAATAACGTTTTAATACACAGCATTTTTCAAGTGTTTAATAATATTTGAATGTTATAGAAAAAATGGACGTTAAAATTACATAAAAACATATACACGGGGCACATATTTTTTCTTCTGCCTCAGACTCCAATTGGTTCTGAAGGGCACTCTTACTAATCCTGGGTTATTTACATTCTTGATTTTTATTCTCCACGGTTTTTTTTTTGTTTTTTGCGTTCTTTTTGGTTTGCAAATCTCGCATTCAAATATTTTTTATCTGAATTACTGAGGTTTTTGGCTACTCTTTTAATTTTGCATTTTGGCGAGTGCCTGGCTTGCCTCAGCCTGATCCCAGCCCCACTGTGCCGTCCACTTCCTCCACTCCCCCCACCTCCCGTTCTACTCCATCCGCCTTGGACTTTTCATCGTCATCAACCAGAACAAGGTTACTAGTGCCTCTGGGTCTGTGAATGGGCTGGTCCTCCCTCCGCTAATGCTCTTTGTTCTCCATTTGGTTGGAGAGCAGCCAGCAACGGGGCTGCCAGTGAGGTCCGTGGACCTGGGAAAGTGTGATATCTTGTAGTTAAGGAAAGAAGGGCTTTCATCTAGGCAAGCCATGCTCCTGGATGACCTGCTGCTGCAAAGTCCAGAGAGGTGAGGACTGAAATGTGACCATTTGGATTCACCAGCAGAGGTCACTGGTGTGCTTGATAACAGCAGTGTCGGGAAGTGGTTGTGTGTGTGTAAGAATCTTAATTTGAACAATCAGGAGAGAATAGGAGGAGCACAAACATTAACAATTCTGGTGAACAGTTCTGTTGCCAAGAGGAGCAGCAAAGAAGGATGCTCCTCAGGCAGCGCCTGTCACTCGCTCTATGTGAATCTGTTTTACTTTCTTGTTGCTGCTGTCATGAATCACCAGAAATTCAGTGGCTTCCAGCAACATAAATTTATTATCTTACAGTTCTGGAGGTCACAAGTCGAAAACAGGTTTCACTGGGCTAAAATGAAGGCATTGGCAGGCAGGGCTACGTTCCTTCTGGAGGCTCCAGGGGGAAATGCATTTTCTTGCCTTTTCCGGCCTCTAGAGGGCGCCTGCGTTCCTTATTTCATGGCTCCTTCCTTGGTCTTCCAGGTGAGACGCACAGAATCTTCAAATCTCTCTCTGCCTCCTTCTTTCACTTGTCAAGACCCTTGTGATTACATTGGGCCCGGCCACGTAATCCAGGAGGATCTCCCCATCTCAATACGCTTGACTTAACCCCATCTGCAAAGTCCCTTTTGCCATGTAATGTAGCGCATTCACAGGTTCCAGGGGATTAGGATGCGGACATCTTTGGGGGGCTGCTCTCTGCCTACCACAGGCACATAATTTCTTTGCCTGTCTTGGCCTCCCATGAAACTGTGACCTTCCCAAGGACGGGTGCCATGCCTGATTCAAGGACCTGTAATTCTCACTTACCTAGTTACTTTCTATCACATAATAACTTATAATTAGATATTTATTAGTTTAACTCACATGTTTTGCTGCCTCCCTCAATAAAAGAGTAAGCTGCATGAGGTCAGGGCCTGTGTCTGCCCCGTTCCTCACTGTATATCCAGCACCGATATGAGGGCCTCACACAGGGGGCCTCAAGCTTTGGGGTCAGAAAGAACAGGATGGGATCCTGGTTTCACCACGGGCTTTGAGCATGCTACGTACTTGGTTCAACCTCAATTTTCATATCTGTAAAATGGAGACAATAATAGTATGTTTCTTATGAGGCTGTTGTGAGAAGTTAATGAAATTAGTAAGAAACAAATAGGATGCTCATTAAGTATTAAATATTCAAGGAAAGCATGAGTCAAGGAGATCTCAACAAAAATGTGTGTGGGATGAATGGAAGGAGGAATTCATGGGCTTTCCTGCCTTATCCTGTCTCTGCTGTTCCACTCTCATTCTCTTCTCTCTCCCTCCACTCAGGGTCCCCTGATTGAATCCCAGGCAGACGGCCCCCGAGACCACTCTCCCCCAGATGTGTGTGCCCCCTGCTCAGGGGAGGACGAAGAGCTCCATTATGCATCCCTCAGCTTTCATGGGATGAAGCCTTAGGACCGACAGGAACAGGAGGCTACTGGTAATGAGTACACAGAGATCAAGATCCACAGGTAAGAAACCGCAGAGACTCGGCTCTGGCTTGAGGGATCACGGCCCCTGCAGGGTAAAGAAAAGTCAGGACTGATTCTTGTAGAGTTCAAAATCCCTCTAAATACTGGAAAGAACGCAGGATTTGGAACCAAAGAATTCCAAGTTCGAGTCTACACTCTGCCCCTTTCCTAAGTGACAGAACAAATGCTACCTTTCTGTGACTCAGTCTCCTGTTCTGTGAAACACAAATGAGAGACACTATCTGCAAGGTTGTGATGACAAATTCCGAGAGCAAAATCCTGTCAAAGCCTCTGGCTGAAAACTTCCTGGATCACTGTTCTTTGAACAGAAATGTCCTAGTGGAATTTTCTCCCGACTCTGGAGGGGACCAGCGTCAGACCTCTGACCTTGCACACTGAGGTACTTCCTCCTGGAATGCCCTCCCACTGGACCTTCCTCTGCCTCTGTCTTTGAAAGCAGACCTCAAGAGTGGGCTTCTGGGTTGAGAACTGGAAAGTCAAACAGCAGCTCATGGTCTCCCCTATAGAGACAATCCAAACAAATGAGGAAGGTTCCCAAATGGTCACACGACAATCTGATGAATGAACAGGATCCCCAAATTTACCTTCTGCACCCAAACGAAGACAGGAAGATATCACAGCAGTCACTTCTTAAAGTAGACTCGGTGGAAAGAAATCAAAGGTTTGAATGTGGCATTGAACCTCCTACAAATGTATTGTTTGCAAATATCTTCTCCCAATTGTTAGGTTGTCTTTTCATTTTCTTGATGGTTTCCTTTGTTGTGCAGAAGCTTTTTAGTTTGATGTAGTCCCATTTGTTTATTTTTCTATTGTTTCTCTTGCCCGGTCAGACATGGTGCTTGAAAATATGTTGCTAAGAGCGATGTGTAAGAGCGTACTGCCTATGTTTTCTTCTAGAAGTTTCATAGTTTCAGGTCTTACAACATGGATGGACGTTGAGGGTATTATGCAAAGTGAAATAAGTCAGAGGGAGAAGGTCAAGTACCATACGATTTCCTTATTAAGTAGTAGATAACAACAACAATAAACAAACACATAGAGACAGAGATTGGATTGGTGGTTACCAGAGGGGAAGGGAGGAGGGAGGAGGGTGAAAGGGATAATTTGGCACATATGTGTGGTGATGGGTTGTAATTAGTATTTGGGTGGTGAACATGATGTAATCTATGCAGAAATAGAAGTATAATGATGTACACCTGAAATTTATATAATGTTATAAACCAATGTTACTGCAATAAACAAAAAATTAAAAAAAAATAATCCTACAAATGGAATCAAGCCCATTTTAACAGCACCAAAACCCATAAAGTACCAAGGATCAATTTTTTGATTTAAACATGCAGTATTTCCACCCTGAAAAATCCAGAGTATTGCTGAGTGAAGTTAAGGAAGATCCAAATGAAAGAAGCAATACACCATGTTCTTGGATTGGAAGAGACAATATTGTTAAGATGTCAGTTTTCTTCATATTGGTTTAAAGTAATCCCAGTCAACAGACGTATATATATGAATGTATGGATGTGTAAGTATATATATGTATGTTTAACACATAATTATATATAATTATATATATATACACACACACACACATATATATATATATATATATATATATATATATATATATATATAAATTGACCAACTGATTCTAAAATTTATTTGGAAATCTAAAGGACCTAGAATAACAAAATATTCTGGAAAAAGAAGAACACCATGGCAGAAATCAGACTCTACTATAGAGTAATCACGAGAGTGTGGTGTGGACAGAACAGAGCCCATAAACAGACCCACATGTTGTACACAGCCCACTGAACAGCACTCAGTCTATTCAATTAGGAAAGGAAGGTCTTCTTGACAAATGTGGTAGAACAAGTGGATCAAGGTTGGAAAACATGAACCTCATAAATTTTATCATTAGTTTATATAATTGGAATCATGCAGTGTGTACTCTTGTGGTTTTTTCACTCAGTATTGTGTTTTTTGAGATTCATCCATGTTGTGTGAGTGTCAGTATTTTGTTCCTTTATTGCTGAGTAGGATTCCAGTGTATCACACCTTGTTTTACCCATTTTTCTGTTGATGCACATTGGGCTTCTTTCCAGTATTTAGTGCTTATGAATAAAGCTGTAGTGAACATATTTGTACAAGACTTTGTCCAGGTATGTTTTCATTTCTCTCAAGTGTTGAGGGTCATGGTCAAGATGGAAACGATGAGGTCAGAGTGAAATGTTGGGAGATGGAGGGTCTCTGGGACTCCCCATGGCGACCAGCCTCCTGTGGACAGCTAGAGAGATGGATGGTCCGGAGCTCAGGAGGAAGGTAGGGACTGGAGATGGGCAGTGGGAACATCAGGGGGTCCCATAATCCTGATAATGAATGCCTGCTGTTTTGGGTTGAATTGTGTTTCCAAAAAAGGTAGATTCAAGTTATCTATGCTGGTCCTGTGAATGTGGTTTTATTTAGAGGTAAGTCTTCAAAAACATAACTGAGTTAATGTGATGTCAGACTGCATTGGAGGTCTCTAAGTCCAATGACGGTGTCCTTATACAAAGAGGGAAATTTGGACATGACACAAGCAGGGAAGAAGGCCACGTAACAGTGGAGGCAGAGATTGGAGTTATGATGCTGGCAACCACCAGAAGGAGAATGAGGCAAGGAAGGATTCCTAGAGCCTTCTGAGGGAGCGTGACCCTGCTGAAACCTTGATTTTGCTCTTCTAGGTTCCATAACTGTGCAAGAATAAATTTCACTGTTTTAAGCCACCCACATTTTCGTAATTTGTCACAGCGGCCCTAGGGAATTGATTCATTGCTTGGAACCTACTGTGCATCAATTCCTCACCTGTCGTGTCTCATTCAATCCTGACAGTGACTGTGAGAGCGTCAGCCCTGTCCCCATGTCACAGGCGAGGCTCGGGCTCCTGCTCAATCCACATAGGCCAGCAAGTGGAGGGACCAGGTTGAATCCAGGTAGATGACCCCAGCGGCATAAGGGGGTCTAAATCAGAAGGTCCTGTGGGTTTGCGTTGTGTCCAGGCACTCTCCTGACTGCTTTGTGAACATTCAGACAGTCAAGCAGTTCCTAAGAGCAGTGATGACCAAAGCTGCTAACCTGGCCATCCATATTTTCACAGATTTGGGCGGGAAAGAGTCTCTCTTTCTCTCTCTTTCACTCTCTCACTTGTCTTTCTTCCTTCCTCCCCCATTTATTCCTTCCTTTTTCTTTTCTTTTTTTCATTTCTTCTACCTCCCTCCCTTCCCAGACATCCCTGGAAAAGAGAGAAACATAATTCTCAGCCTCATCCTCTCTTTTTCTGGAACATTTTTGGAACATTTTAAAAATTTAAACAGGCAATACCTCCATACTGAAAAGTACAGAATATTGCTGACAGAAATTAAAGAAGATGCACATGAATGAAGAAATATACCATGCTCACGGATGGGAAGACACAGTATTGTTAAGATGTCCATTTTCTCCATATTGATTTCAAGTAATCCCAGTCAACAGACATAAAGCTGTAGTCATCAAGAGAGTGTGGTGTGGACAGAACAGAGTCCATAAACGGACCCACACACTATACACAATCCATTGAACTACACCCAGTGTATTCATTTAGGAAAGGAAGGACTTAACAAATTGGTAGTACAAGCAGATTAAGGTTTGGAAAAAATGAACCTTATAAATGACACATTTGGTTTATATAATTTGAATCATGCAGTTTGTACTCATGTGTTTTTTTCATTCAGTATTCGTGTTTTTGAGATTCATCCATGCTGTTGTGAGTATGAGTATTTTGTTCCTTTATTGCTGAGTAAGATTCCAGTATATTACACTTGGTTTACCCCTTTTTCTGTTGATGCACATTTGGTTTGCTTCCACTTTTTGACAATTATGTATAAAGCTTCTGTGAATGTATTTGCACAAGACTGTGTCCAGGTGTGTTTTCATTTCTCTCAAGTGTTGGGGGGCGGGCCCGAGATGGAGACTATGAGGTCAGAGTCAAATGTTGGGAGCTCGAGGGTCTCTAGGACTCCCCATGGAGACCAGCGTCCAGCAGGCAGCTGGAGAGATGGGTGGTCTGGTGCTCAAGGGGAAGGTAGGGACTGGAGATGGACAGTGGGAAGCTCAGGGGGTCCAATAGTCCTGATAATGGTTGCTGTCTGTTGTCAGTTGAATTGTGACCCCCCAAAAAATATATATTCACGTTCACACCCTTGGTACCTGTGAGTGTGATTTTATTTTGAGATGAGTCTTTGCAGATGTAATCAAGTTAATATGAGGTCAGACTGGATTGTTGGACCCTAAATCCAGTGACTGGTGTCCTTATACAAAGGGGGAAATTTGGACACAGACACATGTAAGGAAGAAGGTCATGTGATAATAGAGGCAGAGATTGGAGTTATGATGCTCCAAAGCAAGGAAGGCCAAAGATTGCCGGCAACCACCGAAAGCAGGATGAGGGAAGGAAGGGTTTTAGCCTAGAGCCTTGTGAGGTAATGTGTCCCTACTGAAACCTTGATTGTGGTCTTTCAGCCTCCACCACTGTGAGACAATACATTTCTGCTGTTTTAAGTCACCCAGTTTGTGGTAAGTAGTCACAGCAGCCCTGGGGAACTAACACGTTTTCTCAGCATCTATTGTGAACCAATTCCTCAAGTGTTCTGTCTCATTAAATCCTCACAGTGACCCTGAGAGGCTCAACCCTGTCCCCGTGTTACAGTGGAGGCTGGTGTGAGCTGCCCAAACCCCACAGGCCAGCAAGTGGAGGGACCAGATTGAATCCAAGTAGACCACCCAGAATCCACAATCGAGTCTTAATCAGTGTTCCCTGGGTATTTGCCTGTGTCCAGGCACTGCCCTAACTGCTTTGTGAGCATTCAAACAGTCAATCTGTTCCTAAGAGAAGTGACAACCCAGAGCTGTTACCCTGGCTGTCCACACTTCCATAGATTTGAAAAAGGGTCTCTCTCTCTCTTCCTCCTTCCCTCCCTTGCTCTTTTTCTCCTTCTTTTTTTCCTTTTTTTCCCCTGTTTTTTCCTCCCTCCGTCCCCAGCTTTGTCCTGGAGGAGGGAGAAACAGATCTCTCAACATTGCCTTCTCTCCTTTATCTGTCTGTGCCCAACTCTGAGGTCCTGCCTGGACATTGTTTCCTCACTGTCCTCTCCCAAGAACTAGTCTACCCCTGATCTGTGATACTGGGTGAAGATAGTTTTGTCTATTTTTTTCACCAAGAACAATACTTGATACATAATAAGATTCGGATAAAAATTTTAGCAGTGTAAAAAAATGGTGTACTTGGAAAATCTCTTTCCCCAACCCAGGTCTTTGTTCTAACCCCAGAATTTTCCTAACTGTCCTCATGTTGTCTATAATAGCACCTCAATGCTCCACATTCCACTACATGGTAAACCCATCAGGGCAAGGATTGTGTCTGTTCTAGTTTTCAAGGCAGTTCAGAAAATTTTATTCATAAGATACATCGCAGAGAAACCTCTGAGTCAGGCTGATAGTCCAAAGGAGGCCAAGACAATCAAAGCAGAGAACCTAAATAAAGCATATCCTTTCTCACACACACAAAAAGCAACGAGAAAGAAATATAGAAGACTAATTAATTACCCAGAAAAACAAAATGGAACGACATAAAATCTTCCCTCCAATTGCATCAAAGTGTGACAGTAAACAAATGCCCAGAAAATAAGGAAGGAAGTATACAAAGATGGTCATCAAATGTAGTTGGCTCTGGGAAACGGGACCTGGTGTTGACTACCTTATAGACTGCACTGCGGGCACCAAGAAACCTCATGTGTGGGATGGTGCTTGACAGAGTAGATGTTCAATCAACAATCAAGGATGAGTGAAAGCCAACTGCTTTCTCCAAGATCTAGATCTACATATTTCGTTTAATATGTATAAATTATACCTGGCAAGGTCTTATTAGAAAATATTTTAAAATTTTCCTGTAATATAATAGTCAGTAAATAAGGATTATGTGTACTTCTCACTATTATAATAATTATTTTTTGAAACAGATGGTCCCTCCCCCAAGAGGTCTTGTCACTCCATTTCTCAACCTCTGTAAATGAGGCCCAATACTCTCCTGTAATCTTTAGCTCCTCAGGTCTCCATTGGTCTCTTGAATCTTTGGCCCAATTGTCTTTCTTTTTTTGTGTGTGTGAGAAAGTTCAGCCCTGAGCTAACATCCATGCTAATCCTCCTCTATTCGCTGAGGAAGACCAGCTCTGAGCTGACATCTATTGACAATCTTCTTCCTTTTTTTCCCCAAAACCCCAGCAGATAGTTGTATGTCATAGTTGCAGATCCTTATAGTAGCCTTATGTGGGATGTGGCCTCAGCATGACTGGAGAAGCGGTGTGTCGGTGCGTGCCCGGGATCCGAACCGGGCCGCCAGTAGCGGAGCACGCACTCAACCGCTAAGCCGCCAGGCAGGCCACCAATTGTCTTTCATACAGCCTAACTGTTCTTAGTTCCCTTAGGCAATTAGGGACATTCAGACATGTGCAAGAGTCTCTAAGGATGAACTAGGAAGCAGAGAGCACATAAGAGAACCCCAGTCCCCTGAAGAAAGTATTCCAGTTCGCAAGTCCTTTTCTCTTAGGCAGGGCAATTATTTTCACCACTCCAGGTTATATGGCTACCTTTACGTGTGAGTCTTGGACCCCACACTTGAGGAGTTAGACTCCGTCTGACTGGGTGATTTTTGAGCACAGAAACTGGCTCTAGTTCAGCACCACGGACAGCATCATTCCACTGTTGGGAGACCATCAGGTCTACAATCTGTCTTAGGACGACAAACATTCGCTTGTCTGCTGAGCCACTTTCATTGCAACCCAGACCAATTAGGTCAAGACTAGGCTGGAAGGAGAGGAGAGTTCACTATGTCATAGCAAATAAAGGATTTGGACGCACACCACATTTTTAGGTCATCACCCCACAATCTTGGAAATTTGGCATCAACCACTCTGGTGTATGATTTTTTTTAGTTCGTTTGATGATAGAAAACCATCCAACTCAATGTTTCCTATGAGTGTGGGGCCAGGACTCCCAGAATTCTGAATGCAATAAGGAGTCCAAGGAGAGTTCAGGGCTTGGGATACTCACTGCCTGGTTTCTGGGGACCAGGCTGAGGAGAAGGACAAGAGGGATTCCAGAACCCGGCTTAATTGCTGTTTCAGTGGCTGGAAAAGTGGGGGTAGGACCAACACTCATTCCACCCTTCACCAGTGAAAGGGGAACTACTACATTTCTGTCCTAGATATTCCATTCCTGTGGACATCATTGTCTTCCAAAAATATAGTACAGGTAAGAAAGAATCCTTTTTCTCTGGCACCAATGGGGAGTGGGGTCTCTGCCAACCCAAAGGACAGCTGTATTCCCAAGCTCACATAATGTGAAGGATGAGGTCATACATAGGTTTTCATCATTTCCCCACAGTCAGGTTCTGCCCATAAACCCTTCTGACCATAAAGAACTCAAGAGCTCCACTTATATTCCCTCACATATCACAAAATGAAGGCTTTCGGGCCAAGGGATGGGAGCATCAGACCCAAGTATTGAGAGGGTAGAGGACGTATAGGTCCTGGAGCCCAGAGCTTCTCTGGGAAAGGGAGACTTCAAACACGCGTTCTTATGGAGTAAATGTGTCTCTAGTCAATGGATAATTAGTAATTTAATGGGAATTCTTCAACGTAGGGAAAAATACGAGCTTTAGAATAGGGAAAACTTGGATTCAATCCTGGCTTCTCCGCTTACTAAGGGGGTGACATTGGAAATTTAGTCACTCTCCTTCTCTGTTACTCAGTGTACTACTCTGCAAAGTGGGGAAATAATAAGCCCCATCTCACAAGAATGTTGTGATACACGTAAAGCACTGTATGCAGGTCCTGGTACAGGTGTGTGTTCATTGTGTGCTGGTTCATTACTCCTTGAAAATGCAAGATTCTGCTGGCAACTTAGCCTGATGCTACTTGTGACAAGTCCTGTCATGTATTAAATGAACACACGACATCTCAATCAAAGGAGCTAAAATGTCACTAGCAACATCCAAACCAGGAAATGAATAAAAAAATCACACCATATACTTCTTAATGGGGTCAAGTGGAAAGAGTCAGAAGTATGTAGTGTGGCACTGAAAATTTCCTGACCCTCTATAATTACCTCTTCTCCAGAAGCAGGAATATAAGAGGAAAAGTTGGGCTGAGAGAACCCTGAGAATTTTCATGAGATATTCAAATAGGCACATATGCTCATTCATATGAGTGAACAGACCTGAATAAAATCAATGAAAAGACTTCCAAAGAAGAAACCATTCATATCATTGGGGCTGCATCTGAGGGCGACCAGAGCTTACCATCTTCCATCACACTGTTCTGAGTTGGGGTTCAAAGAGAACGCCCAATGTAGGATACACCTCTGGGCTGATGGAAAGTTCCCTAGTGAAAGTTGGAGTGTCATAAAAGAGAGTCAATTCTCCCACCCCGCTAGGTCTGTGCTGAATCCCATTTTAGTTTTACCCTCTTTGACTCCCCTTTGCTTCCGTCAACCCCAGACGCTGAGATGTCAGAGAAGTTGATTGAAAGCAACACCCACTCCCCAACACTATCTTAGAGTGGAGGCAGCAGATACAATGTTTGGCCAGACTGTTTGTGTTAAGCATCAGAATACGAAAAATAATGAACATGAACACTATGAAAACATACTACATCAGAAAAGGGACAGAAACATACAAGGCTGTGCAGGCCAAAGAACCCAGTCTGGAAGCAATTATAATGCAGGAACAGAAGAAGATTCCTTTCACGTGTTTACAATACAGAGGACCTTAAAAAGACACAATAGTGACTCCTAAAAGCTCAAGAAAAATGTGAATAATTGTTAAATCTAGGTGATAGGTTTATTGTTCTTCTCTCTTTGGTACTTTTGAAAAAATAGTTAAATAAAAATTTTATGTTTTCCCAGTTCCCATACTGAAATATTTTGTTTCAGTTTGGGTAATTTCTATCCATCAATCAATTTACTGATTCTTTCCCTGGTTGTGTCAAGTCTATTGAGTCCATCAAAGGCATTCTTTGTTTCTCTTATCCTATTTTAAAAATTTCTACCATTTCCATTTATCTCTTTCTTATAATTTTTAACTTCCTTTTGAAATTCTCCATATGATCGTGCATTTCACCCACCTTTTCACTAGAGCTTTATCTTAATTATTGTTATGTTAAATGTTCCCATCTGATAGTTGCAACATCTGGTCATATCTGAGCTGGCTTCTGTTGATTGCTTTGCCTCTTGATAGGCGGTTGCTATTTATACTTTTGTCCGCTTAATAACTTTTTATTGAATTTTGGACATCATATTAAGAAGAGTAGAGACTGAGATGAGCAGTGTTTATGCCTGGAAGTGGGCATGTCACTTCTTCAGTTGGGATATTGATGTTGAATTCTGAATCAACCCAGTCATAATTGAGCTGGATTTTGGTTTTGTGGTTTGTGTAGTTACTTTCAGTCACCAGAGCTTCAAATTCCTCTGTCATTACTTAGGATTATATTTGGGTTCTGGAAGGGGTTTTTAATGTTTTATTTCCCCACTTTTAGCTTTGGTCTTCCCTGAGACCTTGTTTCTCAGAGAGGTTCATCTTCCATGTTCTTGCCCAATAGATTGAATATTGTGCCGATCATTATCTAGAAAGTCTTAATTCGTTGGAAAGGAACTAGAAGAGGCAAAAAAAATCATGCAAAAGTAAAAAGTTGTAGTATATTCATACTACAACACATCAAGACCTGTTATAACGGTACATTAATTAAGGTCATGTGGGGCTGTTACTAGGATAGACCAATAGAACAGAATAGAATATTCAGAATCAAACGTACACATATAAAATTACTTGATTTGTGACAAGAGCTATACTTAGGTGCAGTGGGGAAAATATGTCCCTTTCAGAAACAGTGTTGGATACATTGGATATGCATATGGGAAAATATGAATGGTAACACCTACATTACACAATACATGAAAATCACTGCTAACTGTTGAGATATCTAAAGGTAAATAGTAAAACTTCTGGTATTTTATTAGAAAATCACCTGTGTATTCTTTTTTTTTTTTTAAGATTTTATTTATTTATTTATTTATTTATTTTCCCCCCAAAGCCCCAGTAGATAGTTGTATGTCGTAGTTGCACATCCTTCTAGTTGCTGTATGTGGGATGCGGCCTCAGCATGGCCGGAGAAGCAGTGTGTCGGTGCGTGCCCGGGACCCGAACCCGGGCCGCCAGCATCCGTGCGTGCGCACTTATCCGCTGAGCCAGGGGGCCGGCCCAACCTGTGTATTCTTGAGGAAATGCAAAGATTACTTAAAAAGGGCAAATATTTATTAAAAATGAAAGAAAAGATTGATAAACTTAACTACATTAGAATTAAGAAATTCTATTTCTAAAGATGCCATGAAGAAGATATTTGCAATAAAAATATCCAAGAAATAACTTTTATGCAGAGTATTTAAGTATCTTCCAAAAGTTGATAAGAAAAATATCAAAAACCAAAGAGAGAAATTATAAAACAGTTTAAACCCTTCACAGAGGAAGATGTTCAAATTCCCCATAAACATATGAGACGTTTCCCAACCTCATTAGTCATCAATGAAATTCGAATTAAAGCCGCAATGAAATTCCACTTATCTTCTACATGGTTAGAACGACAACAAAACAAAACAAAACAAAAAGAACAAGGAAATACCAAGGATAGTCGAGAATTGACACTGCTGGAACTCTCATATGCTCATGATTGGAATGTAAATTTTATAATTGCTTTGGAAAACTGTTTGGCAGTACCTACTGAAACTGAATATGCACGTACACTATTAATGAGAAATGCCACTCTAAAAATATACCCAACAAAATTGCGTATTTATACCAAAAGACACGATGATAGCAGCACTTTTCAGAAGAGTTCCAGTCCAGAAATAACCCAAACATCCATCAAAAGTCGATGGGTTATATGCAGTGTGGTATATGCACACAATGGAATTCCTTCAAGAGTGAGAATGAATTAACTGCTGACATGTTAGTAACTCTCACAACAAAAATGTTCAGCACAGGAAGCCAGACACAAAAGAACACATAATGGAAGATATCAATTACTGAAAAATCAAAAACAGATAAAGCTAATCCACGATGATAGAGTCATTACATTGATTACCTTTTTGGGGGGTTGGGGGAGGAGTAACTAGGAATGGGTTTTGTTGGGGCTTCTTGATCTAGGTGGTTGTTCCAGGAATGTCATCATTTTGAAAACTGGTCAAGTGTATCTGTATAATCTGAACTGTTTTCTCTATGTATGTTTTGCTTCAATCATTAGATTTAAGAACAAAATAAGAGATATTTCACGCAAATATATTCTAATCTATTTAAAGTTCAGATGATAAACAAAATAATAAGAAAAATATAATTTATGGAATCTGTCTCAAGAAGAAATGAAAAACCCAAATAGCCTTGGATCCATAGAGGAATCGATTCACTGGGAAACATTTTTCAGGGAAAAAATTCACTAGAAATTTCTGAATGTGCAAAGCAGAAATAATTCCAATTTTACATAAACCCTTCTGAGTATGAAAGTCACATCAGCCAGTGTGACTTTTGCTTTCTCTAGACCTATATTGAGCTCTACAGAATAGGAAAGTGGTGGTGGCTGATCTCCAAGAACCTCCTCATCTCTAGCAGCTGTGGGTCTGAAGTTGCACTTATGTGCACAATTACTATCCTGTTCATGTTCACTGGCTTCCTGTTGTGGTTTACTCTTGTTTTTCCCAAACTGTTCTTCCCATAGTAAGGGACTCTGGTGACCAGACTGTCCCAGGGAATTACCTGGCATTTATGGTTCAATAGATGCTTCTACTGCTGGTAGTGCTTCTGCAGTCCATGCTGTAGGAAGGTGAGTGGACCAGGAGCCAGAGGGGTCCAGGGTGGGGAATGAGGGTGGAGTCAGAGTCTCCTTATCTCCAGTATCTTTGGCTCAGGTCCAAAATATGACCTTGAGATGCAGAAGCTGGTGAAAGTGCAGGAGAGATTGTGTGTTCTTGTGACCTGCACCATTTCCTACCCAAAATTCTACTGGATGGATTCTGACCCAGCTCATGGCTACTGCTGCAAAGATGGGGCCCACTCCTCGAAAGGATGTCCCAGTGGTTACAAATGACCCAAATCAAGAAGTGCAGGAGAAGACTCAGGAATGATTCCACCTCACCTCCTTGGTGATCTTAAGACCTACAACTGCTCCCTGAGCATCAGAGATGTACATAATGGAGACAAGAGGGCACACTTCTTTCAAAGGAAGAGAAATTATTACCTGAAATACCGGCACAAAATAACAAACTGTTCCTGAATATGACAGGCAGGTTAAGTTCCTGAGAAGGAGATTTTTCTTCTCATCCAAGGTCATTGGAAGCCTTCAAGGACCCTGGGAGGCTCCAGCAGAGGGAGTTCCCTCCCCAATCCAAGGTCAGCCCTTTTATCTTCCCTAGCCTTGACCCAAATACCTGAGATCCATTTCCCAGGGATGCTGGAATCCAGTTACCCTGGAAATCTGACCTGCATCACTTTTTGTTCTATACAGGCCCTCAATGGATTTTATGATGTCACCTCCATTGAGGAGCGCAATCTATTTACTGAGTTCACTAATTTTAATGCCAATTTTATCTGGAAGCACTGTCACAGACACAGTCACAAATAACACTTAATTTGCACATCCCATGTCCCAATCAAGTTGACACACAAAATTGACCATCACACTGGCCTGGGAGCCCAATATTCAGGATATACACATAGGCAGACAGACAGACAAACACACACTGCTGGGCATTGGGAACTGAGTACTGAGATGTGCTGTTTCCTGTGGTTTGTTCGGAGGAAGATGGTGCTCCTATGAATAGGCAAACAACCTTAGTTGTCAGGTCAAAGAGACCTGGGATAATGTCTTAGTATGCTCTTGTCCTGTATTTTGCATGCCACTTTAAACATCTCTCTGTGCCACCTATGTCCACCTGGATCACCAATCCATGTGCTGAGGCTTAATGGTTCTTGTCCCCTGAAGTCCAGCCAGTGGCTTTCCCCACCACCCTCCTTGCCTCCCAGCAGTTGAGCAGCTGTTGTGTCTTGCCAACAAGATGAGCCAACAGATCAAGGATGATGTGTGACAGCTGCAAAATCACCTGCCTCTCCAGTGACCCTCAGAGCCTGGTGGCGGCGGCTTCAACTTCTCCCTTCTCTGTAGGCCAACTTTAATCTGGAAACAAATAGGGAAGAAGATTCTGGGAAATGTATTCCAGACTGGCAAAGCCTCCACAGGTATCTTCACAGAAGGCTTCAGATCACTGTCTTAAAGTAAACTTTTAAATACAGTATGAGGAGAAATTTGTCAGGTTTACTTTTTCCATATTATCTATGATTTTTGTGGTTACTATCTCATTCATCTTTTTCTGAAGATCAAACCACTCTAAATCTCAGTGGCCAAAACAATGATTTTATTCTATTTCATAGAGCTATAAATTGGCCAGAGCCTGGCTGGCTAGTTTCATTCCTAGTTTTGCTTTGGGCTCTTTAAGGCAGTCCTGTTGGGATGGTGCCAGTGACTGGGACTGGACGTCTGACTCCTCAGCGTTCCTCTATGTAGCCTCTCTTTCCATCAGAGTCCCCTGGATTGCTTACACAGATGCCCAGAGATCCACGGGGCAGGAGTGGAAGCTGCCAGGCCTTCTTTATGTCTGAGCTGTATGACTCTCAGAATATCTTGTCATCCACATTCCATGGGTCATGCAGTCACGGACCCAATGTAGGTTCAAGAGGAGAAGATAATAATAACAAACTGCATCTTGTAAGGAGAGGAGCAGTGTGTTTGTATAAAGGAGGGCGGGATTGTGTGGGGTCGTCTTTGGAGATTAGTTCCTATGGCTACTCATCCGGCTGAGTGTCAGCTCCCTCCTCAGTCTGATGAAGGGATTACCTCTCACTATCACGGATGCTGGGAAAATGAAATGGGAACAGAGATGCAAAGGGTCAGCATAGAGCCTACCCCCCTGCACTGGGACCAGTGACAATAGCCTGGCATTGTTCACAGGACATTCCTGAGGGTGGACAGGGCAAGGAGGGGAAGTACAGATCTTCCTTTTCCCTCAGCCCCTCCTGCCAGGTAGACCTGAACCCTTCCCAGCACATCTGATACCTTGACCCTCTTGACTCCAAACATAAGGTCCCTGTGTTATGTTATCAGGCCCGCCTACAGATCTGCAGACAAATCCAAAGTCAGCACTCAGCTTCGAATCAGCACCACGGACAGCACCTTGGTCTTTTCCTAGGGATCCTCGGGAGCCAGGTAAGTCCTGGAAAGACAGAGTGTGCGCCCCCATATGGGTGGTGGCCTGATCCCTACTGAGGCAGAGGTGGGGTTGATCACAAACAGAGCACAGAAGTTGGTAGCTGGCAGAGGATCTCCAGCACAGTGGGGGAGTGAGTGGGATTGAGAACATAATACCTGAGAGTCAAGGAATTCCCAGGGTACCAGGGTCACATGTGGAACTCACATCCCTCGTGACTGCCTGAGTGTTTTTACCATGTCTACCTGGCCCATTCCTCCCTGAGACTCTCCTTCCAGTCCAGAAGAGCAAGAGCCCCTCCCACACCAGGTGGGCTTCACTCATCACAGTCACCTATCCCATGGCACTGGAATTGCCATGTTACCTGTCTGTCCCAACCACTTTTGTTCTCCTCAAAGGCAAGGGCTAGGTCTGTCATTTCACCCCTTTACTGGAAAACTGAAGGCACAGTGCACATCATTGTTTGATGAATGAATGATTAAATGAATGAAATTTCTTCCCTCACCTCCTGGGATGAGTTGATAATTCTTCCCTTTCTGATTAAGACAAGCTTCCTGTCTTCAGCCCAATGAAACCTGGGCAGACAAAAATTGCTGAAGTGGGTTCCAGTATAATCAATGGCGCATAATACATGGCAGCTGTGTGATTCAGCCGATTCATTTGTCCACTCTGGACCTCCTTGCCTTCTTCTGCCAACTGGAGAACTGGGACTAGAAGGTCCTCCAGCTCTGATGGCCTGTTGGCCATAGTTCCTCTTTTACACACAGATTCTCTGTGGTTTCCTCATGTCTCTCCTTCTCCTTCTGCTTTTCTTTGCAAATTGGGGACCATGGGAAACAGGCAGATCATGGGCAAGACTTTCTGATCACAGATGCTGCAACTGTCCCAGCAGGGAGAGAGTGAGTGGCCGGGACAAGGGGGCCTGGCAGGGGGATGGGGCTGCAGGCTGAGATTCCAGCTGAAAATGCAGGAAATGGTGATGGTGTGGGAGTGCCTATGCAGGCTGAAACCCTGCACCTTCCTTCTCCATGATCAGAGCACTGACTGTACTTTCGGTTTTCGTTGATAGTTCTGGGAAGGTGATAATATGGGATGGGTAGATTCATGAAATTGAATAGAAGAAAGCAAACTGTAGTTTTTTCTATGTATACAAAGTCTTAAGAACAGCGTGTGCAAAGCCACGGTATTAAAGGCAACATGCTTGCATGATAAAACTATAGAGAAAATCAAGGAATAAGATAGCATTCCAGTGAGGCTGGGGCTCCTTGGGTAGAGTGGGGTGTAGGGATACAGACGGGACCAAGGTGGAGGTCCTGGGTGCTCCCAACATTATATTTCTTGAAAGGGATTCATTTTTGATGAATCACTGAACTGTTCTTTTGGGGACACTTCTCTGTATGTCTTATGTTTTGCCCAAAAATATTTCAAGAAAATCGACATGGGTCTGAGGAGGCATCACCTTCCAGGATCCCACCACTTCCTCCCCGCCCCCACCACACAGTTAAAAATAACCTTCTGTGAATTCAGGTGTGTGTCTCTTCCCTCAGGAAATCCTCACCATCCCGGAAAGTTGATGACCCCCAGGCTAACGTTACTCACTCTGTGTCTTCTACACGTGTCTCCATGTCTTCCCATCACAGGGAGGTTCTGGTGCCAGGAATTCGACTGTCTCCCCAATGGACAGTGACTCTCAGGGCAGCAGCCAGGGTTAGTGTGTGACCACATGAGCAAGAGAAGATGCCCATCACGTGGATGCTGAGGGAGGGATGACTATTGGCTACCTTCATTTCCTTTGTCCCTGAGTTGCACACCTGACTGGATTGAACTCCAGAAATATCTATAGGCTTGAAATAGGAGATCTGATTAGAAGAGACACAATTTTACTTTACAGAAAATGTACTCCTGAGGAGAAAGACATCAACTGAAAGGCCAGAGATGAGACTCACACCCTGCATGAGGTGTGAATGTGGGTGGGGATCTCACCCTCTCTGGCCCAGGGTCCCCAGGAGTGGACTTGGAGGGGTGGTGGATGGTTGACTCCATGTGCTGCCCCAGCCCCAGCTCTGTGTGGGTGTGAAGTTCCTCCTCTGAGTCGGGTCACTGTTCTGACCTCACCCTCATCTTCTTGTAAGAGCGTCCTTTAAATCTGCAACTTTTAGTTCCCGATAGAGAATGCTGAGAAACAGACTTTCCTTGGAGGAACCTGAAACTGCCAACCCCAGACATGCTGCTGCTGCTGCTGCTGCTGGCCATGCTCTGCTGGAGGGGTGGCGCCGTTGGCCAGAGGGAGTCCAGGAAAAATGACAAGAGTTACAAGCTGGAAGTGCAAAAGTCAGTGACGGTGCAGGAGGGTCTGTGTGTGAGGGTCCCCTGCACTGTCTCCTACCCCCGGGATGGCAGGACTAATTCTACCCCAGCTCACGGCTACTGGTTCCGCGGAGGGGCCAACAGAGACAAAGACGTTCTAGTGGCCACAAACAACCCAGATCGTAAAGCACAGGAGGAGACCCAGGGCCGATTCCACCTCCTTTGGGACTCCCGGACCTTCAACTGCTCCCTGGACATCAGAGACGCCAGGAGGAGTGACAACGGAACATACTTTTTTTGGGTGGAGAGTCGAAGACCAAAATATAATTACAAAGACAACCATGTCTCTGTGCAAGTTATGGGTAAGGAGGGGGCTCCAGGAGAGACCACAGGAGAAGGACATGGGAGTCCCACGACACGACTGGGATAAGACTCTGCTCCTGGAAGGGGTTGGGGGTACAGCATGTCAGAGTTTAGAGGCAGGAGCTAGACTGAAGACTGAGTCTACTCTCATGGCTGCACCTCAGACCCTCCCTACTGATTCTCATGTCTCTTTCTCTCCCACCAGCCCTCACCCAGACACCTGATATTCTCATCTCGGGGACCCTGGAGTCTGGCCACCCCAGGAACCTGACGTGCTCTGTGCCGTGGGGCTGTGAGCGAGGCACACCCCCCATCTTCTCCTGGACAACTGCTGCCCTCACCTCCCTGGGGCCCAGGACCCACCTCTCCTCGGTGCTCACCCTCACCCCACGGCCCCAGGACCATGGCACCAGCCTCACCTGTCAGGTGACCTTGCCTAGGGCTGGAGTGACCAGGACGAGTACCATCCACCTCAACGTGTCCTGTGAGTGCTGCGCCAGGATGCCCCAGTCCGTGACAGGGTCCTCAGGGCAATGGGAATAGAGATGTGAGGGCCTTAGACACTGGGTGTTGCGTCCCAGAATCCAGAATGGGAGGGGGTCCTGAGGATGCCTGCCTCCACCCTTCCCCCATTTAAGCAGCTCCTGGGGACAAGGCCCGATGTCCACACAGCCCTCACCACTCACGCGGGTCCACCATGTCTTTCTGTCCCAGATTCTCCACAGAACTTGACTGTAACTGTCTTCCAAGGAAACAGCACAGGTAGGAAGGAGCCCCATCCCAGGGTCCCTGCCTCACGCTGAACTCAACGTGGTGACCAGAGCACCCCTTGTGGGTGATCCCAGTGGCCCCTCACATCCTCAGCCCCCATGGCCCCCATTGACCCCTCACTCTCCTCAGACTTCTCGATCCCCCTCAGCTCCACAAGGAGAACAGGGCAACATTCCTACAGCAGAGCTGACGTTTCAAGGCCCCTTATCATTTGTCTCTTGATGACTCTCCCAGCTGTATCTTTTAATTTTACCTTCCGGTTGCTTATTTAAGTACTTTCAAACAGGTAACATATTCACATGCTCAAAAACTCAAAATTCACAGCAGAGTCTGTCCTCAGATGCCCAGTGCCCTCCTGGGAGTGACCGGTGCCCATAGGCTGCTCTGAGCCTTGGTTTCTTCACCTAAAGGGTCTTAGGGGTCCTGTGACATCAGTAGTACAGACTCTCCCCATTCTTCTCCGTGACTGTCAGTATTCCATGGGCCGGCTGGATTCTGATTTATATGCATCTTCTGTTAATGGAAAATCATGGCATACATTTTATTCTATTAACAGAAAAACTACAATGAACAATCTTGTGTCTCCTTTCACAAGTGTGTGTGCAAGTCTGTGGGAAAAGTTATGAAAAGCAAAATATAGCTGTTTCAAATGTTCTTCACAATTTTGAGAGATGTGGCCAAGTTGTTCTGCAGGGAAGATGGACAAGTTTACAGTCCCACAAGGGAGGGGTGAAAGTGAGCATTTTCCTGCTCTTCAGCTTATATCTCTGTGTCTGTCCTCATCCAGCCTCCTTCTGCATCCTTCCTCTTTGGATCTCTTTTTCACTCTGACCTTCTGTCTCTTCTTCTCCAGCACCCACAATCCTGAAGAATGGCTCATCTCTTGCAGTCCTGGAGGGCCAGTCCTTGCGCCTGGTCTGTGTTGTTGACAGCAACCCCCCAGCCAGGCTGAGCTGGGCCCGTGGAAGCCAGACCCTGAGCCCCTCACAACCCTCAAACCCTGGGGTCCTGGAGCTGCCCCATGTGAACTCAAGTCATGAAGGCGAATTCGCCTGCCGAGCTCAGCACCCTCGGGGCTCCCTGCATGTCTCCTTGAGCCTCTCTCTGCAGAGTGAGTGCACTGGTGGAAGGGGGAGGGGCTGGAGGAGGAGGACAGCACCCACCCCACCCCACAGTCCACCCAGCAGCCCCCTGAGCTTCAGAGGGGAGCTCAGCTCTGGTCTGTGCTGGGTTGCGAGGCCTGGAAATTCCCTGGGACTCAGAGTGTCACTGTCGTCTCCCTGCCAGGCCAGGGTTGTTGGGTGGGGCGAAGGCTGGAGGGGGAGCCAGGGAAGGAGGTGGGTCTTGGAGGAGAGGGGCTGGGGCCTGGACAGGTGTGTCTGGGGACACAAGGTCCCAGCTTTGCGGGACTGGGGTGAGAGTCAGGCGAGTGAAGCACTTACCATGGGTCCAAAATTTAAAGAGAAGAAAAAAACATCATAGCAATAAAAAATATTATGATGCAATATTTTTTTATTTAAAAGTGAATTCAAAATAAATGCCACAATGAACAAAATGTCAACATTTTAAATGAAGACAGGCTGCAACCCAGCTCTTATATGCCTCACTCTCCTCATCCTAACCCAAACCCCTGCCCCAACCACTGTCCCTGTTTCTGTATCTGGCAAAGTGGCCTGAACACAGATGTGCGGGGTCCTACAGGGAGTGGGAGGAGAAGAGACCGAGTTCTCAGAGGGGATCACCAATAATCCAATCCTCTGCAGGAAAAGCGTGGCCTTTATCAGGAGTGGTGCTGGGGGCCGTGGGGGGAGCTGGTGCTACAGGCCTGCTCTTCCTGTCCTTCTGCGTCATCATCATCATGTGAGCAGGGACCTGGGGAGGGAGGGAGAGCACTGGGGTGGGAAGGACAGGCAGCCACGGATCCCTGAAGCCAGAGCTGGGGGACTGGGTGGGTCCAGAGCCGGAATCAAGGGCAGGAAGGAGGTCCCGGCACCCGGGGGAGTCTGTCACTAATCCCTGGCCCCACTGTCCAGGAGGTGGGATCGTGTGCTCTCAACCTTGGGTCTCTGCGACGGGATCACCCCTCTCCCACCTCAGTCACCCCTCCAGCCCCTCAAGAGAGAACAGAGGTGGAGTCAGTCTCCCCACTGCACCCTGAGCTGTTCCAACTGAAAGTCTCTCTGGTCTTTTCACACAGAGTGAGGTCCTGCAGGAGAAAAGCAGCAAGGCCAGCAGGGAGCGTGGAGGACATGGGGATGGAGCGTGCAGATGCTCTCATGAGCTCATTCTCCCAGGTGAGTGACCTGGACATCTCTCAGTCCAGCATCCTGCCTGGACATCTCCTCTAGAATGGCCCCCTGGATGGACCCACCCAGCGTGGCCGATGCTGCTCTCCTCATCTCCTCCGACTCCTCCCCCCACGCTGGATACCTCAACTTGCTGACAACACGACAGCCCCCACTTCTTTTCTTCGGTCCATGCACAGAGGAGTCACTTTCTCTCTACCCCTTTCTTCTGCTACAGCCAAAAATTCACCATGTCTTCTTCATTTTTCCAGTTAAGAACAGGTAGCATCAGTCTCCCTCTCTCCAACTTGACCTCCGTCATTGCTGAGGCTTCAAGATCTCTTTCCTGGACCCCTCATCTCTCTGCCTCTCGCCTCCCATCCCTCACACACAGCGATCATCTAAAAGCCATCATTGTCCAATTCCTCTGCTTTTGAACATCTGTTTGCCCCCATCATCTAGAACAGAGGCCAGCAAAGTTTTTCTTTCAAGGGACAGATAGTAAATACTTTTGGCTTTGTGGGCTGATAGAGTGTCTGTTGCGGCCACTCAACTCTGCTACTGCAGCATGAATTCAGCCTCAGACCATATGTAAATGAATGAGCGTGGCTGTGTTCCAATAAAGCTTTATTTACGAACACAAGTATGGGGCCAGACTTGACTCATGGGCTGTAGTTTGCCGCCCTCTGACCTAGAGAATGAAGCTCACACTCCTCAGCCTGCAGCCCTGCACATTCCGGTCTCTCAGCACCTACCTCTCCAGAAGGGCCAGGGTTAGGGTGAGGAGAGTGAGGCACTCACCTCAGATGCAGATCTTAAGGGGATGCAAGAAATCTCAGTAACCGAGATAAATAATATCCTAATACACTATTTTTAAAAAACAAAATTAATGATGAGCAAAATATCAAAAATCTAAATAATGGCAGAATCAGTCGACTGAAGTTAGTAATTACCTAAGATCATAGGGTGATCAAGAGAAATTGTCACACATGGCAGTATTCTCAGTTGAAAAGGAGAGAAGCAGAGAAGGATATTTTGAAAATATTGTCTCTGCGTTTGTTTCCAGTAAAGCCAGGAAAGCAAAATTATAATAAATTCTGATTTGAGTACACATAAAACCTTTAGACTTAATAACGTTTTAATAGACAGCACTTTTCAAGTGTTTAATAATATTTCAATGTTATAGAAAAAATGAACATTAAAATTACATAAAAACATATACACGGGGCACGTATTTTTTCTTCTGCCTCAGACTCCAATTGGTTATGAAGGGCACTCTTACTAATCCTGGGTTATTTACATTTTTGATTTTTATTCTCCAAGGTTTTTTTTGTTGTTTTTGCATTCTTTTTGATTTACAAGCCTCGCATTCAAACATTTTTTATCTGAATTACTGAGGTTTTTGGCTACTCTTTTAATTTTGCATTTTGGCGAGTGCCTCGCTTGTCTCCCCCTGATCCCAGCTCCATTGTGCAGTCCACTTCCTCCACTGCCCCACCTCCCGCTCTACTCCATCCGCCTTGGACTTTTCATCGTCATCAACCAGAACACGGTTACTTGGCCTCTGTGAATGTGCTGGTCCTCTCTCCTCTAATGTTCTTCGCTCTCCGTTTGGTTGGAGAGCAGCCAGCAACGGGGCTGCCAGTGAGGTGCGTGGACCTGGGAAAGTGTGATATCTTGTAGTTAAGGAAAGAAGGGCTTTCATCTAGGGACTCCATGCTCCTGGATGACCTGCTGCTGCAAAGTCCAGAGAGGTGAGGACTGAAATGTGACCATTTGGATTCACCAGCAGAGGTCACTGGTGTGCTTGATAACAGCAGTGTCGGGAAGTGGTTGTGTGTGTAAGAATCTTAATTTGAACAATCAGGAGAGAGTAGGAGGAGCACAAACATTAACAATTCTGGTGAACAGTTCTGTTGCCAAGAGGAGCAGCAAAGAAGGATGCTCCTCAGGCAGCGCCTGTCACTCGTTCTGTGTGAGTCTGTGTTACATTCTTGTTGCTGCTGTGATGAATCACCACAAATTCAGTGGCTTCCAGCAACATAAATTTATTATCTTACAGTTCTGGAGGTCACAAGTCCAAAACGGGTTTCACTGGGCTAAAACGAAGGCATTGGCAGGCAGGGCTACGTTCCTTCTGGAGGCTCCAGGGGGAAATGCATTTTCTTGCCTTTTCCCGCCTCTAGAGGGCGCCTGCGTTCCTTGTTTCATGGCAATACACCATGTTCTTGGATTGGAAGACACAATATTGTTAAGATGTCAGTTTTCTTCATATTGATTTAAAGTAATCCCAGTCAACAGACGTATATATATGGACGTATAAGTATACATATATAAGTTTAACACATAAGTATATATAATTATATATATATATATATATAAATTGACAAAAAAAATTTATTTGGAAATGTAAATGACCTAGAATAACAAAATAATCTTGAAAAAGAAGAACACCATGGCAGAAAAACAGACTCTACTATAAAGTAGAGTAATCACGAGAGTGTGGTGTGGACAGAACAGAGCCCCTAAATAGACCCACGTGTTGTACACAGTCCACTGAACAGCACTCAGTCTATTCAATTAGGAAAGGAAGGTCTTCTTGACAAATGTTGTAGAACAAGTGGATCAAGGTTATAAAACATGAACCTCATAAATTTTATCATTAGTTTATGTAATTGGAATCACGCAGTGTGTACTCTTTTGGTTTTTTCACTCAGTATTGTGTTTTTTGAGATTCATCCATGTTGTGTGAGCATCAGTATTTTGTTCCTTTATTGCTGAGTAGGATTCCAGTGTATCACACCTTGTTTTACCCATTTTTCTGTTGATGCACATTGGGCTTCTTTCCAGTATTTAGTGCTTATGAATAAAGCTGTAGTGAACATATTTGTACAAGACTGTGTCCAGGTGTGTTTTCATTTCTCTCAAGTGTTGGGGGTCAGGATTGAGATGGAGACGATGAGGTAGGAGTCACATGTTGGGAGCTCGAGGGTCTCTGGGCCTCCCCACGGAGACCAGCCTCCAGTGGACAGCTAGAGAGATGGATGGTCCGGAGCTCAGGAGGAAGGTAGGGACTGGAGATGGGCAGTGGGAACATCAGAGGGTCCCATAATCCTGATAATGAATGCCTGCTGTTTTGGGTTGAATTGTGTTTCCCAAAAAGGTATATTCAAGTTATCTACGCTGGTCCTGGGAATATGGTTTTATTTAGAGGTAAGTCTTCAAAAACATTACTGAGTTAATGTGATGTCAGACTGCATTGGAGGGCTCTAAGTTCAATGACGGTGTCCTTATACAAAGAGGGAAATTTGGACATGACACAAGCAGGGAAGAAGGCCACGTAACAGTGGAGGCAGAGATTGGAGTTATGATGCTGGCAACCACCAGAAGGAGAATGAGGCAAGGAAGGATTCCTAGAGCCTTCTGAGGGAGGGTGACCCTGCTGAAACCTTGATTTTTCTCTTCTAGTTTCCATAACTGTGCAAGAATAAATTTCACTGTTTTAAGCCACCCAGTTTGTGGTAATTTGTCACAGCAGCCCTAGGGAACTGATTCATTGTTCGGAACCTACTGTACATCAATTCCTCACCTGTCCTGTTTCATTCAATCCTGACAATGACTGTGAGAGTGTCAGCCCTGTCCCCATGTCACAGGGGAGGCTCGGGCTCCTGCCCAATCCACACAGGCCAGTAAGTGGAGGGATCAGGTTGAATCCAGGTAGATGACCCCAGTGGCATAAGGGGGTCTTAATCAGAGGGTCCTGTGGGTTTGCCTTGTGTCCAGGCACTCTCCGGACTGCTTTGTGAACATTCAGACAGTCAAGCAGTTCCTAAGAGCAGTGATGACCAGAGCTGCTAGCCTGGCCATCCATATTTTCACAGATTTGGACAGGAAAGAGTCTCTCTCTCTCTCTTTCACTCTCTCACTTGTATTTCTTCCTCCCTCCCCCATTTATTCCTTCCATTTTTTTCTTTTTCTCCTTTCTTCTACCTCCACCCCTTCCCAGACTTCCCTGGAAAAGAGAGAAACACACTTCCCAGCCTCATCCTCACTTTTTCTAGAACATTTTTAAAATTGAAACAGGCAATACCTCCATACTGAAAAATACAGAATATTGCTGACAGAAATTAAAGAAGATCCACAAGAATGAAGAAATATACCATGTTCATGGATGGGAAGACACAATATTTTTAAGACGTCCATTTTCTCCATATTGATTTCAAGTAATCCCAGTCAACAGACATAAAGCTAGAGTCATCAAGAGAGTGTGGTGTAGACAGAACAGAGTCCATAAACGGACCCACACACTATACAGAATTCACTGAACTACACCCAGTCTATTCATTTAGGAAAGGAAGGACTTAACAAAATGGTAGAACAAGTGGATTAAGGTTTGGAAAAAATGAACCTTATAAATGACACATTTGGTTTATATAATTTGAATCATGCAGTTTGTACTCATGTGTTTTTTTTCATTCAGTATTGGTGTTTTTGAGATTCTTCCATGCAGTTGTGAGTATGAGTATTTTGTTCCTTTATTGCTGAGTAAGATTCCAGTATATTACACTTTGTTTACCCCTTTTTCTATTGATGCACATATGGTTTGCTTCCATTTTTTGACAATTTTGTATAAAGCTTCTGTGAATGTATTTGCACAAGACTGTGTCCAGGTGTGTTTTCCTTTCTCTCAAGTGTTGGGGGGCGGGCCCGAGATGGAGACAATGAGGTCAGAGGCACATGTTGGGAGCTCGAGGGTCTCTAGGACTCCCCATGGAGACCAGCGTCCAGCAGGCAGCTGGAAAGATGGGTGGTCTGGTGCTCAAGGGGAAGGTAGGGACTGGAGATGGACAGTGGGAAGCTCAGGGGGTCCAATAGTCCTGACATTGTTTGCCATCTGTTGTGGGTTGTATTGTGTCCCCCCCCAAAAAGATATATTCAAGTTCACACCCTTGGTAACTGTGGGTGTGATTTTATTTTGAGACGTAATCAAGTTAATATGAGGTCAGATTGGATTGCCAGACCCTAAATCCAGTGACTGGTGTCCTTATACAAAGGGGGAAATTTGGACACAGACACATGTAAGAAAGAAGCTCATGTGACAACAGAGGCAGTGATTAGAGTTATGATGATCCAAAGCAAAGAAGGCTAAAGATTGCCAGCAACCACCGGCAGCAGGAAGAGGGAAGTAAGGGTTTTACCCTAGAGCCTTGTGAGGGAATGTGTCCCTGCTGAAACCTTGATTGTGGTCTTTCAGCCTCCACCACTGTCAGACAATACATTTCTGCTTTTTTAAGTCACCCAGTTTGTGGTAAGTAGTCACAGCAGCACTAGAGAACTAACACATTTGCTCAGCATCTATTGTGAACCAATTCCTCAAGTGTTCTGTCTCATTCAATACTCACAGTGACACGGAGAGGGTCAACACTGTCCCTGTGCTACAGAGGAGGCTGGTGTGAGCTGCTGAAAGCCACACAGGCCAGCAAGTGGGGAGACCAGATTTAATCCAAGTTGATGACCCAGAATCCAAAATCGAGTATTAATCAGTGTTCTCTGGGTATTTGCCTGTGTTCAGGCACTGCCCTAACTGCTTTGTGAGCATTCGAACAGTCAATCTGTTCCTAAGAGAAGTGACAACCCAGAGCTGTTATCCTGGCTGTCAACACTTCCATAGATTTGAAAAAGGGTCTCTCTCTCTTCCTCCTTCCCTCGCTCGCTCCTTTTCTCCTTCTTTTTTTCCCTTGTTTCTTCCTCCCGCCATCCCCAGCTTTGTCCTAGAGGAAGGAGAAACAGATCTCTCAGCATTGCCCTCTCTTCTTTATCTGTCTGTGCCCAACTCTGAGGTCCTGCCTGTACAATGTTTCCTCAATGCCCTCTCCCAAGTGCAAGTCTACACCTGATCTGCGATACTGGGTGAAGACATTTTTGTCTATTTTGTTCACCAAGAACAATACTTGATACATGGTAAGCTCCCGATAAAAATTTTAGCAATGTAAAAAAATGGTGTACTTGGAAAATCTCTTTCCCCAGCACAGGTCTTTGTTCTAACCCCAGCACTTTCCTAACTGTCCTCATGTTGTCTATAATAGCACCTCAATGCTCCACATTCCACTACATGGTAAACCCATCAGGAAAATGATTGTATCTGTTCTAGTTTCCACAGCAGTTCAGAAAATTCTATACATAAGATACATCCCAGAGAAACCTCTGAGTCAGACTGATAGTCCAAAGGAGGCAAAGACAATTAAAGCAGAGAACCTAAATAAAGCATATACTTTCTGACACACACACAAAACAACGAGAAGGAAATATAGAAGACTAATTAATTACACAGAAAAACAAAACAGAACGACTTAACATCTGCCCTCCAATAGCATGAAAGTGAGACAGTAAACAAATGTCCAGAAAATAAGGAAGGAAGTATACAAAGATGGTCATCAAGTGTAGTTGGCTCTGGGAAGCGGGATCTGGTGTTGACTACCTTATAGACTGCACTGCAGGCACCAGGAAACCTCATGTGTGGGATGGTGCTTGACAGAGTAGATGTTCAATCATGAATCAAGGATGAGTGAAAGCCAACTGCTTTCTCCAAGATCTAGATCTAAATATTTCGTGTAGTAGGTATAAATTATAACTGGCAAGGTCTTATGAGAAAACATTTAAAAAATTTTCCTGTAATATAATAGTCAGTAAATAAGGATTATGAATACTTCTCACTATTATAACAATTATTTTTGAAACAGATGGCCCCTCGCCCAAGAGTTCCTGTCACTCCATTTCTCAACCTCTGCAAATAAGGCCCAATACTTTCCTGGAATCTTTCTCTCTTCAGGTCTCCACTGGTATCTTCAATCTTAAGCCCAATTGTCTTTCATACAGGCTAACTGTTCTTAGTTCCCTTAGGCAATTAGGGACATTCAGACATACACAAGAGTCTCCAAGGATGAACTAGGAAGCAGAGAGCACATAAGAGAACCCCAACCCCCTGAAGAGAGAGTTCCAGTTCCCAAGTCCTTTTCTCTTAGTCAGGGCAATTATTCTCACCACTCCAGGTTATATGGCTACCTTTAGGTTTGAGACTTGGACCCCACTCTTGAGGAGTTAGACTCCTTCAGGCTGGTTGATTTTTGAGCACAGAAACTGGTCCTATTTCAGCACCACGGACAGCATCATTCCACTATTGGGAGACCACCAGGTCTACAATCTCTCTTAGGAGGACAGACAGCCGCTTGTGTGCTGAGCCACATTCATTACATCCCAGACCAATTAGTTCAAGACTAGGCTGGAAGGAGAGGAGAGTTCACTATGTCACAGCAAATAAAGGATTTGGACGCACACCTCATTTTTAGGTCATCACCCCACAATCTTGGAAATTTGCCATCAACCACTCTGGTGCATCATGTTTTCTGGAGTTCGTTTGATGATAGAAAACCATCCAACTCAATGTCTACTATGAGTGTGGGGCCAGGACTCCCAGAACTCTGAATGCAATAAGGAGTCCAAGGAGAGTTCAGGGATTGGGATACTCACTGCCTGGTTTCTGGGGACCTGACTGAGGAGAAGGATAAGACGGATTCCAGAACCCAGCTTAATTGCTGTTTTTGTGGCTGAAAAAGGAGGGGAGGATCAACACTCATTCCACCCTTCACCAGTGAAAGGGGAACTACTACATTTCTGTCCAAGATTCTCCATTACCGTGGACACCATTGTCTTTCAAGAACATAGTACAGGTAAGAAAGAATCCTTTTTCTCTGGTACCAATTGGGAGTACACAGCTGTATTCCCAAATTCACATAATGTGAAGGATGAGGTCATTTATGGGTTTTCGTCATTTCCCCACAGTCAGGTTCTGCCCATAAACCCTTCTGACCACAAAGAACTCAAGAGCTCCACTAATATTCCCTCACATATCACAAAATGAAGGCTTTCGGGCCAAGAGATGGGAGCATTAGACCCAAGTATTCAGAGGGTAGAGGACAGATAGGTCCTGGATCCCAGAGTTTCTCTGCAAAAGGGAGACTTCAAACACTCATTCTTATGGAGTAAATGTGTCTCTAGTCAATGGAGTGTTAGTAATTTAATGGGAATTCTTCGTCATAGGGAATAAATACGAGCTTTACAATATGAAAAATTTGGATTCAATCCTGGCTTCTCTGCTTACTAAGGGGGTGACATTGGAAATTTAGTCACTCTACTTCTCGGTTACTCAGTGTCCTGCTCTGCAAAGAGGGGAAATAATAAGCCCCATCTCACAAGAATGTTGTGATACATGTAAAGCACTGTATGCAGGTCCTGGTACAGGTGTGTGTTCATTGTGTGCTGGTTCCTTACTCCTTGAAAATGCAAGTTTCTGCTGGCAACTTAGCCTGATGCTACTTGTGACAAGTCCTGTCATGTATTAAATGAACACACGACATCTCAATCAAAGGAGCTAAAATGTCACCAGCAACATCCAAACCACGTAATGAATAAAAAAATCACATCACATACTTCTTAAAGGGGTCAAACGGAAAGAGTCAGAAGTTTGTAGTGTGGCACTGAAAAATTCCTGACCCTCTATAATTACCTATTCCCCAGAGGCAGGAATATAAGGGGCAAAGTTGGGCTGAGAGAACTCTGAGAATTTTCACGAGATCTTCCAATAGGCACATATGCTCATTCATATGAGTGATCAGACCTGAATAAAAAAACGAAAAGACTTCCAAAGAAGAAACCATTCATATCATTGGGGGTGCATCTGAGGGCGGCCAGAGCTTTCCATCTTCCATCACACTGTTCTGAGTTGGAGTTCAAAGAGAAACCCCAATGTGCGTTACACCCCTGGACTGATGGAGAGTTCCCTAGTGAAGGTTGGAGTGTCATAAAATAGAGTCAAGTCCTGCACCCCAAGGGGTCTGTGCTGAATCCAATTTTCGTTTTACCCTCTTTCTCCCCCCTTGGCTTCCGTCAACCCCAGATGCTTAGGTGTCATGAAGTTGATTGAAAGCAACACCCACTCCCCAAACACTAGCTCAGAGTGGAGGGGGCAGATGCAATGTTTGGCCAAACTGTTTGTGTTAAGCATCAGAATATGAAAATTAATCACATGAACACTATGTAAACATACTACACCAGAAACGGGGCAGAAACAAAAAAGGCTGTGCAAGCCAAAGAACCCAGTCTGGAAGCAATTATAATGCAGGTACAGAAGAAGATTCCTTTCAGGTGTTTACAATACAGAAGAACTTAATAAGACACAATAGTCACTCATATAATCTGAAGAAAAATGTGAATAATTGTTAAGTCTAGGTGATGGGTTTATTGTTTTACTCTCTTTGGTACTTTTGAAAAAATAGTTAAATAAAAATTTGATGTTTTCCCAGTTCCCTTACTGAAACATTTTGTTTCAGTTTGGGTAATTTCTATCGATCAATCTGAAAATTTACTGATTCTTTCCTTTGTTGTGTCAAGTCTATTGAGTCCATCAAAGGCATTCTTTGCTTCTTTTATCATATTTAAAAAATTTCCTCCGTTTCCATTTATCTCTTTCTTACAATTTTCATTTTGCTTTTGAAATTCTCCATATGATCGTGCATTTCCCCCACCTTTTCACTACAGCTTTTGACTTAATTATCCTTATGTTAAATGTTCCCATCTGATAGTTGCAACATCTGGTCGTATCTGAGCTGGCTTCTGTTGATTGCTTTTCCTCTTGGTAGGCGGTTGCTATTTATACTTTTGTCCACTTAATAACTTTTTATTGAATTTTGGACATCATGTTGAGAAGAGTAGAGACTGAGATGAGCAGTGTTTATACCTGGAAACGGACATGTCACTTCTTCAGTTGGGATATTGATGTTGAATTCTGAATCAAATCAGTCATAATTGAGCTGGATTTTGGTTTTGTGGTTTTTGTAGTTACCTTCAGTCACCAGAGCTTCAAATTCCTCTATCATTACTTAGTATTATATTTGGGTTTTGGAAAGAATTTTTAATGTTTTATTTCCACACATTTAGCTTTGGTATCCCTTTGACCTTGTTTCTCAGAGAGGGTCTCCTTCCATGTTCTTGCCCAATAGATTGAAAGTGGTGCCAATCATTATCTAGAAATTCTTAATTCGTTGGAAAGGACATAGAAGAGGCAAAAAAATCATGAAAAAGTGAAAAGTTGTAGTATATTCATACTACAAGACATCAAGACCCGTTATAACCGTACATTAATTAAGGTCATGTGGGCCTATTACTAGGATAGACCAATAGAACAGAATAGAATATTCAGAATCAAACCTACACATATAAAATTACTTGATTTATGACAAGAGCTAACTTAGGTAATATAATTAGGGGAAATGATGTCCCTTTCAGAAACAGTGCTGGATCCATTGGATATGCATATGGGAAAAAATGAATGGTAACACCTACATTACACAATACATGGAAATCACTACTAACTGTTGAGCTATCTAAATATAAATAGTAAAACTTCCGGCATTTTATTAGAAAATCACCTATGAATTCTTGGGGATATGCAAAGATTACTGAAATAGGGCATGTATTTATTAATAATGAAAGAAAAGATTGATAAACTTAACTACATTAGAATTAAGAAATTCTATTTCTAAAGATGCCATGAAGAAGATATTTGCAATAAAAATATCCAAGAAATAACTTTTATGCAGAGTATTTAAGTATCTTTCAAAAGTTGATAAGAAAAAGATCAAAAACCAAAGAGAAAAGTTAGAAAACATCTTAAACCCTTCACAGAGGAAGATGTTCAAATTCCCCATAAACATATGAGACGTTTCCCAATCTTATTAGTCATCAATGAAATGCAAATTAAACCCACAAGGAAATTCCACTTGTCTTTAACATGGTTAAAATGAAAACAAAGCAAAACAAAAAAAAAGAACAAGGAAATACCAAATATAGTCTAGAATTGAAACCGCTGGAACTCTCATATGCTCACGATTGGAATGTAAATTTTATAATTGCTTTGGAAAACTGTTTGGCAGTACCTACTGAAACTGAATATGCAAGTACCCCATTACTGAGAAATGCCACTCTAAAAATATACCCAACAAAATTGCATATTTATACCAAAAGACATGATGATAGCAGCACTCTTCAGAATAGATCCAGTCTAGAAATAACCCAAACATCCATCAAAAGTAGATGGGTTATATGGAGTGTGGTATATGCACACCATGGAATTCCTTTAAGAGTGAGAATGAATTAACTGCTGACATGTGAGTAACTCTCACAACAAAACTGTTGAGCACAGGAAGCCAGACACAAAAGAACACATAATGGAAGATCTCAATTACTGAAAAATCAAAAACAGATAAAGCTAATCCATGATGATAGAAGTCATTACATTGGTTACTTTTTTGGGGGGATGTGGGAGGAGTAACTAGGAATGGGTTTTGGTGGGGTTTCTCGATCAAGGTGGTTGTTCCAGGAAGGTCATCATTTTGAAAACTGATCAAGTGTATCTCTATAATCTGAACTGTTTTCTCTATGTATGTTTTGCTTCAATAATTTGATTTAAGAACAAAATAAGAGATACTTCAGGCAAATATATGCTAATCCATTTAAAGATCAGATGATATATAAAATAATAAACAAAATATAACTTATGGAATCTGTCTCAAGAAGAAATGAAAAACCCAAATAGCCTTGGATCCATAGAGGAATTGATTCACTGGGAAACATTTTCCAGGGAAAAAAATCACTAGAAAGTTCTGAATGTGCAAAGCAGAAATAATTCCAATTTTTCGTAAAACCTTCTGAGTATGAAAGTCGCATCAGCCAGTGTGACTTTTGCTTTCTCTAGACCTATATTGAGCTCTACAGAATAGGGAAGTGGTGATGGCTGATCTCCAAGAACCTCCTCATCTCTAGCAGCTGTGGGTCTGAAGTTGCACTTATGTGCACGATTACTATCCTGTTTATGTTCACTTGCTACCTGTTGTGGTTTACTCTTGTTTTTCCCAAACTGTTCTTCCCATAGTAAGGGACTCTGGTGACCAGACTGTCCCAGGGAACTACCTGGCATTTGTGGTTCAATAGATGCTTCTACTGCTGGTAGTGCTGCTACAGTCCATGCTGTAGGAAGGTGAGTGGACCAGGAGCCAGAGGGGTCCAGGGTGGGAAATGAGGGTGGAGTCTGAGTCTCCTTCTCTCCAGCAGCTTTGGCTCAGGTGCAAAATATGACCTTGAGATGCAGGAGCTGGTGACAGTGCAGGAGAGATTGTGTGTCCTTGTGACCTGCACCATTTCCTACCCAAAATTCTACTGGATGGATTCTGACCCAGCTCATGGCTACTGGTGCCCAGATGGGACCCCACTCCTCGAAAGGATGCCCCAGTGGCTACAAATGACCCCAACCAAGAAGTGCAGGAGAAGACTCAGGAATGATTCCACCTCACCTTCTTGGTGATCTTCAGACCTACAAATGCTCCCTGAGCATCAGAGATGTGCATACTGGGGACAAGACGGCTCACTTCTTTCAAGGGAAGAGAGGTTATTACCTGAAATACAGTTCCAAATAATAGCTATTCCTGAATGTGACAGGCACGGTAAGTTCCAGAAAAGGAGACTTTTCTTCTCATCCAAGGTCATTGGAAGCCTTCAAGGACCCTGGGAGGCTCCAGCAGAGGGAGTTCCCTCCCCAAACCAAGGTCAGCCCTTTTATCTTCCCTAGCCTTGAACCAAATACTTGAGATCCATGTCCCAGGGATGCTGGAATCCAGTTACCCTGGAAATCTGACCTGCATCACTTTTGATCTCTACGGGCCCTCAATGGATTTGATGATGTCACCTGCATTGAGGAGAGCAATCTATTTACTGAGTTCACCAATTTAATGCCAATTTTATCTGGAAGCAGCGTCACAGACACACCCGCAAATAACACTTAATTTGCGCATCCCATGTCCCAGTCAAGTTGACACACAAAATTGACCATCACACTGGCCTGGGAGCCCAATACTCAGGATATGCACACAGGCAGGCAGACAGACAGACACACACACAGCTGGGCATTGGGAACTGAGTACTGAGATGTGCTGTTTCCTGCACTTTGTTCGGAGGAAGATGGTGTTCCTATGAATAGGCAAATGGCCCTAGTTATCAGGTCAAAGAGACCTGGGATAATGTCTTAGTATGCTCTTGTCTTGTATTTTGCACGCCACTGTAAACAACTCTCAGGGCCACCTATGTCCACCCGGATCACCAATCCATGTACTGAGGCTTGATCGTGCTTGTCCCCTGAAGTGCAGTCAATGGCTTCCCCCACCACCTTCCTTGCCTCCTAGCAGTTGAGCAGCTGCTGTTTCTCGCCAGCAAGATAAGCCAACAGATCATGGATGATGCGTGACAGCTGCAAAAGCACCTGCCCCTCCACTAATGCTCAGAGCATGGTGGCTGCGACTTCAACTTCTGCCCTCTCTGTGGGGCAACTTTAACCTGAAAACAAATAAGGAAGAGGATTCTGGGAAATGTAGTCCAGCCTGGCAAAGCCTCCACAGGTATCTTCACAGAAGGCTTCTGTTCACCCTCTTAAAGTCATCTTTTAAATACAGTATGACGAAAAATATGTCAGGTTTACTCTTTCCTTATTAGCTATGAATTTTGTGGTTACTGTCTCATTCATCTTTTTCTGAAGATCAAACCACTCTAAATCTCAGTGGTCCAAACAATCATTTTATTCTATTTCATAGAGCTATAAATTGGCCAGAGCCTGGCTGGGTAGTTTCATTCCTAGTTTTGCTTTGGGCTCTTTCAGGCAGTCCTGTTGGGATGGTGGCAGTGACTGGGACTGGACGTCTGACCCCTCAGAGTTCCTCTATGTAGCCTCTCTTTCCATCAGAGTCCCCTGGATTGCTTACAGAGATGCCCAGAGATCCACGGGGCAGGAGTGGAAGCTGTCAGGCCTTCTTAATGTCTCAGCTGTATGAATCTCAGAACATCTTATCATCCATATTTCATTGGTCATGCAGTCACGGACCCAATGTGGGTTCCAGAGGAGAAGATAATAATAATAAACTGCGTCTTGTAAGGAGAGGAGCACTGTGTTTGTATAAAGGAGGGCGGGATTGTGTGGGGTCGTCTTTGGAGATTAGTTCGTATGGCTATTCACCCATTTGAGTGTCAGCTCCCTCCTCTGTCTGATGAAGGGATTACCCGTCTCTATCAGGGATGCTGGGAAATGAAATGGGAACAGAGATGTAAGTGTCAGCATAGAGCCTTCACCTTCCCTGCACTGGGACCAGTGACAGTAGCCTGGCATTGTTCACAGTACATTCCTGAGGGTGGACAGGGCAAGGAGGGGAAGTACAGATCTTCCCTTTCCCTCAGCCCCTCCTGCCAGGTAGACCTGAGCCCTTCCCAGCACATCTGATACCTTGACCCTCCTGACTCCAAACATAAGGTCCCTGTGCTATGTTATCAGGCACCCCTACAGAGCTGCAGACATCTCCAAAGTCAGCACTTAGCTCTGATTCAGCACCACAGACAGCACGTTGGTCTTTTCCCAGGGATCCCCAGGAGCCAGGGAAGTCCTCGACAGACATAGTGGGCACCCCCTGTCGGTGGTGGCCTGACCCCTACTGAGGCAGAGGTGGGGTTGATCACAAACAGAGCACAGAAGTTGGTAGCTGGCAGAGGATCTCCAGCACAGGGGGGGAGTGAGTGAGATTGAGAACATAATACCTGAAAGTCAAAGAATTCCCAGGGTACTAGGGTCACATGTGAAATTCACATCCCTCCTGACTGCCTGAGAGCTTTTACCATGTCTACTTGGCCCAGTCCTCCCTGAGACTCACCTTCCAGTCCAGAAGAGCATGAGCCCCTCCCACACCAGGTGGGCTTCACTCATCGGAGCCATCTATCCTGTGGCACAGGAAGTGTCATTTTACCTGTCTATCCCAACCACTTGTTGTTCTCCTCAAAGGCAAGGGCTAGGTCTGTCATTTCACGCCTTTACTGGAAAACTGAAGGCACAGTGCACATCGATGTTTGATGAATGAATGATCAAATGAATGAAATTTCCTCCCTCACTTCCTGGGATGAGTTGACAATTCTTCCCTTTCTGATTAAGATAAGCTTCCTGTCTTCCAGCCCAATGAAACCTGGTCACACAAAAATTGTTGAAGTGGGTTCACGTATAATCAATGGCACATAATACATGGCAGCTGTGTGATTCAGCCGATTCATTTGCCCACTCTGGACCTCCTTGCCTTATTCTGCAAACTGAAGAACTGGGACTAGAAGGTCCTCCAGCTCTGATGGCCCGTCGGTCATAGTTCCTCTTTTGCACACAGATTCTCTGTGGCTTCCTCATGTCTCTCCTTCCCCTTCTGCTTTTCTTTGCAAATTGGGGACCATGGGAAACAGGCAGAACATGGGCAAGTCTTTCTGACCACAGATGCTGCAACTGTCTCAGCAGGGAGAGAGTGAGTGGCCAGGACATGGGGGCCCGGCAGGGGGATGGGGCTGCAGGCTGAGATTCCAGCTGAAAAGGCAGGAAATTTTGATGGTGTGGGAGCGCCTATGCAGGCTGAAACCCTGCACCTTCCTTCTCCATGATCACAGCACTGACTGTACTCTTGGTTTTCAGTGGTAGTTCTGGGAAGGGGATAATATGGGATGGGCAGATTCATGAAGTTGAATAGAAGAAAACAAACTGCAATTTTTTCTATGTATACAAAGTCTTAAGAACAGCGTGTGCAAAGCCATGGTATTAATGGCAGCATGCTTGAATGATAAAACTATAGAGAAAATCAAGGAATTAGATAGCATTCCAGTGAGGCTGGGGCTCACTGGGAGTCTCCCTCCCTCCATTTTGACCCCTGTCATTGCTGAGGCTTCAGGATCTCTTTTCTGGACCCCTCATCTCCCTGCCCCTCATCTCCCTGCCCCTCATCTCCCTTGCTCTACACAGAGTGGTCATTTAAAAGTCATCATTGTCCAATTCCTCTGTATTTGAACATCTGTTTGCCCCCAACACCTAGAGCAGAGGCCGGCAGAGTTTTTCTTTCAAGATCCAGAGAGTAAATGTTTTTGGCTTTGTGGGCCATACAGTCTGTGTTGCAGCCACAAAACTTTGCTATAGCAGCAGGAAGGCATCTCAGACCATATGTAAATGAATGAGCGTGGCTGTGTTCCAGTAAAACTTTATTTAGAAATACAGGTATGGGGCCGGATTTGACTCATGGGCTGTAGTTTGGTGACCCCTGACCTAGAGAATAAAGCTCCAACTCCTCAGCCTGCAGCCCTGCATATTCTGGCCTCTTAGCATCAATGTCTTCAGAAGGGCCAGGGTTAGGGTGAAGAGAGTGAGGCACTCGCTTCAAGTGCAAAACTTAGAAAGGTGCCAAAAATCTCATCAATCGAGATAATACTTCAATGCACTGTTTATAAAAAATCAAAATTAATGAAAAAATTCCATGAGGAGCAAAATATAAAAAATCTGAACAATGGTAGGGTCAGTAGACTGAAGTTAGTTAGTAATAATTTAAGATCATATCTTGGTCAAGAGAAATTGTCACACATGGCATTACTCTCAGCTGAAAACTCAGAGAAATAAATTTTGAAAATATTCTCTCTGCATTTGTTTCCAGTAAGGCCAGGAAACCAAAATTATAACAAATTCTGGTTTGGGTAGCCATAAAACCTTTAAACTTAATGTTCAAATACACTGTGCATTTCAGGTTTTCAATAACGTTTCGATTAGTTTAATGTTCTGGAAAAAATTGACCACTGAAATCATTAAAAATATATATAGAAAGGGACACATATTTCCTCTGTCTCAGGCTCCAGTAGGTTCAGAAAGGCATTCTTACTAATCCTGGGTTATTTAAATTTTTGATTTTCCTTTCTCCATAGTGTTTTTTTTTTTTTTTTTTTTTGCATTTAATTGATTTAAAAAATCTTGCACGGGAATATTATTTATCTCAATTACAGGGGTTTTCATCTCCCCTTTTACATTTGCATTTTGGGCAAATGCCTCACTGGCCTCACCCTGACCGCAGCCCCACTCTCCAGTCCACTTCCTCCACTCCCCCCTCCTCCCACTCATATCCCATCCAACCTGGACTTTTCATCGTCATCAGTCAGAACAAGGTTACCTGTGCCTCTGGGTCTCTGCATGGGCTGTTCCTCCTCTAACGCTCTTCACTCCCCATTTCCACTCATTCCTTCCTGTTCATCCTCCATGCACTGATGGACATGTCACACTTTTCACTTATTTATTGCATTCAGAATGTGACACCTTTGGAAGGTTTTGACAGCAGGATAACATGCATCTTTTCATTCATTAATTCCTCCAGGAAATGTTATTGAGCACCTAATGAGTGATGAGCACTGTAGGTGGCAGAGATCCATCATGAAAAATGTCTATAATCTTGGCTCAGTGCAGTTGTTTTCTAGACAGAGAGTGATAATCAAACTAATAAAAAAAAAACAATCAAACAACAAATAAGTGAATAGAATGTGCAAGGTAGACGTGTGCTTTGGGGAAAATGCAGGGTACAGAGAAGAGGGAGAGTTGGGGAGATGACTTGTGGAGTGCTCTTGGGATTTATTTATTTCTTGTAGTGAAAATTTTCATAACAAATTTACCATCATAATGATTCTTAAGTGCACAGTTGTGCAACAGATCTCTAGAATATTTCCATCTTGCAAAACTGAAACTCTGTACCCATTGACTACCCACTTCCCCTGCCACCCCAGCCCCTGCAAACGCCATTCTACTTTCTGTCTCCATGGGTTTGACGACACTAGACACCCCATATTAGTGGAATCATACAGTATTTGTCTTTTTGTGACTGGTTTATTTCACTTAGCATACTGTCCTCAAGGTTCATCTATGTTGTAGTGTGTGACAGGATTTCCTTCATTGTAAAGGCTGAATAATATCCCAATCTATGCATACACCACATTTTCTTTGTCCATTCACCTGTCACTGGATATTTGAGTTGCTTCCATTTCTTGGCTACTGTGAATAATGCTGCAGGGAACATGAGTGTGCAAATATCACTTGGAGATTCTGCTTTGAGTTCATTTGGATAAATACTCCTAAGTGGTATTGCTGGATCATATGGCAATTCCATTTTTAATATTTTGAGAAACCTCCGTACTGTCTTCTGGAATGGCTTCATGATTTTGCATTCCCAGGAACAGTGCACAAGGGTTCAAATTTCTCTGCATCCTCACCAACACGAGTTTTTTTTTTTTTTTTTTTTTGGTGGTCATTCTGATGGGTGTGAGGCAATATCTCCTTGTAGTTCTGATTTGCACTTCTCTGATAATTAGTGACATTAAGCATCTTCCCATATGCTTATTGGCCATTTGTATATGTTATTTGGGGAAATATCTAATCCCAGTTCTGTGCTCATTTGTTAAGAGGTTTATTTTTGTGGTTGTTGTTGATTTGTGGGAGTTCTTTATATATTCTGGATGTTAACCCCTTATCTGTTGCATGATTTGCAGATACTCTCCCATTCCGTAGGTTGGCTTGTGGTTTTGTTAGTGATGTTTGAGCAAAGGCATGAAGGAGGATCAAGAGTTTTCAATTTGACTGTGTGATCCAAGAGCCCTGCAGGCAGAGGGAACAGCAGGTGAAAACAATCCGACACAGGAGGTTGACCAGCGAATGAAGGAGCAGCAAGGGAGTCCATGTGATCAGACAGAGGGAGGCAGGGCCAACAAGCAGGAAATGAGTTTGGGCAAGTCAGCGTGTGTGTACATCACGTCTGCACACACACGACACTGTGGGCATCTGGAGACTTTTGGGCAGAAGAGGAACCTCATCCCACTTTCATTTTCACAGGATCCCACTGGCTGCTGTGCACAGAGAGACTGTGTGTGTCAGGGATGTTAGAAGGGGGGCTGGTGAGACATTCCAGGCAGGAGATGATGGTGGCTGGAGCCAGGATGGCATGAGGGTGGGGCCTGATATGATTCTGGGTGAATTCTGAAGCAAAGGCTACTGAGAGTTGCTAATGGATTGGGAGTGCGGTATGAGTGACAGAAAGGGGTCAGGGATGACTCCTAGATTTCTGCACTGAGCAGCCGGAAAAATGGAGGCACCAATCACTGAGGTGGAGATGATTGGAGGAAGAGATTTGGGGGAGAAAAGGAGAAGTTCATCTGAATATGTTGAGTTTTCTGTTTGTTTTGACCAGGAATGGGCATTTCAAGTGTACCTTTGGACCAAAGTCTTTCGAGAGAGGAGAAGGAGCTGGAGGTACGGATTTGAGAGTCCTCAGCCTTTAGACGAGATGAAGCCAATGTAGTGGATGAGGTCACGAAACAAAGTTGAAGGAGGAAAGAGACCGGGGCTGCTCTGATATTTAGGGGCAGGGAGGTGGGGAGCATCCAGCAAGGGGGCTTGAAGCGAGGTCAATGGACCCAGAAAGCGTAATATCTTGTAATTAAGTCCAAAGGGGCTTTCCTTTGGGGCAGGTGTGCAGTCGAGTCACCTGCTGCTGCAAAGTCCAGAGAGGTGAGCACTGAAAGATAGCTATTTGGATTTCACCAGCAGAGGTCACTGGTCTGCTTGATAACAGCAGTATTGGGAAGTGTGTGTGTGTGTGTGTGTGTGTGTGTGTGTGTGTGAATCTTAATTTGACTATTGAAGAGAATGGGATGGGCAAAAATATTAACAATTCTGGTGAAGTGTTCTCTTGTCAAGAGGAGCAGAAAGGAGGATGCTACTCAGGCAGCACCTGTCACTCTCCTCCATGAGTCTGTGTTACTTTCTTGTTGCTGCTGTGATGAATCACCACATTCAGCGGCTTCCAACAATAAAAATTTATTATCTTACGGTTCTGGAGGTCACAAGTCCAAAATGGGTTTCACTGGGCTAAAAGGATGGCGCTGGCAGGCAGGGCTGAGTCTCCTCTGGAAGCTCCAGGGGAAAATGCATTTTCTTGCCTTTTCTAGCCTCTAGAGGGCGCCGGCTTTCCTTAGTTCTGGCCCCTTCCTCCATCTTCAAGGCCAGAAGAACAGTATCTTCAAATATCTCTCTGCCTCCTTTCACATGTAAAGACTCTTTTGAATACATTAGGCCCTCTCAAATAATCCAGGAGAATGTCCCCATCTCAATATCCTTCACTTAATTCCTTCTGCAAAGTCCGTTTTCCTTATGTAATCTAACACATTCACAGGTTCCTAGGGATTAGGGCTTGGACATCGCCTTGGACAGCCACCTTTGGGGGCTGTGGTTCTACCTACCACAGGCATAATTTCTTCGACTGACTGGTCCTCTCACCAAACTTCGAGCTTCCCAAGGTCAGGTGCCATGCCTGAATCAAGGCCCCATAATAATCTCTCGCTTACCCAGTTCCTGTCCAACATGTAATAATTCACTATTAGATATTTAATTGCTTAACTCATATTTTACTGCCTCCTTCAATTAAAGAGTAAGCTGTAAGAAGTCAGGGTCTGTGTCTGCTGTGTCCACCACAGAACATCCAGCACCCAGCTCAGGGCCTCACACACAGGGGTCCTCAGGTTTCATGGTCAGAAAGAACTAGATTGGATCCTGGTTTCATCAGGGGTGTTTTTTTCCTGAGAAAGATTAGCCCTGAGCTAACATCTGATGTCAAGTCTCCTCTTTTTGCTGAAGAAGATAGGGCCTGGGCTAACGTCTGTGCCCACCTTCCTCTACTTTATATGTGGGACGCCAGACACAGCATGGCTTGATAAGCAGTGTGTAGGTCCGTGCCGTGGATCTAAAACTGCGAACCCAGGGCTGCCAAGCAGAGTGCACGGATTTAACCACGATGCTACCAGGCTGGTCCCTTCCTCAGGGACTTTGAGCATGCTGCTTACTTTGATCATTGCCGTTTTCATATGTATAAAATGAATACAATGATAATATCTTCCTTATGGGGTTGTTGTGGGAAGTTCATGAGATTAGCAAGCACCAAATAACGTGTTCTTTAAATATTAAATATTCAAGGAAAGCAAAAAGGAAGGAGATGTCAAGAAAAATATATATGGGATGAATGGATGAAGGAATACATGGGTTTCTCTCCTGGGCACTTGCTGTTTTATCCTGGCCTTACTGTTGTCCTCTGACTCCCTTCTCTCTCCCACCGCTCAGGGTCCCCTGATTGAATCCCAGGAGAGCAGCATCCCAGACCACCCTCCCCCAGGTGTGGCTTCCCCCTGCTCAGGGGAGGATGAACAGCTCCATTATGCATCCCTCAGCTTTCATGGCATGAAGCCTCGGGATCCACAGGAACAGGAGGCCGCTGCTAGTGAGAACTCAGAGATCAAGATCCACAAGTGAGAAACTGCAGAGACTCGACCCTGGCTTGAGAGATCACAGCCCCTGTGCAGCAAAGACAAAGTCAGGGCCTGATTGCCCCTGACGTAGAGTTAAAAATCCCTGTAATAGTGTAAAGAACACAGACTTTGGTACCAAAGAGTTCGAGTGTGTATCTACACTACCTCTTTACAAAGTAAGTGACAGACTGACTCCTACATCTCTGTGCCTCAATTTCCTACTCTGTGAAACAGGGGTGGGAAGCCCTACCTGCAAGTTCACAATGAGAATTTTGGGAGTAAAATCCTATCAGAGCACCTGCCACAAAGTGTGTTCTGAACACATGCTGGGTCACCGTGCTTTGGACAGTAAGGTCCTGCTGCGAATTTCTCCTGACTCTGGAGGTGACCAGCTTCAGACCTCAGACCTTGCACACCGAGATCCCTCTTCCTGGACTGTCTATGCACTGGGCCGTCATCTGCCTGTGTCTTTGAAATCTGAGCCCAAGAGGTGGACATTTGCACTGTGATGGGACAGTCAAGCAGCAGCTTATGATCGCCCCTATAGAGACAAACTCAGTGAATGAGAAAGGTTCTCAAACGATCACATTACCTTCTGATGAATGAAGCAAATGATCCCCAAATTGCCCTTCAGCACCCACACGAAGACAGGACTATATCTCAGCAGTCACTTCATAAAGTAGTCGTTGTGGAAAGAAATCAAAGATTGGGTGAGGCATAAAAAATTCCCTATAAAAGTACCACAACAAATTTATAATAGCACCAAAAAAGCATACGGGACCAAGGGACAATTTTTTATTTCAACATGAAATACTTGTGCACTGAAAAATACAGAACATTGCTGAGGGAAGTTAAAAAAGATCCAAAAGAATGAAGAGATATACCATGTTCATGGATGGAGACAAACCCAGTGAATGAGAAAGAATCTTTACAATATTGTTAAGATGTCACTTTTCTCCATTGATTTATGTGTGTGTGTGTGTGTGTGTGTGTGTGTGAGAGACAGAGAGAGGGAAGTGGATTCTAAAATATATATTGAAATGTAAATACCTGGAAATGGAAAACAGTCTAAAAAAGGAAGACCACAGTTGGAGACATCGGACTTTACTATTAAGTAGAGTCATCAAGAGAGTGTGGTGTGGACAGAACAGAGTCCATAAATAGACACACACATTATACACGGTCCACTGAACAGCATCTAGTCTATTCATTTTGGAAAGGAAGTACATTTCAACCAATGTGGTAGAACCAGTGGATCAATGTTTGGAAAAAATGAACTTTTTAAATATTATAATTGGTTTCTATAATTAGGATCATGCAGTATGTACTGAAGTGGTTTTTTCTCTCAGTAATGAGTTTTTTGAGATTCATCCATTGTGTTTGTGTACCAGTACTTTGTTCCTTCATTGCTGAGTAGGTTTCCAGTGTATCACAGGTTGTTTACACTTGTTTTTCTTGATGAACATTGGATTTGTTTGCCGTTTTTGGTAATTATGAATAAAGCTGCTGTGAATACATTTGTACAAGTTTTTTCACTGTATTATTTTCATTTCTCTCAAGTGTTGGGGGCAGGACCATGATGGAGACAATTATGTCAGTGTCACATGTTGGGAGCTCAAGGGTCTCTGGGACTCCCCATGGATACCAGCATGCAGGGGACAATTGGAGATGGTCTGGAGCTCAGGAGGAAGGTAGGGACTGGAGATGGACAGTGGGAACATCAGGGGGTCCAATAATGCTGATAATGAATACTTGCTGCTGTGGGTTGAATTATGCCCCCCCAAAATATTTATTCAGCTTCTCACCCCTGATACCTGTGAATGTGATTTTATTTGGAGACATGACCAAGTTAGTATGAGGTCAGACTTATTTTGCCAGGTGGAGGGTGGGGCGAGGAGCCCTAAAACCAGTGACTGGTGTCCTTATACATAGAGCGAAATTTGGACACAGAAACATGTAAGGAAGAAGGCCGTGTGACAATGGAGGCAGAAATTGGATTTGTGATGCCACAAAGCAAGAAACGCCAAGCATTGCTGGCAACCACCAGAAGCCAGAGGAGTCAAGAAAGCATACTTCCCTATAGCCGTCCGAGGGTTCATGGCCCTGCTTAAACCTTGACTGTGGTCTTCCAGCCTCCACAACTGTGAAAGAACAAGTTTCTGCTGTTTTAGGCCACACAGTGTGTATTACTTTGTCACAGTAGCTCTAGAGAACTACTCCATCTGCTTATCACCTATTGTGCATCAATTCCTCACCTATCATGTGTTATTCAGTCCTCACAGTGACTCTGAGAGGGTCAGTATGGTCTCTGTCTCACAGAGGAGGCTTGGGTGAGTTGCTCATATCCACGACAGCCAGCAAGTGGAGGGACCAGAAAAATCCAGTTAGACAGCCTCAGTGTTACAGGGGGTCGTTATCAGTGGGCCCCAGGGATTTGCCCTGTGTCCAGGCACTGTCCTAACAGCTTTGTGAGCATTCAAACAGTCAAGTGTTTCCTAAGAGCAGTGACGACCACAGCTGCTGGTTGGGCCGTCCACATTTCCACAGATTCAGCCAGGAAGGAGTGTCTCTCTCTCCACTTTCTTCCACCTCTTGCTCTCCTTCTTTCCTTTCCTTTTTCCTTTTTCTTTCTTTAATTCCCTCCTCCCTCCCTCACTCCTCAGCCTGGTCCTGGAAAGGAAAGGAACAGACTTTCCAGCCTTGTCCTCTCTTTTTATCTGTCTGTGTCCACCTCTGAGACTTGGCATGGGCAATGTTTCCTCACTGCCCGTTCCCAAGGACAAGTCTATGTCTGATCTGTGATACAGGGTGAAGGAATTTTTGTCTATTTTTGATCAGCAAGACCAACATCTGACACATAATATGCTTTTGATAAATATTTTAGAAATTAAAGAAAAGATGCTGTTGCTTTCAAATCTGTCTCTAGCCCAGGTCTTTGTTCTGACCCTCATGCTTTCCTAACGGTCCTGATCTTGTCTGTAATGGCGTCTTCGACACTCCCGATCCCGCTAGATGGTGAGCCCATGGGGTTAAGCAGTGGGTCTGTTTTGGCTCCCAGAGCTGTTCAGAGAATTTTGTTGATAAGATAAGTCTCAGAGAAAACTCTGAGTCAGGTCGATATGTCCCCAGGAGGCAAAGACAAGCAAATTCAGAATCTACCACTCTCAGAGCAAGCAGTAAGTGAGCCTGCTCTTTGTCCTGGAGGGAGACGTGATCTCATCCCTCAAGGTTGCTCCCTGCAAACACATCCATGAGAACTCTGCCAGGTAAGGAGCAGTCAGAGCATCATGATTTGGACAGAGCCAGCAAGTTGTGTGAGTGTATGAGAGACTCAGGAGTCTCTTTCCCACTAGGTGGTTTTGCTCTTCTTTAATGATGTGGGAGATCTCAGAACATTCTCATAAAATTCTCCTTTATTAGGATAGACTAATGATTCTGTCACTTGTGGTCAACATATTACTATAGAAGCCTGAAGCATGTGGCTGGTTCCTCATCAGAAAACTTGGAGGATGTTGTGAATAGAGAAACCCCAATACTGACATTTCACAACTGTGTTTTCTCACTTCAGGCTTTGTTTGAGGAAGTTGAAAGGGAGATGACTGGAAGGAAGTGACACTGTAGGAAAAGAAAATCTCTTTTTTGGCCATAAATCCATTGCACTTTCTTCCATCTAAAGGCAGCCAGACTTTGGTTACTTCCTCAAATCCTCCAAGTGCCTCAAAGGGTCTGGGCTCTGGAGTGTGGAATTCTTGTGTGAGCTTCATCAGTTTAGGACGTTCAGGGGGCAAATTGGCTGAGCAACGCTGTTGTAGAGAAAATGAGTCAGTGGGCTCCCAACTGTTCTAATCAGGAGCATGAGCTCTACTTATCTTTGTTCTAGAAAGTTACTCCAGTTATACGATGAGAAGAGTTGGAAAAACTCATAATTTACAAAAGCAGTGATGTTATGCCACTTTCACTCAAGATAAATAGAAACAAATAAATGCCCAACCTAATTTGAGATGGATAAAGATGTGGTATATATACGCCATGGAACACTATTCGACCATAAGAAACGATGAAATCCAGCCATTTGTGACAGCATGGTTGGACCTTGAGGGTAATGCGTTAAGTGAAACAAGACAGAGGGAGAAATCAAATACCATAAGATCTCACTCATAAATAGAAGATAAAAACAACAACAAACAATCACATAGAGACAGATTGGATTGGTGGTTACCTGAGGGGAAGGGGAGAGGGAGGAGGACGACAGGGATGATTAGGCACATGTGTGTGGTGATGGATTGTAATTAGTGTTTCGGTGGTTGAACGTGATGTAAACTAAGCAGACATGGAAATATAATAATATACACCTAAAATTTATATAATGTTATATTCCAAAATGACTGCAATAACATAAAAATAATTTGAGAGATTTATTAAATATAGCACATCTCATATTAAAAACAACAAGTAAAAATGAGATTTAGAAGACTAGGTAATTACTCTGCAAAAGAAAATAGAACGATATAACATCACCTCCAATAGGATCAAAATGAGAGAAAAAAACAAATGTCCTGAAAAAAAAGAAGGGAATATACCAAGTTGGTCATCAAATGTTGTTGGCTCTAGGAGAAGGGACCTGGGGTTGATGATGTTATAGACCAGACCACGGGCGCCATGAAACCTCACGTGTGAGACGGTGCTTAGCACAGAGTAATGTTCAATCAATATTCAAGAATTAGTGAACGTCGGCTGCTTTCTCCCGGATCTAGATCTAAATAATCTATTTAGTAGGTGTAAATTTTACGTAGTAAGGTCTTATGAGAAAACCTATTTTTAAAATTATCTTGAAATATATTAGTCAGTAAACAAAGGTTATGAATACTTCTCAGTAGCATAATGATTACTTTTGGAAACTGATAGCCCCTCCCCCACGAGTTCCTGACACTCCGATCTCACAGCCTCTCAACATAAAGCCCAATACTCTCCAGGATTCTTTCTCTCTTCACGTCACCACTGGTCTCTGTAATCTTAGGTCCAATTGTCTTTCATATAGTCTCACTGTTCTTAGTCCCACTAGGCAATTAGGGACACCCAGACATGCAGAAGCTTCCCCAGGGATGAACTAGGAAGCAGAGAGAGCATAAGAGAACCCCAACCCACTGATGAGAGTATTCATGTCTCCTAAACCTTTTCTCTCAGGCAAGCCATAACTTTTCACCACTTCAGCTTATATGGCTGTCTTTCTGACCAGAATATTGGATCCCATGCATGAGGGGTTCAGACCCCTCTTCAAGCTGGGCAATTTTTGAGCTCAGAACGGGGCCCTAGTTCAGCACCACGGACAGCATCACCCCCCCTTGCCTAGAGCTCACCAGGTCTACGAAGAATATTGGGAGGAAAGACGTCCCCTTGTGTGGTGAGCCACCTTCACTAAAGCCAAGAGAAATTAGTTCAAGATAAGGCTGGAAGCAGGGGAGAGATCACTACATCATAGCACATAAGGGATCTCAATACACACCTCATTTTTAGGTCATCACCCAACAAGCCTGGGAATTTGGCAAAACCACTCTGATGTACAATGTTTCTTGGAGTTTGTGTGACCATAGAAAATCACCCAACTCCATGTCTCTTATGAGTATGGGGGCCAGGACTAGCAGCACCCTGAGTGCAAGAGGGAGTCCAAGGAGAGATCAAGGCTTGGGATACTCAGTGCCTGGATCCTGGGTACTCAGTGCCTGAGGAGAGGGACAAGAGGGATTCCAGAATCCACCTACTTTGCTGATTTTGTAGCTTGAGAAGAGGAGAGGACCAACACTCATTCCACCCTTCACCACTACAGAGGGAACTATTATGTTTCTTCCCAGATACTCCATTCCCATGAACATCATTGTCTTTCAGTGACATAGTACAGTAAGAATCAATCTTTTTTCTCGGGGACTAATGGGAGTGGGGTATCTGCCATGCCATAGCACAGCTGGAGTCCCAAGTTCACGTGACGGGAAGGATGAGCTCATACATGGTATGTCCTCATTCCCTCATAGTCAAGTTCTGCCCATAGACCTTTCTCATCAATCCATAATGGCCTCAAGAGCTCCACTAAAATTCCCTCAAGTATTACAACTGAAGCTTGAGGGCCAAGGGACAGGAGCATCAGCCCCCAGTATTCAGAGGATAGACGACAAAGAGGTTCTAGAGCTCAGAGTTTCTCTGGGAAAGAGAAACTTCAACACTGGTTCTAATGCAGTAAATGTATCTCTAATCAATGGATTATAAATAATTTAATGGGAATTCTATGCTGTAGGGAATAAATATAAGCTTTACAATAAGAGAAATTTGAATTCAATTCTGGTTTCTCTATTTGCTAAGGGGGTCACACGAGAAAGTTAGTCACTCTATTTCTCTGTACCTCAGTGTCCTGCTCTGTAATGTGGGGAAGTAATAAGCCCCATCTCACAAGGATGCTGTGACACACGTAAAGCACTGTATGCAGGTCCTGGTACAGGTGTGTGTGCGTTGTGTGCTGGTTCCTTATCCCTTGAAAATGCAAGTTCCTGCTGGCAACTTAGCCTGATGCTGTGAGTGGCAAGTCCTATTCTGTATTAAGTGAACACAGGACATTTCAGTAAATGGAGCTAAAATTTCACCAGCAAAGTCCAAACCAGGAAATGAATAAAACATCACACTGTATACTTTTCAATGGGGTCAACTGGAAAGAATCAGAAGTCTGTAGTGTGGCATCGAAAGTTTCCTGAGCCTGAATAATTTCCTCTTCTCAAGAAGCAGGAATATATTCGGGAAAGTAGGGTTTACAGAACTCTGAGAACTTTCACCGAGATCTCCCAATTGGCACACACGCTGACTCATATGAGTGGACTGACCTGGATAAAATCAATGAAAAGACTTCCAGAGAAGAAGCCTTACATCATAGGGGCTGTCTCTGAGGGTTGCCAGAGCTTAGCATTTTCCCTCACACTGTTCTCAGTATGGGTTCAAGCAGAAACCTCAATGTAGGATATACCTTTGGTTTATGGAGAGGACCCTAGTGAAGCACAAAGTGTCAGTAGAGAGAGGGGAGTCCTGGACCTCAGGAGGGGTGTGCCCATTCCCATTTGAGTTCTACCCTCTTTCTCTCCCCAGAGATTCCCTTACCCCAGACACATAGATCTCAGACAAGTTAGTTCAAAGTATCACCTACCACCTAAACCCTAGCTCTAAGTTAAGGGGGAAGATACAATGTCTGGAGAGACTGCCTGTGGTAAGCATGAGAATATGAAGAGAAATCACATGAACACTATGCAAACATACTACAACAGAAAGGGGGGAGAATGATACCAGGATGTGCAAGCCAAAGAACTCAGTCTGGGAGCACTTACAATGCCAGAAACAGAAGAAGATTCCCCTCAGGTGTTTGCTGTACAGAAGAACTTAATAAGAAAAAACAGTGACTCTTAATAGCTCAGGGAAAAGGTGAATAATTCTTAAATCCAGGTGGGAAGTTTGCTATTCTATTCTCACTTTGGTACTTCTTTAACAAAAAAGTTAAGTAAAGATATGATGTTGTTCCAATGCCCTTATGGAAAGGTTTCAGTTTCAGTTTGGGTAATTTCTATGAATTGATCTTCAAGTTTACTGATTCTTTCCTTGGTTGTTTCAAGTCTACTTTGTCCATCAAGGGCATTCTTCATTTCTGTTGTTAAATTTATAAAATTGCTACCATTTACATTTATCTCTTTGTATAATTTTCATCTTTCTGTTGAAATTCCCTATATGATCATGCATTTTCCCCACCTTTCCACTAGAGCATTTGACATAATAGTTATGTTATATGTTCCTTTCTGATAGTTCCAACATCTGGTTCATATCCAAGATTTCTTCTGTTGATTCCTTGGACTCCTGAAAGTTGGTTGACATATCTTGCTTTTGTGCATTTCCGAATGTTTTATTGAATGTTGGACATCGTGTGTAGAAGAGTAGACACTGAGCTAAACAGCTTTTATGCCTGGAAGCGGGCATGCCTCTTCTGTTGGGATGTTAATGTGGAAATTTGTACGTCTCCTGTCAGGATTGAGCTGGATTTTGGTTTTGCGGTTGGTGTAGTTACCTTCAGTCACCAGAGCATCAATTCCTCTGGCATTACTGAGGATCATGACTAGTCTGTAGAAGGGGTTTTAAGCACTTATTTTCCACCTTTAGCTTTGCTCTTCCCTATGACTCTATTTCTCAGAGACGATCTCTCTCCGTGTTCTTGCCCAGTAGAAGGAATGCAGAACTAATCATTATCTAGATAGACTTATTTTGTTGGAAAGGACCTGGAAGAGGCAAAAAAATCACAAAAAAGAGAAAAGTTATAGTATATTGGTACCACAACGTACCAAGACCTCTTATAAAGCCACAGTAATTAAGGTCATGTGGGGCTGTTTTAGGGTAGACCGATAGAGCTGGATAGAACGTTCAGAATCAAACCTACACATATACATTTACTTGATTTATGACAAGAGCAGTGGGAGAAATATGGCCTTTTGATAAATAGTGCTGGATCCATTGGATATCTGCATGGGTAAAAAGGAATCATAACACCTACATCACACAATACAGGAAAGTCCATTCCTAGTGGTTTGGATACCCAAATGTAAATAGGGAAACTTTAGATATTTTTTTAGAAAAAAAAGACCATCTGTGTATCCTTGTGGCTATGCAAGTATTTCTTGAAAAAGATAAACATTTACTAACAATGACAGAAGAGGTTGATAAACTTGACTATGTTAGAATTAAGAAACTCTTCATAAAGATGCCATGAAGAAGATATTGGTAATAAAAATCTCCAAGAGAGAACTTGTATGCAGAATATTTAAGTAGCTGTGAAAATTGATAAGAAAAGGATCAACAACCAAATAGGAAATTGGGCAAATGACATAAAGTCCTTCACAGAGGAAGATGCTCAAATCCCCATGAGAATATGAGAAGTTCCTCAGTCTCATGAGTCATCAGTGAAATGCAAAATAAACCCACAATGAATTCCACTAATCTCCAGGATGATTAAAATGAAAGCAGACCAAAAATCTCACTAAGGAAACAATTGGAAATATCAAGTATTGTCCAGAATTGAAATTACTGGAACTCTCATATACTCGTTATTGAAATGTAAATATTATAAATACTTTGGAAACAGTTTGACAATACTTACTAAAACTGAATATGCACATACTTTATGACTGAGAAAGGCCACGCTACAAAATACACCCAAGAAAAGTGCACATACATACGTAAATTACCACTTTTGTAGCACCACTCTTCGTAAGAGATCCAGGATGGAAATAGCCCAAAAGCCCATCAGAAACTGACAGATATGGAGTGTATGGCATATGCACACAATGGAATTCTTTCAGCAGTGAGAATGAATGAGTCACTGATGTGTGGATAGATCTCACAGCAAAAGACTGAGCAAAGGGGCCAGACACAGATGAACGCACACTGGAAGTTCCCAACTACGTAAAAATTAAAAACAAATAAAACTAATCAATGATGATAGAAGTCATTACAGTGGTACTTTTTTTTCGGGTGGACATGACTAACTAGGAATGGGCATTGGTGACGCTTCTTAATCTAGATGGTTATTCTGGGAATGTCATCATTAGGAAAATTGATGAAGCATATCTTTATAATCAGAACTACTTTCACTATGTATATTTGCTTCAATGTCTTTTACTTTAAAAACAATATATGAGGATACCTCACACAAATATATGCTGATTCATTTTAAAATTTAGATGACATGTAAAAATTATAAAAATGTATATTTTACTGAAACCATCTCAGGACCAAGTGAAACACCCAAATATTCCTGTATCCATAAAGGAATTGATTCAGTGGGAAACATTATTTCCCAGGGAAAAAGTTCAATGCCAAGTTCATCCGAATGTGCAGGGCAGAAAAAATTCCAACTTTTCATAAGCACTTCTCAGTATGAAAGTCACATCAGCCAGTATCACTTTTGGAAGTCTTTTTGTTTCTCTAGACCTATATTGACTTCTGCAGAGTAGGGAAGTGGTGATGGCTGATCTCCAAGATGTTCCGCATCTATGGCAGCTGTGGGTCTGAACTTACACTTATGTGCACAATTACTATCCGGTTCTTATTCACTCACTTCCTGTTGTAGTTTACTCTTATTTTTCCCCAGCCACTCTTCCCATACTGAGGGAGCCTGGTGACCATACTGTCCCAGGGCAGTGGCTGGCATTTATTGTTCAAGAGATGCTTCTGTTATTGCTGGTGCTGTTGCAGTCCATGCTGTGGGAAGATGAGAGGACCAGGAGCCAGAGGTGTCCAGGGTGGAGAGCGAGGATGGAGTCTGATTCTCTTACTCATGTTTATTACATGAAACACAATTACAAAATGAGAAACTGTTCCTGAATGTGACAGGAAGGGTAAGTCCCAGAAAAGAAGGCTTTTTTCCACCCAAGTTAATGGGAGGCCCACAGGCTCCTGGGAGGCTCCAACAGAGAGAGTGCCCCTCCAGAAAAAGACGTCAGCCCCTTTCTCTTTCCTAGCCCTGACCTAACCTCATGAGATGCGTTTCCCAGGAATGCTGGAATCTAGTTACTCTAGAAATCTGACTTGTGAGAAGGAGACCCCACCTTGGAAATCTACCCTGAAACAATTCCCTGGAAATTTGACCTGCACTGTTTTCTCTTCTATTCAGTGCCTCAAAGGAATGGAAGGTGCCCACCCCCATTTGGGAGGGAAATCTCTTTTACTGAGGTCACCACGTTAAAAGCCAGTCTCATCTGGAAACACCCTCACAGACACATGCACAAATAATATTTAACTTGGGCATTCCACAGCCCATTCAAGTTGACGCATAAAATTAGCAATTATACTGGCCTCGGAGGCTAAAGGTGAGCATACACACACAGAAAGACAGACAGACACACAGCTTGTCACTGGGCATTCGGAATACTGAGATGGGCCATTTCCTGCCCTTTGCCCTGGGGAAGATGGGGCTACTACAAATAGGCAAATGGCCCTCGTTGTCAGGTCAAAGAGATCCTGGGACAATGTCTTAGTAGGAGAGAAACACTAATGATGCTCTTCTACTTGATCCTTTGCCAGTCACTGTAAATGACTCTCTGGGCTACCTGTGTCCACTTGGGTCACCAATCTATGTAGTAAGGCTTGGTGCTCCTTGTCCTCCGAAATCCAGCCAGTGGCTTTCCGCTACCCATCCCTGCCTCCCAGCAGTTGAGCAGCTGTTACGTCACACCAGCAGGGTGAGCCAAACATCAGTGATGATGTGCAAGGGCTTCCTAGCACCTCCGTCTCTGAGCCCGGTGGCTCCAGCTTCAACTTCTCCCTTCTCTTGTGGCCATCTATAACCTGGAAGCAAAGAGGGAGGGGAATGATGGGAAACGTAGTCCCAGCTTGGCAAATCCTCCACGGGTATGTTCACTGAAGCTTTCAAATAACCGTTTAAAAGTCATCCTTTAAATATAGTAAATGGAAAATTCTGTCAGGTGAGTAAATCTTCAACTTAACATTTTCCTTATTAGCTATGATTTGCCTGGCTGCTGTTTAGTTATCTTGCCCTGCACGTCAAATCAGCCTAAAACACAGTGGCTCAAGCAATAATTTTATTCTATTGTTTATTATTTATTCTCATTGTTCTGTAAATTGGCCAGCGCCCAGCTGGGCAGTTTCACCCCTAGATTTGCCTCAGGCTCTTTCAGGCAGTCACATTGGGATGGTGGCAGTGACTGGGGCTGGACATCTGACCCCTCAGTGTTACTCTATGTAGCATCTCTCTCCATCAGAGTCTCCGTGGTTGCTTACACAGATGTCAAGAAATCCATGAGGAGAGAGTGTAACCTGCCAGGCTTTCTTAATGTTTGAGCCATATGAGTCTCAGAACATCTTGTCCTTTACATTCTATTGGTCAAAGCGGTCATGGGCCCCGTCTAGGTTCAAGAAGAGGAGATAATAATAACCAACTCCATCTTGTAAGTAAAGGAGCGCCATGTTTGGATAAAGGAGGGTCTGGCTTGTTTGGGGTTGTCTTTGGTGACTAGTTGCTACAGCTACTCACCTGTCCGAATTTAAGCTGCCTCCTCCACTTAATGAGAGGAACATCTCTCTCTGTTAGGGATGTTGGGAAAATGAAATGGGAAGAGATATGCAAAAGTGCGGGACAAAACCTTCACCTTCCCTGCCCTTGGACCGGTGATCACAGGCTGACATTGTTCATAGGACATTCCTGAGTGTGGACAGAAGGAAAAGGAGGAGAAACAGAGGAATTTCCCCCTGTCTAGTGCCTCCTCCCAGGTAGACCTGAGCCCTCCCCAGCACATCTGATGTCTTGACCCTCCTGACTCCAGATATAAGGTCCCTGTGCTGAGTGAGCAGGCCCCTCCACAAAGCCGCAGACATCTCCGAAGTCATCTCTAAATCAGCACCACGGACATCACCGTTGCCCTTTCCTAAGGAATCCCCAGGAGCCAGGTAAGTCCTGGGCAGAAGGAGCGCCCCCTATGGGAGGTGGTCTAAGGTCGGCTGGGGCAAAGGTGTGGTTGGGCACATTCAGAGCACAGAACTTGGTAGCTGGCAAGAAGATCTCCAGCACAGTATGGGAGTGAGTGGTATTGAGAAGATAATATCTGTGAGTTTGGCAACTCCCAGGGTGCCAGCATCACCTGTGGAATTCACATCCCTCGTGACCCTCTGAGAGTCTCTACCATGTCTACTGGCCCAGTTCTCCCTGAGACTTACCTTCCAGTCCAGAAGAGCAAGAGCTCCACCCACCCCATGTGTGCTTCCCCATCACAGCCACGTAGCCTCTGGCACCGGAATTATCAGGTAACCTGTCTCCCTACCAGATGGTGCTCTGCTCAAAGGCAAGGGCTAGACCTGTCATGTTCATCCCTCTTACTAGCAATGTGAAGGCATGATTTACATGACTGTTGAATGAATAAATGAACAAATGCTTTAAATCTCCTCCCTCCCCTCTTGGGTTGAGTTGAAAACTCTTCTCTTCCAGATTAACTCAAACTTCCTGCCTCTCATTCAAGGAAACCTGGGATCACAAAGATTGATGAAGTGGCCCAAGGTGAAGAGAATAGTGCATGCGACAGAGCACCTGGGTGATTTGGGCAGTTGACTTGCTTACTCTGGACTTCGGTGTTTTCTCCTGTAAAATGGAGAAGTAATGCTAGACGACCCCTCAGCTCTGATGGCCCGTGGGTTATACTTCCTCTTTTGCACACAGTTAGTTTTTTCCCTATGTCTCTCCTTCCCGTTCTTCTGCTTTTCTTTGCAAATTGCGAAAAATGAGAACAGGATCGGCTTGGCCAGGCCCTTCGGAGCACAGATGCTGCAGCTGACCCTGCAGGGAGAGAGTGAGTGGCCAGCACAGGGGCCCAGGACGGGGAGGGGTCCGCAGGATGAGATTCCAACTGAAAATGCAGGAAATGGTGATGGTGTGGGAGTGTCTATGCAGGCTCCAACCCCGCACCTTCCTTCTCCATGATCACAGCACTGATTCTACTCCAGGTTTTGGGTGATACTTCTGGGAAGGGGATAAAATGGGATGGGCAGCTTCATGAAGTCAAATAGAAGAAAGACTGTAATTTTTCTACGTATACAAAGTCTTAATATAAACACGTGCAAAGTCATGGTGTTAAACTCAGCATGTTCAGATGATAAACCACAGAGCTAAGCAAGGAAATAAATGACATTAGTGTGAGGCTTGGGCTCCCTGTGGAAAGTAGGGTGTGGTGATAAGGAAGGGGATGTAGGGGGGAGGTCCTGGGTGCTCCTAACCTTCTACTTCTTGGAGGGTGTTCATTTTTTTGTGTGTGTGTGAGGAAGATCAGCCCTGAGCTAACATCGATGACAATCCTCCTCTTTTTTTTTCTTTTTTTTGCTGAGGAAGACTGGCCCTGGGCTAACATGCATGCCCATCTTCCTCTACTTTATATGGGAAGTGGCAACAGCATGCCCTGACAAGCAGTGCATCAGTGCGCTCCTGCGATCCTTGCATGAGCACTTTACCACAACGCCACGGGGCCAGCCCTGGGTGTTCATTTTTTGATGAGTGATTGATTGAGCTGTTCTTGTGGGGGCACTTCTTTGTATGTGCCTTACGTTTCCCAAAAAAAACCTTTCCAGAAAACTGACTTGTGTCTGGACAGTCACCACCTCCCAGGACTCCCATCACTTCCTCCCAGCCCCCACCACACTCTTAAAACTATCCTTCTGTGAATTCAGGTGCATGCTTCTTCTCTCATGAAATCTTCATCATCCTTGAAGGTGGACGACACTCAGGCTGGCGTTCCTTGCTCTGTGTCTGCCACACACCCAGATTCTGAGAGCAGAGCTTGTTTAGGCAAAGACCCAGAGGTAGGCAGATCTTGCCATACTCTGGAGCAATGAGGAGGAGCAATCTTGAGACACCAGTGATGAAGAAATCCGTTCTGGTGCCCATACTGTCTCTACAAAGGGGGATGTTTCTATCCCTTTCAAAATCTGCCCCTTCCCTCCTGCACTTTCTTCCCTTCCAAACCCCACTCTACAGAGAATCACAGCCTCGGTTTCCAGGGGTCCTGTGGGCCGGGCTCCCCTCGACATCCTTAGCTGTGTTAACACACAGACTCCTGGCCTCCACCACCTGAGTGTCCCCCCTGCCCAGTCCTCCTGAGATACAACCTCCAACTTTGAGGGTTGTCAACATCACACACTGCCTGTGTGTCCCCCATCGCATCCCCTGTCACAGGGAGTTCCAGCTGCCTGGACACCTGTTGCCTCCCCACTGGACAGTGACTCAGGGCTGTGTCCAGGGCTGGTGTGTGACCTCCTGAGCAGAGAGGGGATGCCCACCATGGTGATGCTGAGGGAGGTAGGTCAGTCGGCTTCCCTCATATCTTGGTTCCCTGAGTCCCACCCCGGGCTGGACCAACCTCCACAGACCGACTCAGGGGGTCTGGCCAGAAGGCACCAATTTTCACTTGGCGGAAAACGATCCCTGAGGGAAAGGACATTGACAGGGAGGCAGCAGACGGGGCTCAGGCCCTGCATGGGCTGTGAATTTGGGTGAGCCTCTCACCTTCCCTGGCCCGGGGTCCCCAGGGGTGGACGTGGTTGGTGGATGGTTGACTCCATGGGCTGTCCTGGCCCTGATACTTTCTGGATGTGAAGTTCCTCCTCTGGGTAACTGTTGTGACCTCACCCTCATCTTCCTGTTAAAGTCTGCTCTAAGTCTGCAACTTTTAGTTCCTGAGAAAGAAACCCGGGAAACAGATTTTCTTGGGGAAGCTGGGACCTCCAACATCAGACATGCTGCTGCTGCTGCTGGCCCTGCTGTGGTGGAGGCAGGGGGCCAAGGGATGGTGGGAGGTGGAAAAGGGTTACCAGCTGCAAGTGCAGGAGTCAGTGACGGTGCAGGAGGGACTGTGTGTGTTTGTGCCCTGCTCCTTCTCCCACCCTTGGAGTCACTGGAGCAGCTCTACACCAGCTCGTGGCTACTGGTTCCGGGAAGGGGCAAGAGTAGGCCAGGATGCTCCTGTGGCCACAAACAGCCCATATCGAGGAATGCAGGAGGAGACCCGGGGCCGATTCCATCTCCTTGGGGACCCCGGGAAATACAACTGCTCCCTGGACATCAGAGACGCCAGGAGGACAGATGACGGAAAATACTTTTTTCGAGTGGAGAGAGGAAGTGTGATATATTCTTACACAAGTAACCAACTCTCTGTGCATGTGACGGGTAAGGCGCTGGCTCCAAGAATCAACACAGAGGAAGGACATGGGGGTCCCAGGGCAGAGCAGGCAGAGCACTTTCCATCCTGGGAGGGATTTGGGGGTAAAACAAGTCTGGAGACCAAGGGAAGAGCTGGACCAAAGCCTGAGGCTTCTCTCAGGGCCGCTCCTCAGACTCTTCTTCCTGATCCCTGTGTCTCCCTATCTCCTCACCAGCCCTGACCCACACACTCAACATCTTCATCCCGGAGACCCTGGAGTCAAGCCACCCCAGGAACCTGACGTGCTCTGTGCCCTGGGCCTGTGAGCAGGGCACGCCCCCCATCTTCTCCTGGATGTCGGCTGCCCTCACCTCCCTGGGCCCCAGGACCCGCCTCTCCTCGGTGCTCACCCTCACCCCACGGCCCCAGGACCATGGCACCAACCTCACGTGTCAGGTGAAGTTCCCCACAACCGGTCTAACTGTGGAAAGGACCATCCAGCTCAACGTCACCTGTGAGTGCTGGGCCAGGACGCCCGGGTCCCTGATGGGGTCCTGAGGGCAGTGGGGATGGGGGTGTCAGGGTCTCAGACACTGGTGGGGGTCCCAGAATCCACACTGGGAGCAGGTCAGGAGGACTCCAGCCTCCACCCTTCCCCCATTTGTGCAGCTCCTGGGGACAAGGACCCATGTCCACCCAGCCCTCACCACTGATGCGGGGACACCTTGTCTTTCTGTCCCAGACTCTCCACAGAACTTGACCGCCACTGTCTTCCAAGGAAACAGCACAGGTAGGAAGGAGCTGTGAGCATCTGTCTCCATCGGCCCCGTCACCCCCCTCAGACTTCTCCAAACGCCTTCTCAGCTCCACAAGGAGAACAGGGCAACATTCATACAGCAGAGCCCATCTCTTGAGGCTCCTTGTCACCCATCTCCTGAAGACTCCTCCAGGCTCATCTTTTTATTTTCCCTAACAACTGTTTAAGTATTTTTGAACAGGTAATATATTCACATGGTCTAAAATTCACAGTGAACAGCAGAGTCTGTCCTCAGATGCCCAGTCCACTCCCAGGAAGTGACCAGTGTCCATAGGCTGTTCTGGACCTTGGTTTCTTCACCTAAAGGATCTTATGGGTCATTTGACATCAGTAGTACAGACTGTCCTCATTGTTCTCCATGACTGTGCCGTATTCCATGTCCTGGCTGGATTCTGATTTGTGTGCATCTTCTGTTAATGGAAAAATCATGGCATTTGTTTTCTTCTACTAACAGAAACACTGAAATGAATACTCATGTGTCTCCTTTGATGTGTGTGTGTGTCTGTGGGATAACTTCGTAAAAGCAAAACATGGCTGTTTCCTATGCTCTTTCTAATTTTGAGAGATATGGTCAAGTTTCTTTGCATGGAGGGTGGACAAGTGTACATTTCCGCCACTGAGGGGTCAAAGTGTGCATTTCCTTGCACTTCAAATTGTATCTGTGTGTCTGTCCTCCTCTCCAGGTCTCTGTCTGCCTCCTTTGCCTTTCTCTCCATCTCCTTGCCTCTCTGACCCTCTGTCTCTTCTTCTCCAGCACCCACAGTCCTGAAGAACGGGTCCTCTCTTTCAGTCCAGGAAGGCCAGTCACTGCACCTGGTCTGTGTTGTTGACAGCAACCCCCCAGCCAGGCTGAGCTGGGCCCATGGGAGCCAGACCCTGAGCCCCTCACAGCCCTTGAACCCCGGGGTCTTAGAGCTGCCCCAGGTGGATTGGGGGCATGAAGGCAAATTTACCTGCGAAGCTGAGCACCCTCAGGGCTCCCTGCACGTCTCCCTGAGCCTCTCTCTGCAGAGTGAGTGCACCAGTGGATGGGGGAGGGGCTGGAGGAGGAGGACAGCACCCACCCCACCCCACAGACAGGCTAGCAGCCCCCTGAGCTTCAGAGGGGAGCTCAGCTCTGGTCTGTGCTGGGTTGTGAGGCCTGGAAATCCCCTGGGACTCAGGGTGTCACTGTCCATTTATGCCAGGCCAGGGCTGTGGGGTGGTGCGAGGGCTGGAGGGGGAGCCAGGGAAGGAGGTGGGTCTTGGAGGAGAGGGGCTAGGGTCTGGACAGGTGTGTCTCGGGAGACAAGACCCTTTCTTTGGGCGTTGGGACGAAGGTCAGGTGAGTAAACCTCTCCTCTTCACCATAAAACTTAAGGAGAATCGAAAATCCTCAGGAATCAAGAGCAATAATATTGCAATAGAGTATTTAAATAAGTATTTTAAAAATACAAAATAAACTCCACAAAGAACAAAATGACAACATTTTAATTAAAGACAGGCTGCAACTCAGCTCTTGTATGCCTCACTCTCCTCACCCTAACCCCCACCCGCAGCCCATGAGCCTGTTCTTGCTCATGGCAAAGGGGCCTGAACACAGATGTGTGGGGCCCTACAGGGAGTGGGAGGAGAAGAGACCGAGTTCTCAGAGGGAATCACCAATAATCCAATTCTCTGCAGGAAAAGCGTGGCCTTTATCAGGAGTGGTGATGGGGGCCGTGGGGGGAGCAGGTGCTACAGCCTTGCTCTTCCTATCCTTCTGCGTCATCGTCATCATGTGAGCAAGGACCTGGGAAGGGAGGGAGAGCCCTTGGGTGGGAAAGGCAGGCAGCCACGGATCCCTGAAGCCAGAGCTGGGGGACTGGGTGGGTCCAGAGCCTGAATCAAGGGCAGGAAGGAGGTCCCGGCACCCGGTTGAGTCTGTCACAAACCCCGGGCCCCACTGTCCAGGACAGGGGAGCCTTTTCTCAACCCTGGGGTGTCTGGGACAGGGCCACCCCTCTCCCACCTCAGTCACCCCTCCAGCCCCTAAGAGAGAGCAGAGGAGGAGTCAGTCTGCCCACTGCACCCTGAGCTGCTCAGACTGAAAGGCTCTCTGGTCTCTTCACTCAGAGTGAGGTCCCGCAGGAGGAAAGCAGCCAGACCAGCAGAGGATGTGGGTGACACGGGCATGGAGGGTGCAAACAGTGTCACGGGGTCAGTCTCTCAGGTGAGTTAGTTGGACTTCTCTCCATCCAGCATTGTGCCTGGACACCTCTCCCAGGGTGACTCCCTGGATTATCCTGCTCAGTATGACCAAAGATCCTCTCCTCATCTCCTCCTCCTCCTCATCCCTTCGAGTGGGATCCTCATCTTGCTGATAGCATGACAGCCCATCCTCTTCCTTTCAGGCCAGGCATGGAGGAGTCACCTTCACTCTATCCTCCCTTTCTTCTGCTACAGCCAAAAATTCACCACGTCTTGTCTTCTTTCCTCCTAGGAACAGCTAGCATCAGTCTCCCTCTCTCCATCTTGACCCCCGTCATCGCTGAGGCTTTAGGAACTCTTTCCTGGACCCCTATCTCCCTGTCCCTCATATCCCTTGCCCTAAACAGAGTGATCATCTAAAAGCCATCATTGTTCAGTTCATCTGAGTTTGAACATCTGTTTGCCCCCATCATCTACAGCAGAGGCCGGCAAAGCATTTCTATCAAGGGCCAGAGAATAAATATTTTTGGCTTTTTGGGCCATAAAATCTCTGTTGCAGCCACTTAACTCATCTTTTGCAGCATGAATGCAGCCTTAGACCATAAGTAAATAAATGAGTATGACTATGTTCCCATAAAACTTTATGTACAAACACAGGCGGTGGGCCGGATTTGACCCAGGGCTGTATGTAGTTTGCTGACCCGTGACCTAGAGAATGAAGGTCCGACTCCTCGGCCCACAGCCCTGCATATTCTGGCCTCTCAGCACCTACGTCTCCAAAAGGCCCAGGGTTAAGGTGAGGAGAGTGAGGCACTAGTTTGAGACACAAAACTTAGAAACGTGTCCAAAATCTCAGCAATCGAGGTACTACTGTAAGGCAGTATATTTTAAAAATCAAAATTAATGAAAAAAATCCACGATGAGTGAAATATCAAAAATCTAAATAATGGTAGGATGAGTATAATGAAGTCAGTTAATAATAATTTAAGATCATAACTTGGTCAAGAGATATTGTCACACGTGGCAGCATTCTCAGTTGAAAACGAGAGAGGCAGAGGAGGAGATTTTGACAATATTCTGTCTGTGTTTGCTTCCAGTAAAGGCATGAAATCAAAATTGTAATAAATTCTGATTCGGGTCCACATAAAACCTTTGAAACTTACAATAATGTTTTAATACACAGAATTTTCAGGTTTTCAGTAATATTTCAATCATTTTAATGTTTTGAGAAAATTGACCATTAAAATACATAAAGTCACGTATATGGGGGCACAGATTTTTTCCTCTGCCTCAGACTCCAGTTGTTCCAGAAGGACACTCTTACTAATCCTGGGTTATTTAAAGTACTGAATTTTGGTCTGCATGGGATTTTTTGCCTTTGTTTTGATTTAAAAAATCTTGTATTCAAATACTGTTAATCTCAATTACTGAGGATTCTCGCTCCCATTTTAATTTTTCATTTTGGACGAGACCCTCACTTGCCTCACCCTGATTCCAGCCCCACTGTCCAGGCCACTTCCTCTACTCCCCCCACCTCCCACTCACACTCCATCCACACTGGACTTTTCATCGTCATCAACCGGAACAAGGTTACTTGTGCCTCTGGGTCTCTGCATGGGCTGTTCCTCCTCTAAAGCTCTTCCCTCCCCGTTTCCACTCATTCATTCCTGTTCATCCTCCATGCTCCGATGGACATGTCACACTTTTCATTGCACACTATTTATTGCATTTGGAGTGTGACTGGGAGCTTTTGGAAGGTTTTGACAGCAGGGTAACATGCATCTTTTCATTCATTAATTCCTCCAGGAAATGTTATTGAGTACCTACTGAGTGACGAGCACTGTAGGTGGCAGAGACTCATCATGAAAAATATCTAACATCTCGGCTCAAAGAAGTTGTTTTCTAGACAGAGGGTGATAATTAAACTAGTAAAAAAAATAAACAAGCTAACAACAAATAAGTGAATAGAATGTGCAAGGTAGACGTGTACTTTGGGGAAAATGCAGGGTAGAGAGAAGAGACAGTGCTGAGGAGATGGCTTGTGGAGTGCTCTTGGGATTTATTTATTTCTTGTAGTGAAAATTTCATAACAAATTTGCCATCATAACGATTCTTAAGTGCACAGTTGTGAAACCGATCTCTAGAACATTTCCTTCTTGCAAAACTGAAACTCTGTACTCATTGACTACCCACTTCCCCCACCACCCCAGCCCCTGAAACCACCCTTCTACTTTCTGTCTCCGTGGGCGTGACTACTCTAGACACCCCATATTAGTGGAATCATGCAGTATTTGTCTTTTTGTGACTGGTTTATGTCACTTAGCATACTGTCCTCAAGGCTCATCTATGTTGTAGCATGTGACAGGATTTCCTTCATTTTAAATATCCCAATAGATTGAATAATATCCCAATCTATGTATACACCACATTTTCTTTATCCATCCATCTGTCACTGGATATCTGAGTTGCTTCCACTTCTTGGCTACTGTGAACAATGCTGCAGGGAACGTGAGTGTGCAAACATCTCTTGGAGGTTCTGCTTTGGGTTCATTTGGATAAATACTCCTAAGTGGAATTGCTGGATCATATGGCAATTGCATTTTTAATATTTTGAGAAACCTCCATACTGTTTTCCATAGTGGCTGCACCATTTTACATTCCAAGCAACAGTGCACAAGGGTTCAAATTTCTCTGTATCCTCACCAACATATGTTTATTTTTTTTTATAGTGGTCATTCTAATGGGTGTGAGGTGATATCTCATTGTAGTTTTGATTTGCACTTCTCCAGTGATCAGTGATGTTGAGCATCTTTCCATATGCTCATTGGCCATTTGTATATATTCTTTGGGGAAATGTCTAATTCAAGTCTGTGCTCATTTTTTAACGGGTGTATTTTTGTGGTGGTTGTTGATTTGTGGGAGTTCTTTATATATTCTGGATGTTAACCCCTTATCTGTTACATGATTTGCAGATATTCTCTCCCATTCCGTAGGTTGACTTGTGGTTTTGTTAGTGATGTTTGAGCAAAGTCATGAAGGAGGATCAAGAGTTTTGAATTTCACTGGGTGATCCAAGAGCCCTCCAGGCAGAGTGAACAGCAGGTGAAAACAGTCAGACACAGGAGGATGACCAGCGAATGAAGGAGCAGCAGCAAGGAAGTCCGTGTGATTACATAGAGGGAGGCAGGGCTAACAAGCAGGAAACGAGTTTGGGGAAGTCAGCGTGTGTGTACATCACGTCTGCACACACAGGACACTGTGGGCATCGGGAGACTTTCGGGCAGAAGAGGAACCTGATCCCACTTTCATTTCCACAGGATCCTTCTGGCTGCTGTGCACAGAGAGACTGTGTGTGTCAGGGAAGTTAGAAAAGGGACTGGTGAAACATAACAGGCAGGGGTTGATGGTGGCTGGAACCAGGATGGCGTGAGGGTGGGGCTTGATAGGATTCTGGGTGAATTCTGAAGTTACGGCTACTGAGAATTGTTAATGGACTGGGAGTGTGGTGCGAGTGACAGAAAGGGGTCAAGGATGACTCCTAGATTTCTGCACTGAACAGCTGGAAAAATGGAGACACCAATCACTGAGGTTGAGATGATTGGAGGAAGAGATTTGGGGGAGAAAAGGAGAAGTTCAGTCTGAATATGTTGAGTTTTCTGTTTGTTTTAACAGAGAATGGGCATTTCAAGTATACCTTTGGATCAAAGTCTTTCCAGAGAGGAGAAGGAGATGGGAGTCATCAGCCTACTAGATGAGATGAAGCCAATGTAGTGGATGAGATCACGAAACAAAGTTGAAGAAGGAAAGAGTCCGGGGCTGCTCTGATATTTAGGGGCAGGGAGATGGGGAGCATCCAGCAAGGGGGCTTCCAGCGACATCAATGGACCCAGAAAATGTGATGTCTTGTAATTAAGTCTAAAGGGGCTTTCCTTTAGGGCAAGTGTGCAGTTGGGTCACCTGCTGCTGCAAAGTCCAGAGAGGTGAGGACTGAAAGATGGCTATTTGTATTTCACCAGCAGAGGTCACTGGTGTGCTTGATAACAGCAGTGTCGGGAAGTGGTTGTGTGTGTGTGTGTGTGTGTGTGTGTGTGTGTGTGTGTGTGAATCTTAATTTGAATAATGAAGAGAATGGGAGGGGCAAAAATATTAACTATTCTGGTGAAGTGTTTGTTTATCAAGAAGAGCAGCAAAGAAGGGTGCTCTTCAGGCAGCACCTGTCACTCTCCTACATGTGAGTCTGTATTACTTTCTTGTTGCTGCTGTCATGAATCACCACAAATTCATTGGCTTCCAAAAACATCAATTTATTGTCTTACAGTTCTGGAGGTCACAAGTCCAAACTGGGTTTCACTGGACTAAAATGAAGGCATTGGCAGGCGGGGCTGATTTCCTTCTGGTGGCTCCGGGGGAAAATGCGTTTTCTTACCTTTTCCAGCCTCTAGAGGGCGCCTGCCTTCCTTGGTTCTTGGCTCCTCCCTCCATCTTGAAGGCCAGAAGCACAGTGTCTTCAAATCTCTCTCTGCCTTCTCCTTTCGCTTGTCAAAGCCCTTGTGATTATATTGGGCTCTCTCAAATAATTCAGGAGAATCTCCACATCTCAATGTCCTTAATTTAACTCCATCTGCAAAGTCCTTTTTGCCATGTAAGGTAACACATTCACAGTTTCCTGGGGATTAGGGCTGGGACATCTTTAGAGGCTGTTATTCTGCCTATAACAGGGACATAGTTTCTTTGACTGGCTTGTCCTCCCACCAAACTGTGAGCTTCCCAAGGGCAGGCGCCATGCCTTCATCAAGGCCCTGTAATCCTCTCTCACTTACCCAGTTCCTGTCCATCATATCATAACTCACAATTAGATATTTATTTGCTTAACTCATATTTCACTGCATCCCTCAATTAAAGAGTAAGCTGCAAGAAGTCAGGGTCTGTGTCTGCACCACAGAACATCCAGCACCCAGCTCAGGGCCTCACACTGAGGGGGCCTCGGGCTTTGAGGTCATCAGGAACTGGATTGGATCCTCGTTTTCCTCAGGGGCCTTTTTTTTCTAGTGAGGAAGATCAGCCCTGAGCTAACATCTGATGCCAGTCCTCCTCTTTTTGCTGAGGAAAATTAGCCCTGTGCTAACGTCCGAGCTCATCTTCCTCTACTTTATATGTGGGATGTGAGCCACAGCATGACTTGTTAAATGGTGCATAGGTCCATGCCAGGGATCTGAACCTGCATACCCAGGGCTGCCAAGCAGAGCACCTGAATTTAACTGCTATGCTACCAGGCTGGTCCCTTCCTCAGGGACTTTGAGCATGCTGCTTACCTTGATCATCGCAGTTTTCATATGTATAATATGGAGACAATGATAATATCTTCCTTATGGGGTTGTTGTGGGAAGTTCATGAGATTAGCAAGCACCCAATAACGTGTTCTCTAAATGTTAAATATTCAAGGAAAGCATGAATGAAGGAGATGTCAAGAAACATGCATGTGTGTTGAATGGATGAGGGAATACATGGGCTTCCCTCCTGGACACTCGCTGCCTCATCCTGTCCTTACTGTTCTCCTCTGACTCCCTTCTCTCTCCCTCCGCTCAGGGTCCCCTGATTGAATCCCAGAAGGGAAGCTTCCTGGACCACCCTCCCCCAGATGTGGCTGCCCCCTTCTCAGGGGAGGACGAAGAGCTCCATTATGCATCTTTCAGCTATTGTGGCCTGAAGCCTCGGGATCCACAGGTACAGGAGCCCACTGGTAATGAGTACTCAGAGATCAAGATCCACAAGTGAGAAACTGAAGAGACTCAGCCCTGGCTTGAGGGATCACGGTTCCTGTGGTTCAAACAAAAGTCCCGGGCTGATTGCTGTAGAGTTAAAAATCCCTCTAAATAGTGTAAAGAGCACAGACTTTGGAACCAAAGAGTTTTGAGTTTGAGTCCACATCTGCCTCTTGACTAAGTAAGTGACAGACAAACTCCTACCTCTCTGCCTCAGTTTCCTGCTTTGTGAAACCTGGATGAGAGCCCCACCTGCAAATTCATAGTGAGAATTCTGGCAGTGAAATTCTATCACAGCACCTGCCACAAAGTGTATGCTGAACACATGCTGAACCCTGATGCTTTGAACAGAAAAGTCCTGCTGGGAATTTCTCCTGACTCTGGAGGGGACCAGTGTCACATCTCAGATCTAGCACACAGGTCCCTTCTCCTGGAATGTCCTCCCACCAGGCCTTCATCTGCCTCTGTAATTGAAAGCCGATCTCCAGAGGTGAACTTCCGGGTTGAGATGGGAAAGCCAGGCTGCAGCTCATGGTCTCCCCTCTAGAGACAAATCAAATGAATGAGGAAGGTTCCCAAATGCTCACATGACCATCTGATGAATGAAACAACATGATCCCCAAATTCTCCTACAGCACCCAGACGAAGACAGGAATATATCACAGCAGTCACTTCATGAACTAGCTTCTATGGAAAGAAATCAAAGGATTGGATGAAGCTTTAAAAATTCCCTACAGATGGACCCCTGCCCCTTTATAACAGCAGCAAGAAACATAAGGCACCAAGGAAATTTTTAAAATTTAAACAGGCAATACCTCCATACTGAAAAATACAGAACATTGCTGGCAGAAATTAAAGAAGATCCACATGAATGAAGAAATATACCTTGTTCATGGATGGGAAGACACAGTATTGTTAAGATGTCCGTTTTCTCCATATTGATTTCAAGTAATCCCAGTCAACAGACATAAAGCGAGAGTCATCAAGAGAGCGTGGTGTGGACAGAACAGAGTCCATAAACGGACCCACACACTATACAGAATCCACTGAACTACACCCAGTCTATTCATCTAGGAAAGGAAGGACTTAACAAATTGGTAGAACAAGTGGATTAAGGTTTGGAAAAAATGAACCTTATAAATGACACATTTGGTTTATATAATTTGAATCATGCAGTTTGTACTCATGTGTTTTTTTTCATTCGGTATTAGTGTTTTTGAGATTCATCAATGCTGTTGTGAGTATGAGTATTTTGTTTCTTTATTACTGAGTAAGATTCCAGTATATTACACTTGGTTTACTCCTTTTTCTGTAGATGCACATTTGGTTTGCTTCCATTATTTGACAATTATGTATAAAGCTTCTGTGAATGTATTTGCACAAGACTGTGTCCAGGTGTGTTTTCATTTCTCTCAAGTGTTGTGGGGAAGGCCCGAGATGGAGACAATGAGGTCAGAGTCACATGTTGGGAGCTCGATGGTCTCTGGGACTCCCGAGGGAGACCAGCGTCCAGCAGGCAGCTGGAGAGATGGGTGGTCTGGAGCTCAAGAGGAAGGTAGGGACTGGAGATGTACAGCGGGAACATCAGGGGGTCCAATAGTCCTGATAAGGTTTACCGTCTGTTGTGGGTTGAATTGCGTCCCCCCAAAAAAGATATATTGATGTTCACACCCTTGGTACCTGTGAGCGTGATTTTATTTTGAGATGGGTCTTTGCAGATGTAATGAAGTTAATATGAGGTCAGACTGGATTGGCGGACCCTAAATCCAGTGACTGGTGTCCTTATACAAAGGGGGAAATTTGGACACAGATACATGTAAGGAAGAGGGTCATGTGACAACAGAGGCAGAGATTGGAGTTATGATGCTCCAAAGCAAAGAAGGCCAAAGTTTGCCGGCAACCATCGGAAGCAGGAAGAGGGAAGGAAGGGTTTTACCCTAGAGCCTTCTGAGGGAATGTGTCCCTGGTGAAACCTTGATTGTAGTCTTTCAACTAATACATTTCTGCTGTTTTAAGTCACCCAGTTTGTGGAAAGTAGTCACAGCAGCCTTAGGGAACTAACACATTTGCTCAGCATCTATTGTGAACCAATTCCTCAAGTCTTATGTCTCATTCAATACTCACAGTGACACTGAGAAGGTCAACACTGTCCCCGTGTTACAGAGAAGGCTCCTGTGAGCTGCTCAAAGCCACACAGGCCAGGAAGTGGAGGGACCAGATTGAATCCAAGTAGACCACCCAGAATCCACAATCAAGTCTTAATCAGTGTTCCATGGGCATTTGCCTGTGTCCAGGCACTGCCCTAACTGTTTTGTGAGCGTTCGAACAGTCAATCTGTTCCTAAGAGAAGTGACAACCCAGAGCTGCTAGCCTGGCTATCCACACTTCCATAGATTTGAAAAAGGGTCTCTCTCTCTTCCTCCTTCCCTCCATCACTCCCTTTCTCTTTCTTTTTTTCCTTCTTTTTTTCTCTTGTTTCTTCCTCCCTCCATCCCCAGCTTTGCCCTGGAGGAGGCAGAAACAGATCCCTTAGCATTGCCCTCTGTTCTTTATCTGTCTGTGCCCAACTCTGAGGTCCTGCCTGGACAATGTTTCCTCACTGTCCTCTACCAAGAGCAAGTCTACACCTGATCTGTGATACTGGGTGAAGATATTTTTGTCTATTTTGTTCACCAAGAACAGTACTTGATACATGGTAAGCTCCTATTGCTAAAAATTATAGCAATGTGAAAAAATGGTGAACTTGGAAAATCTCTTTCCCCAGCCCAGTTCTTTGTTCTAACCCCAGCACTTTCCTAACTGTCATCATGTTGTCTATAATAGCACCTCAATGCTCCACATTCCACTACATGATAAACACATCAGGGCAAGGATTGTGTCTGTTCTAGTTTCCACAGCAGTTCAGAAAATTTTATTCATAAGACACATCCCAGAGAAACCTGCGAGTCAGGCTGATAGTTCAAAGGAGGCAAAGACAATCAAAGCGGAGAACCTAAATAAAGCATATACTTTCTGACACACACAGAAAACAATGAGAAAGAAATATAGAAGACTAATTAATTACCGAGAAAAAAAAATGGAACGACATAAAATCTTTCCTCCAATAGCATCAAAGTAAGACAGTAAACAAATGCCCAGAAAATAAGGAAGGAACTATACAAAGATGGTCATCAAATGTAGTTGGCTCTGGGAAGCGGGACCTGGTGTTGACTACCTTATAGACTGCACTGCGGGCACAACGAAACCTCATGTGTGGGATGGTGCTTGACAGAGTAGATGTTCAATCAACAATCAAGGATGAGTGAAAGCCAACTTCTTTCTCCAAGATCTAGATCCAAATATTTCGTTTAATAGGTATAAATTATACCCGGCAAGGTCTTAGAGAAAACATTTTAAAAATTTTTCTGTAATATAACAGTCAGTAAATAAGGATTATGAGTACTTCTCACTATTATAACAATTATTTTTTGAAACAGATGACCCCTCCCCCAAGAGTTCCTGTCACTCCATTTCTCAACCTCTGTAAATAAGGCCCAATACTCTTCTGGAATCTTTCTCTCTTCAGGTCTCCATTGGTCTCTTCAATCTTAGGCCCAATTGTCTTTCATACAGCCTAACTCTTCTTAGTTCCCGTAGGCAATTAGGGACATTCAGACATGCACAGAGGCTCCAAGCATGAAGTTGGAAGCAGAGAGCACATAAGAGAACCCCAACCCTCTGAAGAGAGGGTTCCAGTTCCTAAGTCGTTTTCTCTTAGGCAGGGCGATTATTCTCACCGCTCCAGGTTATATGGCTACCTTTAGGTTTGAGTCGTGTACCGCACGCTTGAAGGGTTAGACTCCGTCAGACTGGGTGATTTTAGAGCACAGAAACTGGCCCTATTTCAGCACCACGGAAAGCATCATTCCACTGTAGGGAGACCACCAGGTCTACAATCTCTCTTAGGAGGACAGACAGCCACTTGTGTGCTGAGCCACCTTCACTGCATCCCAGACCAATTAGTTCAAGACTAGGCTGGAAGGAGAGGAGAGTTCACTATGTTACAACAAATAAAGGATTTGGACGCACATCCCATTTTTAGGTCATCACCCCACAATCTTGGAAATTTGGCATCAACCACTCTGGTGTATGATGTTTTCTGGAGTTCGTTTGACGATAGAAAACCATCCAACTCAATGTTTCCTATGTGTGTGGGGCCAGGACTCCCAGAACTCTGAATGCAATAAGGAGTCCAAGGAGACTTCAGGGCTTGGGATACTCACCACCTGGTTTCTGGGGACCAGACTGAGGAGAAGGACAAGACGGATTCCAGAACCCAGCTTAATTGCTGTTTTTATGTCTGGAAAAGGAGGGGAGGACCAACACTCATTCCACTCTTCACCACTGAAAGCGGAAATACTACATTTCTGTCCCAGATACTCCATTCCCCTGGACACTATTGTCTTTCAAGAACATAGTACAGGTAAGAAAGAATCCTTTTTCTCTGGCATCAAATGGGAGTGGGGTTTCTGCCACCCCAAAGCACAACTGTATTCCCAAGTTGACATAATGTGAAGGATGAGTTCATACATGGGTTTTCGTCATTTCTCCACAGTCAGGTTCAGCCCATAAACCCCTCTGACCATAAAGAACTCAAGAGCTTCACTAATATTCCCTCACATATCATAAAATCAAGACTTTCGGGCCAAGGGATGGGAGCATTAGACCCAAGTATTCAGAGGGTAGAGGATAGATTGGTCCTGGATCCCAGAGTTCTCTGCGAAAGGGAGACTTCTAACACTCGTTCTTATGGAGTAAATGTGTCTCTAGTCAATGGATTGTTAGTAATTTAATGGGAATTCTTCGACATAGGGAATAAATATGAGCTTTAGAATAGGGAAAACTTGGATTCAATCCTGGCTTCTCCACTTACTAAGGGGGTGACATTGGAAATTTAGTCACTCTACGTCTCTGTTACTCAGTGTCCTGCTCTGCAAAGAGGGGAAATAATAAGCACCATCTCATAAGAATGTTGTGACACACGTAAAGCACTGTATGCAGGTCCTGGTACAGGTGTGTGTTCATTGTGTGCTCGTTCGTTACTCCTGGAAAATGCAAGTTTCTGCTGGCAACTTAGCCTGATGCTACTTGTGACAAGTCCTGTCATGTATTAAATGAACACAGGATATCTCAATCAAAGGAGCTGAAATGTCACCAGCAACATCCACACCACGTAATGAATAAAAAAATCACACCATATACTTCTTAAAGGGGTCAAACGGAAAGAGTCAGAAGTTTGTAGTGTGGCACTGAAAAATTCCTGACTCTCTATAATTACCTCTTCCCCAGAAGTAGGAATATAAGGGGCAAAGTTGGGCTGAGAGAACTCTGAGAATTTTCACGAAATCTTCCAATAGGCACATAGGCTCATTCATATGAGTGATCAGACCTGAATAAAATCAATGAAAAGACTTCCAAAGAAGAAACCATTCATATCATTGGGGGTGCATCTGAGGGTGGCCAGAGCTTTCCATCTTCCGTCACACTGTTCTGAGTTGGGGTTCAAAGAGAAACCCCAATGTGGGATACACCTCTGGACTGATGGAGAGTTCCCTAGTGAAGGTTGGAGTGTCATAAAATAGAGTCAAGTCCTGCACCCCTGGAGGTCTGTGCTGAATCCCATTTTAGTTTTACCCTCTTTGTCTCCCCTTTGCTTCCGTCAACCTCAGATGCTTAGGTGTCATGAAGTTGATTGAAAGCAACACCCACTCCCCAAACACTAGCTGAGAGTGCAGAGGGCAGATGCAATGTTTGGCCAAACTGTTTGTGTTAAGCATCAGAATATGAAAAATAATCACATGAACACTATGTAAACATACTACGCCAGAAACGGGGCAGAAACAAAAAAGGCTGTGCAAGCCAAAGAACCCAGTCTGGAAGCAATTATAATGTAGGTACAGAAGAAGATTCCTTTCAAGTGTTTACAATACAGAAAGACTTACTAAGACACAATAGTGACTCATAAAAGCTCAAGAAAAATGTGAATAATTGTTAAGTCTAGGTAATGGGTTTATAGTTTTACTCTCTTTGGTACTTTTGAAAAAATAGTTAAATAAAAATTTGATGTTTTCCCAGTTCCCTTACTGAAACATTTTGTTTCAGTTTGGGTAATTTCTGTCGATCAATCTGAAAATTTACTTATTCTTTCCTTTGTTTTGTCAAGTCTATTGAGCCCATCAAAGGCATTCTTTGCTTCTTTTATCATATTTTAAAAATTTCCTCCGTTTCCATTTATCTCTTTCTTACAATTTTCATCTTGCTTTTGAAATTCTCCATATGATCGTGCATTTCCCCCACCTTTTCACTAGAGCTTTTAACTTAATTATCCTTATGTTAAATGTTCCCATCTGATAGTTGCAACATCTTGTCGTATCTGAGCTGGCTTCTGTTGATTGATTTTCCTCTTGGTAGGCGGTTGCTATTTATACTTTTGTCCACTTAATAACTTTTTATTGAATCTTGGACATCATGTTGAGAAGAGTAGAGACTGAGATTAGCAGTGTTTATACCTGGAAGTGGGCCTGTCACTTCTTCAGTTGGGATATTGATGTTGAATTCTGAATCAACCCAGTCATAATTGAGCTGGATTTTGGTTTTGTGGTTTGTGTAGTTACCTTCAGTCACCAGAGCTTCAAATTCTTCTATCATTACTTAGGATTATATTTGGGTTTTGGAAGGAGTTTTTAATGTTTTATTTCCCCAAATTTAGCTTTGGTCTTCCCTTTGACCTTGTTTCTCAGAGAGGTTCTCCTTCCATGTTCTTGCCCAATCGATTGAATATGGTGCCAATCATTATCTAGAAAGTCTTAATTCGTTGGAAAGGACCTAGAAGAGGCAAAAAAATAATGAAAAAGTAAAAAGTTGTAGTATATTCATATTACAAGACATCAAGACCTGTTATAACCGTACATTAATTAAGGTCATGTGGGCCTATTACTAGGATAGACCAATAGAACAGAATAGAATATTCAGAATCAAACCTACACATATAAAATTACTTGATTTATGACAAGAGCTATACCTAGGTAATATAATTAGGGGAAAAGATGTCCCTTTCAGAAACAGTGGTGGATCCATTGGATATGCATATGGGAAAAAATGAATGGTAACACATACATTACACAATACATGATAATCACTACTAACTGTTGAGATATATAAATGTAAATAGTAAAACTTCCGGTATTTTATTAGAAAATCACCTGTGTATTCTTGAGGATATGCAAAGATTACTTAAAGAAGGCAAATATTTATTAATAATGAAAGAAAAGATTGATAAACTTAACTACATTAGAATTAAGAAATTCTATTTCTAAAGATGCCATGAAGAAGATATTTGCAATAAAAATATCCAAGAAATAACTTTTATACAGAGTATTTAAGTATCTTCCAAAAGTTGACAAGAAAAAGATCAAAACCAAAGAGAAAAATTAGAAAACAGCTTAAACCCTTCACAGAGGAAGATGTTCAAATTCCCCATAAATATGTGACATTTCCCAATCTTATTAGTCATCAGTGAAATGCAAATTAAACCCACAAGGAAATTCCACGTATCTTTAACATGGTTAAAATGAAAACAAAACAAAACAAAAAAAAGAACAAGGAAATACCAAGTATAGTCTAGAATTGAAACCGCTGGAACTCTCATATGCTCACGATTGGAATGTAAATTTTATAATTACTTTGGAAAACTGTCTGGAAGTACTTACTGAAACTGAATATGCAAGTACCCCATTACTGAGAAATGCCACTCTACACGTATACCCAACCAAATGGTGTATTTATACCAAAAGACATGATTATAGCAGCACTCTTCAGAATAGATCCAGTCTAGAAATAACCCAAACATCCATCAAAAGTAGATGGGTTATATGGAGTGTGGTATATGCACACAATGGAATTCCTTCAACAGTGAGAATGAATTAACTGCTGGCATGTGAGTAACTCTCACAACAAAAATGTTGAGCACAGGCAGCCAGACACAAAAGAACACATAATGGAAGATCTCAATTACTGAAAAATCAAAAACAGATAAAGATAATCCATGATGATAGAAGTCATTACATTGGTTACTTTTTGGGGGGATGGGGGAGGAGTAACTAGAAATGGGTTTTGGTGGGGCTTCTTGATCAAGGTGGTTGTTCCAGGAATGTCATCACCTTGAAACCTGATCAAGTGTATCTCTATAATCTGAACTGTTTTCTCTATGTATGTTTTGCTTCAATCACTTGATTTACGAACAAAATAAGAGATATTTCACGCAAATATATGCTAATCCATTTCAAGTTCAGATGATATATAAAATAATAAGAAAAATATAATTTATGGAATCTGTCTCAAGAACAAATGAAAAATCCAAATAGGCTTGGATCCATAGAGGAATTGATTCACTGGGAAACATTTTCCAGGGAAAAAATTCACTAGGAAGTTCTGAATGTGCAAAGTAGAAATAATTCCAATTTTTCGTAAACTCTTCTGAGTATGAAAGTCGCATCAGCCAGTGTGACTTTTGCTTTCTCTAGACCTATATTGAGCTCTACAGAATAGGGAAGTGGCTATGGCTGATCTCCAAGAACCTCCTTATCTCTAGCAGCTGTGGGTCTGAAGTTACACTTATGTGCACAATTACTATCCTGTTCATGTTCACTGGCTTCCTTTTGTGGTTTACTCTTGTTTTTCCCAAACTGTTCTTCCCATAGTAAGGGACTCTGATGACCAGACTGTCCCAGAGATTTATGGTTCAATAGATGCTTCTACTGCTGGTAGTGCTGCTGCAGTCCATGCTGTAGGAAGGTGAGTGCACCAGGAGGCTGAGGGGTCCAGAGTGGGGATTGAGGGTAGAGTCTGAGTCTCCTTCTCTGTAGCAGCTTTGGCTCAGGTCCAAAATATGAACTTGAGATTCAGGAGCTGGTGACAGTGCAGGAGAGATTGTGTGTCCTTGTGACCTGCACCATTTCCTACCCAAATTTCTACTGGATGGATTCTGACCGAGCTCATGGCTACTGGTGTCCATATGGGGCCCCACTCCTTGACAGAATGCCTCAGTGGCTACAAATGACCTCAACCCAGAAGTGCAGGAGAAGACTCAGGAATGATTCCACTTCACCTCCTTGGTGATCTTCAGACCTACAACTGCTCCCTGAGCATTGGAGATGTACATAATGGAGACAAGAGGGCACTCTTCTTTCAAGGGAAGAGAGGTTATTACCTGAAATACAGTTACAAAACAATAAGCTGTTCCTGAATGTGACAGGCAGGGTAAGTTCCAGAAAAGGAGACTTTTTTTCACATCCAAGGTCATTGGAAGCCTTCAAGGACCCTGGGAGGCTCCAGCAGAGGGAGTTCCCTCCCCAAACCAAAGTCAGCCCTTTTATCTTCCCTAGCCTTGACCCAAATACCTGAGATCCATTTCCCAGGGATGCTGGAATCCAGTTACCCTGGAAATCTGACCGGCATCCCTTTTTGTTCTATACTGGCCCTCAATGGATTTGATGATGTCACCTCCATTGAGGAGAACAATTTATTTACTGAGTACACCAATTTTAATGCCAATTTTCTCTGGAAGCACCGTCACAGACACACCCGCAAATAACATCTAATTTGCGCATCCCATGTCCCAGTCAAGTTGACACATAAAATTGACCATCACACTGGCCTGGGAGCCCAATACTCAGGATATGCACACAGGCAGACAGACAGACAGACACACACACAGCTGGGCATTGAAAACTGAGTACTGAGAAGTGCTGTTGCCTGCGCTTTGTTCAGAGGAAGATGGTGCTCCTATGAATGGACAAACAGCCCTAGTTGTCAGGTCAAAGAGACCTGGGATAATGTCTTAATATGCTCTTGTCCTGTATTTTGCACGCCACTGTAAACATCTCTCTGGGCCACCTATGTCCACCTGGATCACCAATCCATGGGCTGAGGCTTGATGGTTCTTGTTCCCTGAAGTCTAGCCAGTGGCTTCCCCCACCACCCTCCTTGCATCTCAGCAGTTGAGCATCTGTTGTGTCTCGTCAGCAAGATGAGCCAACAGATCAGGGATGATGAGTGACACCTGCAAAAGCACCTGCCCCTCCACTGACCCTCAGATCCTGGTGGCTGCGGCTTCTACTTCTCCTCTGTCTGTGGGCCAACTTTAACCTGGAAGCAAATAGGGAAACGGATTCTGGGAAATGTAGTTTTAGCCTGGCAAAGCCTCCACAGGTATCTTCACAGAAGCTTTCATATCACCCTCTTAAACTCATCTTTTAAATACAGTATGAGGAAAAATTTGTCAGGTTTACTTTTTCCGTATTAGCTATGATTTTTGTGGTTACAGTCTCATTTATCTTTTTTTGAATATGAAACCACTCTAAATCTCAGTGGCCCAAACAATCATTTTATTCTGTTTCATAGAGCTATAAATTGGCCAGAGCCTGGCTTGGTAGTATCATTCCTAGTATTGCTTTGGGCTCTTTCAGGCAGTCCTGTTGGATGGTGGCAGTGACTCGGACTGGATGTTTGACCCATCAGGGTTCCTCTATGTAGCCTCTCTTTCCATCAGAGTCCCTGGATTGCTTCACAGATGCCCAGAGATCCACGGGGCAGGAGTGGAAGCTGTCAGGCCTTCTTAATGTCTGAGTTGTGTGACTCTCAGAACATCTTGTCATCCACATTACACTGGGCATGCAGTCATGGACCCAATGTAGGTTCAAGAGGAGAAGATAATAATAACAAACTGCATCTTGTAAGGAGAGGATCACTGTGTTTGTATAATGGAGGGGCGGGATTGTGTGGAGTCGTCTTTGGAGATTAGTTCCTATGGCTACTCACCCGCCTGAGTGTCAGCTCCCTTCTCTATCTGATGAAGGGATTACCCCTCTCTATCAGGGATGCTGGGAAAATGAAATGGGAACAGAGATGTAAAGGGTCAGCATAGAGCCTTCACCTTCCCTGCACTGGGACCAGTGACAATAGCCTGGCATTGTTCACAGGACATTCCTGAGGGTGGACAGGGCAAGGAGGGGAAGTACAGATCTTCCCTTTCCCTCAGCCCCTCCTGCCAGGTAGACCTGAGCCCTTCCCAGCACATCTGATACCTTCACTCTCCTGACTCCAAACATAAGGTCCCTGTGCTATGTTATCAGGCCCCCCTACAGAGCTGCAGACATCTCCAAAGTCAGCACTTAGCTCTGATTCAGCACCACGGACAGCACCTTGGTCTTTTCCTAGGGATCCCCAGGAGCCAGGTAAGTCCTCGACAGACAGAGGGGGCGCCCCCTATGGATGGTGGCCCTATCCCTGCTGAGGCAGAGGTGGGGTTGATCACAAACAGAGCACAGAACTTGGTAGCCGGCAGAGGATCTCCAGCACAGGGGGGGAGTGAGTGGGATTGAGAACATAATACCTGAGAGTCAAAGAATTCCCAGGGTACCAGGGTCAAATGTGGAATTCACATCCCTCGTGACTGCCTGAGAGCTTTTACCATGTCTACTTGGCCCAGTCCTCCCTGAGACTCACCTTCCAGTCCAGAAGAGCAAGAGCCCCTCCCACACCACGTGGGTTTCACTCCTCAGAGCCATCTATCCTATGGCACTGGGATTGTCAGGTTACTTGTCTGTCCCGACCATTTGTTGTTCTCCTCAAAGGCAAGGGCTAGGTCTGTCATTTCACCCCTTTACTGGAAAACTGAAGGCACAGTGCACATGGTTGTTTGATGGATGAATGAGTAAATGAAAGAAATTTCCTCCCTCACCTCATGGGTTGAGTTGACAATTCTTCCCTTTCTGATTAAGATAAGCTTCCTGTCTTCCAGCCCAATGAAACCTGGGCAGACAAAAATTGTTGAAGTGGGTTCCCGTGTAATCAATGGCACATAATACATGGTACCTGTGTGATTCAGCCGGGTCACTTGCCCACTCTGGACCTCATTGCCTTCTTCTGCAAACTGGAGAACGGGGACTAGAATGTCCTCCAGCTCTGATGGCCTGTTGGTCATAGTTCCTCTTTTGCACACAGATTCTCTGAGGCTTCCTCATGTCTCTCTTTCCCCTTCTTCTGCTTTTCTTTGCAAATTGGGGACCATGGGAAACAGGCAGAGAATGGGCAAGTCTTTCTGACCACAGATGCTGCAACTGTCCCAACAAGGAAAGAGTGAGTGGCCAGGACAAGGGGGCCCGGCAGGGGGATGGGGCTGCAGGCTGAGATTCCAGCTGAAAATGCAGGAAATGTTGATGGTGTGGGAGTGTCTATGCAGGCTGAAACCCTGCACTTTCCTTCTCCATGATCACAGCACTGACTGTACTCTGGTTTTGTGTGATAGTTCTGGGAACGTGATAATATGGGATGGGCAGATTTGTGAAGAATAGAAGAAAACAAACTGTAATTTTTTCTATGTATAGAAAGTCTTAAGTACAGTGTGTGCAAAGCCATGGTATTAAAGGCAGCATGCTTGGATGATAAAACTATAGACAAAATCAAGGAGTAAAATAGCATTACAGTGAGTGTGGGTCTCCTTGGGTGGAGTGGGGTGTGGGGATACAGAGGGGGACCAAGGGGGAGGTCCTTGGTGCTCCCAACATTATATTTCATGAAAGGTATTAATTTTTGATGAATCACTGAGCTGTTGTTTTGGGGACACTTCTCTGTATGTCTTATGTTTCACCCAAAAATATTTCAAGAAAATAAACATGGGTCTGAGGAGGCATCATCTTCCAGGATCCCATCACTTCCTCCCAGCCCCCACCACACAGTTAAAAATAACCTTCTGTGAACTTAGGTGTGTGTCTCGCCCCTCAGGAAATCCTCACCATCCCTGAGGGTGGACGACCCCCAAGCTAACGTTACTCACACTGTGTCTCCTACACGTGTCTCCATGTCTTCCCATCACAGGGAGGATCTGGTTCCGGGATACTGATTGTCTCCCCACTGGACAGTGACTCTCAGGGTAGCAGCCAGGGCTGGTGTGTGACCTCATGATCAAGAGAAGATGTCCACCATGTGGATGCTGAGGGAGGGAGGGAGGACAGTTGGTTCCTTCATCTCCTTTGTCCTTGAGTTGCACCCCTGACTGGATCAAACTCTAGAAATGTTTATAGGCTTGAAATAGGAGATCTGATTACAAAAGAGACATTTTTCCTTTACAGAAAATGTACTCCTGAGGGCAAGGGCATCGACTGGAAGGCCAGAGATGAGACTCACGCCCTGCATGAGGTGTGAATATGGGTGGGGATCTCACCCTCTCTGGCCCAGGATCCCCATGAGTGGATGTGAAGGGGTGGTGGATGATTGACACTATGAGCTGTCCCAGGCCCAGCTCTGTCTGGGTGTGAAGTTCCTCCTCTGAGAAGGGTCACTGTTCCTACCTCACCCTCATCTTCTTGGAAGAGCCTCCTCTAAATCTTGCAACTTTTAGTTCCCGATAGAGAACACTGAGAAACAGACTTTCCCTGGAGGAACCTAAGACTGCCAACCCCAGACATGCTGCTGCTGCTGCTGCTGCTGGCCCTACTCTGGTGGATGGAGGGGGCCGAGGGCCAGACGGAGCCCTGGAAAAATGACAAGGATTACAAGCTGCAAGTGCAGGAGTCAGTGATGGTGCAGGAGGGTCTGTGTGTGCGGGTGCCCTGCACTGTCTCCTACCCCCAGGATGGCTGGAATGACTCTACTCCAGCTCATGGCTACTGGTTCCGGGAAGGAGCCAACACAGAGCAAGATGTTCCAGTGGCGACAAACAACCCAGATCGTAAAGCACAGGAGGAGACCCGGGGCCGATTCCACCTCCTTGGGGACCCCCGGACCTACGACTGCTCCCTGGACATCAGAGATGCCAGGAGGAGTGATGACGGAAAATACTTTTATTGGGTGGAGAGAGGAAATACAAAATACAAATACAAAGACAACCGTCTCTCTGTCCATGTGATGGGTAAGGAGGGGGCTCCAGGACAGACCACAGGGGAAGGACATGGGAGTCCCAGGACATGACTGGGATAAGACTCCACTCCTGGGAGAGGTTGGGGGTAGAGATTGTCAGAGTTTAGAGGCAGGAGCTGGACTGAAGCTTGAGTCTTCTCTCATGGCTGCACCTCACACCCTCCCTACTGATTCTCATGTGTTTTTCTCTCCCACCAGCCTTGACCCAGACGCCTGACATCCTCATCTCAGGAACCCTGGAGTCCGGCCACCCCAGGAACCTGACCTGCTCTGTGCCATGGGGCTGTGAGCGGGGCACACCCCTCATCTTCTCCTGGACATCAGCTGCCCTCACCTCCCTGGGCCCCAGGACTCACCTCTCCTTGGTGCTCACCCTCACCTCACGGCCCCAGGACCACGGCACCAGCCTCACCTGTCAGGTGACCCCGACTATGGCTGGAGTGACGAGGACGAGTACCGTCCACCTCAACGTGTCCTGTGAGTGCTGGGCCAGGATGCCCCAGTCCATGATGGGGTCCTGAGGGCAATGGGGATGGAAATGTGATGGCCTTAGACACTGGGTGTTGGGTCCCAGAATCCAGGCTGGGAGGGGGTCCTGAGGATGCCTGCCTCCACCCTTCTCCCATTTATGCAGCTCCTGGGGACAAGGGCCGATGTCCACTCAGCCCTCAACACTCACGCGGGTCCACCATGTCTTTCTCTCCCAGATTCTCCACAGAACTTGACTGTAACTATCTTCCAAAGAAACAGCACAGGTAGGACGGAGCCGCCTCCCAAGGTCCCTGCCTCACGCTGGGTTCAACGTGGTGACCAGAGCACCCCTTGTGGGTGATCACCGTGGCCCCTCCCATCCTCAGCCTCCATGGCCCCCATTGACCCCTCACTCTCCTCAGACTTCTCGATCTCCCTCAGCTCCACAAGGAGAAAAGGGCAACATTCCTACAGCAGAGCTCACGTCTCGAGGCCCCTTATCATTTGTCTCTTGATGACTCTCCCAGCTTTATCTTTTAATTTTCCCTTCCAGTTGCTTATTTAAGTACTTTCGAACAGGTAACATATTCACATGCTCAAAAATTCAAAATTCACAGTAGAGTTTGTCCTCAGATGCCCAGTCCTCCCCGGGAAGTGACCAGTGTCCATAGGCTGCTCTGAGCCTTGGTTTGTTCACGTAAAGGATCTTAGGGGTCCTTGGATATCAGCAATACAGACTCTCCTCATTCTTCTCCGTGACTTTCAGTATTCCATGGGCCGGCTGGTTTCTGATTTATATGCATGTTCTGTTAATGGAAAATAATGGCGTACATTTTATTCTATTAACAGAAATGCTGCAATGAACTATCTTGTGTCTCCTTTCACAAGTGTGTGTGCAAGTCTGTGGGAAAAGTTCCAAAAAGCAAAATATAGCTGTTTCAAATGTTCTTTCCAATTTTGAGAGATGTGGCCAAGTTGTTCTGTAAGGAAGATGGACAAGTTTACAGTCCCACAAGGGAGGGGTGAAAGTGAGCATTTTCCTGCACCTCGGCTTATATCTCTGTGTCTGTCCTCATTCAGCCTCCTTCTGCATTCTTCCTCTTTTGATCTCTTTTTCACTCTGACCTTCTGTCTCTTCTTCTGCAGCACCCACAATTCTGAAGAATGGCTCATCTCTTTCAGTCCTGGAGGGCCAGTCCTTGCGCCTGGTCTGTGTTGTCACCAGCAATCCCCCAGTCAGGCTGAGCTGGACCCGTGGGAGCCAGACCCTGAGCCCCTCACAGCCCTCAAACCCTGGGGTCCTGGAGCTGCCCCAGGTGGAGTCAGGGCATGAGGGTGAATTCACCTGCCAAGCTCAGCACCCTCGGGGCTCCCTGCATGTCTCCCTGAGCCTCTCTCTGCAGAGTGAGTGCACTGGTGGAAGGGGGAGGGGCTGGAGGAGGAGGACAGCACCCACCCCACCCCACAGTCCAGCCAGTAGCCCCCTGAGCTTCAGAGGGGAGCTCAGCTCTGGTCTGTGCTGGGATGTGAGGCCTGGAACTTCCCTGGGACTCAGAGGGTCACTGTCGTCTTCTTGCCAGGACAGGGCTGTGGGGTGGGGCGAGGGCTGGAGGGGGAGCCAGAGAAGGAGGTGGGTCTTGTAGGAGAGGGGCTGGCGCCTGGACAGGTGTGTCTGGGGACACAAGGTCCCAGCTTTGCGGGACTGGGGTGAGGGTCAGGCGAGTGAGGCACTTACCATGGGTCCAAAATTTAAAGAGAAGCCAAAAAAATCACAGCAATAAAAACTAATATTATGATGCAATATTTTTTATTTAAAAATGAATGCAAAATAAATGCCACAATGAACAAAATGTCAACATTTTAAATAAAGACAGGCTGCAACCCAGCTCTTGTATGTCTCACTCTCCTCATCCAACCCCTGCCCCTCCCCAACCCATGTCCCTGTTCCTGTATCTGGCAAAGGGGCCTGAACACAGAAGTGTGGGGCCCTACAGGATGTTGGAGGAGACTAGACCAAGTTCTCATAAGGGAATCACCAATAACCCAATTTGTCTGCAGGAAAAGCGTGGTCATTTTCAGGAGTGGAGCTGGGGGCCATGGGGGGAGCAGGTGCTACAGGCCTGCTCTTCCTGTCCTTCTGCGTCATCGTCATCATGTGAGCAGCGACCTGGGGAGGGAGGGAGAGCCCTGGGGTGGGAAGGGCAGGCAGCCACGGATCCCTGAACCCAGAGCTGGAGGGACTGGGTGGGTCCAGAGCCTGAATCAAAGGCAGGAATGAGGTCCCTGGCACCCAGGTGAGTCTGTCACAAATCACTGACCCCACTGTCCAGGAGGGGGGAGCTTTGTTCTCAACCTGGTGTCTCTGGGATGGGACCACCCCTCTCCCACCTCAGTTACCACTCCAGCCCCTTAAGAGAGAACAGAGGAGGGGTCGGTCTGCCCACTGCACCCTGAGCTGACCAGACTGAAAGGCTCTCTGGTCTCTTCTCACTGAGTGAGGTCCTGCAGGAGAAAAGCAGCAAGGCCAGCAGCGAGCGTGAGGGACACGGGGATGGAGTGTGCAAATGCTCTCATGAGCTCATTCTCCCAGGTGAGTGACCTGGACATCTCCCAATCCGGCATCCTGCCTGGACACCTCCTCTAGAAGGGCCCCCTGGATTGACCCACCCAGCATGGCCATGTAGCTCTTCTCATCTCCTCCGCCTCCTCCCCCCACGCTGGATACCTCAACTTGCTGACAGCATGACAGCTCCCACTTCTTTCCTTCAGTCCATGCACAGAGGAGTCACTTTCTCTCTATCCCTTTCTTCAGCTACAGCTAAAAATTCACCACGTCATGTTCATTTTTCCAGTTAAGAACAGGTAGCATCAGTCTCCCTCTCTCCAACTTGACCCCCGTCATTGCTGAGACTTGAAGATCTCTTTCCTGGACCCCTCATCTCTCTGCCACTCACCTCCCATCTCTCACACACAGCGATCATCTAAAAGCCATCATTGTCCAATTCCTCTGCTTTTGAGCATCTGTTTGCCCCCATCATCTAGAACAGAGGCCAGCAAAGTTTTTCTTTCAAGGGACAGATGGTAAATACTTTTGGCTTTGTGGGCTGACAGAGTGTCTGTTGCGGCCACTCAACTCTGCTACTGCAGCATGGATGCAGCCTCAGACCATATGTAAATGAATGAGCGTTGCTGTGTTCCAATAAAGCTTTATTTACCAACACAAGTATGGGGCCAGATTTGACTCATGGCCTGTAGTTTGCCACCCTCTGACCTAGAGAATGAAGCTCACACTCCTCAGCCTGTAGCCCTGCATATTCCGGCCTCTCAGCACCTACCTCTCCAGAAGGGCCAGGGTTAGGGTGAGGAGAGTGAGGCACTCACCTCAGATGCAGATCTTAAGGGGATTCAAGAAATCTCAGTAACCGAGATAAGTACTATCTTAATACACTATTTTTAATAAACAAAATTAATGATGTGCAAAATATCAAAAATGTAAATAATGGCAGAATCAGTCGACTGAAGTCAGTTGATAATTCCCTGGGATCATAACTTGGTCAAGGGAAATTGTCACACGTGGCAGTATTCTCAGTTGAAAAGGAGAGAAGCAGAGAAGGAGAATTTGAAAATATTCTCTCTGCGTTTGTTTCCAGTAAAGCCAGGAAAGCAAAATTATAACAAATTCTGATTTGAGTACACATAAAACCTTTAGACTTAAAAATGTTTTAATACACAGCACTTTTCAAGTGTTTAATAATATTTGAATGTTATAGAAAAAATGAACGTTAAAATTACATAAAAACATATACACGGGGCACATATTTTTTCTTCTGCCTCAGACTCCAAGTGGTTCTGAGGGCACTCTTACTAATCCTGGGTTATTTACATTCTTGATTTTTATTCTCCAGGTTTTTTTTGTTGTTTTCTGCATTTTTTTGATTTACAAATCTCGCATTCAAACATTTTTTATCTGAATTACTGAGGTTTTCGGCTACTCTTTTAATTTTGCATTTTGGCGAGTCCCTCTCTTCCCTCACCCTGATCCCAGCCCCACTGTGCAGTCCACTTCCTCCACTCCCCCCACCTCCCGTTCTACTCCATCCGCCTTGGACTTTTCATCGTCATCAACCAGAACAAGGTTACTAGTGCCTCTGGGTCTGTGAATGGGCTGGTCCTCCCTCCTCTAATGCTCTTCGTTCTCCCTTTGGTTGGAGAGCAGCCAGCAACGGGGCTGCCAGTGAGGTCCGTGGACCTGGGAAAGTGTGGTATCTTGTAGTTAAGTAAAGAAGGGCTTTCATCTAGGGACGCCATGCTCCTGGATGACCTGCTGCTGCAAAGTCCAGAGAGGTGAGGACTGAAATGTGACCATTTGGATTCACCAGCAGAGGTCACTGGTGTGCTTGAAAACAGCAGTGTCGGGAAGTGGTTGTGTGTGTGTGAGAACCTTAATTTGAACAATCAGGAGAGAACAGGAAGAGCACAAACATTAACAATTCTGTTGAACAGTTCTGTTGCCAAGAGGAGCAGCAAAGAAGGATGCTCCTCAGGCAGCGCCTGTCACTCGCTCTATGTGAGTCTGTGTTACTTTCTTGTTGCTGCTGTCATGAATCAACACAAATTCAGTGGCTTCCAGCAACATAAATTTATTATCTTACAGTTCTGAAGGTCACAAGTCCAAAACGGGTTTCACTGGGCTAAAATGAAGGCATTGGCAGGCAGGGCTACGTTCCTTCTGGAGGCTCCAGGGGGAAATGCATTTTCTTGCCTTTTCCAGCCTCTAGAGGGCGCCTGCGTTCCTTGTTTCATGCCTCTTTCCTCCGTCTTCAAAGCCAGAAGCACAGAATCTTCAAATCTCTCTCTGCCTCCTTCTTTCACTTGTCAAGACCCTTGTGATTACATCGGGTCCGGCCACGTAATCCAGGAGGATCTCCACACCTCATTACGCTTGACTTAACCCAATCTGCAAAGTCCCTTTTGCCATGTAATGTAGCGCATTCACATGTTCCAGGGGATTAGGATGCGGACATCTTTGGGGGGCTGCTCTCTGCCTACCACAGGGACATAATTTCTTTGCCTCTCTTGGCCTCCCGTGAAACTGTGACTTTCCCAATGACGGGTGCCATGCCTGATGCAAGGACCTGTAATTCTCACTTACCTAGTTACTTTCTATCACATAATAACTTATAATTAGATATTTATTAGTTTAACTCACATGTTTTGCTGCCTCCCTCAATAAAAGAGTAAGCTGCATGAGGTCAGGGCCTGCGCCTGCCCCATTCCTCGCAGTATATCCAGCACCGAGATGAGGGCCTCACACAGGGGGCCTCAAGCTTTGGGGTCAGAAAGAACAGGATGGGATCCTGGTTTCACCAAGGGCTTTGAGCATGCTACTTACTTGGTACAACCTCAGTTTTCATATCTATAAAATGGAGACAATAATAGTATGTTTCTTATGAGGCTGTTGTGAGAAGTTAATGAAATTAGTAAGCAACAAATAAGATGCTCATTAAGTATTAAATATTCAAGGAAAGCATGAATCAAGGAGATCTCAACAAAAATGTGTGTGGGATGAATGGAAGGAGGAATTCTTGGGCTTTCCTGCCTTATCCTGTCTCTGTTGTTCCACTCTCATTCTCTTCTCTCTCCCTCCACTCAGGGTCCCCTGATTGAATCCCAGGAAGACGGCCCCCCAGACCTCTCTCCCCCAGATGTGTGTGCCCCCTGCTCAGGGGAGGACGAAGAGCTCCATTATGCATCCCTCAGCTTTCATGGGATGAAGCCTTAGGATCCACAGGAACAGGATGCCGCTGGTATTGAGTAGTCAGAGATCAAGATCCACCGGTGAGAAATGCAGAGACTTGGCCCTGGCTTGAGGGATAACGGCCCCTGCAGGGTAAAGAAAAGTCAGGGCTGATTCCTGTAGAGTTCAAAATCCCTCTAAATACTGGAAAGAATGCAGGATTTGGAACCAAAGAATTCCAAGTTCGAGTCACATTCTGCCCCTTTCCTAAGTGACAGAACAAATGCTACCTTTCTGTGACTCAGTCTCCTGTTCTGTGAAACACAAATGAGAGACACTATCTGCAAGGTTGTGATGACAAATTCTGAGAGCAAAATCCTGTCACAGCCTCTGGCACAAAACGCATGCTGAATACACACGGGATCCCTGCGCTTTGAACAGAAAGGTCCTACTGGGACTTTCTCCTGACTCTGGAGGGGACCAGCGTCAGATCTCTGCCCTTGCACGCTGAGGTCCTTCCTCCTGGAATGCCCTCCCGCTGGACCTTCCTCTGCCTCTGTCTTTGAAAGCTGAGCTCAAGAGTGGGCTTCTGGGTTGAGAACTGGAAAGTCAAACAGCAGCTCATGGTCTCCCCTATAGAGACAAACCAAACAAATGAGGAAGGTTCCCAAATGCTCACACGACCATCTGATGAATGAAACAACAGGATCCCAAAATTTACCTTCTGCACCCAAACAAAGACAGGAAGATATCACAGCAGTCACTTCTTAAAGTAGCCTTGGTGGAAAGAAATCAAAGATTTGAATGTGGCATTAAAAATCCTACAAATGTATGGTTTGCAAATATCTTCTCCCAATTGTTAGGTTGTCTTTTTGTTTTGTTGATGGTTTCCTTTGTTGTCAGAAGCTTTTTAGTTTGATGTAGTCCCTTTTGTTTATTTTTTCTATTGACTCTTGCCCGGTCAGACATGGAGCTTGAAAATATGTTGCTAAGACCGATGTTGAAGAGCGTACTGCTTATGTTTTCTTCTAGAAGTTTCATATTTTCAGGTCTTACAACATGGATGGACATTGAGGGTATTATGCAAAGTGAAATAAGTCAGAGGGAGAAGGTCACATACCATACAATTTCCTTCATTAAGTAGTAGATAACAACAACAATAAACAAACACATAGAGACAGAGATTGGATTGGTGGTTACCAGAGGGGAAGCGGGGAGGGAGGAGGGTGAAAGGGATAATTGGGCACATGTGTGGTGATGGGTAGTAATTAGTATTTGGGTGGTGAACATGATGTAATCTATGCAGAAATAGAAGTATAATGATGTACACCTGAAATTTATACAATGTATAAACCAATGTTACTGCAATAAACAAAAAATTTTAAAAAATAATCCTACAAATGGAACCAAGCCCATTTTAACAGCACCAAAACCCATAAAGTACCAAGGATCAATTTTTTGATTTAAACATGCAGTACTTCCTCCCTGAAAAATACAGAGTATTGCTGAGTGAAATTAAAGAAGATCCAAATGAATGAAGCAATACATCACGTTCTTGGATTGGAAGACACAATATTGTTAAGATGCCAGTTTTCTTCATATTGATTTAAAGTAATCCCAGTCAACAGACGTCTATATATGGATGTATAAGTGTGTATATATATATATATATATATATATAAGTTTAACGCATAAATTATATATATATTTATAAATTGACAAAGAAAATTTATTTGGAATGTAAAGGACCTAGAATAACAAAATAATCTTGAAAAAGAAGAACACCATGACAGAAATCAGACTCTGCTATAGAGTAATCACGAGAGTGTGGTGTGGACAGAACAGAGCCCATAAACAGACCCACATGTTGTACACAGTCCACTGAACAGCACTCAGTCTATTCAATCAGGAAAGGAAGGTCTTCTTGACAAATGTGGTAGAACAAGTGGATCAAGGTTGGAAAACATGAACCTCATAAATTTTATCATTAGTTTATATAATTGGAATCATGCAGTGTGTACTCTTGTGGTTTTTTCACTCAGTATTGTGTTTTGTGAGATTCATCCATGTTGTGTGAGTATGAGTATTTTGTTCCTTTATTGCTGAGTAGGATTCCAGTGAATCACACCTTGTTTTACCCATTTTTCTGTTGATGGACATTGGGGTTCTTTCCAGTATTTAGTGCTTATGAATAAAGCTGCAGTGAACATATTTGTACAAGACTGTGTCCAGGTGTGTTTTCATTTCTCTCAAGTGTTGGGGGTCAGGGTTAAGATGGAGACGATGAGGTCAGAGTCACATGTTGGGAGCTCGAGGGACTCTGGGACTCCCCATGGAGACCAGCCTCCAGTGGACAGATAGAGAGATGGATGGTCCAGAGCTCAGGAGGAAAGTAGGGACTAGAGATGGACAGTGGGAACACCAGGGGGTCCCATATCTTGGTAATGAATGCCTGCTGTTTTCGTTGAATTGCGTTTCCCAAAAAGGTATATTCAAGTTATCTACACTGGTCCTGGGAATATGGTTTTATTTAGAGGTAAGTCTTCAAAAACGTAACTGAGTTAATGTGATGTCAGACTGCATTGGAGGGCTCTAAGTCCAATGACGGTGTCCTTATACAAAGAGGGAAATTTGGACACAGACACAAGCAGGGAGGAAGGCCACATGACAGTGGAGGCAGAGATTGAAGTTATGATGCTGGCAACGACCAGAAGGAGAACGAGGCAAGGAAGGATTCCTAGAGCCTTCTGAGGGAGTGTGACCCTGCTGAAACCTTGATTTTGCTCTTCTAGGTTCCATAACTGTGCAAGAATAAATTTCACTGTTTTAAGCCACCCAGTTTGTGGTAATATGTCACAGCAGCCCTAGGGAACTGACTCATTGCTTGGAACCTACTGTGCATCAATTCCTTACCTGTCCTGTCTCATTCAATCCTGACAATGACTGTGAGAGTGTCAGCCCTGTCCCCATGTCACAGGGGAGGCTCGGGCTCCTGCTCAATCCACACAGGCCAGCAAGTGGAGGGACCAGGTTGAATCCAGGTAGATGACCCCAGTGGCATAAGCGGGTCTTAATCAGAGGGTCCTATGGGTTTGCCTTGTGTCCAGGCACTCTCCTGACTGCTTTGTGAACATTCAGACAGTCAAGCAGTTCCTAAGAACAGTGATGACCAAAGCTGCTAGCCTGGCCATCCATATTTTCACAGATTTGGACAGGAAAGAGTCTCTCTCTCTCTCTCTCTTTCCATCTCTCACTTGTCTTTCTTCCTCACTCCCCCATTTATTCCTTCCATTTTTTTTCTTTTTCTCCTTTCTTCTACCTGCCTCCCTTTTCAGACTTCCCTGGAAAAGAAAGAAACACACTTCCCAGCCTCGTCCTCTCATTTTCTGGAACATTTTTGGAACATTTTTAAAATTTAAACATGCAATACCTCCATACTGAAAAATACAGAATATTGCTGACAGAAATTAAAGATGATCCACATGAATGAAGAAATATACCATGTTCATGGATGGGAAGACACAGTATTGTTAAGATGTCAGTTTTCCCATACTGATTTCAAGTAATCCCAGTCAACAGAAATAAAGGTAGACTCATCAAGAGAGTGTGGTGTGGACAGAACAGAGTCCATAAACCCACACACTGTACACAATCCATTGAACTACACCCAGTCTATTCATTTAGGAAAGGAAGGACTTAACAAATTGGTAGAACTAGTGGATTAAGGTTTGGAAAAAAATGAACCTTATAAATGACACATTTGGTTTATATAATTTGAATCATGCAGTTTGGACTCATGTGGTGTTTGCATTCAGTATTGGTGTTTTTGAGATTCATCAATGCTGTTGTGAGTATGAGTATTTTGTTTCTTTATTGCTGAGTAAGATTCCAGTATATTACACTTTGTTTACCCTTTTTTCTGCTGCTGCACATTTGGTTTGCTTTCATTTTTTGACAATTATGTATAAAGCTTCTGTGAATGTATTTGCACACGACTGAGTCCAGGTGTGTTTTCATTTCTCTCAAGTGTTGGGGGGCGGGCCAGAGATGGAGACAATGAGGTCAGAGTCACATGTTGGGAGCTCGAGGGTCTCTGGGACTCCCCATTGAGACCAGCGTCCAGCAGGCAGCTGGAGAGATGGGTGGTCTGGTGCTCAAGGGGAAGGTAGGGACAGGAGATGGACAGTGGGAACATCAGGAGGTCCAATAGTCCTGATAATTTTTGCCGCCTGTTGTGGGTTGAATTGTGTCCCCCCAAAAAAGATATATTCACGTTCATACCCTTGGTACCTGTGAGTGTGATTTTATTTTGAGATGGTTAGTTGCAGATGTAATCAAGTGAATATGAGGTCAGACTGGATTTGTGGACCCTAAATCCAGTGACTGGTGTCCTTATACAAAGGGGGAAATTTGGACACAGACACATGTAAGGAAGAAGGTCATGTGACAACAGAGGCAGAGATTGGAGTTATGATGCTCCAAAGCAAGGAAGGCCAAAGATTGCCGGCAACCACCAGAAGCAGGAAGAGGGAAGGAAGGGTTTTGTCCTAGAGCCTTGTGAGGGAATGTGTCCCTGCTGAAACCTTGATTGTGGTCTTTCAACCTCCACCACTGTGAGACAATACAATTCTGCTGTTTTAAGTCACCCAGTTTGCGGTAAGTAGTCACAGCAGCCCTAGGGAACTAACATATTTGCTCAGCATCTATTGTGAACGAATTCCTCAAGTCTTCTGTCTCATTCAGTACTCACAGTGACACTGAGCGTGTCAACCCTGTCCCCGTGTTACAGATGAGGCTCGGATGAGCTGCTCAAAGCCACAGAGGCCAGCAAGTGGAGGGACAAGATTCAATCCAAGTAGACGACCCAGAATCCAAAATCGAGTCCTAATCAGTGTTCCCTGGGTATTTGCCTGTGTTCAGGCACTGCCCTAACTGCTTTGTGAGCATTCGAACAGTCAATCTGTTCCTAAGAGAAGTGACAACCCAGAACTGCTAGGCTGGCTGTCCACACTTCCATAGATTTGAAAAGGGTCTCTCTCTTCCTCCTCCCCTCCCTCGCTCCTTTTCTCCTTCTTTTTTTCCTTCTTTTTTTCCCTTGTTTCTTCCTTCCTCCATCCCCAGCTTTGTCCTGGAGGAGGGAGAAACAGAACTCTCAGCATTGCCCTCTCTTCTTTATCTGTCTGTGCCCAACTCTGAGGTCCTGCCTGGACAATGTTTCCTCACTGCCCTCTTCCAAGAGCTAGTCTATGCCTGATCTGAGATACTGGGTGAAGATAGTTTTGTCTATTTTTTTCCCCAAGAACAATACTTGATACATAGTAAGCTCCCGATAAAAATTTTAGAAATTAAAAAGAAAATGGTGTACTTGGAAAATCTCTTTCCCCAGCCCAGGTCTTTGCTCTAACCCCAGAATTTTCCTAACTGTCCTCATGTTGTCTATAATAGCACGTCAGTGCTCCACATTCCACTACATGGTAAATCCATCAGGGCAAGGACTGTATCTGTTCTAGTTTCCACAGCAGTTCAGAAAATTTTATTCATAAGATACATCGCAGAGAAACCTGTGAGTCAGGCTGATAGTCCAAAGGAGGCAAAAACAATCAAAGCGGAGAACCTAAATAAAGCATATCCTTTCTGACACACACACAAAGCAGCGAGAAAGAAATATAGAAGACTAATTAATTACCCAGAAAAACAAAATGGAACGATATAAAATCTTCCCTCCAATAGCATCAAAGTGAGACAGTAAACAAATGCCCAGAAAATAAGGAAGGAACTATACAAAGATGGTGATCAAATGTAGTTGGCTCTGGGAAGCGGGACCTGGTGTTAACTACGTTATAGACTGCACTGCGGGCACCAAGAAATCTCACGTGTGGGATGGTGCTTGACAGAGTAGATGTTCAATCAATAATCAAGGATGAGTGAAAACCAACTCCTTTCTCCAAGATCTAGATCCAAATATTTCGTTTAATAGGTATAAATTATACCTAGCAAGGTCTTATGAGAAAACATTTTAAAAATTTTCCTGTAATATAATAGTCAGTAAATAAGGATTATGAGTACTTCTCACTATTATAATAATTATTTTTTGAAACAGATGGCCCCTCCCCAAGAGTTCCTGTCACTCCATTTCTCAACCTCTGTAAATAAGGCCCAATACTCTCCTGGAATCTTTCTCTCTTCAAGTCTCCATTGGTCTCTTCAATTTTTGGCCCAATTGTCTTTCTTTATTTCTTCTTCTTCTTATTTTTTTTTTGTGTGAGAAAGATCAGCCCTGAGCTAACATCCATGTTAATCCTCCTATTTTCGCTGAGGAAGACTGGCTCTGAGCTAATATCTATTGCCAATCCTCTTCCTTTTTTTTTTCCCCAAAGCCCCAGCAGATAGTTGTATGTCATAGTTGCAGATCCTTCTAGTTGCTGTATGTGGGACGCGGCCTCAGTATGTGTCGCGATGTGTCGCGATGTGTCGGGGCATGCCCGGGATCCGTACATGGGCCGCCGGTAGGGGAGCAGGCACTTAACCGCTAAGCCACGGGGACGGTCGCCAATTTTCTTTAATACAGCCTAACTGTTCTTAGTTCCCTTAGGCAATTAGGGACATTCAGACATGCGCAAGAGTCTCCAAGGATCAACTAGGAAGCAGAGAGCACATAAGAGAACCCCAACCCCCAGAAGAGAGGATTCCACTTCCCAAGTCCTTTTCTCTTAGGCAGGGCAATTATTTTCACCACTCCATGTAATATGGCTACCCTTAGTTTGAGTCTTGGACCCCACGCTTGAAGGGTTAGACTGCTTCAGACTGGGTGATTTTTGAGCACAGAAACTGGCCCTATTTCAGCACTACGGACAGCATCATTCCACTGTTGGGAGACCACCAGGTCTACAATCTCTCTTAGGAGGAGAGAGAACCGCTCGTGTGCTGAGCTACCTTCATTGCCTCCCAGACCAATTAGTTCAAGACTAGGCTGGAAGAAGAGGAGAGTTCACTATGTCATAGGAAATAAAGGATCTGGATGCACACGTCATTTTCGAGTCATCACCCCACAATCTTGGAAATTTGGCATTAACCACTCTGGTGTATGATGTTTTCTGGAGTTCGTTTGATGATAGAACACCATCCAACTCAATGTCTCCTATGAGTGTGGGGCCAGGACTCCCAGAACTCTGAATGCAATACAGACTCCAAGGAGAGTTCAGGGCTTGGGATACTCACAGCCTGGTTTCTGGGGACCAGGCTGAGGAGAAGGACAAGACGGATTCCAGAACCCAGCTTAATTGTTGTTTTTGTGGCTGGAAAAGGGGGGGGAAGACCAGCACTCATTCCACCCTTCATCAGTGAAAGGGGAACTACTACATTTCTGTCCCGGATGCTCCATTCTCGTGGACACCATTGTCTTTCAAGAACGTAGTATAGGTAAGAAAGAATCCTTTTTCTCTGGCACCAATTGGGAGTGGGGGCTCTGCCACCCCAAAGCACAACTGTATTCCCAAGTTCACATAATGTGAAGGATGAGGTCATACGTGGGTTTTCGTCATTTCCCCACAGTCAGGTTCTGCCCATAAACCCTTCTGACCATAAAGAACTCAAGAGCTCCACTAATATTCCCTCACATATCACAAAATGAAGGCTTTCGGGCCAAGGGATGTGAGCATCAGACCCAAGTATTCAGAGGGTAGAGGACAGATAGGTCCTGGAGCCCAGAGATTCTCTGCGAAAGGGAGACTTCAAACAATCGTTCTTATGGAGTAAATGTGTCTCTAGTCAATGGATTATTAGTAATTTAATGGGAATTCTTCGACGTAGGGAATAAATAAGAGCTTTAGAATAGGGAAAACTTGGATTCAATCCTGGCTTCTCCACTTACTAAGAGGGTGACATTGGAAATTTAGTCACTCTACTTCTCTGTTACTCAGTGTCCTGCTCTGCAAAGTGGGGAAATAATAAGCCCCATCTCACAAGAATGTTGTGACACACGTAAAGCACTGTGTGCAGGTCCTGGTACAGGTGTGTGTTTATTGTGTGCTGGTTCCTTACTCCTGGAAAATGCAAGTTTCTGCTGGCAAATTAGCCTGATGCTACTTGTGACAAGTCCTGTCGTATATTAAATGAACACACGACATCTCAATCAAAGGAGCTAAAATGTCACCAGCAACATCCAAACCAGGAAATGAATAAAAAAATGACACCATATACTTCTTAATGGGGTCAAGTGGAAAGAGTCAGAAGTTTGTAGTGTGGCACTGAAAATTTCCTGACCCTCTATAATTACCTCTTCTCCAGAAGCAGGAATATAAGAGGAAACTTTGGGCTGAGAGAACCCTGAGAATTTTCATGAGATATTCCAATGGGCACATATGCTCATTCATATGAGTGAATAGACCTGAATAAAAAAACGAAAAGACTTCCAAAGAAGAAACCATTCATATCATTGGGGCTGCATCTGAGGGTGGCCAGAGCTTACCATCTTCCATCACACTGTTCTGAGTTGGGGTTCAAAGAGAAACCCCAATGTAGGATACACCTCTGGGCTGATGGAGAGTTCCCTAGTGAAAGTTGGAGTGTCATAAAATAGAGTCAAGTCCTGCACCCCAGGAGGTCTGTGCTGAATCCCATTTTAGTTTTACCCTCTTTGACTCCCTTTTGCTTCCGTCAACCCCAGATGCTTAGGTGTCAGAGAAGTTGATTGAAAACAACACCCACTCTCCAAACACTAGCTCAGAGTGGAGGGTGCAGATACAATTTTGGCCAGACTGTTTGTGTTAAGCATCAGAATACGAAAAATAATGAACATGAACACTATGAAAACATACTACATCAGAAAAGGGACAGAAACATACAAGGCTGTGCAAGCCAAAGAACCCAGTCTGGAAGCAGTTATAATGCAGGAACAGAAGAAGATTCCTTTCACGTGTTTACAATACAGAAGAACTTAAAAAGACACAATAGTGACTCCTAAAAGCTCAAGAAAAATGTGAATACTTGTTAAATCTAGGTGATAGTTTTATTGTTTTACTCTCTTTGTTACTTTTGAAGAAATAGTTAAATAAAAATTTGATGTTCTTCCAGTTCACTTACTGAAACATTTTGTTTCAGTTTGGGTAATTTCTATCGATCAATCAATTTACTGATTCTTTCCCTGGTTGTGTCAAGTCTACTGTGTCCATCAAAGGCATTCTTTGCTTCTCTTATCCTATTTTAAAAATTTCTACCATTTCCATTTATCTCTTTCTTATAATTTTCGTCTTCCTTTTCAAATTGTCCATATGATCATGCATTTCACCCAACTTTTCATTAGAGCTTTTAACATGAATATTCTTATGTTAAATGTTCCTATCTGATAGTTGCAACATCTTGTCGTATCTGAGCCGGCTTCTGTTGATTGCTTTGCCTCTTGATAGGCAGTTGGTATTTCTACTTTTGTCCATTTAATAACTTTTTATTGAATGTTAGACATCATGTGTGGAAGAGTAGAGACTGAGATGAGCAGTGTATACCTGGAAGTGGGCATGCCACTTCTTCAGTTGCGATGTTGATGTTGAATTCTGAATCAACCCAGTCATAATTGAGCTAGATTTTGGTTTTGTGGTTTGTGTAGTTACCTTCAGTCTCCAGAGCTTCAAATTCCTCTATCGTTACTTAGGATTATATTTGGGTTCTGGAAGGGGTTTTTAATGTTTTATTTCCCCACTTTTAGCTTTGGTCTTCCCTGTGACCCTGTTTCTCAGAGAGGTTCTCCTTCCATGTACTTGCCCAGTAGATTGAATGTGGTGCCAATCATTATCTAGAAAGTCTTAATTCATTGGAAAGGACCTAGTAGAGGCAAAAAAATCATAAAAAAGCAAAAAGTTGTAGTATATTCATGCTACAAGACATCAAGACCTGTTATAATGGTACATTAATTAAGGTCATGTGGGACTGTTACTAGGGTAGGCCAATAGAACAGAATAGAATATTCAGAATCAAACCTACACATATAAAATTACTTGATTTATGACAAGAGCTATACTTAGGTGCAGTGGGGAAAATATGTCCCTTTCAGAAACAGTGCTGGATCCATTGGATATGCATATGGGAAAAAAATGAATGGTAACACCTACATTACACAATACATGAAAATCACTACTGACTGTTGAGATACCTAAATGTAAATAGTAAAACTTCAAGTATTTTATTAGCAAATCACCTGTGTATTCTTGAGGGTATGCAAAGATTACTTAAATAGGGCAAATATTTATTAATAATGAAAGAACAGATTGATAAACTTAACTACATTAGAAGTAAGAAATTCTATTTCTAAAGATGCCATGAAGAAGATATTTGCAATAAAAATATCCAAGAAATAACTTTTATGCAAAGTATTTAAGTATCTTCCAAAAGTTGATAAGAAAATATCAAAAACTGAAGAGAAAAATTAGAAAAGATCTTAAACCCTTCACAGAGGAAGATGTTCAAATTCCCCATAAATATATGAGACATTTCCCAATCTCATGAGTCATAAATGAAATGCAAATTAAACCCACAATGAAATTCCGCTTATCTTTAGGATTGTTAAAATGAAAACAAAACAAAACAAAAAAAGAACAAGGAAATACACAGTACTGTCTAGAATTGAAACCGTTGGAACTCTCATATGCTCATGATTGGAATGTAAATTTTATAATTGCCTTGGAAAACTGTTTGGCAGTACCTACTGAAAATGAAAATGCACGTACCCTATTACTGAGAAATGCCACTCTAAAAATATACCCAATAAAATTACGTATTTGTACCAAAAGACATGATAATAGCAGCACTCTTCAGAATAAATCCAGTCTAGAAAGAACCCAGATATCCATCAAAAGTGGATGGGGCTTGGGCCGGCCCCGTGGCTTAGCGGTTAAGTGCCTGCTCTGCTACTGGTGGCCCAGGTTCGCATCCCGGGCGCGCACCGACCCACCGCTTCTCTGGCCATGCTGAGGCCGCGTCCCACATACAGCAACTAGAAGGATGTGCAGCTATGACATACAACTATCTACTGGGGCTTTGAGGGAAAAAATAAAGGAATAAAAATTATAAAAAAAGTGTAGATGGGTTATATGGAGTGTGGTATATGCACACAATGGAATTCCTTCAAGAGTGAAAATGAATTAACTGCTGATATGTGAGTAACTCTCACAACGAAAATATTGAGCACAGGAAGCCAGACACAAAAAGACACATAATGGATGATCTCAATTACTGAAAAATCAAAAACAGATAAAGCTAATCCACGATGATAGAAGTCATTATAGTGGTTACCTTTTTGGGGGGATGGGAGAGGAGTAACTAGGATTGGGTTTTGGTGTGGCTTCTTGATCAAGGTGGTTGTTCCAGAAATGTCATCATTTTGAAAACTGATCAAGTGTATCTCTATAATCTGAACTGTTTTCTCTATGTATGTTTTGCTTCAATCATTTGATTTAAGAACAAAATAAGAGATACTTCACGCAAATATATGCTAATCCATTTAAAGTTCAGATGATATATAAAATAATAAGAAAAATATAATTTATGGAATCTGTTTCAAGAACAAATGAAAAACCCAAATAGCCTTGGATCTATAGAGGAATTGCTTCACTGGGTAACATTTTCCAGGGAAAAAATTCACTAGGAAGTTCTGAATGTGCAAAGCAGAAATAATTCCAATTTTTCATAAACCCTTCTGAGTATGAAAGTCGCATCAGCCAGTGTGACTTTTGCTTTCTCTAGACGTATATTGAGCTCTACAGAATAGGGAAGTGGTTATGGCTGATCTCCAAGAACCTCCTCATCTCTAGCAGCTGTGGGTCTGAAGTTGCACTTATGTGCACAATTACTATCGTGTTCATGTTCACTGGCTTCCTGTTGTGGTTTACTCTTGTTTTTCCCAAACTGTTCTTCCCATAGTAAGGGACTCTGGTGACCAGACTGTTCCAGGGAAGTACCTGGCATTTATGGTTCAATAGATGCTTCAACTGCTGGTAGTGCTGCAGTCCATGCTGTAGGAAGGTGAGTGGACCAGGAGCCAGAGGGGTCCAGGGTGGGGAATGAGGGTGGAGTCTGAGTCTCTTTCTCTCCAGCAGCTTTGGCTCAGTTCCGAAATATGAACTTGAGATGCAGGAGCTGGTGACAGTGCAGGAGAGATTGTGTGTCCTTGTGACCTGCACCATTTCCTACCCAAAATTCTACTGGATGGATTCTGACCCAGCTCATGGCTACTGGTGCCAAGATGGGGCCCCAGTCCTTGACAGGATGCCTCAGTGGCTACAAATGCCCCCAACCAAGAAGTGCAGGAGAAGACTCAGGAATGATTCCACCTCACCTCCTTGGTGATCTTCAGATCTACAACTGCTCTCTGAGCATCAGAGATGTGCATAATGGGGACACTTCTTTCAAGGGAAGAGAGGTTATTACCTGAAATACAGTTACAAAATAACAAGCTGTTCCTGAATGTGACATGCAGGGTAACTTCCAGAAAAAGAGACTTTTCTTCTCATCCAAGGTCGTTGGAAGCCTTCAAGGACCCTGAGAAGCTCCAGCAGAGGGAGTTCCCTCCCCAAACCAAGTTCAGCCCTTTTATCTTCCCTAGCCTTGACCCAAAAACTTGAGATCCATGTCCCAGGGATGCTGGAATCCAGTTACCCTGGAAATCTGACCTGCATCACTTTCTGTTCTATACGGACCCTCAATGGATTGGATGCTGTTACCTCCATTGGGGAGAGCAATCTATTTACTGAGTTCGCCAGTTTTAATGCCAATCTTATCTGGAAGGACCGTCACAGAAACACCTACCAATAACATTTAATTTGTGCATCCCATGTCCCAGTCAAGTTGACACATAAAATTGACCATCACACTGGCCTGGGAGCCCAATATTCAGGATATGCACACAGGCAGACAGACAGACAGACAGACACACAGCTGGGCATTGGGAACTGAGTATTGAGATGTGCTGTTTCCTGTGCTGTGTTCTGGGGAAGATGGTGCTCCTGTGAATAAGCAAATGGCCCTAGTTGTCAGGTCAAAGAGACCTGGGAAAATGTCTTAGTATGCTCTTGGTCTGTATTTTGCACGTCACTGTAAACATCTCTCTGGGCCACCTATGTCAACCTGGATCACCAACCCATGTACTGAGGCTTAATGGTTCTTGTCCGCTGAAGTCCAGCCACTGGCTTCCCCCACCACCCTCCTTGCATCCCAGCAGTTGAGCAGCTGTTGTTTCTCATCAGCAAGATGACCCAACAGATCAGGGATGATGTGTGACAGCTGCAAAAGCACCTGCCCCTCCACTGACCCTCAGAGCCTGGTGGCTGCGGCTTCAACTTCTGCCCTCTCTCTGGGCCAACTCTAACCTGGAATCAAATAGTGAAGAGAATTCTGCGAAATGTAGTTCCAGCCTGGCAAAGCCTCCACAGTTATCTTCACAGAAGGCTTCAGATCACCCTCTTAAACTCATCTTTTAAATACAGTATGATGAAAAATTTGTCAGGTTTACTTTTTCCTTATTAGCCATGAATTTTGTGGTTACTGTCTCACTTACCTTTTTCTGAAGATCAAAGCACTCTAAATCTCAGTGGCCCAAAAAATCATTTTATTCTATTTCATAGAGCTATAAATTGGCCAGAGCCTGGCTGGGTAGATTCATTCCTAGTTTTGCTTTGGGCTCTTTCAGGCAGTCCTGTTGGGATGGTGGCAGTGACTGGGACTGGACGTCTGACCCCTCAGGGTTCCTCTACGTAGCGTCTCTTTCCATCAGAGTCCCCTGGATTGCTTACACAGATGCCCAGTGATCCACAGGGCAGGAGTGGAAGCTGCCAGGCATTCTTCATGTCTGAGCTGTACGACTCTAAGAACATCTTGTCATCCACATTCCATTGGTCATGCAGTCACGGACCCAATGTGGGTTCAAGAGGAGAAGATAATAATAACAAACTGCATCTTGTAAGGAGAGGAGGATTGTGTTTGTATAAAGGAGGGCGGGATTGTGTGGGGTCGTCTTTGGAGATTAGTTCCTATGGCTACTCACCTGTCTGAGTGTCAGCTCCCTCCTCTGTCTGATGAAGGGATTACCCCTCTCTAACAGGGATGCTGGGAAAATGAAATGGGAACAGAGATGTAAAGGGTCAGCATAGAGCCTTCATCTTCCCTGAACTGGGACCAGGGACAGTAGCCTGGCATTGTTCACAGGACATTCCTGAGGGTGGACAGGGCAAGGAGGGGAAGTATAGATCTTCCCTTTCCCTCAGCCCCTCCTGCCAGGTAGACGTGAGCCCTTCCTAGCACATCTGATACGTTGACCCTCCTGACTCCAAACATAAGGTCCCTGTGCTATGTTATCAGGCCCCCTACAGAGCAGCAGACATCTCCAAAGTCAGCACTGAGCTCTGAATCAGCACCACGGACAGCACCTTGGCCTTTTCCTAGGGATCCCCTGGAGCCAGGTAAGTCCTCGACAGACAGAGGGGGCGCCCCCTGTCGGTGGTGGCCTGACTCCTGCTGAGGGAGAGGTGGGGTTGATCACAAACAGAGCACAGAACTTGGCAGCTGTCAGAGGATCTCCAGCACAGTGGGAGAGTGAGTGGGATTGAGAACATAATACCTGAGAGTCAAAGAATTCCCAGGGTACCAGGGTCACATGTGGAATTCACATCCCTCGTGACTGCCTGAGAGCTTTTACCATGTCTATTTGGCCCAGTCCTCCCTGAGACTCACCTTCCAGTCCAGAAGAGCAAGAGCCCCTCCCACACCAGGTGGGCTTCACTCCTCAGAGCCATCTATCCTATGGCACTGGTATTGTCAGGTTACCTGTCTATCCCAACCAGTTGTTCTCCTCAAAGGCAAGGGATAGGTCTGTCATTTCACGCCTTTACTGGAAAACTGAAGGCACAGTGCACATGGTTGTTTGATGAATGAATGATTAAATGAATGAAATTTCCTCCCTCACCTCATGGGATGAGTTGACAATTCTTCCCTTTCCGATTAAGATAAGCTTCCTGTCTTCCAGCGCAATGAAACCTGGGCAGACATAAATTGCTGAAGTGGATTCCGGTGTAATCAGTGGCACATAATACATGGCACCTGTGTGATTCAGCCAATTCACTTGCCCACTCTGGACCTCCTTGCCTTCTTCTGCAAACTGGAGAACTGGGACTAGAAGGTCCTCCAGCTCTGATGACCTGTTGGTCATAGTTCCTCTTTTGCACACAGATTCTCTGTGGCTTTCTCATGTCTCTCCTTCCCCTTCTGCTTTTCTTTGCAAATTGGGGACCGTGGGAAACAGGCAGAGCATGGGCAAGCCTTTCTGACCACAGATGCTGCAACTGTCCCAGCAGGGAGAGAGTGAGTGGTCAGGGCAAGGGGGCCCGGCGGGGGGATGGGGCTGCAGGCTGAGATTCCAGCTGAAAATGGAGTAAATTGTGATGATGTGGGAGTGCCTATGCAGGCAGAAACCCTGCACCTTCCTTCTCCATGATCACAGCACTTACTGTACCTTGGGTTTGGGTTATAGTTCTGGGAAGGGGATAATAAGGGATGGGCAGATTCATGAAGTTGAATAGAAGAAAACAAACTGCAATTTTTTTCTATGTATACAAAGTCTTAAGAACAGCACGTGCAAAGCCATAGTATTAAAGGCAGCATGCTTGGATGATAAAACTATAGAGAAAATCAAGGAATAAGATAGCATTCCAGTGAGGCTGGGGCTCCTTGGGTAGAGTGGGGTGTGGGGATACAGAGGGAGACCAATACCTTGAAAGGTATTCATTTTTGATGAATCACTGAGCTGTTCTTTTGGGGAGACTTCTCTGTATGTCTTATGTTTCACCCAAACATATTTCAAGAAAATCGACATGGGTCTGAGGAGGCATCACCTTCCAGGATCCCATCACTTCCTCCCCGCCCCTACCACACAGTTAAAAATAACCTTCTGTGAATTCAGGTGTGTGTTTCTTCCCTCAGGAAATCCTCATCATCCCTAAGAGTTGACGACCCCCAGGCTAACGTTACTCACTCTGTGTCTCCTACACGTGTCTCCATGTCTTCCATCACAAGGAGGTTCTGGTTGCGGGACACTGATTGTCTCCCCACTGAGCATTGACACTCGGGGCAGCAACCGGGGCTGGTGTGTGACCTCATGAGCAAGAGAAGATGCCCACCAGGTGGATGCTGAGGGAGGGATGACACTTGGCTCCCTTCATCTCCTTTGGCCCTGAGTTGCACCCCTGAATGGATTGAGCTCCAAAAACATCTATAGGCTTGAAATGGGAGATCTGATTAGAAGAGACACATTTTTACTTTACAGAAAATGTAATCCTGAGGAGAAAGGCATCAACTGGAAGGCTAGATATGAGAATCACGGCCTGCATGAGGTGTGAATGAGGGTGGGTATGTCACCCTCTCTGGCCCAGGGTCCCTAGGAGTGGACTTGGAGGGGTGGTGGATGGTTGACTCCATGAGCTGTCCCAGCCCCAGCTCTGTCTGACTGTGAAGTTCCTCCTCTGAGGAGGGTCACTGTTCTGACCTCACCCTCATCTTCTTGTAGGAGCCTCCTCTAAATCTTGTAACTTTTAGTTCCCGATAGAGAACGCTGAGAAACAGACTTTCCCTGGAGGAACCTGAGACTGCCAACCCCAGACATGCTGCTGCTGCTGCTGCTGGCCCTGCTCTGGTGGAGGGAGGGGGCTGAGGGCCAGAGGGAGCCCTGGAAAAATTACAAGGGTTACAATCTCAAGTGCAGGAGTCAGTGACGGTGCATGAGGGTCTGTGTGTGCGGGTGCCCTGCACTGTCTCCTACCCCCGGGATAGCTGGGCTGAGTCTACCCCAGCTCATGGCTACTGGTTCCAGGAAGGGCCAACACAGACCAAGACATTCCAGTGGCCACAAACAACTCAGATCGTAAAGCACAGGAGGAGACCCAGGGCCGATTCCACCTCCTTGGGGACCCCCGGATCTACGACTGCTCACTGGACATCAGAGACGCCAGGAGGAGTGACAACGGAAGATACTCTTTTTGGGTGGAGAGAGGAAGAACAAAATATAATTACAAAGACATCCATCTCTCTGTGCGTGTGATGGGTAAGGAGGGGGCTCCAGGAGAGACCACAGGGGAAGCACACAGGAGTCCCAGGACATGACTGGGATAAGACTCTGCTCCTGGAAGGTGTTGGGGGTACAGCCAGTCAGAGTTTAGAGGCAGGAGCTAGACTGAAGACCGCGTCTACTCTCATGGCTGAACCTTAGACCCTCCCTGCTTATACTCATGTCTCTTTCTCTCCCACCAGCCCTCACCCAGACACCTGACATCCTCATCTCGGGGATTAGCCCTGAGCTAACATCTGATGTCAAGTCTCCTCTTTTTGCTGAAGAAGATAGGGCCTGGGCTAATGTCCGTGCCCATCTTCCTCTACTTTATATGTGGGACGCCAGACACAGCATGGCTTGATAAGCAGTGTGTAGGTCTGTGCCGGGGATCTGAAACTGTGAACCCAGGGCTACCAAGCAGAGTGCACGGATTTAACCACGATGCTACCAGGCTGGTCCCTTCCTCAGGGACTTTGAGTATGCTGCTTACTTTGATCATTGCCGTTTTCATATGTATAAAATGAAGACAATGATAATATCTTCCTTATGGGGTTGTTGTGGGAAGTTCATGAGATTAGCAAGCACCAAATAACGTGTTCTCTAAATATTAAATATTCAAGGAAAGCATAAAGGAAGGAGATGTCAAGAAAAATGTATATGGGATGAATGGATGAAGGAATACATGGGTTTCTTTCCTGAACACTTGCTGTCTTATCCTGGCCTTACTGTTCTCCTCTGACTCCCTTCTCTCTCCCACCACTCAGGGTCCCCTGATTGAATCCCAGGAGAGCAACATCCCAGAGCACTCTCACCAAGATGTGGCTGACCCCTGCTCAGGGGAAGAAGAACAGCTCCATTGTGCATCCCTCAGCTTTCATGGCATGAAGCCTCGGGATCCACAGGAACAGGAGGCCGCTGCTAGTGAGAACTCAGAGATCAAGATCCACAAGTGAGAAACTGCAGAGACTCGACCCTGGCTTGAGAGATCACAGCCCCTGTGCAGCAAAGACAAAGTCAGGGCCTGATTGCCCCTGGCTTAGAGTTAAAAATCCCTGTAATAGTGTAAAGAACACAGACTTTGGAACCAAAGAGTTTGAGTTTGTATCCACGCTACCTGTTTACAAAGTAAGTGACAGGCTGACTCCTACCTCTCTGTGCCTCAATTTCCTACTCTGTGAAACAGGGGTGGGAAGCCCTACCTGCAAGTTCATAATGAGAATTCTGGGTGTAAAATCCTATCAGAGCACATGCCACAAAGTGTATTCTGAACACATGCTGGGTCACCGTGCATTGGACAGTAAGGTCCTGCTGGGAATTGCTCCTGACTCTGGAGGGGACCAGCGTCAGACCTCAGACCTTGCACTCTGAGATCTCTCCACCTGGAATGTCTACACACCGGGCCATCATCTTCCTGTGTCTTTGAAAGCTGAGCCCAAGAGGTGGACATTTGCATTGCGATGGGACAGTCAAGCAGCAGCTCATGATCGCCCCCTACAGAGACAAACTCAGTGAATGAGAAAGGTTCTCAAACGATCACATTACCTTCTGATGAATGAAGCAAATGATCCCAAAATTGCCCTTCAGCACCCACACGAAGACAGGACTATATCTCAGCAGTCACTTCATAAAGTAGTCTTTTTGGAAAGAAATCAAAGATTGGGTGAGGCACGAAAAATTCCCTACTAAAGTACCCCAACAAATTTATAATAGCACCAAAAAAGCATACGGGACTAAGGAACAATTTTTTATTTCAACATGAAATACTTGTGCACTGAAAAATACAGAACATTGCTGAGGGAAGTTAAAGAAGATCCAAAAGAATGAAGAGATATACCATGCTCATGGGTGGAGACAAGCCCAGTGAATGAGAAAGAATCTTTACAATATTGGTAAGATGTCACTTTTCTCCATATTGATTTATGTGTGTGTGTGTGTGTGTGTGTGTGTGTGTGTGAGAAGTGAATTCTAAAATATATATGGAAATGTAAATACTTGGAAAAGGAAAACAGTCTAAAAAAGGAAGACCACAGTTGGAGACATCAGACTTTGCTATGAAGTAGCGTCATCAAGAGAGTGTGCTGTGGACAGAACAGAGTCCATAAATAGACTCACACATTATACACGGTCCACTGAACAGCATCTAGTCTATTCACTTTGGAAAGGAAGGACATTTCAACCAATGTGGTAGAACAAGTGGATCAATGTTTGGGGAAAATGAACTTTTTAAATATTATAATTGATTTATATAATTAGGATCATGCAGTATGTACTGAAGTGGTTTTTTCACTCAGTAATGAGTTTTTTGAGATTCATCCATTGTGTGTGGGTATCAGTACTTTGTTCCTTCATTGCTGAGTACGTTTCCAGTGTATCACAGTTTGTTTACCTTTGTTTTTGTTGATGAACGTGTGATTTGTTTGCTGTTTTTGGCAATTATGAATAAAACTGCTGTGAATATATTTGTACAAGTTTTTTCACTGTATTTTTTCATTTCTCTCAAGTGTTGGGGGCAGGGCATGATGGAGACAATGATGTCAGAGTCACATGTTGGGAGCTCAGGGGTATCTGGGATTCCCCATGGATATCAGCATGCAGCAGACAGCTGGAGATGGTCGGGAGCTCAGGAGGAAGGTAGGGACTGGAGATGGACAGTGGGAATATCAGGGGGTCCAATACTGCTGATAATGAATCCCTGCTGTTGTGGGTTGAATTATGTCCCCCCAAAATATTTATTCAGGTTCTCACCCCTGATACCTGTGAATGTGATTTTATTTGGAGACATGACCAAGTTAGTATGAGGTCAGACTTATTTTGCCAGGTGGAGGGTGGGGCGAGGAGCCCTAAAACCAGTGACTGGTGTCCTTATACATAGAGCGAAATTTGGACACAGAAACATGTAAGGAAGAAATCTGTGTGACAATGGAGGCAGAGATTGGAGTTGTGATGCCACAAGGCAAGAAATGCTAAGGATTGCCGGCAACCACCAGAAGCCAGACGAGTCAAGAAAGGATACTTCCCTATGCCGTCCGAGGGTGCGTGGCCCAGCTGAAACCTTGATTGTGGTCTTCCAGCCTCCACAACTGTGAGAGAATAAGTTTCTGCTGTTTTAGGCCACGCAGTGTGTGTTAATTTGTGACAGTAGCTCTAGAGAACGAATTCCTCTGCTTATCACCTATTGTGCATCAATTCCTCACCTATCCTGTGTTATTCAGTGACTCTGAGAGGGTCAGCATTGTCTCTGTCTCACAGAGGAGGCTCGGGTGAGCTGCTCATATCCACACAGTCCAGCAAGTGGAGGGACCAGAAAAATCCAGTTAGACAGCCTCAGTGTTACAGGGGGTCGTTATCAGTGGGCCCCAGGGATTTGCCCTGTGTCCAGGCACTGTCCTAACTGCTTTGTGAGCATTCAAACAGTCAAGTGTTTCCTAAGAGCAGTGACAACCACAGCTGCCAGTTGGGCCATCCACATTTCCACAGATTCAGCCAGGAAGGAGTCTCTCTCTCCTCTTTCTTCCACCTCTTGCTCTCCTTCTTTCCTTTCCTTTTTCCTTTTTCTTTCTTTAATTCGCTCCTCCCTCCCGCACTCCCCAGCCTGGTCCTGGAAAGGAAAGGAACAGACTTCCCAGCCTCATCCTCTCTTTTTATCTGTCTGTGTCCACCTCTGAGACTTGGCCTGGGCAATGTTTCCTCACTGTCCATTCCCAAGGACACGTCTATGCCTGATCTGTGATACAGGGTGAAGGAATTTTTGTCTATTTTTGATCACCAAGACCAACATCTGACACATAATATGCTTTCGATAAATATTTTAGAAATTAAAGAAAAGATGCTGTTGCTTTCAAATCTGTCTCTAGCCCAGGTCTTTGTTCTGACCCTCGTGCTTTCCTAACGGTCCTGATCTTGTCTGTAATGGCATCTTCAACGCTCTCCATCCCGCTAGATGGTGAGCCCATGGGGTTAAGGAGTGGGTCTGTTTTGGCACCCAGAGCTATTCAGAAAATTTTGTTGATAAGATAAGTCTCAGAGAAAGCCCTGAGTCAGGTCGTTAGGTCCCCAGGAGGCAAAGAGAAGCAAAGTCAGAATCTACCACTTTCAGAGCAAGCAGTAAGGGAGCCTGCTCTTTGTCCTGGAGGGAGACGTGATCTCATCCCTCAAGGTTGCTCCCTGCAAATACATCCATGAGAAATCGGCCAGGTAAGGAGCAGTCAGAGCATCATGATTTGGACAGAGCCAGCAAGATGTGTGAGAGTATGAGAGACTCAGGACTATCTTTCCCACCGGGTGGTTTTGCTCTTCTTTAATGATGTGGGAGATCCCAGAATATTCTCATAAAATTCTCCTTTATTTGGATAGACTAATGATTCTGTCACTTGTGGTCAACATATTACTATAGAAGCCTGCAACATGTGACTGGTTCCCCATCAGAAAACTAGGAGGATGTTGTGAATAGAGAAACCCCAATACTGACATTTCACAACTCTGTTTTCTCACTTCAGGCTTTGTTTGAGGAAGTTGAAAAGGGGATGACTGGAAGGAAGTGACACTGTAGGAAAAGAAAATCTCTTTTTTGGCCATAAATCCATTACACTTTCTTCCATCTAAAGGCAGCCAGACTTTGGTTATTTCCTCAACTCCTCCAAGTGCCTCAAAGGGTCTGGGCTCTGGAGTGTGGAATTCTTGTGTGAGCTTCATCACTTTAGGACGTTCAGGGGGCAAATTGGCTGAGCAACGCTGTTGTAGAGAAAATGAGTCGGTGGGCTCCCAACTGTTCTAATCAGGAACATGAGCTCTACTTATCTTTGTTCTAGAAAGTTTACTCCAGTTACCCGATGAGAAGACCTGGAAAAACTCATAATTTCCAAAAGCAGTGATGTTATGCCACTTTCACTCAAGATAAATGGAAACAAATGAATGCCCAACCTAATTTGAGATGGATAAAGATGTGGTATATATACGCAATGGAACACTACTCGACCATAAGAAACGATGAAATCCAGCCATTTGTGACAACATGGGTGGACCTTGAGGGTATTGTGCTAAGTGAAACAAGAAGAGGGAGAAAGTCAAGTACCATACGATCTCATTCATAAGTAGACGATAAAAACAACAGCAAACAATCATATAGAGACAGAGATTGGATTGGTGGTTACCAGAGCGGAAGGGGAGAGGGAGGAGGGCGACAGGGATGATTAGGCACATGTGTGTGGTGATGGATTGTAATTAGTCTTTTGGTGGTTGAACATCATGTAACCTAAGCAGACATGGAAATATAATGATATACACCTAAAATTTATATAATGTTATATACCAAAGTTACTGCAATAAAATAAAATATAATTAATTTGAGAGATTTATTAAATGTAGCACATCTCCTATTAAAAACAACCAGTAAAAATGAGATTTAGAAGACTAGGTAATTACTCTGCAAAAGAAAATAGAACGATATAGCATCACCTCCAATAGGATCAAAATGAGAGAAAAAAACAAATATCCTGAAAAAAAGAAAGAGAGTATACCAAGATGGTCATCAAAAGTTGTTGGCTCTGGGAAGAGGGATCTGCGGTTGATGATGTTATAGACCAGACCACGGGCGCCAGGTAACCTCACGTGTGAGACGGTGCTTAGCACAGAGTAAAGTTCAATCAATATTCAAGAACGAGTGAACGTCGGCTGCTTTCTCCAGGATCCAGATCTAAATATTCTATTTAGTAGGCGTAAATTATACGTAGTAAAGTCTTATGAGAAAACCTACTTTTAAAATTTTCCTGAAATATGTTAGTCAGTAAACAAAGGTTATGAATACTTCTCAGTAGTATAATGATTACTTTTCGAAACGGATGGCCCCTCCCCCACGAGTTCCTGTCACTCCGATCTCACAGCCTCTCAACATAAAGCCCAATACTCTCCAGGATTCTTTCTCTCTTCAGGTCCCCATTGGTCTCTTTAATCTTAGGTCCAATTTTCTTTCATATAGTCTCACTGTTCTTAGTTCCTCTAGGCAATTAGGGACACCCGGATATGCAGAAGCATCCCCAGGGATGAACTAGGAAGCAGAGAGAGCATAAGAGACCCCCAGTCCACTGATGAGAGGATTCATGTCCCCTAAACCTTTTCTCTCAGGCAAGCCATATCTCTTAACCACTTCAGGTTATATGGCTGCCTTCCTGACCTGAATATAGGATCCCATGCTGGAGGGGTTCAGACTCCACTTCAAGCTGGGCGATTTTTGAGCTCAGAACTTGGCCCTAGTTCAGCACCAAGGACAGCATCACCCCCCCCCCCCCCCCGCCACCCCGCCTTGCCTGGAGCTCACCAGGTCTACAAAGAGTATTGGGAGGACAGGCGTCCCCTTGTGTGGTGAGCCACCTTCACTACAGCCCCGAGAAATTAGTTCAAGATAAGGCTGGAAGTAGGGGAGAGATCACTACATCATAGCACATAAGGGATCTCGATACACACCTCATTTTTAGGTCATCACCCAACAAGCCTGGGAATTTGTCATCAACGACTCTGATGTACAATGTATCTTGGAGTTTGTGTGACCATAGAAAACCACCCAACTCCATGTCTTCTATGAGTGTGGGGCCAGGACTCCCAGCACCCTGAGTGCAAGAGGGAGTCCAAGGAGAGATCAAGGCTTGGGATACTCAGTGCCTGGATCCTGGGTACTCAGTGCCTGAGGAGAGGGACAAGAGGGATTCCAGAATACACCTACTTTGCTGATTTTGTAGCTTGAGAAGAGGAGAGGACCGACACTCATTCCACCCTTCACCACTACAGAGGGAACTACTATGTTTCTTTCCAGATACTCCATTCCCACGGACATCATTGTCTTTCAGTGACATAGTACAGTAAGAAGCAATCTTTTTTCTCTGGGACTAATGGGAGTGGGGTATCTGCCACGCCATAGCACAGCAGGAGTCCCAAGTTCACGTGAAGGGAAGGATGAGGTCATGCATGGTATGTCCTCATTCCCCCATAGCCAAGTTCTGCCCATAGACCTTTCTCATCAATCCATAATGGGCTCAAGAGATCCAATAACATTCCCTCAGGTATTACAACTGAAGCTTGAGGGCCAAGGGACAGGAGCATCAGCCCCCAGTATTCAGAGGATAGATGACAAATAGGTTCTAGAGCTCAGAGCTTCTCTGGGAAAGAGAGACTTCAACACTGGTTCTAATGCAGTAAATGTATCTCTAATCAATGGATTATAAATAATTTAATGGGAATTCTTTGTTGTAGGGAATAAATATAAGCTTTACAATAAGAGAAATTTGAATTCAATTCTGGTTTCTCTATTTGCTAAGTGGGTGACATGAGAAAGGTCGTCACTCTACTTCTCTGTACCTCAGTGTCCTGCTCTGTAATGTGGGGAAGTAATAAGCCCCATCTCATAAGGATGCTGTGACACACGTGAAGCACTGTATGCAGGTCCTGGTACAGGTGTGTGTTCGTTGCGTGCTGGTTCTTCATCCCTTGAAAATGCAAGTTCCTGCTGGCAACATAGCCTGATGCTCTGAGTGGCAAGTCCTATTCTGTATTAAGTGAACACAGGACATTTCAGTAAATGGAGCTAAAATTTCACCAGCAAAGTCCAAACCAGGAAATGAATAAAACATCACACTATATACTTTTCAATGGGGTCAAGTGGAAAGAATCAGAAGTCTGCAGTGTGGCATCGAAAGGTTCCCGAGCCTGAATAATTTCTTCTCCTCAAGAAGCAGGAATATATTCGGGAAAGTAGGGTTGACAGAACTCTGAGAACTTTCACTGAGATCTCCCAACTGGCACACCCGCTCACTCATATGAGTGGACTGACCTGGATAAAATCAATGAAAAGACTTCCAGAGAAGAAGCCTTATATCATAGGGGCTGTCTCTGAGGGTTGCAAGAGCTTAACATCTTCCCTCACACTGTTCTCAGTATGGGTTCAAGCAGAAACCTCAATGTAGGATATACCTTTGGTTTATGGAGAGGACCCTAGTGAAGCACAAAGTGTCAGTAGAGAGAGGGGAGTCCTGGACCTCAGGAGGGGTGTGCCCATTCCCATTTGAGTTCTACCCTCTTTCTCTCCCCAGAGATTCCCTTACCCCAGACACATAGATCTCACACAAGTTGGTTGAAAGTAACACCTACCTCCTAAACCCTAGCTCTGAGTTAAGGGGGAGGATACAATGTCTGGAGAGACTGCCTGTGTTAAGCATGAGAATATGAAGAGTAATCACATGAACACTATGCAAACATACTACAACAGAAAGGGGGGAGAATGATACAAGGATGTGCAAGCCAAAGAACTCGGTCTGGGAGCACTTACAATGCCAGAAACAGAAGAAGATTCCCCTCAGTTGTTTGCTGTACAGAAGAACTTAATAAGAAAAAAACAGTGACTCTTAATAGCTCAGGGAAAAGGTGAATAATTCTTAAATCCAGGTGAGAAGTTTGTTATTCTATTCTCACTTTGGTACTTCTTTAACAAAAAAGTTAAGTAAAGATATGATGTTGTTCCAATGCCCTTATGGAAAGGTTTTAGTTTCAGTTTGGATAATTTCTATGAACTGATCTTCAAGTTTACTGATTCTTTCCTTGGTTGTTTCAAGTCTACTTTGTCCATCAAGGGCATACTTCATTTCTAATGTTAAATTTATAAGATTGCTACCACTTACATTTATCTCTTTGTATAATTCTCATCTTTCTGTTGAAATTCTCTATATGATCATGCATTTTCCCCACCTTTCCACTAGAGCATTTAACATAATAATAGTTATGTTATATGTTCCTTTCTGATAGTTCCAACATCTGGTTCATATCCGAGACTTCTTCTGTTGATTCCTTGGACTCTTGAAAGTTGGCTGATATTTCTTGCTTTTTGTGCATTTCCAAATGTTTTATTGAATGTTGGACATCGTGTGTAGAAGAGTAGACACTGAGGTAAACAGTGTTTATGCCTGGAAGTGGGCATGCCTCTTCTGTTGGGATGTTAATGTGGGAATTTGTACCTGTCCTGTCAGAATTGAACCGGATTTTGATTTTGTGGTCTGTGTAGTTACCTTCAGTCATCAGAGCTTCAATTCCTCTGGCATTATTGAGGATCATGACTAGTCTGTAGAAGGGGTTTTCAGCACTTATTTTCCACCTTTAGCTTTGCTCTTCCCTATGACTCTATTTCTCAGAGACGATCTCTCTCCATGTTCTTGCCCAGTATAAGGAATGCAGAACTAATCATTATCTAGATAGACTTATTTTGTTGGAAAGGACCTAGAAGAGGCAAAAAATCATGAAAAAGAGAAAAGTTATAGTATATTCATACCACAAGGTACCAAGACCTCTTATAAAGCCACAGTAATTAAGGTCATGTGGGGCTGTTTTAGGATAGACCAATAAAGCAGGATAGAATGTTCAAATCAAACCTACACATATACATTTACTTGATGTATGGCAAGAGCAGTGGGAGAAATACGGCCCTTTTGATAAATAGTGCTGGATCCATTGGATATCCTCATGGGTAAAAATGAATCAACATCTACATCACACAATACAGGAAAGTCCATTCCTAGTGATTTGGATACCCAAATGTAAATAGGGAAACTTTAGATATTTTTTTAGAAAAAAAAGACCATGTGTGTATCCTTGTGGCTATGCAAGTATTTCTTATACACGGTAAATATTTACTACCAATGACAGAAGAGGTTGATAAACTTGACTACGTTAGAATTAAGAAAGTCTTCATAAAAGATGCCATGAAGAAGATATTGGTAATAAAAATCTCCAAGAGAGAACTTGTATGCAGAATATTTAAGTAGCTGTGAAAATTGATAAGAAAAGGATCAACAACCAAATAGGAAATTGGGCAAAAGACTATAAGTCCTTCTCAGAGGAAGATGCTCAAAACCCCATGAGAATATGAGAAGTTCCTCAGTCTCATGAGTCATCAAGGAAATGCAAAATAAACCCACAATGAATTCCACTAATCTCCAGGATGATTAAAACAAAAGCAGACCAAAAATCTCACGAAGGATACAATTGGAAATATCAAGTATTATCTAGAATTGAAATTACTGGAACTCTCATATACTCGTTATTGAAACGTAAATATTATAAACACTTTGGAAACTGTTTGGAAATACTTACTGAAACTGAATATGCACATACTCTATTACTGAGAAAGGCCACGCTACAAAATACACCCAACAAAAGTGCACATACATATGTAAATCACCACTTTTGTAGCACCACTCTTCGTAAGAGATCCAGGATGGAAATAGCCCAAACGACCATCAAAGATAGACAGATTATGGAATGTATGGCATATGCACACAATGGAATTCTTTCAGCAGTGAGAATGAATGAGTCACTGATGTGTGGATAGATCTCACAGCAAAAGACTGAGCGAAGGGGCCAGACACAGATGAACGCACACTGGAAGTTCCAAACTACATAAAAATTAAAAACAAATAAAACTAATCAATGATGATAGAAGTCATTACAGTGGTTCTTTTTTTCGGGTGGGCGTGACTAACTAGGAATGGACATTGGTGACGCTTCTTCATCTAGATGGTTATTCTGGGAATGTCATCATTAGGAAAATTGATCAAGCATGTCTGTATAATCAGAACTGCTTTCACTATGTACATTTGCTTCGATGTCTTTTACTTTAAAAACAATATATGAGGATACCTCACACAAATATATGCTGATTCATTTTAAAATTTAAATGACATCTAAAAATTATAAAAAATGTATATTTTACTGAAACCAACTCAGGGCAAAGTGAAAAACCCAAATAGCCCTGTACCCATAAAGGAATTGATTCAGTGGGAAACACTATGTTCCAGCGAAAAACTTCAATAGCTAGTTCATCCGAATGTGCAGGGCAGAAAATATTTCAACTTTTCATAAGCACTTCCGAGTATGAAAGTCACATCAGTCAGTATCAATTTTGGAAGTGTTTTGCTTTCTCTAGAACTATATTGAGTTCTGCAGAGTAGGGAAGTGGTGATGGCTGATCTCCAAGAACTTCCACATCTCTGGCAGCTGTGGGTATGGACTTGCACTTATGTGCACAATTACCATCCTGTTCTTATTCACTCACTTCCTGTTGTAGTTTACTCTTATTTTTCCCAAGCCATTCTTCCCATACTGAGGGACCCTGGTGGCCAGACTGTCCCAGGGCAGTGGCTGGCATTTATTGTTCAAGAGATGCTTCTGTTGTTGGTAGTGCTGTTGCAGTCCATGCTGTAGGAAGGTGAGAGGACCAGGAGCCAGAGGGGTCCAGGGTGGGGAGCGAGGGTGCAGTCTGATTCTCTTACTCATGTTTATTACATGAAACACAATTATAAAATGAGAAACTGTTCCTGAATGTGACAGGAAGTGTAAGTCCCGGAAAAGGTCTTTTCTCCATCCAAGTTAATGGGAGGCCCACAGGCGCCTGGGAGGTTCCAACACAGAGTGTCCCCCTCCAGAAAAAGACGTCAGCCCCTTTCTCTTCCCTAGCCAACCTATGCTCATGAGATGCATTTCCCAGGAATGTTGGGATCCAGTCACTCTGGAAATCTGACTTATGAGAAGGAGACCCCACCTTGGAAATTTACCCTGGAACGTTTCTCTGGAAATTTGACCTGCACAGTTTTCTCTTCTATTCAGTGCCTCAAAGGATTGGATGGTGCCCACCCCCATTTGGGAGGGAAATCTGTTTTACTGAGGTCACCACGTTAAACGCCAGTCTCATCTGGAAACACTCTCACAGACACATGCATAAATAATATTTAACCTGGGCATTCCACAGCCCAGTCAAGTTGACGCATAAAATTAGCCATCATACTGATCTCGGAGGCTAATGGTTAGCATAGACACACAGAAAGATAGACAGACTCACAGCTTGGCACTGGGCGTTCTGAATACTGAGATGGGCCATTTCTTGCCCTTTTCCCTGAGGAAGATGGGGCTCCTTTGAATAGGCAAATGGCCCTAGTTGTCAGGTCAAAGGGATCCTGGGACAATGTCTTAGTAGGAGAGAAATACTAGGGATGTTCTTCTCCTGGATCCTTTGCCCGTCACTCTAAATGACTCTCTGGACCACCTGTGTCCACCTGGGTCACCAATCCATGTACTAAGGCTTGGTGCTCCTTGTCCTCCGAAATCCAGCCGGTGGCTTTCCACTACCCCTCCCTGCCTTCCAGCAGTTGAGCAGCTGTTACGTCACACCAGCAGGGTGAGCCAAACATCAGTGATGATGTGCAAGGGCTTCATAGCACCTCCGCCTCCACTGACCCTCAGAGCCCTGTGGCGGCAGCTTCAACTTCTGCCTTCTCTTGTGGCCAACTTTAACCTGGAAGCAACGAGGGAAGGGGATGTTGGGAAACGTAGTTCCAGCTTGGCAAATCCTCCACGGATATGTTCCAGCTTGACAAATCCTCCACGGGTATGTTCACTGAAGCTTTCAAATAACCGTTTAAAAGTCATCCTTTAAATATAGTAAATGGAAAAATCCGTCAGGTGAGTAAAGCTTCAACTTAACCTTTTCCTTATTAGCTATGATTTACCTGGCTGCTGTTTAGTTATCTCGCCCTGCACATCAAATCAGCCTAAAACACAGTGGCTCAAGCAGTAATTTTATTCTATTGTTTATTATTTATTCTCATTGTTCTGTAAATTGGCCAGAGCCCAGCTGGGCAGTTTCACCCCTAGATTTGCCTCGGGCTCATTCAGGCAGTCGCACTGGGATGGTGGCAGTGACTGGGGCTGGACATCTGACCCCTCAGTGTTCCTCTAGGTAGCATCTCTCTCCACCAGAGTCCCCGTGGTTGCTTACACAGATGCCCAGAAATCCATGAGGCGGGAGTGGAACCTGCCAGGCTTTCTTAATGTCTGAGCCATATGAGTCTCAGAACATCTTGTCCTCCACATTCTCTTGGTCAAAGCGGTCATGGGCCCCGTCTAGGTTCAAGAAGAGGAGATAATAATAACCAACTCCATCTTGTAAGTAGAGGAGTGCCATGTTTGTATAAAGGAGGGTCTGGATTATTTGGGGTTGTCTTTGGTGACTAGTTGCTACAGCTACTCACCTGTCTGAATTTAAGCTGCCTCCTCCACTTAATGAAGGGAACATCTCTCTCTGTTAGGGATGTTGGGAAAATGAAATGGGAAAGATATGCAAAGGTGCGGGACAAAACCTTCACCTTCCCTGCACTTGGACCAGTGACCACAGCCTGACATTGTTCATAGAACATTCCAGAGGGTGGACAGAAGGAAAAGGAGGAGAAACAGAGGAATTTCCCCCTGTCTAGTCCCTCCTCCCAGGTAGACCTGAGCCCTCCCCAGCACATCTGATGTCTTGACCCCGCTGACTCCAGATATAAGGTCCCTGCGCTGTGTGAGCAGGGCCATCCGCAGAGCCGCAGACATCTCCGAAGTCATCTCTGAATCAGCACCACGGACAGCACCATTGCCCTTTCCTATGGAATCCCCAGGAGCCAGGTAAGTCCTGGGCCGAAGGAGCGCCCCCTATGGGAGGCGTTCTAGGGTCGGCTGGAGCAAAGGTGTGGTTGGGCACATTCAGAGCACAGAACTTGGTAGCTGGCAGAAGATCTCCAGCACAGTATGGAAGTGAGTGGTATTGAGATGATAGTATCTGCGAGTTCGGCAACTCCCAGGGTGCCAGCATCACCTGCGGAATTCACATCCCTCGTGACCCCCTGAGAGTCTCTACCATGTCTACTTGGCCCAGTCCTCCCTGAGACTCACCTTCCAGTCCAGAAGAGCAAGAGCTCCACCCACCCCAGGTGTGCTTCCCCATCACAGCCACGTAGCCTCTGGCACCGGAATTATCAGGTAACCTGTCTCCCTACCAGATGGTGCTCTGCTCAAAGGCAAGGACTAGACCTGTCATATTCACCCCTCTTACTAGCAATGTGAAGGCATGATTTACATGACTGTTGAATGAATAAATGAACAAATGCATTAAATCTCCTCCCTCCCCTCTTGGGTTGAGTTGAAAATTCTTCTCTTCCAGATTAACTTAAACTTCCTGCCTCTCATCCAAGGAAACCTGGGCTGACAAAGATTGATGAAGTGGCCCAAGGTGCAGACAATAGTGCATGAGATAGAGCACCTGGATGATTTGGGCAATTGACTTGCTTACTCTGGACTTTGGTGTTTTCCCCTGCAAAATGGAGAAGTAAAGCTAGATAACCCCTCAGCTCTGATGGCCCGTGGGTTATACTTCCCCTTTTGCACACAGTTAGTTTTTTCCCTATGTCTCTCCTTCCCGTTCTTCTGCTTTTCTTTGCAAATTGCGAAAAATGGAACAGGATCGGTGTGGTCAGGCCCTTCTGAGCACAGATGCTGCAGCTGACCCTGCAGGGAGAGAGTGAGTGGCCAGCTCAGGGGCCCAGGACGGGGAGGGGTCCACAGGATGAGATTCCAAGTGAAAATGCAGGAAATGGTGATGGTGTGGGAGTGTCTATGCTGGCTCCAAACCCGCACCTTCCTTCTCCGTGATCACAGCACTGACTCTACTCCAGGTTTTGGGTGATACTTCTGGGAACGGGATAAAATGGGATGGGCAGCTTCATGAAGTCAAATAGAAGAAAGACTGTAATTTTTCTATGTATATAAAATCTTAAGATAAACACGTGCAAAGCCTTGGTGTTAAAGGTAGCATGTTCAGATGATAAACCACAGAGCTAAGCAAGGAAATAAATGACATTAGTGTGAGGCTGGGGCTCCCTGTGGGAAGTAGGGTGTGGTGATAGGGAAGGGGATCTAGAGGGGAGGTCCTGGGTGCTCCTAACCTTCTACTTCTTGGAGGGTGTTCATTTTTTTTTTTTGTGAGGAAGATCAGCCCTGAGCTAACATTGATGCCACTCCTCCTCTTTTTCTTCTTTTTTTTCTTTTTTTGCTGAAGAAGACTGGCCCTGGGCTAACATGCATACCCATCTTCCTCTACTTTATATGGGAAGTGGCCACAGCATGCCCTGAGAAGCAGTGCAACAGTGCACTAATGCGATCCGTGCGTGAGCACTTAACCACTACGCCACGGGGCCAGCCCCGGGTCTTCCTTTTTTGATGAATGACTGAGCTGTTCTTGTGGGGGCACATTTTTGTATGTGTCTTACATTTCCCAAAAAAACCTTTCCAGAAAACTGACTTGCGTCTGGACAGTCACCACCTCCCAGGACTCCCATCAGTTCCTCAAAGCCCCCACCACGCTGTTAAAACTAAGCTTCTGTGAATTCAGGTACATGCTGCTTCTCTCATGAAATCTTCATCATCCTTGAAGGTGGACGAGCCCCAGGCTGGTGTTCCTTGCTCTGGGTCTGCCACACACCCAGATTCCGAGAGCAGAGCTTTCTTCGACAAAGACCCAGAGGTGGGCAGATCTTGCCATGCTCTGGAGCAATGAGGAGGAGCAATCTTGAGAGACCAGTGATGAAGAAATCCGTTCTGGCGCCCATACTGTTTCTATCCCTTTTGAAATCTGCCCCTTCCCTCCTGCACTTTCTTCCCTTCCAACCCCACTCTACAGAGAATCACAGCTTCGGTTTCCAGGGATCCTGTGGGCCGGGCTCCCCTCGACGTCCTTACCTATGTTAACACACAGAATCCTGGCCTCCACTGCCTGAGTGTACCCCCCGCCCAGTCCTCCTGAGACACAACCTCCAACTTGGAGGGTTGTCGACCCCTCACACTGCATGTGTGTCCCCCATCACATCCCCTGTCACAGGGAGTTCCAGCTGCCTGGACACCTGTTGTCTCCCCACTGGACAGTGACGCAGGGCTGTGTCCAGGCTGGTGTGTGACGTCGTGAGCAGAGAGGCGATGCCCACCATGGTGATGCTGAGGGAGGGAGGTCATTTGGCCTCCCTCATATCTTGGTTCCCTGAGTCCCACCCCGGGCTGGACCAACCTCCACAGACAGACTCAGGGGTTCTGGCCAAAAGGCACGAATTTTCACTTGGCAGAAAATGATCCATGAGGGAAAGGGCATTGAGAGGGAGGCAGCAGACGGGGCTCAAGCCCTTCATGGGCTGTGAATTTGGGTGAGCCTCTCACCTTCCCTGGCCCGGGGTCCCCAGGAGTGTACGTGGTTGGTGGATGGTTGACTCCATGGGCTGTCCCGGCCCTGATACTTTCTGGGTGTGAAGTTCCTCCTCTGAGGAGGGTCACTGTTCTGACCTCACCCTCATCTTCCTGTTAAAGTCTCCTCTAAGTCTGCAACTTTTAGTTCCTGAGAAAGAACCCCGGGAAAGACATTTTCTTGGGGAAGCTGGGACTGCCAACACCAGACATGCTGCTGCTCCTGCTGGCCCTGCTGTGGTGGAGGCAGGGGGCCGAGGGACGGGGTAAGCTGGAAGAGGGTTACCGGCTGCAAGTGCAGGAGTCAGTGACGGTGCAGGAGGGCCTGTGTGTGTTTGTGCCCTGCTCCTTCTCCTACCCTTGGAGTCACTGGAGTAGCTCTACCCCAGCTCGTGGCTACTGGTTCCGGGAGGGGGCCAGAGTAGACCAGGATGCTCCTGTGGCCACAAACAGCCCATATCAAGAAGTGCAGGAGGAGACCCGGGGCCGATTCCGTCTCCTTGGGGATCCCCGGAGATACAACTGCTCCCTGGACATCAGAGAAGCCAGGAGGACAGATAATGGAAAATACGTTTTTCGAGTGGAGAGAGGAAGTGTGATATATTCTTACACAAGTAACCAGCTCTCTGTGAATGTGACGGGTAAGGCGCTGGCTCCAGGAATCGCCACAGGGGAAGGACATGGGGGTCCCAGGGCAGAGCAGAGAAGGGACTTTCCATGTTGAGAGGGTGTTGGGGGAAAAACAGGTCAGGAGTCCAAGAGAAGAGCTGGACCAAAGCCTGAGGCTTCTCTCAGGGCCGCTCCTCAGACTCTCCCTCCTGATTCCTGTGTCTCCCCATCTCCTCACCAGCCCTGACCCACACACCCGACATCTTCATCCCGGAGACCCTGGAGTCTGGCCACCCCAGGAACCTGACGTGCTCTGTGCCCTGGGCCTGTGAACAGGGCACGCCCCCCATCTTCTCCTGGATGTCGGCTGCCCTCACGTCCCTGGGCCCCAGGACCCAACTCTCCTCAGTGCTCACCCTCACCCCACGGCCCCAGGACCATGGCACCAGCCTCACCTGTCAGGTGACCTTGCCTAGGGCTGGAGTGACCAGGATGAGTACCATCCATCTCAACGTGTCCTGTGAGTGCTGCGCCAGGATGCCCCAGTCCTGATGGGGTCCTGAGGGCAATGGGGATGGAAATGTGATGGCCTTAGACACTGGGTGTTGGGTCCCAGAATCCAGGCTGGGAGAGGATCCTGAGGATGCCTGCCTCCACCCTTCCCCCAATTATGCAGCTCCTGGGGACAAGGGCTGATGTCCACACAGCCCTCACCGCTCATGCGGGTCTACCATGTCTTTCTCTCCCAGATTCTCCACAGAACTTGACTGTAACTGTCTTCCAAGGAAACAGCACAGGTAGGAAGGAGCCCTCTTACAAGGTCCCTGCCTCACGCTGGACTCAACGTGGTGACCAGAGCACCCCTTGTGGGTAATACCAGTGGCCCCTCCCATCCTCAGCCCCCATGGCCCCCATTGACCCCTCACTCTCCTCAGATTTCTCGATCTCCCTCAGCTCCACAAGGAGAACAGGGCAACATTCCTACAGCAGAGCTCGCGTCTCGAGGCCCCTTATCATTTGTCTCTTGATGACTCTCCCAGCTTTATCTTTTAATTTTCCCTTCCAGTTGCTTGTTTAAGTACTTTCAAACAGGTAACGTATTCACATGCTCAAAAACTCAAAATCACTGAAGAGTCTATCCTCAGATGCACAGTCCCCCCCTGGGAAGTGACCAGTGCCCATAGGCTGCTCTGAGCCTTGGTTTGTTCACCTAAAGGATCTTAGGGGTCCTTTGACATCAGTAATACAGACTCTCCTCATTCTTCTCCGGGACTGTCAGTATTCCATGGGCCGACTGGATTCTGATTTATATGCATCTTCTGTTAATGGAAAATCATGGCGTTTATTTTATTCTATTAACAGAAATGCTGCAATGAACTATCTTGTGTCTCCTTTCACAAGTGTGTGTGCAAGTCTGTGTGAAAAGTTCCAAAAAGCAAAATATAGCTGTTTCAAATGTTCTTTCCAATTTTGAGAGATGTGGCCAAGTTGTTCTGCAAGGAAGATGGACAAGTTTACAGTCCCACAAGGGAGGGGTGAAAGTGAGAATTTTCCTGCACCTCGGCTTATATCTCTGTGTCTGTCCTCATCCTGCCTCCTTCTGCATCCTTCCTCTTTTGATCTCTTTTTCACTCTGACCTTCTGTCTCTTCTTCTCCAGCACCCACAATCCTGAAGAATGGCTCATCTCTTTCAGTCCTGGAGGGCCAGTCCTTGCGCCTGGTCTGTGTTGTCGCCAGCAATCCCCCAGCCAGGCTGAGCTGGGCCCGTGGGGGCCAGACCCTGAGCCCGTCACAGCCCTCAAACCCTGGGGTCCTGGAGCTGCCCCGGGTGGAGTCGGGGCATGAGGGTGAATTCACCTGCCAAGCTCAGCACCCTCGGGGCTCCCTGCACATCTCCCTGAGCCTGTCTCTGCAGAGTGAGTGCACCGGTGGAAGGGGGAGGGGCTAGGGGAGGAGGAGGACAGCACCCACCCCACCCCACAGACCAGCCAGCAGCCCCCTGAGATTCAGAGGGGAGCTCAGCTCTACTCTGTGCTGGGTTGTCAGGCCTGGAAATTCCCTGGGACTCAGAGGGTCACTGTCGTCTTCCTGCCAGGCCAGGGCTGTGGGGTGGGGCGAGGGCTGGAGGGGGAGCCAAAGAAGGAGGTGGGTCTTGTATGAGAGGGGCTGGGGCCCGGACAGGTGTCTCTGGGGACACAAGGTCCCAGCTTTGCAGGACTGGGGTGAGGGTCAGGTGAGTGAGCCACTTACCATGGGTCCAAAATTTAAAAAGTAGCCAAAAAATGACAGCAATAAAAGGTAATATTTTGAAGCAATATTTTTTATTTACAAATGAATGCAAAATAAATGCCACAATGAACAAAATATCAACATTTTAAATAAAGACAGGCTGCAACCCAGCTCTTGTATTCCTCACTCTCCTCACCCTAACCCCACCCCTGCCCCAACCCCTGTCCCTGTTTCTGTATCTGGCAAAGGGGCCTGAACACAGAAGTGTGGGGCCCTACAGGAAGTGGGAGGAGACTAGACCAAGTTCTCAGAGGGGATCACCAATAACCCAATCTATCTGCAGGAAAAGCGTGGCCTTTATCAGGAGTGGAGCTGGGGGCCGTGGGGGGAGCAGGTGCTACAGGCCTGCTCTTCCTGTCCTTCTGCATCATCGTCATCATGTGAGCAGGGACCTGGGGAGGGAGGGAGAGCACTGGGGTGGGAAGCGCAGGCAGCCTCGGATCCCTGAACCCAGAGGTGGAGGGACTGGGTGGGTCCAGAGCCTGAAACAAAGGCAGGAAGGAGGTCCCTGGCACCCGGGTGAGTCTGTCACAAATCCCTGGCCCCACTGTCCAGGAGGGGGGAGTGTGTGCTCTCAACCTGGGGTCTCTGGGACGGGACTACCCCTCTCACACCTCAGTCACCCCTCCAGCCCCTTAAGAGAGAACAGAGGAGGGGTCAGTCTGCCCACTGCACCCTGAGCTGGCCAGACTGAAAGGCTCTCTGGTCTTTTCACTCAGAGTGAGGTCCCGCAGGAGACAAGCAGCAAGGCCAGCAGCGAGCGTGAGGGACACGGGTGTGGAGCGTGCAGATGCTCTCATGAGCTCATTCTCTCAGGTGAGTGACCTGGACATCTCCCAATCCAGCAACCTGCCTGGACACCTCATCTAGAATGGCCCCCTGGATTGACCCACCCAGCATGGCCGATGTTGCTCTCCTCATCTCCTCCGCCTCCTCCCCCCACGCTGGATACTTCAACTTGCTGACAGCACGACAGCCCCCACTTCTTTCCTTCAGTCCATGCACAGAGGAGTCATTTTCTTTCTATCCCTTTCTTCTGCTACAGCCAAAAATTCACCACGTCATGTTCATTTTTCCAGTTAAGAACAGGTAGCATCAGTCTCCCTCTCTCCAACTTGACCCCCGTCATTGCTGAGACTTCAAGATCTCTTTCCTGGACTCCTCATCTCTCTGCATCTCGCCTCCCATCCCTCACACACAGCGATCATCTAAAAGCCATCATTGTCCAATTCCTCTGCTTTTGAACATCTGTTTGCCCCCATCATCTAGAACAGAAGCCAGCAAAGTTTTTCTTTCAAGGGACAGATAGTAAATACTTTTGGCTTTGTGGGCTGATAGAGTGACTGTTGCGGCCACTCAACTCTGCTACTGCAGCATGAATGCAGCCTCAGACCATATGTAAATGAATGAGCCTGGCTGTGTTCCAATAAAGCTTTATTTACCAACACAAGTATGGGGCCAGATTTGACTCATGGGCTGTAGTTTGCTGCCCTCTGACCTAGAGAATGAAGCTCACACTCCTCAGCCTGTAGCCCTGCACATTCCGGCCTCTCAGCACCTACCTCTCCAGAAGGGCCAGGGTTAGGGTGAGGAGAGTGAGGCACTCGCCTCAGATGCAGATCTCAAGGGGATGCAAGAAATCTCAGTAACCGAGATAAATACTATCTTAATACACTATTTTTAAAAAACAAAATTAATGATGTGCAAAATATCAAAAATGTAAATAATGGCAGAATCAGTCAACTGAAGTCAGTTGATAATTCCCTAGGATCATAACTTGATCAAGAGAAATTGTCACATGTGGCAGTATTCTCAGTTGAAAAGGAGAGAAGCAGAGAAGGAGAATTTGAAAATATTCTCTCTGCGTTTGTTTCCAGTAAAGCCAGGAAAGCAAAATTATAACAAATTCTGATTTGAGCACACATAAAACCTTTAGACTTAAAAATGTTTTAATACACAGCACTTTTCAAGTGTTTAATAATATTTGAATGTTATAGAAAAAAAGGACGTTAAAATTACATAAAAACATATACACGGGGCACATATTTTTTCTTCTACCTCAGACTCCAATTGGTTCTGAGGGCACTCTTACTAATCCTGGGTTATTTACATTCTTGATTTTTATTCTCCACTTTTTTGTTGTTGTTTTTTGCATTTTTTTGATTTACAAATCTCGCATTCAAACATTTTTTATCTGAATTACTGAGGTTTTCGGCTACTCTTTTAATTTTGCATTTTGGCGAGTGCCTCGCTTCCCTCACCCTGATCCCAGCCCCACTGTGCAGTCCACTTCCTCCACTCCCCCCACCTCCCGCTCTACTCCATCCACCTTGGACTTTTCATTGTCATCAACCAGAACAAGGTTACTAGTGCCTCTGGGTCTGTGAATGGGCTGGTCCTCCCTCCTCTAATGCTCTTCGTTCTCCATTTGGTTGGAGAGCAGCCAGCAACGGGGCTGCCAGTGAGGTCCGCGGACCTGGGAAAGTGTGGTATCTTGTAGTTAAGTAAAGAAGGGCTTTCATCTAGGGACGCCATGCTCCTGGATGACCTGCTGCTGCAAAGTCCAGAGAGGTGAGGACTGAAATGTGACCATTTGGATTCACCAGCAGAGGCCACTGGTGTGCTTGATAACAGCAGTGTCGGGAAGTGGTTGCGTGTGTGTGAGAACCTTAATTTGAACAATCAGGAGAGAACAGGAGGAGCACAAACATTAACAATTCTGTTGAACAGTTCTGCTGCCAAGAGGAGCAGCAAAGAAGGATGCTCCTCAGGCAGCGCCTGTCACTCGCTCTATGTGAGTCTGTGTTACTTTCTTGTTGCTGCTGTCATGAATCAACACAAATTCAGTGGCTTCCAGCAACATAAATTTATTATCTCACAGTTCTGGAGGTCACAAGTCCAAAACGGGTTTCACTGGGCTAAAATGAAGGCATTGGCAGGCAGGGCTACGTTCCTTCTGGAGGCTCCAGGGGGAAATGCATTTTCTTGCCTTTTCCAGCCTCTAGAGGGCGCCTGCGTTCCTTGTTTCATGCCTCTTTCCTCAGTCTTCAAGGCCAGAAGCACAGAATCTTCAAATCCCTCTTTGCCTCCTTCTTTCACTTGTCAAGACCCTTGTGATTACATCGGGTCCGGCCACGTAATCCAGGAGGATCTCCACACCTCATTACGCTTGACTTAACCCAATCTGCAAAGTCCCTTTTGCCATGTAATGTAGCGCATTCACAGGTTCCAGGGGATTAGGATGTGGACATCTTTGGGGGGCTGCTCTCTGCCTACCACAGGGACACAATTTCTTTGTCTGTCTTGGCCTCCCATGAAACTCTGACTTTCCCAAGGACAGGTGCCATGCCTGATTCAAGGACCTGTAATTCTCACTTACCTAGTTACTTTCTATCACGTAATAACTTATAATTAGATATTTATTAGTTTAACTCACATGTTTTGCTGCCTCCCTCAATAAAAGAGTAAGCTGCATGAGGTCAGAGCCTGTGTCTGCCCCATTCCTCACAGTATATCCAGCACCGAGATGAGGGCCTCACACAGGGGGCCTCAAGCTTTGGGGTCAGAAAGAACAGGATGGGATCCTGGTTTCACCAAGGGCTTTGAGCATGCTACTTACTTGGTACAACCTCAATTTTCATATCTATAAAATGGAGACAATAATAGTATGTTTCTTATGAGGCTGTTGTGAGAAGTTAATGAAATTAGTAAGCAACAAATAAGATGTTCATTAAGTATTAAATATTCAAGGAAAGCATGAATCAAGGAGATCTCAACAAAAATGTGTGGGATGAATGGAAGGAGGAATTCATGGGCTTTCCTGCCTTATCCTGTCTCTGCTGTTCCACTCTCATTCTCTTCTCTCTCCCTCCACTCAGGGTCCCCTGATTGAATCCCAGGCAGACGGCCCCCCAGACCACTCTCCCCCAGATATGTGTGCCCCCTGCTCAGGGGAGGACGAAGAGCTCCATTATGCATCCCTCAGCTTTCATGGGATGAAGCCTTAGGACCCACAGGAACAGGAGGCCACTGGTAGTGAGTAGTCAGAGATCAAGATCCACCGGTGAGAAACTGCAGAGACTTGGCCCTGGCTTGAGGGATCACGGCCCCTGCAGGGTAAAGAAAAGTCAGGGCTGATTCCTGCATAGTTCAAAATCCCTCTAAATACTGGAAAGAACGCAGGATTTGGAACCAAAGAATTCCAAGTTCGAGTCTACACTCTGCCCCTTTCCTAAGTGACAGAACAAATGCTACCTTTCTGTGACACAGTCTCCTGTTCTGTGAAACACAAATGAGAGACACTATCTGCAAGGTTGTGATGACAAATTCCAAGAGCAAAATCCTGTCAGAGCCTCTGGCACAAAACGCATGCTGAATACACACGGGATCCCTGCGTTTTGAACAGAAAGGTCCTACCGGGACTTTCTCCCGACTCTGGAGGGGACCAGCGTCAGACCTCTGACCTTGCACGCTGAGGTCCTTCCTCCTGGAATGCCCTCCCACTGGACCATCCTCTGCCTCTGTCTTTGAAAGCTGAGCTCAAGAGTGGACTTCTGGGTTGAGAACTGGAAAGTCGAGCGGCAGCTCATGGTCTCCTCTATAGAGACAAACCAAACGAATGAGGAATGTTCCCAAATGGTCACGCGACCATCTGATGAATGAACAGGATCCCCAAATTTACCTTCTGCACCAAAACGAAGACAGGAAGATATCACAGCAGTCACTTCTTAAAGTAGCCTCAGTGGAAAGACATCAAATGTTTGAATGTGGCATTAAAAATCCTACAAATGTATGGTTTTCAAATATCTTCTCCCAATTGTTAGGTTGTCTTTTCGTTTTGTTGATGGTTTCCTTTGTTGTGCAGAAGCTTTTTAGTTTGATGTAGTCCCATTTGTTTATTTTTTCTATTGTTTCTCTTGCCCGGTCAGACATGGTGCTTGAAAATATGTTGCTAAGACCGATGTCGAAGAGCGTACTGCCTATGTTTTCTTCTAGAAGTTTCATATTTTCAGGTCTTACAACATGGATGGACATTGAGGGTATTATGCAAAGTGAAATATGATTTCCTTCATTAAGTAGTAGATAACAACAACAATAAGCAAACACATAGAGACAGAGATTGGATTGGTGGTTACCAGAGGGGAAGGGGGGAGGGAGGAGGGTGAAAGGGATAATTAGGCACATATGTGTGGTGATGGGTTGTAATTAGTATTTGGGTGGTGAACATGATGTAATCTATGCAGAAATAGAAGTATAATGATGTACACCTGAAATTTACATAATGTTATAAACCAATGTTACTGCAATAAACAAAAAATTTAAACAAATAATCCTACAAGTGGAACTAAGCCCATTTTAACAGCACCAAAAACCATAAAGTACCAAGGATAAATTTTTTGATTTAAACATGCAGTACTTCCACCCTGAAAAATACAGAGTATTGCTGAGTGAAATTAAAGAAGATCCAAATGAAAGAAGTAATACACCATGTTCTTGGATTGGAAGACACAATATTGTTAAGATGTCAGTTTTCTTCATATTGGTTTAAAGTCATCCCAGTCAACAGACGTATATATATGGATGTATAGGTATATATGTATGTATATAAGTTTAACACATAAGCATATATAATTTTATATATATATATATATATATATAAATTGACCAACTGATTCTAAAATTTATTTGGAAATGTAAAGTACCTAGAATAACAAAATAATCTTGAAAAAGAAGAAGACCATTGCAGAAAAACAGACTCTACTATAAAGTAGAGTAATCACGAGAGTGTGGTGTGGACAGAAGAGAGGCCATAAATAGACCCACATGTTGTACACAGTCCACTGAACAGCACTCAGTCTATTCAATCAGGAAAGGAAGGTCTTCTTGACAAATGTGGTAGAACAAGTGGATCAAGGTTGGAAAACATGAACCTCATATATTTTATCGTTAGTTTATATAATTGGAATCATGCAGTGTGTACTCTTGTGGTTTTCTCACTCAGTATTGTGTTTTTTGAGATTCATCCGTGTTGTGTGAGTATCAATATTTTGTTCCTTTATTGCTGAGTAGGATTCCAGTGTATCACACCTCATTTTACCCATTTTTCTGTTGATGCACATTGGGTTTCTTTCCAGTATTTAGTGCTTATGAATAAAGCTGCAGTGAACATATTTGTACAAGACTGTGTCCAGGTATGTTTTCATTTCTCTCAAGTGTTGGGGGTCAGGGTTGAGATGGAGACGATGAGGTCTGAGTCACATGTTGGGAGCTCGAGGGTCTCTGGGACTCCCCATGGAGACCAGCCTCCAGTGGACAGCTAGAGAGATGGATGGTCTGGAGCTCACGAGGAAGGTAGGGACTGGAGATGGACAGTGGGAACATCAGGGGGTCCCATAATCCTGATAATGAATGCCCTGCTGTTTTGGGTTTAATTGTGTTTCCCAAAAAGGTATATTCAACTTATCTACACTGGTCCTGTGAATGTGGTTTTATTTAGAGGTAAGTCTTCAAAAACGTAACTGAGTTAATGTGATGTCAGACTGCATTGGAGGGCTCTAAGTCCAATGATGGTGTCCTTATACAAAGAGGGAAATTTGGACACAGACACAAGCAGGGAAGAAGGCCACGTAACAGTGGAGGCAGAGATTGGAGTTATGATGCTGGCAACCACCAGAAGGAGAATGAGGCAAGGAAGGATTCCTTGAGGATTCTGAGGGAGCGTGACCCTGCTGAAACCTTGATTTTGATCTTCTAGTTTCCATAACCATGCAAGAACAAATTTCACTGTTTTAAGCCACCCAGTTTGTGGTAATTTGTGGTAATTTGCAGCCCTAGGGAACTGATTCATTGCTCGGAACCTACTGTGCATCAATTCCTCACCTGTCGTGTCTCATTCAATCCTGACAGTGACTGTGAGAGCGTCAGCCCTGTCCCCATGTCACAGGGGAGGCTCGGGCTCCTGCTCAATCCACACAGGCCAGCAAGTGGAGGGACCAGGTTGAATCCAGGTAGATGACCCCAGTGGCATAAGCGGGTCTTAATCAGAGGGTCCTGTGGGTTTGCCTTGTGTCCAGGCACTCTCCTGACTGCTTTGTGAACATTCAGACAGTCAAGCAGTTCCTAAGAGCAGTGATGACCAAAGCTGCTAGCCTGGCCATCCATATTTTCACAGATTTGGACAGGAAAGAGTCTCTTTCTCTCTCTTTCACTCTCTCACTTGTCTTTCTTCCTCCCTCCCTCATTTATTCCTTCCCTTTTTTTTTTTCTTTTTTTCCTTTCTTCTACCTCCCTCCCTTCCCAGACTTCCCTGGAAAAGTGAGAAACACACTTCCCAGCCTCATCCCCTCTTTTTCTTTCTGTGCCTAACTCTGAGGCCCTGCCTGGACAATGTTTCCTCACTGCCCATTCCCAAGGGCAAGGCTTCACCTGATCTGTGATACTGGGTGAAGATATTTTTATCTACTTTTTTCAAGAACAACACTTGACACATAACAAGCTCTTGATAAATATTTTAAAAGTAAAAAAAAGATGCTGTTGTATGCAAAATCTCTGTCACTAGCCCAGGTCTTTGTTCTGACCCCAGCGCTTTGCTAACTGCCCTGACATTGCCCATAATGCATCTTTAATGCTCCCCATCCTGCTACATGGTGTGCCCATGGGGACAAGGATTCTGATTTCTGACAAAAAAAAAAAAATTCTTGATGGGATAAGTCCCAGAGAAACCTCTGAGTCAGGTTAATAGGTCTCCAGGAGGCAAAGACAAGCCAATCCAGAATCTACCAGTTCCATAGCAAGCAGTATGTGAACCTGCACTTTGTCCTGGAGGGAGACGTGATCTCATCCCTCAAGGTTTCTCCCTGCAAACACAGCCCTGAGAACTTGGCCACGTAAGGAACAGTGAGAACATCATGTATGGGCAGACCTAGCAAGACCTGTAGGCTATGAGGGACTCAGAAAGACTGTCTTTCCAAGCAGATGCTTTTCTTCTTCTTTAATGATGTGGAAGATGTCAGAAGCTTCTCGTAAAATTCTCCTTTACTAGGATAGGCAGGAATCGGTCACTTTTGATTAACATATTACTATATAAGCCTGGGATATTTGACTGGTTCCCCATCAGCAAATCGGGAGGATGTAGTGAATAGAGAAACCCCAATACTGACATTTCACGACTCTGTTTTCTCATTTCATGCTTTGTTTGAGGAAGTTGAAATAGGAGATGACTGGAAGGAAGTGGCACTGTAGGAAAATTATGCCTCTCTTTTTGGTCATAAATCCACTTTCTTCCTTCCTTCTCCATGTGCCTCAAAGGATGTGGACCCAGAAGTGTGAGACTTGTATGAGCTTCACCAGTTTAGGACGTTCAGGTGAGACATTGGCTGAGCAATGCTGCTGTAGAGAAGATGAGGGGGTGGGCCCCTTAAAAGTTCTAATCAGGAGTGTGAGCTCTACTGATCTTTGTCCTAGAAATTTTATTCCAGCTGCCAAATGAGAAAGAACTGGAAAAACTCGTCATCTCCAAAGGCAGTGTCATAATAGCTCGTTCACTGAAAATAAAGTGGAAACAAAATAAATGCTAAACCTAATTTGAGAGATTTATTAAATATAACACATCTGCTCTTAAAAAAAAAGTGAGAATGAAATTCAGAACACTGGGTTTACCCAGAAAAATAAAAAAGAACGGCATAAAATCATAGGTCCAATAGGCTCAAAATGACAAAGAAAACAAATGCCCAGGAAATAATGAAGGAAGCATACCAAGATGGTCATCAAATGTTGTTGGCTCTGGGAAGTGGGACCTGGTGTTGATGATGTTAGAGACTGTATCGCAGGCACCACAAAGCCTCATATGTGGGATGGTGCTTGGCACAGAGCAGATGTTCAATCAACATTCAAGAATGAGTGAAAGTCAGCTGGTGTTTCCAAGTTCCAGATCTAAATATCCTATTTAGCAAATACAAATCATACCTAGCAAGGTCTCATGAGAAAACATATTTCTAAAATTTTCCTGAAATATAACAGTCAGTAAATAAGGGTTATTAATATGTCTCGGTATTATAATAATTACTTTTTGAAACTGATGACCCCTCCCCCCCGAGTTTCTGTCACTCATTTCTCAACCTCTCAACATTAGGCCCAATACTCTTCTGGATTCTTTTTATCTTCAGGTCTCCATTGGTCGCTTCAATCTTAAGTCGAGTGATCTTTCTTATAGTCTCACTGTCCTAATTCCCTTAGACAATTAGGGACATTCAGACATGCACAAGTGTCCCTAAGGGTGAACTACGAAGTAGAGAGAAGCATAAGAGAATCCCAGTCAACTGATAAGAGAGTCTTCTTGTACCCAAATCTTTCTCTTTTAGGAAGGCCGTATCTTTTCACCACTCCAGCTTATGTGGCTGCCTTCCTGTCCTGAGTCTTGGATCCCATGCTGAGGAGTCAGACCCCTCTCAGAGCTGGGCGATATATGACCTCAGATCCAGGCCCTAGTTCAGCACCAAGGACAGCATCATCTCCTTGCCTGGAGCTCACTAGGTCTACTTTCTGTCCTGGGAGGACAGGCATCCCCTTGTGTGCTGAGCCACCTTCATTGCATCCCAGACAAATTAGTTCAAGATAAGTCTAGAAAGAGGGGAAAGTTCACTATATCATAGCAAATAAATGATCTGGACACACACTTCATTTTTAGTTCATTGCTCCACAATTCTGGAAATTTGGCGTAAACCACTCTGATGTACAATGTTTCCTAGAGTTTCTGTGACCATAGAAAACCATCCAACTCGATGTATCCTATGAGTGTGGGGCCAGAACTCCCAGCATCCTGAGTCTAAGAGGGAGTCCAAGGAGAGATCAGGGCTTGGGATACTCAGGGCCTGGTTCCTGGGTACTCAGTGCCTGAGGAGAGGGACAAGAGGGATTCTAGACCTTCTTTGCTGTTTTTGTGGCTCCATCCTTCACTGCTGAAGAGGGAACTGTTACATTTCTGTCCAAGATACTCCGTTCTAGTGGACATCTTTGCCTTTCAAGAATATAGTACAGGTAAGAAAGGATCTTTCTTCTCTGAGACTAATTTGGAGTGGAGTCTCTGCCACCCCAGAGCACAGCTGGATCCCCAAGTTCACATGATGGGAAGGATGAGCTCATACATGGGATGTCCTCATTCCCCCATAGTCAAGTTCTGCCCATAAACTTTCCCGATCAAAGCATAATAAGCTCAAGAACTTCACTGAAATTTCCTCATAATATCACAAGTTGAAAGCTTGGGGGCCACAGGATGGGAGCATCAACTCTGTGTTCAGAGGACAAAAAACAGATAGGTCTTGGAGCTCAGAGCTCCTCTGGGAAAGGGAGATTTCAAACACTGGTTATCAGTCTCTAATTGATGGATTACAAATAATTTAATGGGAATTCTTTGCCATAGGGAATAAATACTAACTTTAGAATAGGAGAAACTTGGTTTAAATCCTGGTTTCTCCACTTACTAAGGTGGTGACATTGGAAAGTTGGTCACTCTACGTCTCTGTACCTCAGTGTCCTGCTCTGTAAAGTGCGGAAATGATAATCCTCATCTCACAAGGATGTTGTGACACACGTAAAGCACTGTATCCAGGTCCTGGTAAAGGTGTGTGTTCATTGTGTGCTGGTTCCTTATCCCTTGAAAATGCAAGTTCCTGCTGGCAACTTAGCCTGATGCTACAAGTGCCAAGTCTCATCTTGTATTAAATGAACACAGGACATTTCAATAAGTTGAGGTAAAATTTCACCAGCAAAATCCAAACCAGGAAATGAATAAAATATCACACCCTATACTTCTCAATGGGGTCAAGTGGAAAGAGTCAGAAGTTTGTAGTGTGGCACTGAAAATTTCCTGACCCTGAATAGTTACTTCTTCTCCAGAGGCAAGAATATAGGGGGAAAAGTTGGGCTGAGAGAACCAAGAATTTTCATTGAGATCCCACAATAGGCACATAAGTTCACTCATATGATTGGACAGACCGGGATAAAATCAATGAAAATACTTGAAGAAAAAAAATCTACAAATGGGACCATATCAGACTGAAAAGCACCTACAAGACAAAGGAAACTCTGAACAAAATGAAAAGACAACCCACCAACTTGGAGAAAATGTTTGCAAACCATATATCCCACAAGGGGTTAATTCCCAAACTATATAAAGAACTCATACAACTAAACAACAACAACAAAAAGCAAACAACCTGATCAAAAAATAGGCAGAGAATGTGAGCAGATATTTTTCCAAAGAAGATATACAGATGGCCAACATGCACATGAAAAGATGTTCAACATCACTAATAATTACCGAAATGCAAATCAAAACTACAATGAAATATCATATTACACCCATCAAAATGGCTATAATTACCAAGACAAAAAATAACCAGTTGGAGAGGATGTGGAGAAAAAGGAACCCTCATACACTGCTACTGTATGCCACTATGGAAAACAGTATGGAGATCTCTCAAAAAATTAAAAATAGAAATACCATGCAATCCAGCTATCCCACTACAGGATATTTATCCAAAGAACATGAAATCAACAATTCAAAGAGATTTATGCTTCCCTATGTTCATTGCAGCATTATTTGCAATAGCCAAGATGTGGAAGCAGCCCAAGTGCCTATCACCTGAAGAATGGATAAAGAAGATGTGGTATATATATGGAATGGAATACTACCCAGCCATAAAAAAGACAAAATTGTCCCATTTGCAACAACATGGATGGACCTTGAGGGTATGATGGTAAGCGAAATAAGCCAGACAGAAAAAGACAAACATCATATGATTTCACTCATATGTGGAAGATAAACACATGGATAAAGAGAACAGGTTAGTGGTTACCAGGGGAAGGGGGTGGGGGCAGGGTGAAAGGGTAAAGGGGCACATGTGTATGGTGATGGATAAAAATAGACTGTTGTGGGTGAACAAGACGTAGTCTATACAGAAACTGATATATACATCTGAAATTACACAATGTTATAAACCAATATGACCTCAATAAAATGGAAAAAAATAGACTTGCAGAGAAGCAGCCTTACTTATCACTGGGGCTGTCTGTGAGGGTTACCAGAACTTACCATCTTCCCTCACATTGTTCTGTGTTGGGGTTCAAGCAGAAACCCCAAGGTAGAATACACCTCTGGGATGATGGAGAGGACCTTAGTGAAGTGTGTCAGAAAAGAGAGTAGACCCTGGACCCTGGGAGGTGTGTGCCGAATTCCGTTTGAGTTCTACCTTCTTTATCTCCCCTTGGCTTCTAACAGCCCAGACTCTTAGGTCTCAGAGAAGCTGACTGAAAGCAACACTCACTCCACAAACACAACCTCAGAATGGAAGGGGAGGATAAAATGTCTGGAGAGACTGCCTGTGTTAAGCATGAGAATATGAAAAGTAATCAGATGAATACTGTGCAAACATAGTACAGCAGAAAGGGGAAGAGAGATACAAGGCTAGCAAGCCAAAGAACCCAGTCTGGAAGCACTAATAAAGCAAGGAACAGAAGAAGATTCCTTTTGGGTATTTGCAGTACAGAAGAACTTAATAAGACAAAATAATGACTCATAACAGCTCAAGAAAAATGTGAATAATTGTTAAATCTAGGTGATGGATTTATTATTTTATTCTCTTTGGTACTTCTGAAAAAAGTTAAATAAAAATTTGATGTTCTCGCAGTGCCCTTACTGAGACTTTTTGTTTCAGTTTGGGTAATGTCTACTGATCAGTCTTAAAGTTTACTGATTCTTTCTCTGGTTGTGTCAAGTCTATTGAGACCATCCTAGGTATTCTTCACTTCTATTATCATATTTAAAAAAATTCTATCATTTCCACTTATGTCTTTCTTATAATTCTCTTCTTTCTCTTGAAATTCCCCATATGATCATGCATTTTCCCACCTTTTCCACTAGAGATTTTAACATAATAATTATAATTATGCTAATGTTTCTGTCTGATAGTTCCGACATGTGGGTCATATCTGAAGCTGCTTCTGTTGATTGCTTTGTCTCTCGAAAGTTGGTTGCTATTTCTTGTTTTTTTGTGCATTTAATAATTTTTTATTGAATGTTGGATATCATGTGTAGAAGAATAAAGATTGAGGTGAACAGTGTTTATGCCTGGAAATGGGCATGCCTCTTCTTCTATTGGGATGTTAATGTGGAAGTTTGAACCCATCCAGTCAGAATTGACCCAGAATTTGGTTTTGTGGTTGGTGTAGTTACCTTCAGTCACCAGAGCTTCATATCCCTCTAGAGATACTTAGGATTATGACTGAGTTGCAGAAGGTGTTTTTCAGTGTTCCCCCCCCCACACACACACCTTTAGCTTTGGTCTTCCCTGTGATTCTGTTTCTCAGAGACGTTCTCTGTTCATGTTCTTGCACACTAGATTGAATGTGGTACCAATCACTATCCAGAAAGTCTTAGTTTGTTGGAAAGGACCAAGAAGAGGCAAGAAATCATAAAAAAGAGAGAAGTTGTAGTATATTCGTGCAAGATATCAAGACCTTTTATGAAACTATAGTAATTAAGGTCGTGTGGGATTGTTGCTAGGATAGACCCATAGAACAGAATAGAATGTTCAGAGTCAAACCTATACACATACAATTACTTGATTTATGACAAGAGCTATACTTCAATTCAATGAGGAAAATATGTTCCTTTGGATAAATAGTGCTGAATTCCTTGGATATCCATACGGAAAAAAATGAACCCTAACACCTACATAGCAGAATACATGAAAATCCATTACTAATGGTTTGGATACCTAAATGTAAATAGTGAAAATTTAGATATCTTGGTAGAAAGCATAGAAAGCCATCTGTGTATTTTGGAGGATATGCAAATACTTCTTAGATAGGGCAAAACTTTCCTAATAATGAAGGAAAATATTGATAAACTTCACTGCATTAGAATTAAGAAACCTTTAATAAAAGATGTCATGAAGAAGATATTTGCAATAAAAATATCCAAGAAAGGACTTATGTGTAGAATATTTAAGTATCTTCTAAAAATTGATAAGAAAAGTATCAACAACCAAATAGAGAAGTGAGCAAACAACTTTAGTCCTTCACAAAATAAGGCAGTGAAAATCCGCTTCAGTATATGAGAAATTTCTCAATCTAATTAGTTATCAAGGAGATGCAAGTTAAACCCAGAGTGAAATTCCACTTATCCTCAGTATGGTTAAAATTTAAAAAACAAACAAACAAACAAAAAACAACTGGAAATACCAAGTAGTGTCCAGAATGGAAACAACTGGAAATCTCACATATTCATGATTGGAATGTAAATTGTATAACCACTTTGGAAAACTGTTTGGTAATACTTACTAAAACTGAATATAGACATACCCTATTGTTGAGAAATGCCCCTCTAAAAAACATACCCAGCAAAAGTGTATATACATATCAAAAGACATATTTAGAGAAGCACTCTTCATAATAAACCAAAGTAGAATAACCCAAACATCCATCAAAAGTAGACAGTTTATACGGAGTATGTGGCATATGCACACAGCGGAATTCTTTCAACAATGAGAATTGAATGAATTGCTGACACGTGGGCACCTCTCACAACAAAAATTTTATCACAAGAAGCCAGAGACAAAAGTATACATACTGGAAGATTACAATTCCACAAAAATAAAAAACAGATAAAACTAGTCAATTATGATAGAAGCCATTACCGCGGTTACTTTTTTGGGTGTGGTAGGGAAGTAACTAGGAATGGACATTGGTGACACTTCTTGACTTAGATGGTTATTCTAGGAAGGTCATCATTATGAAAATTGGTCAAGCATATCTTTATAATCTGAACTGTTTTCTCTATAAATGTTTTGCTTCAATGTCTTTTGCTTTAAAAACAATATAAGAGGATAGTTCACACAAGTACATGCTAATTCAGTTTAAAATTTAGATGACATCTAAAGATTATAAGAAAAATATGATTTACTGAAACTGTCTCAAAAAGAATTAAAAAACCCAAATAGCCTTGTATCCACAAAGGAATTGATTCAGTGGGAAACACTATTTTCCAGGGGAAAAAATTCACTGGCAAGTTCATCTGAATGTCCAAGGTAGAAATAATTCCAACTTTTCATAAATCCTTCTGAGTATGAAAGTCACATCAGCCAGTACGAGTTTTGGAAGTCTTTGACTTTCTCTAGACTTACATTGAGTTCTGTAGAATAAGGAATAAGTAATAGCTGATCTCCAAGAACCTCTTCATCTCTGGCAGCTCTGGGTCTGAAGTTACACTTATGTGCACAATTGCTATCATGTTCATAACCACTGGCTCCCTGTTGTGGTTTACTCTTGTTTTTCTAAAACTGTTCTTCCCATACTGAGGACCCTGGTGACCAGGCTGTCCAGTACAGTGCCTGGGATTTATGGTTCAAGAGATGCTTCTGCTGTTGGTGGTGCTGCTGCAGTCCATGCTGTAAGAAAATGAGTGAACTAGGAGCCAGAGGGGTCCAGGGTGGGGAGTGAGGGTGCAGTCTGAGTCTCTCTCTCTTCAGGGGCTTTGGCTCAGAGTCCATAATATGATCTTGAGGTGCAGGAGTGGGTGACAGTGCAGGAGGGATTGTGCCTCTTTGTCACTTGCAGTACTTTCTTTCCCAAGTATTACTGGATGAATTCTGACCCAGTTCATGGCCACTGGTGCCAGGGTGGTGCCACTCCTGGACAGGATGCCCAGTAGCTATGAAAACCCCCAATGAAGAAGTCCAGGAGAAGACCCAGGGACAATTGCAAATCCTTGATGATATCCAGACCTGCAGCTGCTCCCTGAGCATCAGACATGTACATGATGGGGACATGTGGGCACACTTCTTTCTGATGGAGAGAAGTTATTACATGAAATACAATTACAAAAATAAGAAGCTGTTCTGAATGTGACAGATATGGTAAGTCCCAGAAAGGAAGACTTTTCTCCTCATCCAAGGTCATGGAAGGCATTCAAGGAACCTGGAGCCTCCCGCACAGGTGGTTCCCATCTAGAAACTGAGATCAGCTCTTTTCTCCTCCTCAGCCTTGACCCAAACACCTGAGATCCATGTCCCAGGGAGGCTGGAATCCAGTTACCCTGGAAATCTGACCTGTATCCCTTTTTGTTCTATTCAAGCTCCCAATAGTTTGGATGATGCCGACCCCATTTGGGGAGTGCAATCTACTTTACAGAGTTCACCAATTTAAATGCCAATTTCATCTGAACACCCCTTCACAGACACACCCACAAATAATGTTTAATCTGGGCACCCCATGACGCAATCAAGTTGACACACAAAATTAGCCATCACACTAGCCTGGGAGGCCAGTGGTCAGCATATACACACAGACAGACATACACCTAGGCATCGGCCACTATGAGTATTGAGATGGGCCGTTTCCTGCCCTTTGCCCTGGGGAAGATGTGGCTCCTCTGAATAGGCAAATGGCCCTAGTTGTCAAGTCAAAGAGATCCTGGGACAATGTCTTAATAGAAGAGAAATACTAGATGTCATTTCCTGGATCCTTTGTATGTAGCTTTAAATGTCTCTCTGGGCCACACCTGTTCACCTCGATCACCAAACCATGTACCAAGGCTTGATGTTCTTCGCCCCTGAAGTCCAGCCAGTGCCTTCCCCCAACACCCTCTTTGCCTCTCAGCTGTTGAGCAGCTGTTATATCATGCCAGCAAGGTGAGCCAACAGATCAGTGATGATGTGTACTGATGATCAGGTGCAATAGCACCTTCCCCTCCACTGACCCTCAGAGCCCGGTGGCTGCTGCTTCAACTTCTAACTTCTCTTGTGGCCAATTTTAACCTGGAAGTAAATAGGAAATAAGAGTCTGGGAAATGTAGTGCCAACCTGGCAAAGCCTCTACTGGTATTTTCACTGAAGGCTTCAAATCACCATTTAAAAGTCAACCTTTAAATATTGCATGTGGAAAAATTTGTCAGGGGAGTAAAACTCTAATTTTACCTTTTCTCTATTAGGTAGGATTTGTGTGGTGACTGCTTAGTTATCTCTTGCTGTGCATCAAACCACCCTAAAACTCAATGACCCAAACAATCATTTTATTCTATCTCATGGTTCTGAAAATTGGCCAGCTGGGCAGTTTCACTCCTAGTTTTGCTTTGTGCTATTTCTGGGAGTTGTGATGAAATGGTGGCCAGGACTAGGGCTGGATGTCTGACCCCTCAGCTTTCTTATATGTGGCATCTCTCTCCATCAGAGTCCCCTAGATTGTTTGCACAGACGCCCATGGATCCACGAGGCAGGAATGGAAGCTGCCAGGCCTTCTTAATGTCTGAGCCGTATGAATCTCAGAACATTTTGTTCCCCACATTCTATTGGTCAAAGCAGTCATGGATCCAGTCCTTGTTCAAGAGGAGGAGATTAATAATAACAAACTCTATCTTGTAAGGAGAGGAGTGACATGTTTGTGGCACATATTTATAAAGGAAGGGGAGAATTATTTGGGGCTGTCTTTGGAGACTAGTTTCTACAGCTACTCACCAGCTTGAGTGTTGGCTGCCTCCTCTACATGATGAGGGGGATTTCTCCTCCCTGTCAGGGATTTTGGAAAAATGAAACGGGAACAGATATGTAAAGGGGCAGCACAGAGCCTTCACCTTCCCTGTGCTTGGACTGGTGACAACAGCCTGGCATTGTCAATAGGAGATTTCTTAGGGCGGACAGGACAAGAAGGATAAGCAGAGGTCTTCTCCACCCTGAGTCCCTCCTCCCAGATTGAATTGAGCCCTCTCCAGCACATTTGACATCTTGACACTCCTGACTCCAGATATAAGGTCTGTGTTCTGTGTGATCAGGTCCCTCTACAGAGCTACAGACATCTCCAAAGTCAGCACTTAGCTCTGAATCAGCACCACAGACAGCACCATTGCCCTTTCCTGGGGATCCTCAGGAACCAGGTAAGTCCTGGGCAGATGGAGCGTCCCCTACGGGCAGTGGCCTGACCCCTGCTGGAGCAGATATTGGGGTTGGTCACAAATAGACCACAGGACTTGGCATCCAGAAGAGGATCTCCAGCACAGTGGGGGAGTGAGTGAGAACATGATACCTGAGAGCCCAGGAATTTCCAGGGTAGCAGGATCACCTGTGGAATTCACATCCCTTGTGACTGCCTGAGAGTCCCTACCAAACCTACTTCACCCATTTCTCCCTAAGACTCACCTTCTCAACCAGAAGAGCAAGAGCACCTCCCACCACAGCCTGTGCTTCCCCACTACAGCCACCTACCCTATGGCACTGGAATGGTCAGGCAACCTGTCTACCAACCACATGAGGTTCTCCTCAAAGGCAAGAGCTAGATCTGTCATATTCACCCCTTTACTGGAAACCTGAAGGCACAGTGTGCATGGTTGTTGACTGAATGAATGACTAAAGGAATGAAATATCCTCCCTCACCTCTTGGGGAGAGTTAACAATTCTTCTCTCTCAGATTAACATCAGCTTCCCTTCTCCCAGCCCAATGAGTCCTGGACAGACAAGATTAATGAAGTGGCTCTCAGTGTAGACAATGGTGCATGAGACAGGGCACCAGTGTGATTTGGGCAATTCGCTTGCCCACTCTGGATCTTGGTGTCTTCTCCTGCAAACTGATGAAGTGGGGCTGCTAGGCCCCCCAGCTCAGATGGCCCATGGTTGATAAGTTCTTGTTTTACACACAGTTAGATTCTCTATGCCTTCCCTGTGTCCGTCCCTCCCATTCATCTGCTTTTCTTTGCAAATTGGGGACCACAAGAAACAGACTGGGCATGGCCCAACTCTTCTGACCACAGATGCTGCAACTGTCCCAGCAGGGAGAGAGTGAGTCACCAGGACAAGGGGGCCCAGGAAGCATATGGAGCTGCAGGACGAGATTCCAGCTGAAAGGGCAGGAAATGGTGATGCTGTAGGAGCGTCTCTGCAGGCTCCAACCCTACTCCTTCCTTCTCCACACTCATACAAACATTGTTATTTTCATTTAAAAAAATGTATAGCCTGCCAGTGGATGTGAAGGAGTATTTCATCAGGGCTATGATTTACATTTATGTAATGAATGAAGACATTGTTAATTTTTTGGTGGGCATATTGGCCCTTTGCATATGTTCTTTGGGGATTCTTTTTCAAGTTTTTTGCCCATTTTTTAAGTGGGTAGTTTGACTTTCTGTTGTTGAGTTGTAAGAGTGCTGGATACTACACTCTTATCAGATGTGTGATTTGTAAATATTTCCTCTCATTAAATGGCTTGGCTTTTTACTGTCTCACTAGTGTCAATTGAAGAAGAAAACTTTGTCATTTTGATGAAATTCAAATTATATAATTTTTACTCTGTCAAAATACTCGAGAGTCAGGATGTTGGGTGGCGTGGGGTGGGGTGAGGCCCGGACACAGGTGTTCTCAGATCCAGGATGCAGGAGGGCCTGCAGAACCAATGTCCAAAGTCCTAGCGGGAGTGGAAGGACACAGGATTACCATACAGCGCGTGAAGACGTTCTTGCCTTGCTTTCCTGCAGCAAGAACAGAACCCGTGGCAGAGGTGATTCTGGTGGCTATCGGAGAATTGGCCGTGAACACCCTGCTCCTCCCCCTCTGCCTCATCTTCCTTGTGTGAGCATTGTCCGAGTGGAAGGGGAGGTGTGGAGAGGCCAGGGGGCACGCGGCTGAGTCCCAGAACCAGTGCTGGCAGGGCCCAAACGGGCCAGGGGGCGGGGCAAGCAGGAGATTGACAGGTGCGGGGTGGTGATGATGCCCCGCCCTCCGAGTGTCCAGGATGGGAGGTACCTGTGTGCTCAAGACGGTCTGTGGAGCCAGACCTGCCCTCTCCCACCTCAGTCACCCCTCCAGCCTCTGTACAGCGAAGAAGGGGTGAGTATGTTACCCGCTGAACCACGATCTGACTAGACTGAAAGACCCTGGTCTCTTTTCTCAGAATGACGTCCTGCAAGAGGAAGGTGATGAGGCCCACGGGAGGCGTGGAGGATGCAAACAGTATCTTGGGTTAATCTCTTAGGTGAGTGACACGGGTATCTCACAACCCAACATCTCACTGCACACCTCCCCCAGGATGGCCTTCAGGATTGGTCTACTTAGCATGACCAAAGTTGAGCTGCCATCTTCCTCTCCAAACCCACTTCTTTGCTGGGTTTCCTCTCATACTGATGACACCATGGGCCCCATCTCCAAGGCCAGAAGTGGGGTGTGCTCATGCACTTTGATCTCTCTCCTTTCTTCAGAATCCAATAAATAACTGTCTTGTCCATCCTTTGTCCTCATGACAGATCATCTTCATGCCTGTCTCCTCCTCTTTCTGACCCTGGTCGTTCCTGGGGCCTCATCTCTTCCCCAGGTCTCCTAACCAACCTTGCCTCCTGTCTCCATCTCTCCTCAACACAGGCCTCCAGACTGTTTGGAGAAAGACCATTATCATCCCCTTCCTGCACAGTGTGAACAGCTACATGTCCTCTCCATGGCCAGAGACTGAGGTACAAACACCACAGCTGGATTTGAAGTCTTGGCATGGTCTGTCCCCTGCTGCACTCTGCCCCAGATTCCTCCCTCTCCCTGCATCTGGCAATGTCTCCACCCTCAGCCGAGCCAAGGCCTCTGTGACTTTGATACTTTGCATGTACACTTCCTTCTCCTGAAATGCCCTTCCATCCCCGTTCCTACCTCTCCAAGTCCTGGTCATCCCTCAGGCTAGTCTTAAATGTCACCCGTGTGTATGTGTGTGTGTAATTCTTGTGTGGTTCTGAGCACAGTAATATTCAGTCTTTATTTATAGACTCTTGAGCAAGTATTATTGAAGACCTACTATGTGCCAACATTATTTTAGGTGCTGGGGGAGCATCTGTGAACACAGTATCCAAAGTCTCTGTCATCAAGAAGCTGTCATTCTGGAGAAAAGACGGATAGAAAGCAAAATGAATAAATAAATGAATAACATTAGAGAAAGCTGGATGGCAATATGTGTTTGGAGAAAAGTCATGCAGGGAAAAGAGCATGTGACATATTGGGGACAATTTTCTACATCTGCGAGTGTGAGGAGTGATGTTGGAGCAAAGACTTTAGACAGGAAGAGGGCAGGTTCTGCATTTCCCTGAGGGAAAATTATCCAGGAAAAGGGAAGAGAGAGGACAGCGAGTGGAGTAGTCTGAGGCAGAAGCATGCCTGGTGTGTTGGGGAAACAGGAGGAAGAAGTCTGACAGCAGAGGGAGGCACAGGGAGGGGAGGAGCTGGGAGGATGGTGCAGACCCTGTGCTGGTGCAGAGCTTGTGATGTCGTGCAGGAAATGCAAGAATCTGGACTCTTGGAGGATATGATTCAACTTTCATTTACACAGGATCCCTGTGGCTGCTCTGTTCAGAAAAGGCCAGAGTGGGTCCACAGCAGCAACACAGAGATTGGGAAGGGATTGCTGAATTCTCTAGGCAGGAGGTGATGGTGACTTGGACCAGGGATGTGGGGAGGAGAGTGAGGGTTTATGTTTATATGTATTATGAAGGTGGAACTAACAGAGTTTTCTAGTGGACGTGGGGAGTGAGGAGAGAGAGAGGAGCAAGGATGATGCCCAAATGTTTCCTCTGAGCAAGTGGAAGGATGGAGTTGTGTTCCAAGGAGGACGTCAGAGAGTCAGGTTTGGAAGGGGGATGTTCATTCTGAGAAGCCACTCGATATCCAGCTGGGGACGTCAGTGAGAGAGCTGGATACGAATGTCTGGAGATCAGGAGAGGGGTTCAGGGTGGAGGTGTGAGGACGTAGAGCCTTGTAAAGTGATGGCAGTAGATGAGACAGACAGGGGATGATGCACACAGAGAAGAGAAGGGCACCAGGAAACACATTTCTCCTTCATGATCCCGACACAGCACGTTTAATGGAGAGGTGGGAGAGGGGTGCAGACTTGGTTGGAATAAGTTCAGGAGAGAATTGCCACAAGGGAGATGGGAAGAGTGGATACAGGCAACACTTTGAGGAGTGTGGCTGCAAAGAGGAACAGAGGAATTGGTCTGTGAAGGAAGGCTTTTCTCCGTTAATCTCTCCATTCTCCCTGGAGATGGCATCTCTGTGATTTATGTATTACCTTCCTGAGGCCACTGTCACAAATGACCACACATTCAATGTCTCTCACAGTGCTGGTTGGACAGAAATCCCAAGGGAGAGAAATAATATCTTCCCTCTAGCCTTGTAAGTTCTCTATTGGATCCCTAAAGTACAAGACAGATAAGAAGAGAAATGGATACAAATATATTTAATATAAGTTTTATGTGGAACAGGAGCCTTCATAAGGAAATGAAGACCCGAACGAATGGTTCAACCTTAGTATTTTCATGATACATTTGATGAAGAGTGGAAAGATGTGGAGAGATATGATAGGACAAAGAGTGTGAGCTAAGTGCAGTAAACTGGGATAAACTTAGCAAGGCCTGATCCTTCAAATTCCTGTCTGTGTCCCTTGATCTTAGGAGATAATATGCTCCTTTCCTCCAGGTACAGGGAGGGCACCTCTCAGTGAGGGTTTATGACCTGCTTAAAGAGAAGGTCAAGAGGTCCTTCCTGAACATGCTGTTTCTCAAATCCCCCTGGCTTGAAATATTCACTATGCAAAGTTGCCACAACTGGGGGTAACGTGTCCTGAACCCCATCATCCAGAATCAGCTATGCTGGGAAGAAGTCAAGTTGTTGGTAGGTCACTCCCTCAGAGGCTCGAGGAGAGAATTCATCTCTTGCTTCTTCCAGATGATTGTGCTGCCGGCATTCCTTGACTTGTGGCTACATCACTGTCTCTGTGGTCACACTGCTCATTCTCCTCTGCGTGTAGAACATCACCCTCTGCTTTTCTCTCAGAAGGACACTTGTGACTAGATTTAGGGACCAACCCAGACAATCTAAGATCAATTCCATGGTTCAAGAGCCTCACTTTAATCACAGCTGCAAAGACTCTTCTTCCTTATAAGGGAACATTTACAGGTTCCAGGGATTAAGACCTGGGTATTTTTGAGTGATTACACCACTCACGTGACCTTTCACACCTCCAAACACCCCTATGTGGCCTCCAGAAATTCTCCCTTTTAATCTTCTTTGCTCTGCTGTTCCATGTCCTGACACACTAGTGGGTCACCTCATGGGTGACACGTGTCTTGGGAAACGGAGGCTTGATGTTCTATAAAAGCCACTATGAAGAGACTAAAAGCTCCAGACTAGGAGAATACAACTGCAAATATATATCTAGTGAATGACTTGCATCAAGAATATAACAAGGACTCTCAAAATAAAATGTAAATAAGCAAACACAAATGAACCCGATTTTATATGTATTTTAAAAACCAGCTACTCAACAGCAACAAAATAACGCCCCTACATAAAAATGGTCTAAGGATCTCATAGACATTTCTCCAAAGATATACAAATGCCCAATAAACACATGAAAACATGATCAACATTACTAATTTAGCGAAATGCAAATTATAACCACACTGTGAGGTACCCTTCACACCCATTACAGTGGCTATTGAAAAAAAAAAAGGAGAAATAACAAGTATTGGTGAGGATGTGGAGAAAGTGGAACTCCTGTGCTTTGCTTTTGTGATTGTAAAATCATGCATCAGCTGTGGAAAACACTATGGCAGTTCCTCAAAGTATTAAAAATACAATTATCGTATGATGCACTAATTACACTTATGGGTGTGTACCCAAAGAATCGAAAACAGGAACTTGAATAGATATCTGTACACCCATGTTCTTAGCAGCATGTTCACGATAACAAACATGTGGAAGCAACCCAAGGGTCCATCCACAGAAGAATGGATTAACTAAATGTGGAAACACGTATAATGGAATATTATCCAGCCATAAAAAGGAAGGAAATTCTCACACGTGCTACAGCATGGATTGAAGATATTACACTAAGTGAAATAAGCCAGTCACAAAAGGACAGATACTATAGATTCCACTTAAGTGAAGTGTCTGGACTAGGCAAACTCATAGACACACAGAAAATAGAATGGCACTTGCCGGGGTCTTGGGAAGGGGAAATGGAGACATTCATTTGTTGGGCACAGTTTCAGTTGGGGAAGATGAAAAAAGATCTGGAGACAGATGGTGGTGATGGTTGCAGAACAGTGTGAATGTAGTGAACGCCACTGACCTGAACAAATAAAAATGGTTAATATGACAAAGTTTGTGTTATAATAATATATAATAATAAATATATATATATTATATATATATTTTATATATATAAAATAAAATATATATATATAAAATATATATATAAAATATATATTATATATAAAATATAATAATATATAATAATAAATAATAATATAATAATAATAACAACACAAGCTGCCAAAAATTTAAATTAGTTGCTTCATCAAAGAAGAAAAAATGATGACAAATAAGCACGTGAAAACATACTCAACATCACTTGTATTAGGAAATTACATATTAAAACCAGGTTGAGATACAAACCTATTAGAATAACTAAAACTAAACCAAAATGAAAAGAAAAATCTTGGTAATAGTAAATGCTAATGAAGATGTGGAGCAGCGAGATCTCACACATGCTGTGGGTGGGAACGTCAACAGTACAGACATTTTGGAGAACAGTTTTCCAATTTTACAAACAGCTAAACCTACATATATCATAGGACCAAGCAATCTGACCACCAGATGTTTACCCAGGAGAAATAAAAAACATATGTTCCCACAAAATCTGTGTGAATATATATAGCAGCTTTATTCACGATTGACCGAAACCTGGAAACAACTCAAATGTTCTTCAGCTGGTAAGTTTATACAAAATGGGGTACATTTAAACAATGGGGTACCAGCCAACATTTAAAAGGAGCAAATTATTGATACATACATGCAATAACATGGAGAGCCCTCAAACGTGTCATGCCAGTTGAATGAAGCCAGACTTTGAGGACTACATTTTGCCCAAATCTATTTCTACAACATTCTGTAAACAGTAAAACAAGAGGGGTGGAGGATAGATCAGCATTTTTTCAAGAGTTCCAGGTAAATTGAGGATTTGACTCCCCAAGGGCAGCACAAGGGACTGTCTGGGGTAATGGCTTTTTTCAGTATCTTGACTGTGGTTGTGTTTACATACTGATATTCACCTGTCAAATCTCACAGAATTGTATATGATAAAAAGTGAATCTCGCTGTGTCTAAATTGAAAATAAATTAAAAATTAAAAAACACAAAAAATTGCTACATTCCCACTAGAATTATTAAAACTTAAAAGACTGACAATCCCAAGTGTTAAGGAGTCTGTGAAGCACCAGAATTCTGGCACTTTACAGATGGGAGTGGTAAAGGTAAAGACATTTTGGACAACTTTCTGGTAATTTCTACTAAAGTTAAACATGAGGTTACTCTTTGATCTAACAATTCCACTCTTCATGTGTACTCATGAGGATGAGAATATGTCCATAAAAAGACTTACACCTTAATGTTTATTGCCAAAACTTGAAAATCACAAATGTCTTTCAATAGGTGAATAAATAAAAGATATAGTACACTCATATAATGGAATAATGCTTAGTAATCAGACTTTGTGAACTACAGAAACATGCAACTTGGATCCATTTCAAAAATATCATACTGAGTGAATCTAGAGACAAATGAGTCCCTTTCTAGGAAATTCTGAAATAGATAAGATTAATTCACCAAGCTGGAGAGCATACCAATGGTTACCTGAGGTGGAGGTGGGAGTGATGAGCTTCAAATAGGTGTGGAAAAACCTTTTGGGTTGGTGGAAATGTTCTATCTCTTGATTGCGGAGGTCAGAACTCGGCTGTATATGTTTGTCAACATCCATGGAAATGTCACTTTCAAGTGGGTACATTTTACATTACATAAATTATAAAGTTTATTAAAGAAAAACAATGAGAACTCACTGAAACTTCCAGTCTATGAACATGGTATAACTTCCTTGACTGTGAAACCAATTGTATTGAGACTTCTATTATGTGACACATTCTCACTTTTTTAATAACCTAGAACTAGTACTATTTTACTTATTGGATACCCAGTTCCTTATATATCAAATGATGGTGTAAAATCTCTCTCTGTTAGTAAGGTAGAAGGAACAGTTATCTACATACTACTGTATTTGAAAGATTTTGCAAATCGATGGTGGCAAATGCTATTCTGTCACAGGTGACAAGGATTTCCCAGACACATACAGCACAGAGTGAGATGCAAAATCACATGAGCTGAACCTAAAATTTTAATTGTAGCTGTATATTCCACTCATGTTTTCTAGAAATATTATTCCCTGTGAGCCCCATGTAACTGTGAAAAAAAGATGGTTTACATGACAGAAAATGCTAATCTGTATGACGAGGATCTAAAAGAAATAGCTCCAGTCCACACAACACTGAATAGTAGCATTCAGGGAAAAGAACTTTCCTCTGCACTGGCTCCTAGAACATGTGTTCTCCCTTTTGTTTTACACGAAGATGTTGTATGGTTTTTATTTTGTAGATGCCATTGTAACTTCACAAATCAGCATACAAGAAGTAAAACAAAAACAAAAATTCCCATACTCATATTTTAGAAGATATTCAATATGCTGCCAGGACACACAGCAAACTCACCAGTGACTGCAGTTCTAAGGCCCGACAGTACTGAGTGTTTGGGGAGGAAGTGATGCCACTGGGTGGGGAGCATCTCAAGGGTATGGACTAGGTCTGTTGTCTCCCTTCTTGTCTCCAGCCTCCCCAACAGAGAGATGCTCACTAAGTGTTTGGGAATTGAATGAATGAATGATTGAATGGCTGCTGCCTTCACGTCACCTAGAACCTTCTTCTTTCCTTTGCTTCAGATGCTCACACAAACCCTACAGAATCATACACCTGGAAGGACTGACCACCCAAGGACTAGATGAGGCTGTGATCCTCTGGGGTCAGGTAGGAGCTGACCAGCTCCCTAGTGTGGACAACAGGGCTCAGAAAACACCCCAGATGAGAAGTTCTTAGAGACTCAGCATGTCCCACACTTCAGATGTCCTCACAGTTCCTGGTCCAGGCTCAGCTGCTGGAGAAAATCCGCAAGACAAGGACAGGACATGGGGTCTGCTCCTTCTTTGTTCCCTTCTGGGAAGGTCTTGGGCTGTCTTGTGAGGTGTCCTCCTGTTCTGTGCAGAGGGGGGATGAGTTTCTGCCTATAGTTCCTGTTTTGTAAACAGCTGAGGTCACCTGCTCCTCCCAGCTTCCTGTAGTTCTCCTCCCAGCCTCTCCTCCCACTTGCCTTCTTCTTTTCTTTCCAAACATGGGAAGGACAACCAGAACCCTCCATCTCAGAGGTGCTGTCCCTGCTGCTGCCCCTGCTGTGGGCAGGTGAGTGGACCGAGGCAGGAGGGGGAAGGCGGGGTGAGGGCTACTGTTGACCCTCCTTTCCCCGCAGGGCACTTGGCTCAGGATGGGAGATACTGGTTGTGAGTGCAGAGGTCTCTGGCGGTGCAGCAGGGGTTGTGTGTCTTTGTGCCCTGCAGCTTCTCCCATCCCTGGGGCTACTGGATTCACATTGCCCCAGCTCATGGTTCCTGGTTCCGAGAGGGAGCAAATCAACACCAGGATGCTCCTGTGTCCCACAAACAACCCATATCGTAAAGTGCAGGAGGAGACCCAGGGACGATTCCTCCTTCTCAGGGACCCTCGGACCAATGACTGGTCCCTGGACATCAGACATGCACAGAGAGGGGACGCGGGGACACACATCTTTAGGTTGCCCAGAGGGTCTTTTGCAAGATATAATTTCAGAGAAAACCAGCTCTTTGTATATGTGACAGGTAAGGAATGGGGTCAAAGAGAGGACACATGAATGGGTTCCGAGGGCTGGGAGGGGCCCCCCAGTTCCTCATGCTGGGAGAGACCAAGGGGGTCCAGGCGGACAGGATGCTGAGGCTGGCTGGGGAGGAGGCAGTGGGCCTGAGGCAGAGGTTGCTCTTAAGGTCACACTTGGGGTCCCCCCTCCAGGGCCTGGGTCTCTGTCTCTCTCCTCCTCAGCTCTAACACAGACACCTGACGTCCACATCCAGGGGACCCTAGAATCTGGCCACGCCAAGAATATTACCTGTGTAGTGCCGTGGGCGTGTGAGAGGGGGACGCCCCCCACCTTCTCCTGGATCAGGGACACCTTCACCTCCTTGGGCCTGAAGACTCCACACATCTCGGCGCTCACCTTCACCCTGGGGCCCCAGGACCATGGCACCAGTCTCACCTGTCTAGTGACATTCCCCGGAGCTGGAGTGAGCACAGAGAGGACCATCCACCTCAAAGTGTCCTGTGAGTGCCAGGCCAGGATGGCTGGGTCCCTGAGGACAGGGTATTAGGGGAGTGGGATGGGGAGAGAGGGCTTGAGATACTGGGTGCTGGGTCTGAGGAGGAAGGAAAGAGGACGCCTGCTTGTTATTTCTAAAGTTCTGGGGGGAAAGGGCCAACACCCACCTTCCTGCCACTGAAAAGGGAACAATTATGGCTGTCTGTCCAGATGCGCCCCCAAACTTGACCATCAGTGTGTTGCAGAGAGAAGACACAGGTAGGGCCCAACCTCTCCTCTCTAGGGGGTGTGGTGTAGGCAGGGCCTGTCTCTTCCCTTCAGAGAAGAGCTGGGGTTTAGAACTCTGATGGGAGAAAGGCTCAGTCTGTCCCCCCAGCTGCGGGGACAGTAGAGGTGAGAAGCCCCCCACTCGATCATCAGCTTACACTCTGGCCTCCCCCTCCCCTGACCCTGCTCACAGGGGATTTGCAGGGCCTCTTCCGTGCCCAATGGATGTGCTGTTCCCATGCCAGGGATGCATTCTCCTCCAAATCCTGCCCTCATTCTCCTTAGCATCTGGACCCTGCCTACTGCCCCAGCCTCACTGGATCATTTTAATGTTAGTGTTTAAAATAAGAAGCATCGGGGGCCGGCCTGAATGCGCAGCAGTTAAGTGCACACACTCGGCTTCGGCGGCCTGGGGTTCACAGGCCCGGATCCTGGGTGTGCACAGACGCACTGCTTGTCAAGCCATGCTGTGGTGGTGTCCCATATAAAGTAGAGGAAGATGGGCACAGATGTTAGCCCAGGGCCAATCTTCCTTAGCAAAAAGAGGATTGACATCGGATGTTAGCTCAGGGCTGATTTTCAGAAAAAAAGAAAAAAAAATAGGAAGCATCAAATGTGCCTTAGTCTGCTCAGGCTGCCATTACAAAATACTCCAGACTGAGCGGCTTAAACAACGTGAATTTATTTCTTACGCTTCCGGAGACTGGAAGTCCAAGATCAAGTTGCCGTCCATTTGGTTCCCGGTGAGGGTTCTCATCTTGTAGATGGCCGCCTTCTGGCTGTGTCCTCACAGGGATGAGAGAGAACCAGCCCTCTGGTGTCTCTTCTTATAAGGGCACCAATGTCATCTTGAGAACCCCACTCTCTTGTCCTCGTCTGACCCTAATTACCTCCCAAAGGCCCATTCAGATACCTCCAAACTATATCACATTTGGGGCTAGGGCTTTGTCATATCAATTTGAGGGGGGCACAATTCAGTCCCTAGCAAAATTTAGTAGGAGTAAAACAGTGTTCAGAACCCTGTGTACCTCCCTCTTAGTTATCTTCCCAAATACAACCTATGCATAGACATTTTAAAACACTCATATATGTACCTATCATATGATACACACTGTCCCGAATCTTTATCATTACTTTGAATAACCTTTTAATATGGAGTAATTTTAGATTTACATGGTACAGAGAGTTCCCAGAAATCCCTCACCCAGCTTCTTTCATTGTTAAAATCTCCCATCACCTTGGCACATTTGCACAACTAATTCTTTACACAACTAATTCTGTGACATTGGTACATTTCTGTGAACTAAATTGTTCTTTTTCTCAAACTCAGTCTATCTTGTAGATCCTTCTGTATCAGTACATAGGAAACCTTCTTCATTCTTATTTATGACGCTATGGTTTTCCAATTGGAGGTATATTATACTATAAAGTACTTAGTTGGTCTCCCAGTGGTGGAAAACTGTGGTGTTTCCAGTCTTCTGTTCAGACAAATAATACTGGACTGAAGAACTTGTACAAACATTCCCCGTGTGTGTGTGTGTGTGAGATAATTTTCTAGAGAAGAAAGTCCTGGATCAAAGGGTATGTGTGTAATTTATACAGATGTTGTCAAATCCCACTTCATGGAGGTGGTTCTGTTTATACTCCCACCTGCAACGTGCCTATTTCCCTGCTGAACGTGTTCATCCTTGTTGATCCTAAGTGAATCATGTTAAGTTGCAGTGTCACTTTTGACTAGGTTGACATTTTTCATTATGTTTAAGAACCGTTTGTATTTCTTTGTGAACTTCTTCTTAATGGTTCGAAGAAGCTCTTTTCATATTAAAGACGTCAGCTGTGTGTTAGTGGATTTATTTCCAATCTATTGATGGCCTTTTGACTTAGCATATGGTGATTTTGCTAGGCAAAAACAGGCAATTTCTCTTCTGAGTTGCACTTAGTGGTGTTGGCTCTCACTGGTTGGCAAGAGCCAACTGTATCCATCTTTTCCCAACTCTTGATTCAGTGAGTTCAAACTGGTGTTTGATATTGACCAAAATGGGAATATTTACACAAAGGAAATTGGCAAATGCTACAAATCAAGACTCCCTTCCCTCCCTCCACCACTAATGAGCTGGTTGTTAAACATTTACTAGCAAACCACTGGTTGCATTTATCAATATTTTCTTTCATGCCTCTTACTTTCCCAATCTAATATTATTTTTTAAATCTTCCATATTTTCTTCCAGTGGCCTCATGTGTCAACACTCACAAGCATACCCATTCACTCAAACCTCACAGCACTATGGATTTTTCCCTGAACATGCAAGTCATTTCACACCTCAGCTGTGGTTGCATCTTTTGTACATTCCTCCCACAAGGTCCTTCCATCAGCACCATCCTCTAGCCAGCTCCCACCCATGCTGAGGCTCTGTCAAGCCTCTCCTCCTCAGGGACCCCCGCCTGTCCTGACAGTCTCAATACACTCCTGTCGTCAGGACTCCCTCAGTCCAAATTGTCCCGATCACAAGACATGTTATATTGCTCTGTGAGTACCCACTTCTGGGTATCTCCCCCACGAGACTGTGAGCTCTCTGACACAGCTAAATTAGAACTCAGTGAACTGTTATTGAAAGACAAAAGGCAAAGCTCATAGAGACAAACCTTGGATCTGTGTTGACACAGATGACGAAGAAGGGAGGTGTGGGTACCAGGGCATTCAGATGAACACACAAAGCAGGGTCTGTTGGAATTGCTGAATTACCTGCTCCTAGCCTTGTCACCTTGGGTTGAGCCCAGATGCTATGAGTCCATAAGGCAGGGGAAGAGAAGAAACAGATCTACACGATGAAAAGGAAAGAGAGAGAGAGAGAAAGAGAGAGAGAGAGAGAGAGCCCCTAATAAGGTTCTGGGCTCACCTTTCTCTCTCTCTTGCCAGGACCTGAAGCTCTGGGCAACAGCTCATCTCTTCCACTCCAGGAGGGCCAGTCCCTGCTCCTGGTCTGTGTCGCCAACAGCAACCCTCCTGCTACCGTGAGCTGGACCCCGGGGGGGTCTGCCTCTGGGCCCCTCCTCACCCTCAAACCCGGGGGTCCTGGAGCTGCCCCGGGTGCAGCTGGGGCACCATGGGAAATATATCTGCTGAGCTCAGCACCTGCTGGGTTCCCTGGAAACCTCCCTGAGCCTCTCTGTGACCAATGAGTGGGACACATCTAGGGAAGGACGCCTGGGCCCTCGAGAGGAGAGAGGCTCCTCTGCTCTCCCTCCTCTCTCCCCACAGACCTCACAGCTGTTCAGTCCGTCCTGCAGCTGGGAGGGTGAGGCAGGGTCTGAGTGGCATATTGGGAACTGTTCTTAGGGACATGGCTGGGGTCGAGATGGAGAGAACACGCAGACCCCACCACCTGGGTCAGGACCACCCCTCCTACTGCAGGAGCCACTTATTTATTTCTGTTCCAGATGCTCCATGGAACCTCACCGCCCGCATCTTCCAGGGAAACAGCACAAGTGGGAGAGGCCTGGGTGGAATTGGGGTCTCAGAGGTCAAGTCAGGGGATTGTGTGGAGGCTGGACAGAATGAAGCCCCATCACTCTCCATCCCCTCTCAGTCCTCCTTCCTGTCCCCTGGCAGGACTCTCTAGGGTCACTGTGAATTCCTAATTGTCCCTTCACTGTCACTTCTGGTTGCTTCCTCTCTCCTGAGCTCCTCTCTCCCCTCACTATCTGATGACATCCTATCCCAGATTCCCTTCCTCTTCTCTGACTGTGCCATCCCCATCTCTCACAAGGAGACTGAGTCCCCACAGCTCGACACCTGCTTCTGGCCACCTTCTGCATGACCCTGCAGCTCAGCTCGTCCACCCTGGTGCTTCCAATCCATCCTCTGCCCTGAAGACTCTCACAAACCCTTGTTGGGTCCAGAGGGTCCTGAGTGTCCTCCCTTTCCCCTTCCCAGGCCCCTCCCTCCCAAGTCACCTGAATCACATCCTGGAAGTCACTTCAGACATATCTATGTGTCATCCAACACTCCCCATGACTCAGTGAGTTTTGCAGACTCGACTTCCTGAAAATGTCTCAGATCCCTCTCTTCCTCCATCCCCATTGTCGCAGCCCCACCTCGGGCCTCTGTCCTCACTCTCACTTGGACACGAGTGAGACCTGGACAGGACCAGCCTCCTCTCTGGACTACCAGCCTCCAGTCCCCACCTGCTGGAATTTCAGCCCTAAAGGAGTCTCTACAAACCCAAACCTGACCCTCTTTCTTCCCTGCTCAGAACCCTCCCAGGGGCCCCTGTGGCCCTCAGAAGAAAGGATGAGAGCATCACCTTGTGGAAGCCTCCAGGTGGTCAGACTACATGTGTCAGCACCCTGCATGGCTCACACATCGGGTCCACCTCCTGGGATGTTCTCTCCCATGTCTACAAATGGCCACCTCTTCCTCAGATGTCCATTCCCCATCCCGGATCATCCAGTTGCCTCTCCTTCCACCCCTCACCTCATGCTCTTCAGCGCTGTCAGCCCTTGCTTGCACTGCAGTCTCAGAGACACGATTTTTCATTCCTGTGTCTGTGGGAGGACAGAGGGAGAGAGAGCTTCTCAGTCCTGCCTTGTGGCTCTCTCTGTCTCCCCAGTCACAGAGGTCCTGGGCAATGCCACCTCCCTGCCAGTCCAGGATGGCCGGTCCCTGTGCCTGGTCTGTGATGCTGATGCCAACTAACCTGCCGGGCTGAGCTGGTCCCAGGAAAGCCTGACCCTGTGCCCTTCCCAGGCCTTGGACCCTGGGGTCCTGGAGCTGGCACAGGTGGTCTTAGTGGAAGGAGGAGAATTTACCTGCCAATCCCAATCCCTGCCTTGGGATTCCTACCACATCTCCATGAACTTAATTGTGCAGGGTTAGTACAGCAGGACACTTGCCTTCTAGATGAGGACATGAGCAGGCTCAGGTTTGGGAAACTCACCCCTCCATCTTTCTTCCCCTCTTCCTCCCACAAGTATCTCCCCTTTCTGCCCTCAAGTCTCTGGGGAGCAGCGGGGCTCCTGGCCACTAGTCCTCACCCTGCTCAGGGGGACCCTAATGGGAGCTGGCTTCCTTCTCACCTATGACCTCACCTGGATATACTACACTAGGTGAGAAGCCCTTCTCAAGATGTCCCACATTTGGGGACACCTTGGGTGGCTTCACCCATCTTGTTCTCTCTAGTACGCCCTCCACAGGACCAATATCTCATTTCAGAACTGTGTTTCCCCCACAGGTTCAGAGGCTCCCAATGGGAGAGAGCTGCAAGGTGTGACTGAGCCCCTTCCTCCCAGCGGTGCCGAGGTCTGGGCTCCAGATCCCTTACAGGTGGATGAGGATCCCTCAGAGCACTGTGTCCTGAGACGCTCCCCAGCACAGCTCTGTGGAGCAAGGAGGTGCTGCATGAGGTGGCCCTGCCTCCTGTCCAGAAATGACCCTTCCTCTCTGGTGTCAAGGACTCTTCCTAACGGTTCTACACAGATGGTTGGAGGACATGTGAGGAGACAGACATATTTTATTATTAATTTAAATTATACTTCATGAAATATGTTGCTTCTCTGTGCTTACCTTAATGTGGTTTTGAGAAGCCCCTAATTCAACTGCATAATATATTGTGATAAATCCTCTAATGTATTATTTTTTTAAAACAGTCCTTTTTAAAGAGATATATCTTTTTAAAAGCTTCAGGACATGGTTGTGTGTCCTAGTTGTTTAGTTCTCTATGTGAGCTGCTGCAGCAGTATGACAACTGACAGACTGGTGGTGTGGTTCCACGACCGGCAAAGGACCTGGGCCACGGTGGTGAGAACGTTGAATCTTAACCACTAGACCAGCAGGGCTGCTCAAGAGATATTTTTTTAATTAGAAAAATAAACGGTTTTATATTGATCCACATATTAACCATTTCAGTGGCTCTTCATTCCTTTGTACACATTCCAGTGTCTCTATGGCATCATTTTCCTCCTGCGTGAAGATCTTTTTGTATATTTCTTGTAGCAATGGTACACTGGGGATGAATTCTCTTGGCTATTGTTGTTCTGGAAAAATGTTCATTTACATTAGCTTTGTAAAGATCTGTGTATTGGGTGAGGAATTCTAGGTTGCCATTTTTTCTCTTTCAGTTGTTCACATTCTCTGGCTCGTATAGTTTCTTAGGAGAATTTTTCTGTAATTTTCATCTTTTTTTCTAGTATGTCTTTTTCTTGGCCAGTTTGAATATTTTCCATGATTTAATTTAAATGATTTGATTAATATGTGCCTTGATGTGATGCATGTGTGTGAGTGTGTGTGTTCCTGCAGCTCTGCCCAGGCCCTCTGTTCTCCATTAGTGAACACGTCCACCTGTGGGGCCGACTCTGCTGCCTTCTCACTCACCTTCCTCCACCTAGCCCAGCATGCTTACCCTGCTCTGGGCGAGGGCACACCCGTCCCCTGTTAGTTGCTAGAGTCAGGGCTCTGGGAGTCACTCCAGACACCTCCCTGCCTCACCTTCCACACTTCCCTTCAAATCTCACTTCCTGAAAGTGGCTGGAATCCCTTCTTTCCTCCATCACCAAGGCTGCTGTCCCCATGCAGGGTGGGTCTCCCCTCCTGAGATATCGAAACAATGTCCTCTTTCGCCTCTTGGGCACCAGTCTCTCCCTTCCAGCTCTTTCCTACACTGGCCTCAAGGGGATCAATTTGACCTCTATTTGACATCTATAAGACTCTCTCCCTTCCCTGCTCAAAACCTTCCACGGCTCCCTGCTGCCCTTGGATGAAGCTCCAGTCTGTCTGTCTTCCCCACTGCTGGAGCTAGTTGAGGGTCAGGACTGTTTCAAATCTGTCTTTTTTCACGTTAGTTTCTGAATAATTTAATGAATGAATGAACGAAGTAAATGAACGTGGGTGTTACTTCTATTGCCTCATGTGAGCTCTTTCTATCTCTGGTGCCCATATACGCTGTCCTGAGACCCACCTCTCACCTGGAGGCCAGCTCCAGGATGGTGTTGAGGCCTTGACTCTCTGGGAGCTGGCCAGGTGAGACCTGTTTCTCCTCTACAGACGATTGTGCACGGGTCCAGGGGGCAGTACTTGGGGGCTCTCATCCTTCTTTGCTGCCTTACGTGGGCAAGCTCCTTGCCTCCTGTGATATTGTGATTTATGAGAAATATATATTTGGAAATATATATGTGATCTTTGTCCACAGTTCCTAGCTCACAGCTCCCCAATCCCTCGGGATTTCTACTTTATGTTAATAAAGATGAATTTCGATACCCACCCAGCAGTGGAGGCTGGCTCCCAAGAGGACCAGCCATGTGATCAGAGGATGGCAACTTTCAGTCCCACCCTCTGTTTCCACAGAGCGTAGTGGTGCTTGAGGTTGAATCAATTGCCCGTGGCCAATGACTTAGTCAATAAAAACCCAAAAATATAGCTTGACAGTCTTTTTCAGAGAGCTTTCGGGTTGGTGAACACGGGAAGGTTTTGGGAGGGTGACACACCTAGAGAGGGCGTGGAGGCTCTGCACCCCTCCCCTCATACCTTGTCCTGCACATCTCTTCCCTCTGGATGTTCATGTATCCCTGATCATATCCTTTCATAAACTGGTAAAACTAAGTAAGTGTTTCCCTGACTTCTGTGAGCCATTCTAGCAAATTAATCAAACCCAACGTGGGGGTCGTGGGAACCCCTAGTTTTAGCCACTTGGTCAGAAGTACAAGTAACAACCTGACTTATGGCTGGTGTATGAAGTGGAGGGTGTTCTTCTGGGACTGAGCCCTTAGCTTGTAGAATCTGAGTCTATCTCCTGTTAGATAGCATCAGAATTGAGCGGAACTCTCGGACACCCTACTGGCATCTGACATCCACTTGTTGGTGTGGGGAAGCCTCCACACACATGTTGGAATTGGGTCCAGGAATCACTCTGCAGCTGGATAAGAATGTCTGGAGATCAGGAGAGGGGTCCAGACTGGAGATGTTAACATGTAGAGCCAGTATAAAGTGAGGAAAATGGATGAGGGAAAATAAAAACAAGGAGGGCTGGTAAATGATTGGGGTTTCCTCAAAAAATTAAAAATAGAATTACCACACGATCCAGCAATTCCACTTCTGTGTATTTTTCTAAAAAAATTCAGAGTAGGGATCTCAAGGAGATATTTGCACATCCGTGTTCACAGCAGCATTGCTCACAATAGCCAAAAGGTGGAAGCAATCCAAGTGTCCCTCAATGGATGGGAGGATAAACACAGTCTGGTGTATACCTAACATGGAATATTATTTGGTCTTAAAAAGAAAAGAGTTCTGACACATGCTACCACATGGATGAAGCTTGAGGACATTATGGTACATGAGTTACACAAGTCACAAAAAAGGCAAATACTGTATGACTCTACTTATCTGAAGCATCTAAAGTAGTCAAATTCCTAGAGACAGAAAATGGGATGCTGGTTTCTAGGAGAAGTGCAGTGGAGGGAAACAGGTGGTTTCTGTTTAATGGGTATTGAATTTCAAGTTGTACAACTTGAAAAAAATTGTTGTTGTTGTTGTTGTTTCGATTAGATATCAAAAAAACCCTCATACTCACATTGTAGAAAATACCCAGGATGCTACCAGGACATAAAAACTTACCAGTGACTGCAGCTCTAAAGCCCGACAGTACTGAGTGTGGTGGGGAGCATCTTATGGGCATGGACCAGGTACGTCGTCTCCCTTCTTGTCTCCAGTCTCCCCAACACAGACATGTTCACTAAGTGTTTGAAGAATGAATGAATGAATGAGTGAATGAATGAATGACTGCTCCCTTCTCGTCACCAAGGAACCCATTGTTTTCTTCTACCCCAGACATTCACAAAGGTCCTAAAGAACCCAACAACTGACAGGACCATCCACCTGAACTCTAGACGAGGCTGTGACCCTCTGAGGTCCATTAGGAGCTGACTAGCTCCCTAGTGTAGACAACAGGGCTCAGAAATGGACCTCAAATGGGAAGCCCTCAGAGACTCACGATGTTCCATGCCTCAAATGTCCTCAGAGGTCCTGGTCTGGGCTCCGGTGCTGGAGGGAAGCCCCAAGATGCGGGCAGGACATGGGTTCTTCTACTTGTCTGCTCCCCTCTAGGCAGATCTCAGAGTTTCTGGGTGGTGGAGTGTCCACTCTCTCTGTGCAGAGGGTGGACGAGCTCCAGCCTGCAGTTCCTCTTCTGTGAATGGCCGAGGTCCAAGGTCTCCTCTCCAGCTTCACGTGAGTCTCCCTAAAACCTCTCCTTCCCCTCGCCTTCCCTTTCTCTTTCCAGACACAGGACAGACGTCCAGAACACTCCATCTCAGAGATGCTGCTGCTGCTGCCGCTGCTGTGAGCAGGTGAGTGGGCTGAGGAGGGAGGGGACCTGCAGAGCAGGGGCTGTGGCTGATCCTCTTTTGCCAGTAGAGTCCCAGGCTCAGGATGGGAAATTCTGGCTGCAAGTGCAGTAGTCTATGACGGTGTAGGAGGGGCTGTGCATCTCCGTGCCCTGCAACTTCTACCATCCCAGGGACTACTGGACTGACTCTACCCAGGCTCATGGACACTGCTTCTGAAGAAAACACAGAAATGGTTTATGGAAAAGCCAGGATCATGGATACTTTTAGGAGGGATACACAGAGTGTTGTGATCAGAGAAACCCACTAGGGGACATGTGGAGGGTGGTCATTAGTGTTTTATTATTTGATCTGTGTTGTGTTTCCACTAGTTTTTGCTTTCTAAGCATTTGGCTAGTGTCACCTAGATGGTAACACACACACACACACAAACACACACACACACATATATACATTATATATAATTATATATATCACAGGAAAAATTGTAAGAAAATTTGACAAGATAAGAGAAGTTTGATGCTCTGACACTCATCTTTTGACAACACTTTACAGTGCTTCTTCCTCCCGGAGCTCAATATTCATAAATGAGAGAATAATTTTTTTAAAGATCAAGAAATACTCAGTTTTATATTCCAGAGAAATAAAAAGACCAATTTGTGTGATAGGTTTGATTGTATCAAAACTAAAGTTTCCGTCAAATAGCGGACAACCCAGACAAATTTAATCGAGAAATGACAGAGTGGGAGATCTCTTTTCCTTTATTAAGCTCACAAGAGTGTTTCAGCTAAAATGTACGAAAACTTCTACAAATCAACAAGAAAAGGGAAAACAAGCCAACGTAAAAATAATCAAAGGACATGAATATTTATGTCACAAGTGTGGAAGCATGAATGTAAAACAAGTCCACACTGAGATGCTCAAACTCACTGTTATTTGAGAAAAGTCAACCAGAAATGAGATACTACTCCACACTCATCAGACCAGAAAATCAAGAAGGCAGATAACAGCGAGTGTGGCAGAGATGTGAGGAAGTGGGAACCTCCTGCTCTGCTCATGGGAGTGTAGACTGTTGAGACATTTGGGGAGCTGGCAAATCTCTATCTCGTGAACTGACTGTTTGCTTTGTGATAAATCACTGAGCTGCACACTTAGCCATTTGTGTCTTCTTCTGCATGTTATACTCTTTACAATAGAATTTTTTAAAAAAAGCTAATATTGAGTGGAAGTAGCCAGAAAAAAACAAAATGCATACTGTATGCCGCCATTTACACAAAGGTCAAAAACAGTAAAATCTAAACTGAAATTTAGCGATGCAATATGAATTAATTTATTTTTTGATAAGAAGATTGGCCTTGAGCTAACATCTGTTGCCAATCTTCCTCTTTTTGGTGAGGGAGTTTGGCCCTGAGCTAACATTAACGATGCATTTTTGTTGGCAAAATATATTATTCTCTAAGGTAAATAATAGGGATGAGATTAATATCTTTAGAGAGTTGATAAGGAAAATTCCAAGGTCCCTGTGTGTATACACTTTGAATAGATAATTCACAAAGAAGAATTATCTATGTAATCCTTGGTGAGAAAGATTGTTTATAATCACATTGAAGCAAAGCAAGAAAGGATCTAATACTATTTCCCTAATCTTGAATTAGCAAAAGTCAAAAAAGTCAGACACACCAGGCACTCTCATGTGCCGTTGGGAGATTTCAATGAGTGGGGCAATTTTGGAAAATGTCGAGTTGGCTTCAAATGGAATTGGAGGAATGATTTCAACTCCCCACTTGCTGCATCAATTAGAAAAGTGTTTTGCTCTAAGTTTTAAAAGGGATGACTTTCAGCAACTTTAACAAATATGACTCGATTTTTCTCACATAACAGGAAGTCTAGAATTGGGCTGCTGCTGGCTTTGATTCAGTGGCTTGGTAGAGCTCATGGGACATTACGGAGAGTAAAGAAGGAGGAGGGAGAAGGGGCACAGGAGAAGCCCAGCCCCCAAATCAGAGGGTCAGCCCCTCCCCGATTTTCTCCCTTGTAGGCGGTCAATTTCCTCTGACTCAGCTGCTTTCCTGACCCGAGGCCCAGATCCTGTTCCTGTCTATTTAGCCCTCTCCCCACAGCCCAGTTATTCCTAAACTTGGGAACTAATTCTGCTTCAGGGCCATGGACAACGCCATCCCTACTTTCTGGGGCTTCCCAGGGACCAGACTGTGTCTTGGCTGAAAAGAGCACCCCTCCCCCTATGGGCTGACCCTGATGGGAGAATTGGGAGAGGAGTTGGGGCTCAATATGAACAGGAGAAGGGCCTCCCGATCTAAGCTGGCCCTTCTCAGACTCCTTGCCACCGCCAGAGAATAAGACCTTATATTCTGACAGAGGGGCTTCTCACATGCCTTTGGTTTCTTACCTCTCAGGGGAGACTCCACCTCCAATCTTCTCATAAATCCCTCCTTGTCTGCGGAAAGCTCCTGTCCTCTCCTCTCACACATCTTACAGACAAGAAGGGCCTCTCTCCCCAACAGGCCAACATCTCTGTCTCTCTGTCTCTCCCCCTCTCCCTCTCTCTCCTCCACGCCTCATCCTCTCTTTCTCTTCTCAGTCTCCGGCTGGTACCCAAATGGAGCTCTGGAGGATGGAGAACAAGACTCATGGTCCTTTACTGCCTCTAGCTCTGTGCCAAATCCTGAAAAAATTTTTAAAAATTATGCCTTGATATATGTCAGATAAATGAAGGAATGGAATATCAGGAGGCTGACTGAAGCACTGTGTTTGGAAGTGATGGAAGACATTCAAAGTGTTTAGGCACACAAGGGAGCTTGCTGAGATTGGGAAAAGAGTTCTGCGACATCCGAAATGGGTCACTGTCAGTGGGAGACCTAGAGGCTACAAGAGGGAGATATGTAAGGAGAGGGGAATTAGGTGGTCACCATGTGGAGGAGAATTGCGGAGGCTGGACGAGCTGTGGAGAAGATGGACAGAGATATTCTGTACATGTATGTGCAGGGCTCACAGGAAATGTGAGGAGGAACAAGGACCCAGTCACAAGTTCTGTCTCACCCTGAACCTTAACAGCTCACCCAAGTCTGTCACTGGAGTCCGGGCTCCAGGCTCAGTCCCAGCCTCTGTCCATAGGGTCTCTCCCTGCAGGTGAATTCAAGAGTTCACCCAACGCTTCCTGAGGCCTCTGGGGTGCTCCATCCCTGGAGTGGGTCCAACCCAGAGACGATTTGGTCCCAGGAGAGTCTTGGTCTCTCACTCCTCTGTCCCCATGAGGGAGGCTCCGAGAAACCTATCTGGGAAAAATAGACCCTAAAACTCCACATCTCTCTTGAGGGAAGTGGGGTTGGTCCTCAGGAAGTGAGAGGTGGCATTTCAGGGTACAGGAAGAAGGTGGGGTCCACCCTGCTGTGGCCCCAGGAGAGAAGAACTCAGCTTTCACTTCCCCTGCAGCGGCCTGAGTGAGAGGGGTATTCTTGCTGGAGGGAGAACTTTGGGAGCAGAAATCACACATTTCAATCAGAAAGAGCCCCCAGCTCACTGGCCACCCTACGGTCGCCCCCATCTACCAACTGGGATAGGCTGATCAGATGGTGTCAAGGGAATCTAGATGATCCTCTGCAGCCCAGAGATGCTGCTGCTGCTGCAGCCACAACTGTGAGGGCAACAGGTCTGAGGAAGAGATTTCTGGGCTGGGCTGCATTCAGAGACTCTGTTTCCTGCAGTGGGCCCTGGGGGACAGTGCGGGTACGATCACTAAACTTCAGTCAGTGATGGAGAAGGAGGGCCTGCCTATGCCTCCTATCCCATTCTGCAATCCAACCCATCGGTTTTCTGGACCAACTTTAGCCCACTTGAAACTGGCCTTCAGATCCTGGAGGTGGCCAACAGACACCATAATCCCCCTCAGGCCACAGACTCTATCAAACCTGGAAGAAAGAATCTGGTGCTGACTCAACCTCCTCGGTGACCCAGGGGCCCACAGTTGCTTTATGAGCATCAGATTTTCCATGATGTGGGAAAGTGGGAAGACTTTAGGATAGAGAAATATTATGTGAAATGTGACTCCCAATATATGACACTGTCTCTGAAGGTGACAAGTAGCCAAGGGTCCCCAGGAGAGAACCCCAGAGACAAGAACACACCTGCTCCTTATCTGGAGGGTGGGGGTGTTGATCATGATCATGGGGCTGAGTGAGGGGTGTGCTTATATGGAACTTGCCCCCAGGATCACACTCTGGGATCTGAGTCTTTTTCTTCTCTCCAGTTTGTATCGGATACCCCAAATCTACCCCCCTTTCACCTGAAGTGCAACCATCTTTGGGTCTAAACAGCACTATGCCAGCAGCTTGTGTCAGAGGATGATTCTCTCCCCAAGGTCCCAAGCCCTCCTCCCATTCCTAAGTACTCACCCATATGTTAGAGTTCCAAGGTCATGACACCAGCCCTACACGCCAGGTCATCTTCCTAGGATGTGGTAGGGCTATGGATAGAACCATCAGAGGAGTTCAGCCCATAGAAGAAAACCTATATGTGAGTTTTCAGGCCCATCCATAGGCAAATAGAAAGGCTTTCTCTGGCTGTCCTCATGGGAAGCCACCCTCCCTGCACTCTTGACTCCAGGAGCTGGCCAGCGGGGACCTGCTTCTCCAGTAGAGACAACCGCGCACCAGCCCAGGAGACAAGACTTGGGGGCTCTTGTCCTTCCTTGCTGCCTCACTTGGGCAAGCCCCTTGGCTGTCTGAGCTGCAGGGTTCACCTGCCACATGCAGAGATGGGCCTGGATGATCTCAAATGGGCAGTCACGCTGATTCCGTGAGTCTGAAGTTTCCTCTTCTGGGCATGTGGCCCTTTCTTCTTACCACAGGTTTCCTGTCTCAGCTTCCTCTACCCTCTCACAGTTGTGGCTTTCTCTTCTCTCTCAGAGGGACCCCAGAAGGCGGACCGTCCCAGGGCAAGAGGAGATAATGCCACTGCAGCTGCTGCTGCTGCTGCTGCCTGTGCTACGGGGAGGTGAGTGGTCGAGGGGAGAGAGGATCCCACTCTGGGGAGGCACCAGAACTCCAGGCTGAGTTTCTCCCTCTCCCCAGTGCCCACGGCTCAGGATCAGAGGTACCAGCTGAAACTACGGGAGTCCGTGACAGTGCAGGAGGGCCTGTGTGTCCTCATGCCCTGCAAATTTTCCTTTCCCTGGACTGCCTTCAGAACCCTCCAAGTGTTTTGGTTCCGGAAAGGGGAGGATAGAAACCGTAATTCACTGGTGCCCACAAACAAAAGAGAACAGCAGCTGCAGGAGAGCACCCAGGGCCAGTTCTTCCTCCTCGGAGACCCCCAGGCCTACGACTGCTCCCTGAGCATCAGAGACGTCAACATGGGGGACAGTCGGTCTTACTTCTTTCACATGGAGGATGCCTTAAGGAAACACTCATATCTAGATAAGACACTCTCTCTGCATGTGACAGGTATGGTGGGGGCTCAGGGAAAGGCCCCAGAGTGTGGGGCACTGGAAATAGAAAAATGAAGGTTCCATTCCTCCTGAGGGTGGGGTGACTTGGGGACAGTGATGACAAGACTCTGCGGTAGGCCGAAATCACACCAAGAGGCCCCAACCTCCTCTCTCTCTTCACCAGCCCTGACCCGCAGGCCCAACATCCTTAGTTCAGGGCCCCTGGAGTCTGGCCGCCCCGGGAACCTGAACTGCTCTGTGCCCTGGGCCTGTGAGCAGGGCACACCCCCCATCTTCTCCTGGACATCAGTTGCCCTCACCTCCTTGGGCCCCAGGACCCACCTCTCCTCAGTGCTCACCCTCACCCCACGGCCCCAGGACTATGGCACTAACCTCACTTGTCGAGTGACCTTCCCCAGAGCTGGAGTGAACACACAGAGGACCATTCAACTCAACGTGTCCTGTGAGTGCCAGGCCAGGACAGCCAGGTCCCTGAGGGCAGTGGATGTAGGGGAGGTTGGGGGAGGGCTGGGATACTGGGTGTTGGGTCCTACAAGCTGGTTCTGGGGAGGGAGGAAGGAAAGTGCACACGAGACTCCACCCCCTCTTATTGCTAAAGTTTCCTGAGGGAAAAGAGCCAACACCCACCTTCCTGCCACTGAAAAGGGAACAATTATGTCTGTCTGTCCAGATGCACCCCAGAACCTGACCATCAGTGTGTTCCGGCAAGAAGGCACAGGTAGGGCCCAACATCTCCTCTCCAGGGGGGTGTGGTGGACCTTTCTCCTCCCTTCAGAGCAGAGCTGGGGTTCAGAACTCAGATGGGAGAAAGGCTCAGGCCAAGTGTGGGGACAGCAGAAGTGGGAAGCCGCCCACTCGATTGTCAGCTTACAACCTGGCCTCCCGCAGTGCTGACCCTGCTCTCACGGGGTTTGCATGGTCTCTTCCATGTTCAGCGGATGTGCTGTGTCCATGCCAGGGACACATCCCCGTCCCAAATCCTGCCCTCATTCTCCTTGGGATCTGGACCCGCCTATTCCTCCAGCCTCCTTGGATCATTTAATGTTAGTGTTTAAAATAGGAAGCATAAAGTGTGCCTTAGTCTGCTCGGGCTTCCAATACAAGATACCCCAGACTTGGGGGCTTAATCAACAGGAATTTATTTCTCACAATTCTGGAGGCTGGAAGTCCAAGATCAATGTGCCAGCCATTTGGTTCCCGGTGAGGACTAGCTTACTGGCTTATAGATGGCTGCCTTCTGGCTGTGTCCTCACAGGGCTGAGAGAGAGCCAGCTCTCTGGTGTCTCTCTCCTAAGGACACCAATGTCATCTTGATAGCCCCATTATCCTGACATCATGTAACCCTAATCACGTCCCAAAGGCCCATCCAGATACCTCCAAATGCCATCACACCTGGGGTTAGATCTTTGACATATGAATTTGGTGAAAACTCAACTCAGTCGCTTGCAAAATTTAGTAAGAATAAAACAGTATTCAGAACTTTCTGTACCTCCCTCTTGGTTATCTTCCCAAATATAACCTATGCATAGACTTTATTTAAAAAAGACACATATACGTACGTATCATATGATACACACTGCTCTGCAAATTTATTATTTTTAAGAAACATTTTTTGTGTAGTAATTTTAGATTTACATGGCAGAGAGTTTCCTTAATTCCTCACCCAGCTTCCTTCATTGTTAAAATCTCACATCACCTTGGCATATTTGCACAACTAAGGAAATTACATTGGCACCTTTCTGTGAACCAGCTCATCTTTTTCTCAAACTCGGTCTCTCTTGGAGATCCTTCTGTATCAGTACATACGAAACCTTCTTCATTCTTATTAATGATTCCGTGGTTTTCCTGTTGGAAGTATATTACACTATAAAGTACTTAATTTGTCCCCCATTGGTGGAAAACTATGGTGTTCCCAGTCTTCTGCTCAGACAAATAATACTGCACTGAATAACTTGTATGAATATTTCCCAGGTGTGTGTGTGTCTGTGAGATAATTTTTCTAGAGAAGAAAGTCCTATATCAAAGGGTATGTTTGTAATTTCTAACAGATGTGGCCAAATCCCACTGCATGGAGGTGGTTCTGTTTATACTCCCACCTGCAACGTGCCTTCTTCACTGGAGAACATGTTCATCCTTGCTGATCCTAAGTGAATTCACTGTCATGTTAAGTTTCAGTGTCATTTTGTGACTGGATTGAGATGTCTCATTATGTTTAAGAACCGTACGTATTTCTTTGTGGATTTTTTTTTAATGATTTGAAGAAGCTCTTTTCATGTTAAGGACTTCAGCTTTGTGTTAGTTGAAAGGATTGATTTCCAATCTTTTGATGGCCTTGTGACTCAGCATATGGTGATTTTGCCAGGCAAAAACAAGCATTTTTCTTCTGAGTTGAGCTTAGTGGTGTACTGGTGTGGGCTCTGACTGGTCGTTAACAGCCAATTGTGTCCATCTTTTCCCAACTCTGGGTTCTGTGACTTCAGATTGGGTGCATGAGATTTTCCAAGATGGGAATATTTACATCAATGAAATTGGAAAATGCTACAAATCAGGACTCCGCCCTCCCCCCACCATGAGAGAGCTGGTTGTTGAATGTTTACTAGTAAACCAGTGGTGGCATTTATCAATATTCTCTTTCACGCCTTTGACTTTCTCCACGCTAATATTGTTTTTTAATTTTCCATAATTTCTTCCGGTAGCCTCGTGTGTAAACATTCACAAATATACCCATTCATCCAAGCCTTACAGCAATGTTTCTTTTTCCCTGAGCATGCAGGTCATTTCACACCTCAGCTGTACTTGCACCTCTTGTACCTTCCTCCCACAAGGTCATTCCATTAGCACAATCCTCTAGGTAGCTCTCACCCATTGTCAGGCTCTGCTTTAGCCTCTCCTCCTCCAGGAAGCCCTTCCTGTCCTGACAATCTCAATGCACTCCCATCCTCATGGCTCCCTCAGCCTAATTTGTCCCCATCACAAAACATGTCATATTGCTCTGTGACTACCTGTTTTTGGGTATCTCACCCATGAGACTCTGAGCTCTCAGATACAGCTAAATTAGTCTAGTCTTAGTTAACTTATATTGAAAGACAAAATGGCAAGGCTCACAGAGGCAAATCTGGGCTCTGTGTTGATGTAGATGGCCAAGTTGGGAGGTGTGGGGACCAAGGCGGTTCAGATGAATGCATGGGTGCCTCTTGTAAAGTGCAGTGCCTACTCCCAGCCTAATGCCCTTGGGGCTGAGCCCAGTTAGTATGAGCCCATCAGGCAGTGGAAGAGAAGAAACAGGTCCACATGATGTAATAAAAAGAGACAGAGAGAGAGAGAGAGAAAGAGAGCGCCCCTGATGAGGGCCTGGGCTAAGCTTTCTCTCTGTCTTTCCAGGACCTGAAGCTCTAGGCAACAACTCATCTCTTACAGTCCAGCAGGGCCAGTCCCTGCGCCTGGTCTGTGTAGCCGACAGCAACCCTCCCGCCAGGATGAGCTGGACCCTGGCGAGCCTGCCCTTGACCCCCTCCTCACCCTCAACCCCTGGGGTCCTGGAGCTGCCCCGGGTGCAGCTGGGGCACCATGGGAAATACGTCTGCCGAGCTCAGCACCTGTTGCGCTCCCTGGAAACTGCCCTGAGCCTCTTTGTGACCAGTGAGCGGGACACACCTGGGGAAGCATGCCTGGGTCCTCATGAGGAGAGAGGCTCTTCTGTTCCACCTCCTCTTTCCCCACAGACCCCACAGCTGTTTGGTCCCTTCTGCTTTTGGGAGGAGGGAGGCAGGGTCTGGGTGGCATACTGGGGACTGTTCTTAGGGACATCTCTGGGGTGGATATTGAGAGAACACCCAGACCCCACCACCTGGCTCATGACCACCCCTTGTACTGCAGGAGCCACTTATTTATTTCTGTTCCAGATGCTCCACGGAACCTGACCATCCGTGTCTTCCAGGGAAACAGCACAGGTGGGAGAGGCCTGGGTGGAACTGAGGTCTCAGAGGTCACATCAGGGGACTATGTGGAGGTTGGACAGAATGAGGCTCCATCACTTTCCATCCTCTCTCAGTCCCCCTCATCCCTCCCCCTTCCTGTCCCCTGGCAGGACTCTCTAGGGTCACTGTGAATTCCTAGTTGACCCTTCACTGTCGCCTCTGGTTGCTTCCCCTCTCCTGACCTCCTCTCTCCCCTCACTGTCCCGTGACATCCTATCCCAGATTCCCTTCCTCCTCTCTGACTGTGCCATCTCCATCTCCCACAAGGAGACTGAGTCCCTACAGCTCGACACTTGCTTCTGCCAGCCTTCTGCATGACCCTGCAGCTCAGCTCATCTACCCTGCTGCTTCCAATCCAACCTCTGCCCTAAAGACCCTCACAAACCCCTGTCGGGTCCAGAGCGTCCTCCCCTCCCCCTTCCCAGGACCCTCCCTCCCGAGTCTCCTGAATCACTTTCTGGAAGTTACTTCAGACATTTCTGTGTGTCACCAACATTCCCCATGACTCAGTGAGTTTTGCAGACTCGACTTCCTGAAAATGTCTCAGATCCCTCTCTTCCTCCATCCCCATGGCTGCAGCCCCACCTCGGGCCTCCGTCCTTGCTCTCACCTGGACATGAGGGAGACCAGGACAGGACCAGCCTCCTCTCTGGACTACCAGCCTCCAGTGTCCACCCTTCACCTGCTGGAATTTGGTCCCCAAAGGGAACTCTACATAGCTCAGACCCGACCCTCTTTCCTCCCTGCTCAGAACCCTCCCAGGGCCCCTGTGGCCCTCAGGGGTGAGGCTGAGAGCATCACCTTGGGAGGCGTCCAGGTGGTCAGACTATGTGTGTGAGCACGCTGCATGGCTCATACGTCAAGATCCACCTCCTGGGATGTTCTTTTCTGTGTGTAGACATGGCTAACTCGTCCTCAGTTGTCCATCCCCCGTCCTGGACCATCCGGTTGCCTCTCTTTACACTGCCTTACCTCATGATCCTCACCACTGTCAGCCCTTGCTTGCACTGCTGTCTCAGAGACACTATTTCCCATTCCCGTGTCTGTAGGAGGACAGAGGGAGAGAGGGCCTCTCAGCCCTGCCCTATGGCTCTCTTTGTCTCCCTAGTCCCAGAGGTCCCGGGCAATGCCACCTCCCTGCCCGTCCAGGAGGGCCAGTCCCTGCGCTTGGTCTGTGACACTGATGGCAACTACCCTGCCAGGCTGAGCTGGTCCCGGGGAAGCCTGACCCTGTGCCCCTCCCAGGCCTGGGATCCCGGGGTCCTGGAGCTGCCCCGGATGGTCTTAAGGGACGGAGGAGAATTCACCTGTAGAGCTCAGCACCCTTCGGCCTCCTACCACGTCTCTGTGAACCTAGTTGTGCAGGGTGAGTACAGCAGGACACCTGCGTTCTAGGTGGGGCAGTGAGCAGGCTCAGGTGTGGACTTTAGGAAACTCACCCCTCCATCCTTCTCCTCCTCTTCCTCCCCCAGGTTTCTCTTGTTCCTGCTCCCACATCTCTGTGCAGCAGTGGGGCTCCTGGTCTCTAGTCCTCACCCTGCTCAGGGGGACCCTAATGGAAGCAGGCTTCCTTCTCACCTACAGCCTCACCTGGATCTACTACACCAGGTGAGAAGCCTGTCTCAAGATGTCCCACATTTGGGGACACCTTAGGTGGCTTCATCCATCTTGTCTTTTCCAGAGCACACCCTCCAGAGAACTGATGTCTCATTTCAGAACTGTGTTTCCCCCACAGGTTCAGAGGCTCCCAAGAGGAGAGAGCTGCAAGGTGTGACCGAGCCACTTCCTCCCGGTGGTGCCGAGGTCTGGGTTCCAGATCCCTGACAGGTGGGTGAGGATCCATCAGACCACTCTGTCTGAGACCCTCCCCAGCGCAGCTCTGTGGAGTAAGGAGGTGGCCCTGCCTCCTGTCTAGAAATGACCCTTCCCCTCTGGTGTCCAGGACTCTGCATGATGGTTCTACACGAAAGGTTGTAGAGCATGTGAGGAGATAGATATATTTTATTATTAATTTAAATTATACTTCATGAAATATATTGCTTCTCTGTGCTTACCTTAATGTGGTTTTTAGAAGCCCCTAATTCAATTGCACAATATATTGTTTTAAATCCCCTAAAGTATTATTTTTTTATTGTGAAATTTTTGTTGTACATTATTGTTTATCAGTCACCACCTAAGTGCATCCCTCCACTCCTTGTGCCCACCACCAACCCCTCTAGCCCCTGGTAACCACCAAACAGTTCTATCTGTGTGTGTGTTTGTTTATCTTCCACACATGAGTGAAATCATGCCCTGTTTGTGTTTCTCTTTCTGGCTTATTTCACTTAACATAATACCCTCCAGGTCCATCCGTGTTGTTGCAAATGGGACAATTTTGTCTTTTTTTATGGCTGAGTAGTATTCCATGGTATATATATACCACATCTTCTTTATCCATTCATCAGTCGAGGGACACTTGGGTTGCTTCCATGTCTTGGGTATAGTGAATAATGCTGCAATGAACATAGGGGTGCATAAGCCTCTTTGGATTGTTGATTTCAGGTTTATTGGGTAGATATCCAGTAGTGGGATAGCTGGATCATAAGGTGTTTCCATTTTTAATTTTTTGAGGAATCTCCATACTGTTTTCCATAGAGGCTGCACCAGTTTGGATTCCCACCAACAGTGGGTTAGGGTTCCCATTTCTGCACAGCCTCTCTAGCATTTGTTGCTTTTTGCCCTGGTGATTACTGCTGTTCTAATGGGTATAAGGTGATATCTTAGTGTGGTTTTGATTCGCATTTCCCTGATGACTAGTGATGCTGAGCATCTTTTCATGTGCCTATCGGCCATCTGTATATCTTCTTTGGAGAACTGTCTGTTCATTTCCTCTGCCCATTTTTTGATTGGGTTGTTTGTTTTTTTGTTATTCAGTTGTGTGAGTTCTTTATATATTATGGAGATTAATCCCTTGTCAGATATACGGTTTACAAATATTTTTTCACAGCTGGTGGGTTCCCTATTCATTTTGATCCTGGTTTCATTTGCCTTGTAGAAGCTCTTTAATCTGATGAAGTCCCACTTGTTTATTTTTTCTTTTCTTTCCCTTGTCTGAGTAGACATGGAACACAAGAAGACCCCTTTATGGCTGATGGCGAGTAGTGTACTACCTATATTTTCCTCCAGGAGTTTTATAGTTTCAAGTCTCACCTTCAGGTCTTTGATCCATTTTGAGTTAATTTTTGTGTATGGCAAAAGAAGGTGGTCTACTTTCATTCTTTTGCAAGTGGCTGTCCAGTTTTCCCAGCACCATTTATTGAAGAGACTTTCCTTTCTCCACTGTATGCCTTTAGCTCCTTTGTCAAAGATTAGCTGCCCATAGATATGAGGTTTTGTTTCTGGACTTTCACTTCTGTTCCATTGATCTGTGTCTCTGTTTTTGTACCAGTACCATGCTGTTTTAATTACTATCGCTTTGTAGTATATTTTAAAGTCAGGGATTGTGATGCCTCCAGCTTTGTTCTTCTTTTCCAGGATTGCTTTAGCTACATGGGGTCTTTTGTTGCCCCACATGAATGTTAGTATTCTTTGTTCTATTTCTGTGAAGAATGTCCTTGGGATTCTGATTGGGATTGCATTGAATCTGTAGATTGCTTTAGGTAGTATGGATATTTTAACTATATTTATTTTTCCAATCCAAGTGCATGGAATATTTTTCCATTTCTGTATGTCATCATTGATTTCCCTCAATAATGTCTTATAGTTTTCATTGTATAGGTCTTTCGCTTCCTTGGTTAAATTTACTCCTAGATATTTTATTCTTTTTGTTGCAATTGTAAATGGGATTGTCTTCTTGAGTTCTCTTTCTGTTAGTTTGTCGTTGGTATATAGAAATCTATGCAGAAATAGAAGTATAATGATGTACACCTGAAATTTATACAATGTTATAAACCAATGTTACTGCAATAAAAATAAATTAAAAAAAAAAAGCAGACCTAGCAGAGTGTCTGCCACACTATGTGTTTAAGAAGTATGCTGTGTAGGTGCTTAATCATTACTAATTCCAATAATAATAATAAAAGTTGGTAGCTTTAAAAAAAAAAAAAAGAAATGCAACTGATTTCTGTAAGTTGATTTTGTACCCTGCTGCTTGGCTGTAGTTGTTGATTATTTCTAATAGTTTTCCAATGGATTCTTTAGGGTTTTCTATATATAAGATCATGTCATCTGCAAACAGCAAGAGTTTCACTTCTTCGTTGCCTGTTTGGATTCCTTTTATTCCTTTTTCTTGCCCAATTGCTCTAGCCAGAACCTTCACTACTGTGTTGAATAAGAGTGGCAAGAGTGGGCACCCTTATCTTGTCCTTGTTTTCAGAGGAATGGCTTTCAGTTTTTCCCCATTGAGTATGATGTTGGCTGTGGGTTTGTCATATATGGACTTTATTATGTTAAGGTACTTTCCTTCTATACCCATTTTGTTGAGAGTTTTTATCATAAATGGATGTTGGATCTTGTCAAATGCCTTCTCTGCATCTATTGAGATGATCATATGGTTTTTACTCCTCGTTTTGTTAATGTGGTGTATCACATTGATTGATTTGCGGATGTTGAACCATCCCTGTGT